>NW_017728918.1:32489210-32500840 GCF_001723895.1 Crocodylus porosus | reverse complement strand
GTCAGGGCGGCTAGGATCTGGAACCTACTTCCAAGAGAAGTGGTGCTGGCTCCTACCCTGGGGGTCTTTAAGAGGAGGCTAGATGTACACCTTGCTGGGGTCGTTTGACCCCAGTACTCTTTCATGCCATGGCAGGAGGTCGGACTATATGATCTACTCAGGTCCCTTCCGATCCTAGAAACTATGAAATTAGGTGATATGAACTTCAGTATGATCATGGGCTCTGAGAAAAATATAGTCAAGAAGGTGCCAGTGATTGGAACATGTATGTTTCTAAGAGGTTTTATATTTGTCACTCTGTCGGAAGCTGGTATTTGTGATGAGCAAGTCATACTCTTCACATTTGCTGAGGAGAAGGATGCCATTGGAGTTGACTGTCACCACCACCTCTTTCCCAATGGTGCCACTCAGAGTTCAGAGTGTCCCCCAAATCTTGTGTTGAAGTTACTCATAAGGATGAACTTGGCTTCTCTGGCAGTTGCAGTCAGGACTGTCAGGAGCCTAGTAGACCTGTTCCTTGTTGACTTCTTCAGCATCAAGCATGGAGGCACATGCACAGATGACTGATGACACAGTGGTTGTTACTGAGCTTGAGGCCAAGAGTCATGAGGTGTTTGTTAATGCTCACAGGGAGTTCTGAAAGATGGATGACAATCTTGTTCTTGATCGCAGAGACAATCCTATGAATGTTCCTCTCTTCAGGTGACTTTCTTTTCCAAAAAGAAGTTGTTGCCACCTCCTCCTTATATAATATATAAATATATTTATTATCCAGGCATTGTTGAAGTTAGAGTTGAATTTGCTGTTTCTCATCTTGTAGCTTTAACTTAACTTTGGTGAAAAGTGAGCTGCCAATGTTTTAGTTCCTCATTTATCCAGTAAGCATAAAACATGCTTTCTAGGGTACAAGGTACCACACTGGGACTCAGGAGATTTGGATTCTGGTCTTAATCTGAAACTGATATCATGAAGTCATTTTATCACTTTTTCCTCCCAGGGTTGGGCAATCTAGACTGGAATCTCTCTGCAAGCATAGTGAGTCCCTTATGTTGTTTGATATTATTTGAGGTCTCCAGGACTGTTTTATACATTATTAATAAATATAAGGATTGATAGCTATGCTCATTCCAAGTTGTTACAGTATAATATTATTTATATTTTATAGTTCATTATCATTAACTTTTTTCCCCCCCATTTGTTTACAGGACATTGAATGTTTCAATCAGGAAAACAGAGTACAAGGGAAAATTTTAACTCAGGTTATAGCTTTAAGTTGTACAACTTGAAATTGTATATGCTACTAAGATATTGATTCCCATCTCCTCTTAGGCAGCATACCAGCCTTCATCATTCAGTTGTTACACTTTCAGAAAAACACCTGCGTATTTTTTCCCCATGGTGTCATGCACATCTGAGAGGAATATCCCACAGCCTTCTACAAAGTTACTTTGTTGTTCTCCTTTAAACCACTTAAAATATTTTGCCATGATACCTGGAAATAAACAAAACAAAACAACTTGATAACTTGGAGATCAAAGCCCTGAGGTAAGTGGGGAAACAGGAGTCCTTGAGGAACAGCAATAAGAAAGGGGCAACAGAGGAGGTGTTCTCATACTTCCTGAGAAAACAGGGCAATTGACCAGTTACCTTAGGTGCCTGTACATGAATTCACAGAGGCTGGAAAACAAGTAGAAAGAACTAAAAGTCTTTGCACAGTCACAGCACTATGACGTGATTGGAATAACAGAGACTTGATGGAATAGCTTGCATGACTGGAGCGCTGTCATGGCTGCGGACAAACTGTTCAGGAAGGACCGGCAGGGGAGAACAGGAGGAGTTGCATGTTACATAAAAGAGCCATATGATTGCTCTGAGCTCCAACATGAAACTGGAGATCCGCCTGTTGAAAGTCTCTGGGTTAAGGATAGAGGGGAGAAGGCTGATGTTGTGATGGGAGTCTGCTAGAAACCACCAGACAAGGAGGAAATGGTGGATGAGGCTTCCATCAAACAGTTAGTGGAAGTTTCCCGGTCACAGGCCCTGGTTCTCTTGGGGGACTTCAATCACCCTGACATCTGCTGAGAAGGCAATACAGCAGTGCACAGGCAATCCAGGAAGTTTTTAGAGAGGGTTGGGGAGATCTCTATGGTTGGGGAGCCATAACTTCCTGGTCAAGTGCTGGAGCAGCTAACTAGAAGCCATGCTTTTCTTAACCTGCTGCTCACAAACAAGGAAAAATTCATGGGGAATGTAGTAGCAGATGGCAACGTGGGCAGCAGTGACCACAGGAAGATTGAGTTCAGGATCCTGAGAAAAAAAGGATAGAGAGCAGCAAAGGACAGATCCTGGACTTCAGAACACAGACTTTGACTAAGTTTTTTGAGAGTGTTGTGGTGTGAGGGAGTGGGGCCTAGGAGCGGCTGTGTATTCCCTAGCGCCCCCTACCGTCACTTCAGGTAATTCAGCACCTCTGGTTCTTGCCCATCACGACTTTGATGATAATTAGTTCAGAAAGGAGGCTGCCTTTATCCCCTAGTGGACGGTGTGAGTGTTACCACCCCTACTCCGTATGGGGTGCCTCAGCGCACCCCTGCCTTAAGGGCAATGTGTGCCTCCAACCTCCCCTTTAGCATGCCCCAAGCCTCGCAGTTGTTCCTTGGATGTTGTTTGGGTCCCTTGCCCTTTGGCACCCTCTCCAGGGCCCCTCAGGCTCGTCCTGCCCTGGTGCCCCTCTCTGGCACCCCCAGGCTTGTCACCCCCCTTGGCGCCCCTGGGGCTTGTTACTCCCCAGCGCCTCTCTCCAGTCCACCTGGGCCTACCACACCACTGGCACCCCTCTACTGGCACCTCTGGGTCAGTTACACGCCTGTCGCCCTTTCACCGGTGCCCCTGGGCCACTTAAGCAACCTGAACCCCTGATACCGGCGCCCCTGGGCCGCTGCTGTGACCTGCACCCTGCTACCGGTGCCTCTGGGCTTGCCGTGCCTAGGCCTCGCCCCACAGGGCCTGTCTCTCTGATTTATCCCGCTCCTCACCCTCTGGGGAGCCTCTGCCGCGCCTCTCATGCCCGCTGCCCCACTCTGGGGCGCTCTGCCGTGCCTCTCGGTGCAAATCGCTGTGCCCCACTAACACCACTCACTGTGCCCTGCTGGGCACCGGGAACCCCCAAGCTACTGGGGAGCCCCCATGAGGCCTCCTCACACCCCTACAGCCTCACCCAGTCCTCCGGTGTAACTATAACCAAAACCCGAGCCAACTGGCTACAACACAAACAACACGGAGCCTTCCCGCTCATAATGTAAACTCCAAGCCCCCTTAGGGCTCCCAACCATACCTCCCTTTAGGGTGCTCTCATCCCTAGCATCATCACAGCCGGTCAGCATGGTAAGGCTGCAACCACCAACTCAGGCCGCTCAGCTCACCCGCAGGGCTTGGGCTTGGGCTTGGGCTTGGGCTCGGGCTCGGGCTCGGGCTCGGGCTCCTACAGCTGCCCAAAAGAAACTGCTCCTGGGCCCAGGCCTGAGCTGTTATAAAGGGCCCGGCCCTGCCCCCTTCCGGTCACCTGACCAGCTGGTTGCCATAGCAACCTGCAGCTGCACTGCCCTGTTGATTGACAGCTCTGTTACTTACTTATCTAAGGCACAGGACACCTCAGTGCTCCTGTGACATGGGGACAAGTGCTGGAGTGGCTAACTAAAGGCCATGCTCTTCTTGACCTGCTGCTCTTATATAGTAGTGGATGGCAACTTGGGCAGCAGTGACTACGGGATAATTGAGTTCAGGATCCTGAGGAAAAGAAGGATGGAGAGCAGCAAAATAAGGGCTCTGGACTTCAGAATAACAGACTTTGACTCACTCAGGGAACTCCTGGGCAGGATCCCCTGGAAAGCCAGTGTGAGGGGAAGAGGTGTCCAGGAGAGCTGCTGTATTTTAAAGAAGCCTTACTGAGAGTGCATGAACAAACCATCACGATGCATAGGAAGACTAGCAAGTATGGCAGAAGACCAGATTGATTTAACAGGGAAGTCTTCAGTAAACTAAATCACACAAAGGAAGGAAACTTGGAAAAACTAAATTAAATCACACGTAAGAAGTGGAAACTTCTTGGAAAAAAATAGGGACGAGTATGAGAGCATTGCTCAGGCACACAGGAATGAAGTCAGGAAGGCCAAAGTGCAATTGGAGTTGCAGCTAGCAAGGGCTATGAAAGGTAAAAAGAAAGGTTTCTACATGTTGGTAGCAAGAGGAAGATTAGGAAAAGTATGGGTGCTCACTGAATGGAGGAGGCAACCTTGTGACAAAGGATGAAGAAAAGGCTGAAGGTCTTTTTAACTTCAGTCTTCACAGGCAAGGTAGGCTACTGCACCAAGCAGCAAAGTCTGGGGAGGAGGTGAGCAGCCAACAGTGGTGAAAGAACAGGTTAAGGACTATTTAGAAAAGCTGTACATATACAAGTCCATGGGGCCAGATTTGATGCACCTAAGGTTCCTGAGGGAATTAGCTGATGTGAACAGGGGAAGTTCTGGATGACTGGAAAAGGGCAAACATGGTGCCCATATGTAAGCAAGGGAAAAAGGAGGACCCAGGGAACTACAGACTAGTCAGGCTCACCTCAGTCCCTGGAAAAATCATGGAGTAGATCCTCAAGGAATCTATTTCTAATCACTTGGAAGAGAAGAAGGTGATTAGTTACAGTCAGCATAGATTCATCGAGGGCAAGTCATGCCTGACCAACCTGATAGCCTACTATGACAAGGTGACTGGCTCTAGGGATGCAGGGAGACCAACAGATATGGTGCACCTTGATTTTAGCAAGGCTTGTGATATTGTCTCCCACAACATAAGTAAAAACTTCTTCACTGTCCGAGCCCCCAAGGTTTGGAACAGACTGTCACCTGAGGCAGTTCAAGCACCCACTTTGAACACCTTCAAAACACATTTGGATGCTTATCTTGCTGGGATCCTATGACTCCAGCTGGCTTCCTGCCCCTGGGGCAGGGGCTGGACTCGATGATCCTCCAGGGTCCTTTCAAGCCCAAATGTTTATGAAATCTATGAAACATTCTCTCAGGCAAACTCAGGAAATACAGGCTGAATGAATGGACTGAAAGGTGGGTAGAAACCTGGCTGGAGCATCAGGTTCAGAGAGTAGTAATCAATGGCTTGATGTCTAGGTGACAGCTGGTATCAAGTGGAGTTCCTCAGGGGCTGGTTCTGGGGCTGGCTTTGTTCAATGTCTTCATCAGTGATCTGGAAGATTGCATAGAGTGCACCCTCACCAAGTTTTCAGATGACATCAAGCTGCAGGGAGTAGTAGGTATTCTGCAGGGTTGGGCTAGGATTCAGTGTGACCTAAAATTGGAGGATTGGGCCAAAAGGAATTTCATGAGGTTCAACAAGGACCAATGAAAAGTCCTGTCCTTAGGATGGAACAATCCCCTGCACCAGTACAGGCTGGGGGCAAACTGGCTGGGCAGCAGCTCTGCAGAAAAGGACCTGGGCGTTACAGTGGCAAATAAGCTGAATATGAGCCAAAAGTATACCCTTGTTGCAAAGAAGACTAACAGTATACTGGGCTGCATTGGTAGGTATGTAGCCAGCAGGTCTAGGAAAGCAATTATTCCTTTTTATTCAGCACTCATGAAGCCACATCTGGAGTACTGTGTCCAGTTTTTGGCCCTCCACTACAGAAAGGATGTGGACAAATTGGATAGAGTCCAGTGGAGGGCAACAAAAATGGTTAGGGAGCCGGGGCACAGGATTTCTGAGGGAACTAGGCTGAGAGAACTAGGCTTATGTACTCTAGAGAAAAGGAGACAGAGGGGATTTAATAGCAGCCTTCAAGTACCTGAAGGTGGTTCGAAAGAGGATGGAGCTAGACTGTTCTCAGTGGTGGCAGGTGACAGAAAAAGGAGCAATGGTTTCAAGTTGCAGCAAGGGAAGTTTAGGTTCGATATTAGGAAGAATTTTCCTCACTAGGAGGGTAGTAAAACATTGGAACAGGGTACCCAGGTTGTCAATTCTCCATCCTTTGAGGTTTTTAAGACCTAGCTAGACAAAACTTTGACTGGGATTATCTAGCTGGAGATGGTTCTGCATTGAGCAGGGGCTCGCTAAATGACCTCCTGAGGTTCGTTCCAATCTTAATTTTCTATGATTCTCTGAACTTGTAGGCAATTGTGTGCTGAGACCACTAGCATACTGACCAGTGTTGGTTCCTTTTCCTCCAGTTCTACGTATCAATTTGTCTGTTTACTCAGATTGTAAACTTTTTTCATTTTGGACCATCTTTTTGTTCTGCTTTTATACCCTACCTAAAAAACCAATGTCCTGATCCATAAGTGGTGTTCTTAATGATAACAGCTGAAAGGTCAACATTTTAAACTATTATGCCCAAATGCGTCAAAAAAAAGATGAGTAGAACAAAACAAATAATGAAAAATAGATTCTGCAGGTAATTTGACAGTTTGGAAAATATATTTTGCCCAGTTTTATGAAAGAACCACAGAAGTTATACATGTGGATTAAAAAGCTGCTTCATTTTTCTATGAGGGTTAAGAAAATGTTTCCCAACTCTAAATGTGAATCTAGCTATTATTAACTATTTTTAGTTAAATATTTTATGATAATATGCCTAATTCTCAAAGTAAGCCCTCGTTACGCAAAGTTTCCACTCATGTAATTCTCTTTGTGATGCAATATAGCTGATCAGTTTTGTGAAAAATCAACTGGTAAGGTGCTATTTTCCCTTGTTATAATGATTAATAAACTGGTACAAATCAATAGCTTGGCATGGACTGTTCTACCTTTTCTGCTTTCAGGAAGTAAAAACTGGAGATAAAGAGTAGGGGGTGAGCAACTCAGCTCTTCATACCAAGAAAGAGAAAATAAAATACTTTACTAGAAAAGAAGTAGAATCACAATTAGGGGGCGGGGGAAAGAAAGAGAGAGGCAACAGAAATGCTAACTATTTCTACTGTCTTCTCCAAACCTGAAATCTTGCAAACCTTGTAATTTAATTCACCTTTAAGTAAATGGAAGTATGGTAAGAGTTGGATCCAAGCAGGTATTTTAACATAGTTTCTGTGATAAGAGACAACCTTAAGATTCAGATTAGCTCTGCATTTGATTCTGACTCTTTCCTTTCTTCCCACCTTGGTTTCACTTCAAATCCATCTTAAAGAAAGAAGAAATAACAACCATACAAAAATAAATTATACTGAAAGAGACTGGCACTTTCACAGTTTAAGATCCTAGACATGACATGTTTACACTAATATAAGTCACCTTTGTAATAGCCAGTAAGTAAGGCAGGATGGCACCTTTTAGACTAAATAGTTACAGAAGGCAAGAGCTTTTGCAGATTACAACCTACTTGGTCAGGTGCTCTGCATAAACTGGCAGAAAGAAGCGTTTATAGATAGAAGGCAAAGAGACAAGGGGAGGGGATGCTACTAAGAGAGAGAAGTGAGTTGATTAAATAGACTGAGGTGAATAAAGAAAGGCATAACAAAGCAGCTCCACATCCTAGATGGCAACAGTTCATAGGGCAGCACTGGCTGCTGTATCCAGGTCCAGATTAATGCATAGGCAAACTAGGCACATGCCTAGGGCCCTAAGTGAAGGGGGCCAGTTGTGCTTATTTTACATATTATAATTATTGAATGAAAAAAAGTAGGGGCCCACAAGTTTGTTTGACTAGGGCTCACTAAAGAGTTAATCGGGCCCTGTTTTTGCAGGGAGCTGTTTTTGCACCTGTGTTTCCTCAAAGGCTGTGCCCATAGCTGCTGCCCCATTTGTCCTCCACCACCACCATCACCACATTACTCTTGAACAACATAGCAGACACCAGAGTTAACAGCTAGTCCAGGTAATAAAGAAGGGACCTGAGATATACAGCTCTGAAGCAGAATAACTTACTAGAATCCAATGAAGAGTCATCCTCGGAAAAAAACAGCCATAAGAATACACCAGTGAAAGTTACCATGGTGTATAGAAGATGTATGTCTTCAGTTATTCCAGGATACCTGTTGGCTCATTACAAGTAGGGTGTTAATAGCTCCCCCACCTACTAGCAAGGCACTGTAAGAGCAGCTGCTGTCACAGCTACCCTGGAATAATGGATTGTTTGTTTGCTTTGGATCCCTGTGTAATTTAAACTGCTGTATAAAATATATTAGGGGTGTTAAACATATGGCCCATGGGTTGGATTCAACCCATGGGGCCTCACTTTCCAGCCGACTAGGTAACCACCTCCACTCCACAGAACCCTATGCTCCTGCTGCTGGACCCTGCCCTGCCCCACCCCCGCCCCCCACCGGACCCTGTACCCCTCCTGGCCCTGTCAGACCCGGCATCCCTGCCCACCTTGCCAAACCCTGCACCACTATCACCACTGCCATGGTGGCCACTGCAGAAGTGTTCCTGCTCCAGGTTGGATTGGCCCACTGGGAGTCCCATAGTCCAGATCTGGCTTGGATCCCCAAGTGAGTTTGATGCCCTGAAATAGATATATAAATGAAACTAGTAATATTCTGGCATGCATCCAGACCCTAAGTGCATGGATATTATGCAACAACTATATAGATGTTTCGCAGATATGGAAATCTCTCCACTTGATAATGGAGCCTGATTTTCATAATGCCTGTACAATAGTTTAAATACAATTGTGAAATTTTGAGACAGGAGGTTTATCTTATATTTTTGTTTGGTTAGGTACCTTGGACATGCTGTTGGTAATATTCAAATATAATAGTATATAACTCCCTAGGGTCTTGGGATTTTAACTAGCTGTTGTGCTCTAGTTTCACATCTATATGTCCACAAGAAACATGACTGCTTTATCTCCCTATCCCTCTGATACCACATGTGCATATGCACACACATACAGACTCATACACATTTCCCTCTGCCAATTTATTCTTGCACCTAAGGCAGGCTGGTCACCACTCTCACACATGCAATAAGTCTTTTTATTTGAATTAAGTTAAATTACTTTAAAACTGAATGTGCTACTTTCAGTAACAGCAGCACTGATTGGGAAGAAGAGTCCAATTTCATGCCAAAAGGAAACTTTAGAATAACATTCAGTGGGAAGGGGAAGAAAGCTCATAACATTCTATTTGAAAAAAAAGGAAATCTTAAAATAACTATAATCCATAAAAAATCTTGCGCTAAAGCAGTATTAAAAGTAATTAATCAAACACTCTAGGTAAAATGTGGTGTTAAACACCACCTTATTATTTTTTCTTGTGCTTTTTCTCAAAGTACTATCCTATTTTGTCAGTTATCTAATACAATGGATACTGGAATTTTATATTGTACAACCTTATAGTTTCTTCAAAGGTAGTTTGTTTTGTACACTTCAGAGAGATTTAAAAATCACAATTTAAAGATTTATATGTACTGCCTTCTAACTTAGCCCAGATAAAGTTGTAAAAGAAAGCCCTGCTTGTGTGCTTTGGCAAGTAATGTATGACAAAAATGACCTAAAAACTATATTTTATGCAAGGGCTGAACATCATCCACTGGTTATGGTCAAATTATTCAAGGTTTGCTCAGGTGGATTTGTGTTTGTTACCCACATGTGAATATGTATTACAAGTTTCCTTCTGTGCCTGTTTCTGATCTGAGTTGTCATAGCCAGCAGGTAAATGAGACTTAGCTTTGTAGTTCAAGCTGGGCTGCTTTTAGCTGTGGAGGACCCAGTTCAATCCCCTTTATGCCAGCCAGGAGATGGTTTTCACACAAGAATTTCAAACAACAGGCAGACCTCATCTACCCATCTAAACACATACACATGAAAAGAGAAGAGTTGAAGGAAGCAACAAAGTACAGAAAAAAGTCACAATATGAATAGCTCCAAAGTAGCCAGACAAGGAGAACTTCTTAGAGACATATTAGTGCCATGAAAGTCTAGCCCTTGGGCCTGGTCAAAACTACCTTTGTTTTGCTGTTTGTGGCAGAACCCTTTTCTTCTGCTGGGAGAAAAACTCAATCTCTCTGAACCAAAGAAGGTTGCTGTCACTACTTGTATAGATGTTTCTGTGCTTTCTGCCTGCCATTGTGACTTTTTTGGCTGTGCTGGATAAGGGGACACTTAATGCCCTCCTTGCGCAGCTGAGGAACTGAAATCAAAGGCATCTGGTATGAGATGTATAGTTCTGTGAAAAGCCAAGCTGGTGTGTGCACAGCCTGGCAGCTTCCCTGTGGCAGTAGCTGTCTACAACCAGAAGTTCTTAGTAGTTAGCAATATCGCCAACTGAAAGATAGCTTAGCTTGAAGGCTTGGTAATGTTGAGCCCTGAAAATGTACCTCATAAAACAGGGTACCACCAAGTTGTTTTTTAAAAAACTCTAAAATAATTTTAAAGATGCAAGCAAAAAATGACATTGATTTTGCCAAAAGAGGACATACTTCCCAAAAGAGCATCTATAAAAAATTATAATCCCTTTTGCAAAGCACTTCACTAGACCTGTACCAATGACATAAAAAAGCAACTTAAATCCAAAATGTTACCATCCTTAGCCAAAAGAGAGAAAGAGAAGAAAATTTGCTTTTGTTTGATAGCTGGAGAACAAAAAGGAACAGAAGAATCACCTTTTCTTTATGTTTTTCACTATAAACTCATGAGTTTATTTTATATGTGATTATTTCAATAGAAAAAAATTAAGACACATGAATGTTAATGATCAAAAAGACCACGCACTCTGATGATGAGTACAGTACAGATTTCTGATCATGTGACCTAAGTAGCAAAAGGTACTCTAACTAATATTTGTTTTTCTACCATCAGCTTATGATAGCTGGGTTGTTTGGAGAACATGCCTTCTGCCAAGTCAGAAGCCCCTCCATCTGAAGAGTAACAAAAGACTAGATATGAAACATGAGACTGTATTTTATTCTTTCCAGACCATTGAGAAGATGGGAACCCTGAGAAGTCCTGCAAATTGCCAATGGTTTGTACATCTGAAAAGTCTCTTGTGAGTGGAGTGCCAAGCATCTCAAATGAACAGAGCTTGGCTTGTGAGTAGAGCTTGTCCCAATTTTCTAACCCTGTGATAGTAACACAAAATAAGATGAGACATACACAATAGGCCACAAAACCATTCCACTTATATCGAGCTAAACCTGGTCTACATTTTTATTCCTCATATACAAGTTTATAACTTTGTTGGTAAAAGGCTGATTATCAACAGACTCCTTGCACTCTACAGTTCTTTCCCTTCTAGCTTATTTCACATCTCAAACAACCTGTCCCTTTCTCTGATGTCACCGCCTTTAGGTCTGGCAACTTTCCTAACAGAAAGTTACCACTCCAGATCTTCACATTCCTAATGTCTCCTAAGTAGGTAAGCAGTCTTTTGACTTCCCAGCTTTCTTTGCTGTATGAGTCCACAGACTGAGCTGACGTTATAAACAACACGTTTATGGTAAACTCCCCTTAAGGACAAGGGGCATGTGTAAATGAAATAGAGGTCCTAAATTGAAGTGCTGGGTTTTTAAAAACTCTAGTTCAATTTAAGGCCCTTTAAACCCTCTTGTCATGCACACACCCGAACTTACCTGCCTCTCTGGCAGCGGGGAGGGGAGGGCGAGTTGCTAGCAGGCAGGGCGGTCCCTGGGCTGGC
>NW_017728918.1:32486851-32489110 GCF_001723895.1 Crocodylus porosus | reverse complement strand
GGGTGGGGGCGGGAGCGGGGGGAATTGGTGCTTTCCTCTGCGGCAACGGCGGCCCCCACCCAGGCAGCACCCACCCACAGGCATCCAGCTCGGGTGGTCCTGGAAGGCACCGCAGCCACTGAGGGAAGCACCAGGCCCCCGCGCAGCTCAGGCAGACAGGCTCCAGGGGAAAAAAAAAAAGATCTTGGGCCAAACCTTCTTTCCTGAGCTGCTACTAAACTGCCTGCACAGGCTTCTTGCAGAGCCCCTCAGCTGCACGGAGCCCGATGCTTCGCTCCATGGCTGTAGGACACCAAACTAAAACTTCTCAGAGGAGTTTTAATTTGGTGCACCACAAGTCAACTAAAGTGCATTATACTGCCAAATTTGCTACAGCAGCCAGAATTACTGTGCAATATACCACCAACGCATGCAAACACCAATACCATTAAAACAGTGCAAAAACATTTAACCCACTTCAGTGTCATGCACACAAGCCCCTCATTTCATCTACACATGGCTTAGTGTTCTATTCTAAGTCCTCAAGGCTAGGGACCTGAGGCCTAGAAATGTGTGTGTGGAGCACTGTTAAAATATTGATTCTTCTGAAAGTGAAGACCTCTTGGCTTACTATCTTAGTCATGCTTAATTGATCACTAAAGAGGACTTCTCTGTTAGAGGCATTTTATTACACTTTATACAGGGTTTTGCAGTGGTGTAAGTAGGACAGGTGGACCAGGGCAACTGCCCTGGATGCTGACTTAAAGGGGAAGGGTTGTGAAAAAATACAGCTGATACTGGCAGCCATGCCAGTTGTACAGCAGCATCTGGAAGTCACTGCTACCTCTAGGCTCTAGCTGTTGGCTATGTGGTTTTGTAACCAATGCAGAGATTTAAAAAACTGTTGTTGAGGAACCTAGGTTTAACAGAGATTGCAGCAGGCATCCCCATAAACCACATTCTGCAGAAATTTGTACAAAAATCTATAAAGGGTGATTGTTAGGGCAGATACCAGAACAAAATAAGAAACACTGGTGACAAAATAAGAAACAACAGTGAATCACTGCATCCTGCAAAAGGAAGTTTGCTCTTTTGCAGCTCTTCACTATACAGCAAAAGAGTAAACGTAAAAGAACATCTGCTTTTTTTCAGCTTCCTGCAATACGGTAAACATCTGAAAAGAGATCTCTAATGGGAATGAGTGTGACTTTCTCAGTTTTACAAATAATTGCAATTTTAAAAGTGAGATAGCCTTACAAGCAGATTCAGTAAATGGAAGTTCAAATGAAGATGAATATTACAAGGCTGCTATGTATTTTCCTGGGAATACAGTTAAAAGGAATCTTCTTTTGGTGTATTTTGACTCTTATGCTAACAAACACAATATATTATATATTGTGTTGTCTTGTCTTCTACTGGATTCAGTTAGCATTGCTTGGCTGTTGGATATTGGCACAATAATGCTGTTAGCAAATATGTTTTTTCATTCATTCAAATGCTAAGATCCTGATCTGTTCAGAGAGCACGATCTCAGTTCTAGAACCATATGTTTCTGAGATGACATCCAATAATCTGAGGAAAATAATATAGGTTAAATTTAGGAAATATCTTTCTATTTAAAAAATATCGTGGAAGATGAATACTCTTTTGACTAGAAAAGTAAATTAATAACAAGAGTGACTTAAGTCTAACCTCATTGGTTTTGCTGAATGATCTTTGGTAAATCCCACTTTAACCGCATATTATCATGCATCAGGAGATGCATGACAAATAACCAAGGAGGTGATACTTCCCCTCTATGAGGCATTGGTCAGACTGCAGTTGGAGTACTGTGTCCAGTTTTGGGCACCGTACTTCAAGAAGAATATTGATAGACTCGAGAGGGTCCAAAGGAGGGCCACTCATATGGCTAGGGGCTTACAGGACAAGCCCTATGAAGAGAGACTGAGGGACCTGGACCTCTTCAGTCTCCGCAAGAGAAGACTGAGAGGTGATCTTGTGGCCACCTACAAATTCATTAGGGGGACACAGCAAGGAACCTGAGACACTCTGTTCACCAGGATGCCACTTGGGGTAACAAGGAACAATGGTCATAAACTGACAGGGTGCGTCCACACATGCAAGCACATGCGCTTGCAGCAGCTCAAATAGGAGTGGTGCAAATTTGAGCCGGGGCTTTTTGCCTCAGTACATGTGCTCAGACACGCACTTTGTTGTGCCTGGGACCCTGTGGGGGGGGGGCTGGGGCGCTATGGGGAATAGGGGCTGTGGCCCGCCAGG
>NW_017728918.1:32430555-32486502 GCF_001723895.1 Crocodylus porosus | reverse complement strand
GTGTGTGTGAGTGTGTGTGTGTGTGTAGAGTGGTCTTTTCTGTTAACTGTGGAAAAACACAGGTTTTGGGGTATTTTAAAAAATGTATTTGGGATGCTGCTGCAGCAGTCCAGCTGGCACAAGGGGTAGTGTCCCCAGGTACCAAGTGACCGAGCCCCAGAAGTTCTGGAGAGCAAGTAGCCAGCTGGGTGACACAGGGGCCCTAAGGGTGGCAGGGCCCAGCTGGGCAGGGCCCTGGATATCCAGAGGTCTAATTTGCAAGTTTGCAGCGCGGGGAATATTTTTTCATTCCTGCACATGCCTCTTGCCCTGTCTCAAAGGGATTTGAGGCAGGGCAAGAGGCACTTGCATGCTCGTCTGGACATGTCCACAGAGAGCAGATTTAGGCTAGATATCAGGAAAAACTTTTTCACAGTAAGGGTGGCCAAAATTTGGAATGGGCTTCCAATGGAGGTGGTGCTCTCTCCTACCTTGAGGGTCTTTAAGAGATAGGCATCTAGATAGGCATCTGGCTGAGGTCATCTGACCCCAGCATTCTTTCCTGCCAAGGCAGGGGGTTGGACTCAATGATCTGTTGAGGTCCCTTCTGACCCTAGCACTATGCATCTATGTAGCTATGTAAATCCCATGCTTGGAATTTGTAATTTTGAACCTCCAGAAGTCAACTGGAGATTGCTGTTGACCAATACATTCCACATTATGGCTCATTTGCTCCACCTGCAATTTAGAGAAAGGTACCATTCCTAACCTACTTCACAAGAGCATCGGGAAGAAAGTAAGGTAAGATGCACCTTATAGACTAACTGAATCAGGGACCAGTGTTGTGTTAATTAGGTATTATATGTACAAAGTTTAAAGGTATAAAGTACCATTAATTATTTCTGTATTGTCAAGATTATTTGTAAAAAAATACATATATTGTAACCCTATATTGAGGGTTACAGCAGTGGAAGTTTCCATTCAAAGAATAGCCATTTTTAATATTCTTAACTTAAATTTTGGAAATTAATGAGGGTGATTAATTAAACTTAATCTTCAATTTCATATAATCCTAGCATTTACATTTTAAAAAATGCAGTAGCAGAGAGGTTATGTTTTGAGTTCAGCTTCTGAAGGCTGCTAGTTGACACAGCTCTGAGTAGTCACCGGTGTGCCTCTGGGGGGAACCAAATATGACCCATACTCCATCCATCATTCCTCTGTATGCCTTAGCCACAGTATTCCAATGAGTCTTCTAGGCTTGGGATAGACCATGGAGTTGGACAATTGTAAACATGCCTTAGTTGGTTAGGTGAATTAAGCAAACCAAATCCTTTATCCTTTCTCACTGAGTCCTCTTTCACCTGCTGTAAAATACCCTTTCAGGATCCCCGACTACCCAGTGGATACATGGAACATCAGGCATAGATAGTTCAAGATTGAAGTCTGTTGATACAATGGCCAGTCTCTGTTTATAGCTAATGGTAAACCATAGTGTATGGTCTCTATAGGTAGCTAAAGATAAGTGGTGTCTTGCTTTTTCATGTATATATTTGTATGAACTTCATCCATTGTCATGAATGTATTTTTATATGTTTTAGATATGTTCAGGATTGGATAGTATGGTAACGTTTAAAGTAACTGTTGCCTTCCAGCCAAGAAAGTTCACATTTAAGAGGAGATAATGCCTAGCCAGCTTAGGAGTGGGTAATCACAGAGAATTTGTATCCAGGAGGGCTATGCATATTCAGTGCAAATGATATTTTAGGCATATGTATTGAGGCCCAGACACAGACATTTCACAGGGAAAAGGTGTTATGGGGGGCGGTGGGTGCAGAATAGTCTTGTGTCCACATCAACTTTTATTAGAAATGAGAGGTTGTATCTCTAGGATATTGAACTAGCAATCTTTATGTCTGAAAGGATGAAAATATTCCCCTAAATATAATGGGATCAGGAAAGGCATCTCATCTGATTAACAAATAGACATCTGGGGCAGGAAGTTATAAGCATACTATATGCTTCCCAAGAATACAGTAGAAAAATGCAAATGACCAGATAAGAGGACATGGTTAAGTCATGCCTGGAGAGGCAAATGTTGCCTGAAGATTCCCACTAGGACAGGCTGAGTAATGTGAGCTGACAGTCTGGCAGGGACTTTGGCTTGGTCAGAAGTTCAAGTCGCATTTTTAGGGCTAAGATGCAGAGATAATATATTGTTCCTCTAGTTTTCTGTTTATTTTTCATATCTAGGTGTATCTCAACACACGGTCTTTGTTTTTAAAATTTCTCTTGTATTTGGAATATTAGACAATACAGGCAGGACTTTTCTGTAGAAAAGGGGATCTGCAATTTCTGGCACAGTCTGACAAAAGGGTGTGAGATTCTGCAAGCTGGTAAAATACTGTCTACTAAGAGCTGTCAGGGCCTGAAAAAGACAGGTGAAGCTGGGGCATCCTGGACCAAGGAATTGGCCCCTGGCATATCTCAGCTTGGCTGCAGTGGTCAAGCAGCAGATGACAGAGAGGAGGTTGGGGTTGAAGGAACCCTAGTACACACCCAGAGTCACATGCCTCTTTACAAAAAGGACAGTTATCGAGGGTGATCAGGGTTGTCCAACTTTTTAGTGGCCAGGCTTCACACCAGCAGAGGCCACCATGGTGGCCACGGCCCTCACCACCACATTAGCTGTAAGCTCCCCTGGCACCACAAAGGCAGGTGGTTCTCTCCACTACTGCACTTTGCAGGGGGTGCACATTCCCCTGACCATTGCACTAGACAGGCAGGCAGCACCCTTGCTTCTTGGCTACAGGCTCCCCCACTGCACCATGTTTCAGGCTCTCCCAGCACTGCAGGCTTCCCTGCCCTGCCACATCACCTGCCCTTCCCTTCTCTATCCCTTGAGGCAGAAGCAGGAAGTGAAAGCCAGAGATGGGTGGGAGAGCCTTCAGCCCCCAACTTGCTGCAGAAGCCAGAGCAATGAGGGGAGTAACAGCCAAGGGTAGCTTGAGGGTCACAGATTAACTCTTTGCAGGCTGCATGTGGCCTATGGGCCATCAGTTAAACAGCCCTGAGCTACGTTTCTAAATATATCTGAATAAACTGACTAATAAGAATTAAATTATTAGCCTTGTTTCATACTTAGGCATTGTTTTAATGCAAAGGCTTTAGATACCCTAAGAGTCTGATCGAAAGCCCACTGAACCTAACGGAAATAGCATCATTGCTTGCAATTGGTTTTAGATCTGACCCTGAAACAGCATTTACTCATTTGCAAGCCTATTAAACATTTTTTAAAATAAAACTGTTTTCCAGGACCTTTTTGGACTAAATCACTTTATATGAGTTCCCTACCCCCACAAACAGTACCTGTAACCTATAAAAAATGTTGATTGTTCATCTAAAGCTGAACATCTGAAAATTAAAAAGGATTTTATTATAAATGGAAATAATTTGCTCCCCCAAACTGAAAGCTTTTGCGTTTGGAAATGTGTCTGGGTGCCTTTCAGGCATTGTACCTGAAGTAGCTTATGCACCAATCTTCTCTATGCACTGAAGCACCACAACTGTTCAGTATGAGCAGGCTTGCAAAACACCCATCCAGGGAACCTGGTCCAATGAACAAAATGAATGCATAACATATTCTAACTATAGTTTCCACAAAGCTCCACAATGGCATCACAAAATCATATTTCTGATGTTTGGACCATAACTTTTAGCCAAATATTTCAATTTTAGGTTTTTTAACTTTCTTTTTTCTGCATCAAAGTTTTCCTCAGGAAAACAAATGTTTTCCAAGGGACCCCACTCACTGGCCATTATTACATCATGAAACCTTCAATATCTCATTAATGACTAGTACACTGTCCGAAAGAGGCACACTGATAGCATCTTTCTTTTTTTCCACAAAGCACACATTTTAATATTGTATCTCTCTAAGCCTTATGCCATGGCTATATGATAATTATAAAAATGTATAATATATCTACATTAAAATGTTTGTAGAGCAAATGCAGTATAGAAAAAAGATAAGAAGATTTCTGTTTTCCACAGAATGATAAGAGATCCATCTACCTCAGCAGAAATTTTAAAAATGGTATTTAGAAATGACCATAATGAGTGCAATAGAAATGCCTACAAGAATGATTAGAAAGATAAAATAAATTTAATAGATGGGTGCATGACCACTTCCTACCCTGTGATGACCAGGAAGCTATAGCAGTGAGTGTTAGTACTGTTGAAGGATATAGGCTATGTCTTCTGAATATTGCTAACAGGTAAGCATTATACCACTTCCGGTATAATGTGATCAACCTCCATGAAGGCAACGACCTTCTTCAAATTTGCAAGACACCTTTTCAAAACGTGCACACTCTTGATTGTTCTAAAAATTTGCATTTTCTGAAAATTTGCAAACAAAAAATAAAATGAGGCAAAGGATATTCCAGAAGAAATACTGCTATAGGAAATATCCTTTAAAAAGGGCATTTAAAATATTCTCGGATGAAAAAAAATTAAAAGGGTCAAGAATTACATAAAGGGGTCACATTCTACAGTATCATAATGCACAAGTTATAAAGAATATCAAGATAAGGAAAGAACCCTTGGAATTAGCTAAAATATGTTGATTTGCACAAATATATATGTAGGAAATGATATTTTACTGAAGAATGTCAAATATTTGTGTCCCCATCAAAAATACACTGAACTACTACTACTCAGTAGTAAACGATTAGGTATTGTAACTAAGATTACTGAAATAATTGAAATAATATGAAAAAAAACTAAAAGATTAGGAAACAAAGAAACTGTAAGTGCCAATAAACTGCAGGAAGTAATTCAATCCCGCTGCTAATGAAGACTTGTTCTCCGCAATATCATCTCTAAAACTCCGTCCATTCCACTTTTGAACAACCTAATGAAGTGCCTTTCACCTCTCTATTCTTGTACTCTTAATTTCATCTCATTACTTTTTGTTGTACCCTTGTGGACTGTACTAAACATTTCTTCTCCCTCTTCCCTGCTTGTATTCTTCAAATACTTGTAAGGTGTTTAATATTGTTATATTGGAGGTTGCATGAAATGCTGAGAAATTTAGTTGGCATACCAGTAACTTTACACAGCAAAAATGTAATAAGCAATTGAATGAGAGGCAAGCATTTTTCTGTATGTTATCTTTTATTGGATCAACTGCATGGTTGGGATAGACTTACAACTGTTCGAATGTGAAGCCTCCTTTTTCAGGTCTGAGGAAAGAAGCAGGCACAGCAATGATTTAAAATAGGTGGAGTGCTGTGAAACTGGAAAAGAGAGAAATTTCCAGGTGTATTAGACAAACAAGGTGAGTGGTAAAGTGTGTGACACAGCAGGAATCCTGGTTTTCCATGATAAAAAAATTGCAAATTCTCTGATAAAAAAAATAAATCACAAATTCTCTGATAACCCCCCCAAATTCACGATGAAAATAAACAGCCCCCTACAGCCCCTGCCCCCCAGGCCCTGGTGGTGCCCCTCACCCCCACCCACAGGCCCCTGTCCTGCTGGAAGGCCAGCTGCCAGGGCTACGGGGCCAGGGACCCGCGTCTGCAGCCGCCTGACCCTAGCAGGAGGCTGTGGCTGCTGCAGCAGAGTAGAGCACAAAGCCTGGCTCTCCCACCACCCTGCCTGGCCCCCCCGCCCCCTGCTGCCTGCTGCCTGCCTGCTGTGGAAGATGTGTGACCATGGCAGTGCAGAGCTCACAGCGGCAAAGAGATCTCTGTGTGGCCCTGCTGTTCCCTGCTGCACCTGGTCACACCAGGGCAGGGCAGGAGGGCAGAAGCCTGAGACTGAGCCTGCAGTGGGAAACCTCCCTGACCCCGTGCACAGATCTGGGGGGCACATGCCTCCCCTGGCCCCACCTGGTGTCCAGGCTGCCTGGGGCCCCCTGCCTGACCACTCTCCTCCCGCTCCCTCCCAGCCCCCTGCAGCCTGGCACTCTGCCAGCCTGCAGAGGGCTCATTGCAACCCTGTAAAACCTGCAGCTTTCTCTGCTAAAATGAGAAATCTGCATTTTACTCTGGAAAGGGAGGAAATCTGTGTTTTATTCTGTCTTTCTTGGGAAACGGAAAACCCGGATCCTGGTCATGAGTATTCTCCTCAGAACACGTGGTTTTTTCTGAGGGCCTGACTATAGACCTGGACCAAGCACCTAGATTCATTTATTGACTTTCACCACAAGTTTAAGAGCTATCAGCCCTCGATCTAATTCTTTCTGGAGCATTCCTACACTAACATCAATTTTCTAGATACACAGATCACCATACTTACAGCCACAAAACCAGCTATAATACCAAACTCAACAAAAACACTGTAATCTAGAATTAGGCCCCCAGATACAACTATATCTGCACTGAGGAAAATATTTTTAACACCCACGTTGCCAACCTGAAATCTGCCTTTATACCACACAATTCTTTGGGTAAATCTGATATTTTTTATTAGACCAATTCGAATAGTTGGCAATGCTGCCTCAGCATAATGAAGGGTATTTTTTAAACCCAAAAACTTGCTGAGAAGAATGGCTTGCTAAGAAGAATTTTTCCAACTATTCAAATTGGTGTATTAAAAGATATCAGATTTACTCAAAGCACCTTGTCTGCCTTTGTCCTTAGACCAACACGGGTACAGCCTACACCACTTTATACAACAAGACCACTCCACCAGAGAAATAGACTGCATCTTTAAAAGAGCCAGCCACATACCCCGCAGTAATCTGCTATGATACAAAAAGAAACAGCTCCTTGACTTCACACCCCCTACAGGTTATCTACCATCCACACTGGAACTGATTAAAAGAATCATCAAACAATTGTGGTCTAAACTTGATAAAAATAAGACCTTGAGAGAAATAGCCTGGCCCTTCCATTCCTGGCTTTCAAACAACTCTCTGACCTGGCCAAACTCCTCATCAGAAGCAAACTCCCCACTATTCAACAGCCTTCAACAGCCTTGTTAAGGCACAGCCTTGCCTTAACAATAGATGCAGAACTTGTCATTATATCTCCACCACTACAAAAATCAACTAGTATACCACATCCCTTCATGGTAACATGTTTCACATGGGTGAAACTAGGCACAAACTACACACCAAAATAAATTCTCACATAAAAAATATAAAGGACAGAGACAGGCAATACCAGTAGGAGCACACTTTTCACAGCACAATCACTCCCTTTCTGACCTCACCATCCTCAGCTCCAGGGAAATTTAGAAAACCCCTTGGAAAGGTGAGCCTCAGAACACAAATTCATAATCCGGTTGAATACTAAGAACCAAGGACTGAACACTGATATTGACTTTATGACATGCTATAATCTGCCTAATTCTTGAGTATGTTTCTTACCCACTGCAGATAATAACAACAAACCTGTTTCCTTTTTTAATAGTCTTGACATCCTACTAATCAAACCATTTTTTTCTTTTGTTAATTGTTTGTCTGCTACACTTGGCAGGCCAGGTTCTTTGGGTATATACGACATCTTTTATTAGACCAACTGAGTAGTTGAGAAAAGTTCCTTGCAAGCTTTTGGGTGCAATCATTCTGCAGGCATAAGGACTCTCAGCTGTTATGCTACACTTGGGAATTTCTCTTTTCTCCGATTTCATATCCCCCCACACTGTTTTTAATCATTGCTGTGCCTGCTTGTTTCCTCATACCCAAATAATGTTTTGCATTCGAAAGATTGTCTAAGTGTATTCCAACCATACAGGCAGTCCACAAGAATCCCTGCCTGTCTCATGATTCCTGGACTATCCTGGCTACATCACTTTGATATTACAATAACCAGTTAAACTACATTCTGTAGTAAACTAATTACAGCAATAGCACCAGCACTAATATGGGCCACATTGAAGGAGAATCAAAAGCAAACCAAGTGCAAAGGTAGGGGCAGAATATAAAAATATATAAAAGAGATGTAAGAAGCCTTAGAAGGCCATCTCATTCAATCCCCTGTGCAAAACAGGATCATCCCCAAAATTGCAACGATAGATATTTCACAGTCTTTTTAGGTAATCTGTTCCAGTGCTTAACCATCCTCATAGTTAAAGAGTTCTTCCTAATATCCAACCTAAATTTCCCTCATTGCATTTAAGACCATTGCTCATTGTCCTGTCCCCTGTGGCCATTAAGAACAACCTATCAGCATGCTCTTTATAACCATTCTTTGGGTACTTAAAGACTTATTAAATCCCCACTTAGTCTTCTCTCCTCCACACTAAATAATCCCAGTTCTTCCACTCTGTTCATGTGTCTCACATTCCCTAGACCTCTTATCATTTGTTGTTGCTCTCCGTTTGACTATTTCTAATATGTCTATAACTTTTTTGAAGTTGATTACCCAAAATTGAATGGTAGATGAGGTCTCACCAGTGCCAAATAGAGTGGAAGGATCACTTTCCTGCAAATGATGTTTCTTTAATACAACCTTTTAATACAATACTATTGACTTTTCTTGCAACAAGAAACAGTGTTGACTTATATTTATCTTAAGATCCACCCCCAGGTCCTTTTCTACAGTACTGCTGCCTACTTAGTTACTCCCCAGTCTGTATTTGTACAAGTAGCTAAATGCAGGTTTCCATTTGTCCTTGTTGAATTTCATCTGAAAGATTCCAGACCATTTCTCCAGTTTACCCAGGTCATTCTAAATCCTGGTACTATCCTCCAAAGTTTCTGCAACTCCACCCAACTTGAAGCCATACACAAATTTGCTTAGTTTACATTTAGTCCCATCCTCAAAGTCATTATTAAAAATATTAAATAGTACTGGACACAAAAGAAAGCCTTGGGAACTACACTTGATACCTCCTCCTCCCAGTTAGGCATTGGGCCACTAATGATTAGTCTTTGTGCATGATACTCTAACCAATTATTTATCCACTTTCATCCATTCCTTAGAATGTCATGGGAGGCAGTGTTAAAAGTTACGCTAAAATTAAGTTATGTCATGACTGCAGCTTGCCCTTCATCCACTAGGCATATCACTTAAAATCTTTTCCAGTATCAAGTTTCGACTAACTGGTCAGCACTTTTCTGGACCTTCCTTTTTTTTCCTTTATTAAAGATGGGCACTATATTTGCACTTTTCCTATCATCCAGAACCTAACCTGGCCTCCATGACTTCTCCAGTATCATAGCTAATGGATCTGCAATTGCATCAATTCCTTGAGCCATCTAGGATGAACTTCACCCACCCTGCTGACTTAAAAACATCCAGCTACTCTAAATAAATCTCTAACTTGTTCTTTCCCTACTCTAGGCCTATCTCATCCCCTATTTCAGGACTGTCCAAATGATGGCCTGCAAATACTTACCATGAAGCCCACAGGGCCCAAAGGTCTCCTATCCTGCTGTTTATGTGGCAGGGGAAGGGCTGGGAGGTCTGCATGCTACCGAGTGTAGTGGGGGAACACATGGCAGTGTCCATGTGCAAGGGGGTACATCCTGCCTGCAAAGCCCTCATGGCAAGGGTTGGGGTGTCTGTGTGCCATCAGCACAGTCTGCACAGTGAGAAGAACTCAGGAGGAACTTCCCCTGCTGTGTGTGGTTCATGCAACGCGGGGCCCAAGGACCACATGCTGGTGCTGCCTGTGGCCGACAGCCACGCTGAAGTTGGACAGCTCTGCTCTAGTTGATAAGTATACTGTCTTCCCCCAGAAAGCCTAGGGGGGCCTTAACGACATGCAGTTTTCCTTTTCTCATGGTAAATCACCAAAGAAATATTGACTTTTTAGTATAAGTACATCTTGCTCCTTCCCTATAAATACCTCCCCAGATTAAATTCCTTTTCGGGGCCTGTCAAAGTTCACTGGAATCTTTATATCAATCTTAGTGGAAAGTGGTTGGATTTGACCATTTGTTATTTCCTTTTGGAGTTTGATTGTTTGGTAAATTGGTTGATTTGTTTTATTTTTCAGAAGGTATCTTCCTGGGATTGAAACTCCCCCCCACCCTCCTTCCCCTCCCTGGTCCTGCTAATGACATCAACATATTTAGGTCCCAACATTACAAATCGTAATAATTCTGAATATCATGCATTAACAAAAACAATTGGTTGACTCCAGTTGAACTACTCCCATGAAATAGTGCTAATAAAGATGAGTCAAGGTTGCAGATTTGGGCCATTAATAGGTATGCATTCACTTTCAAATCAGCACTGACACTACCGCAAATGACTGCATTTCATATGAATACAGCCAGGTTGGACACTTCCCTCAACTTCCTACATTTTCACTGATTATTACCCTTCATTTTAGGTAGCTCTTCCAAGTATTTTTAGCTTTTGACAATGCTGCTATCCAGGACAGTTTGATTTTTACAAGAATTCATAAGATAGTATCACTGGCTAATACTGTCTCCTTGTTTCTTTGCAATATGCTGTCCATCTGTCTTCTTCTGTAGTAAGCTACAAATGCTTTAAAGGCCTCTATTTGTATAGCACCCAGTAACACAATTAGGTACTGGGTTTGTGACTGGGGCTCCTATACACTACAGTAATCAAAATAATAGTCATAGCAATAAATCTTTTACAAAAGTATATATGTTACCTCTGCCACATTCCCTTCAGCACTGATTTGTCAATTCTGCTGAAAAACAAAAGAGGAAACCAGACTTTTAGAGGCAAATTCTCGCTGGTATAAAAAATTTCACTGCTTCATAGATGTCAAAAAAGCTATGCTAAGTTAGGCCAGCTGAGGATCTGACCCAAAGACCCTGAATTACTCAATTATCCTGCTCTGAGGCATTTCACTTCTTTATGAGGGTGCAGTACTATTATTTTTGAATAATAGTACCAGGTAGATTCAATTACCTCCAATCAACAAAGATGACTGGTTGAAGCCTCCGTGAAAGTTAGAGGGAAGAAGTCAGACATGTGCATCCTGTAGGAATCCTAGGTGCAATCAAGTTTTGGTGAGATTCTAGGTAGAAGTTTATGCTGGTGTTCATACTTCAGTCACCAATATATCCAGTCCCCAAGAATAATACTTAATACTTAAGTAGCCAACATATCCAGTCCCCAAGAAGGGGACCTTCAGGGAATATCTATAGGTGTTTACTTTATTCAAAATTGGGAGGGACAAAGTAGAATTCTTCTGGCCTACTTTGTCCTTTAAAAATGGTTGCAGTCCGATTATTCTCCAGGTGTTTATAGTTCTTTATATATTATATTATTTTGCTAGGTAATTAGATTTACTACATGATAGTTGTCAGGGTCAGTCTCTCTCTTTTTTGAAGATTAATATCACATTTACTTTTTTGACTCCTTTGGCATTTCCACTGCTCTCCATGACTTTTAAAAAATAATTGTCATTGTTGGAATGAGTTCATTAGCCAATTCCCTTCACGCCTAGTAATGCATATAAGCTAGACTCTGGTTTTTTATGTTTCCAATTAATTCAAATATTTCTTACCTTTTTATCAAGGGCTATATTTGCAAAAATCCTCCTTGCTTTGAGACTGCTATTCATTCTTTATTCCTCTTTGCAATCGATATTGGTTAGTATAAGCCCCCTCATGTGGTGAGAATACTGCAAAGAATAATATTGCATTTTCAGATAAATGTACTCAGTAAAAATAGATCTTATCAGGACATTTAACATTTTTAACTTTCATAATATAGTATACAATTTTAAAATTCAGTATTGAGTCCCAAACATTTCAGTATTAGCTGAAAATGAACTGTTTCACTTGATCCAAAATGAGCTTTGTAGCAAAACATCAGAACATATTTTAATAAACAGTTTAAAAATATTTAACTTTTATTTTCTCCTCTAAATCATTTGTGGCCTGCCTTTATCTTCATTATTTCTTTTTGCTCCATTAATAAAAGTTAGGGATAGAAATGACCTACAGTATATGTGTCAAAAGTCTTCTATCCCTCCTTAATCTCTTTGTGTGTTTATACACGTGTTCCAGGAGGAAGGGAGGGGGGCACTTCAGTTACAGCAGCTCCGAGAACATCCAGAGTGTCTCATGTATCAGTGTCCCTGCGCTTAAAAATGGCATCAGGATCGCTTTAACTAAAGCTTGTTCAACAAACTTTCATTAAAGCACCACCACCACCATTTTTAAGTGTGAGGATGCTTATGCATGAGACTCTGGACTCTAATTACCACACTCCAGCAGACTTGATTAATCGAGCCTTCCCCACCACGCTGTAATTAAAGTGCATCAGAGCAGCCTCACTGCTCATGTATAGACACCCTTTCGTTCTTTTCACTCTTCTCCATTTTCTGGGGACCTTTGACTCTGCATTTTCACCTTTTGATGGTACTGGCTTTGTAAATATAAACTATTGCTATGGCAAAACCATAACTTGCCATTATAATCCCAAATCAACTATCTCTGTGTAGAAAATGAAGACGAGCCAACAAAATATCCAAAAATTAAATCAGTTATACAATATTAGTCACAAAAATGTACCCAGTGAGGAAACCTTATTCAGTCTAATGCATTAATTCTAATTCTCTATTAAAACAATAGTGTGCTGCAGAAATTTAAAAGGTTTCTACAGAAAAATAATCTAATGATACATAACATTTAAGATAGTCACTATTACTATAGAATTTTAAATATATCAAATCAAATAGAAATTTATATTGCTTCCTTACATCTACATATAGGTAGGTTAAAAATATTCTAAAGATATATTTTAATTAAATTACCATGAAAACGAGGTGTTCAGAAAAAAACGTTAAACAGATGTCATTAGCGTTTTTCTCCAGCAGGGTGAGAAACTCTCTTAAATAAGGAGGTATTAAACCAATAATGATTCTAAAATGGAGGCTTGGTACTGTTATACCCAAAATCTTGCCTATGTTTATCTTAGCAATGTAGTTGGCCCAGTAAGAGATATCACTCTCAACAATTCTTGCCTCTTGAACTCCTGAAATTATGTTTTTTAATTTAATTTTACCAAATACTGAAGATTAATCCTAAAGAAACTGCTATAGAAATAAGAAAAATGGAATCAAGGAGATTTAATAAAAAAGTATTCTAAAACATTAAAGTACTTAGAGAATACTGTGGTTCTTTGTATTAATCCTATAGACTTGTGTTTTTCAGACTTGTCTAGTAAATTCCATAAGACACTTCTGTAAACCTATAGGATTTTTTCAGAGATGAAAAAGAAATATTATTTAATTATTATATGTGTTGCTGCCAGTCAGTGGGAACTAAGGTCACTTACTGTGATGAAACCTAGATCCACAAAAGGGCTTTGGCACCTGTCCCCAGCAATGCAATTCACATGCCTGAGTTTGGTACTTCAGTTCCATATATGTGCACAGGGAGGGCTATGCCCTTTAGAATAAGATTCACAGTAGCACGCAAAGATTTGATACTTGAAACTAACTGAGAGAGAGCTAAGTCTAAAACTCTACTGCTGTGTTAGCTTAGACACCCTATAGGCCTAAAATATGTACCGAGGTCAGATCAGGGTTCATAGCCTTGAACCCCATTTTGGACTTAGGCATCTAAGCCATACCTTTTGAAAAGAAAAGACTAACTCACAAGTAGAAGAAATAAAGTTCCTACCTTTCAGCCAATAACCTTCTGGTCAGAGCAATTAATCAGGAAATAGAAGATACAAAGTGGGATTAAACTCCCATTTTTCACTTGTCTAGAAAGTGCCCTAATAGCCAGATCTAGCTCGTGGAACCTCGTCACGTGGCCCACACTGCTTCCCACAGGTCCAGACATTTGGTGGTGGGAGAGTGGTGGCTGTATTAATTGCCACTCCCCCCGCTACTGCCAAATTTCCAGATCTATAGGGAACACTGTGGGTCACATAGAAAATTTCCATGGGCCAGATCTAGCCCTCAGGCCACAGGTTGAATGTCCCTGCTCTAGTGTGATGATTAGGGCACTTTCCTAAAAAAGTGAGAAATGTATCTTTGATCCCACCAACTGAGAAGAGCATTGAATTTGTATTTCCCATCTCCTGAGCAATTGCTTAGACCAGCAGACTATTATATAAAAGGTGAGAACATCATTCCCTCTACCTATGAGTCAGTCTTCTCTCTTCAAAAGGAATAGCTTAGATGTCTCAGATACCATAGCCCTGCATGATAGATTGCACTGATGCATAGGATTGCTCCACAACTGGTAGTAGTCAATGGCTCAATCTCCAGCTGGCAGCTGGTATCAAGTGAAGTGCTCCATGGGTTGGGCCTGGGGCTAGCTGGGGGCTAGTTTTGTTCATATCTTCATCAGCAACCTGGAAGATGGGATGGAGAGTACCCTTAGCAAGTTTGCAGATGACACCAAGCTAGGAGCAATAGTAGATATGCTGAAGGTGGAGCTAGGATTCAGATACCTAGACTAGTTGGAGGATTGGGCCAAAAAAAGTCTCATGAGGTTCAATAAGGTCAAGTGCACAAAGTCCTGCACTTAGGACTGAAAAATCCCATGTACTGATACAGGCTGGGGGCTGACTGGCTAAGCAGCAGCTCTGCAGAAAAGGACCTGGGGTTACAGTGGATAAGAAGCTGAATTTGAGCCAACAGTGTGCCCTTGTTGTGAAGAATGCTAATGGCATACTGGACTGTATTAGCAGATTGAGGGAAGTGATTATTCCCTTCTATTCAGTACTGGTGAGGCCACATTTGAAGTAGCGTGTCCAGTTTTGGAGCCCCCACTACAGAATGGATGTAGAAAAATTGGAGAGAGTCCAGTGGAAGGCAACAAAAATGATTAGGGGGCTGGGGCACATGACTTCTGTGAAGAGGCAGCGGGAACTGGATTTATACAGTCTAGAGAAAAGAAGATTGAGAGGAGATTTAATATTAGCCTTCAACTATCGGAAGGGGCATTCCAAAGAGGATGGAGCTAGATGGTTTTCAGTGGTGGCAGATGAACAAACAAGCAGCAGTGGTTTCAAGTTGCTTCAAGGGAAGTTTAGTTTGGATATTGGGAAAAACTCTCTCACCAGTAAACTAGTAAAGCACTGGAAGGAGAGTATATAGAGAGGTTGTTGAATCTCCATCCTTGAAGGTTTTTAAGACCTGGGTAGACAAAGTCTTGGCTGGGTGATCTGGTTGGGGATGGTTCTACTTTGAGCAGGAGGTTGGGTTAGATGAGCTCCTGAGGTCCCTTCCAACCCTACTTTTTTATGATTCTAAGTCTTCATATGAACTAACATAATGTTAAAAACAACTCTACAGTCAGTGTAGATAGGTGTGAGGCAAGTTTCACATTGAGACATCTGGTCATGAATAAGCTGTACTGAAAACATGGGGTTAATCACAACCAGCTGATACAGTGTTAAATGAAACTTGTCCCTGGCCAGACTTATTGCAAGTTAATTAATATGGTTTCTCAAGGTTCTTTCCCAACACAATCTAATTTTCTAGTGAAAACAAACCCTAAGAGAAGAAGCTAGAGGCTATGGCAGACAGTTCTCGAGTAGCAGATTTAGCCTAGGGGGTTGTAGTAATTTTATTAAAATTACTTATGTATTAGTAAGCTAGACCTTGGGAGGCCAGCACTTTGAATTTAAATGTGTACATTTTATTTAGAGCTGGATGAGGACTACCAAATTATCAAGGGCCTGATTTATATACTTGGCAAGGAATTCTTTGTTTTGACTGACTCAGGAGAGTTGGCCTTCAGACAGGGGGAAAAGCCAGGCTTAAGTGGATTTGGAAGCACCTGTATTCTATTCTATGCATTCAAGGAGAAATGAAGAGGGCATTAGTACAATTCTCTCCATTAAGCACTGTCAAGCAGAAACACTTGTTCTTGTGTGTGTGTGCAGAAGGGGAGGGATGCACACATGAGGGGAAAACTTCTCTTGAGATGGCTAGAACTCCCTGTAGTTATGGGTGTATCCAGGATTTTGAAAAAAATGGGAGCAGGAACAGTGATGGTGCTACAGGGGTAGCTGCACACCCATGCCCAGCTTCCCCCCAACCAGAATGGGCAGACTGTGCTCTGAAAGCAGCATCTGGAGACTTAGAGTCTCCAGGTCAAGTAAGAATCCACCATTCCCCTGCTTTCAACATCTGTCCCTTTCTTTCAGTACTTATGATACATCCCTTCATCCATCCTCTCCCACTCCCGTTTTCCTTTGCCCACCAATGCCTTGCTCTTGGCTGCCCCATGGGTTGGTGAAGCTCCATAGCCACTTCTGCCCCACTCCAGCTGGGCTGCACGCAGATAGCTACAGTGGCAGTGGATGGGTTCCCTCTACTTGAGCCTGCTCCCAAGTTGGCAGGGAACAGCTGAGAGGATCAGGCAGGGAGGAGGATCCTGCTCACCACCGGTGCTACCACTGCCCCTTGGGCCCAGGTCCCTCCGCTGCCTAGAGGGCAGGAGCAGCAATAGAGCTGCCCCCCCCCCACACACACCCATCAGCTGGGGATAGCCATAACAGCAGATGGTGGGGGAGGGGTATATGAGAGGGGAGGGCATATGCCACCTAGCACAGAGGGGGAGAATTCTTTGCTGCTTTGAGGACTTAAAAATAGCCCTTGGCTGCTGCTCCTGGGGCTTGGTCCAAAAGGATGATATGACCATGTCACTGCCACCCGTCTTTCAGTTTGAAAAATCATCAGATCTGACCAAGTCATAGCCTGTCCTTCTGATAGCATGAAACCTTCAAAACATGTGGCCTTGTGTATAGGTCTCTAGTCGATTTCAAAAGAAATAATACTATTGCAAAATGCCATTTCATCTATAGTGAAGGGAATGTGTCAAGCTTGACAAAGTTTCATTTAGAAAATAATTGGGGGAAAAATAATTCTGATAAGGTCAATATAGAATAAGAATAGAGTATTTTAGTTTTGATTATATAATTAAATATATTTTATAATAAATGCATAAAACATTGCGTTTTATCAAAATGGAAATGTTTCATTAATTGCAAATGGAGTTTCTTAGAAAAAGTTGTTTCATGGGAAATGTGGGTATTTTTTCAAATGAAAACCAAAATTCTGCAATACTGGAACTTCCACAGAACATAAATTCTAAGTTTCAGCTACCTCAGTTGGCCAGAAATCTTCTCTACTCCTTAACAGCCCTTTAACCACAAGATGCAATAATCCACATTTATCCATCTGTTACTCCAGGGTATAGAAACAGCAAAATGCAACAATTTTCTTCATTCTGCAACTGCTCTGGGCAGCAAGAGACACAAGATAGGTTTCATTTCAGTTCATACCAGGGTTAATAGTTTGGTAATGCCATCCAAAGAGCATTACAGACATAAATAACAAGAAATCTTTGAGGTGAAGCATTTAAGAGATAAAAAAATGAATTTGTGGATATAGATTAAAAAATTACCAATAGTTATACCACTAAATACTTTTTAAAAATAGCCTCCAATGGTCTATAATTATTAAGTATTAAGAAGATTTTTCTTGTGGTTGGTTATCTCATAATTGCTAAGTGTAGACTATCATCTCAGAAGCAGCTGGTACTGACTGCTACTACTGACCACTAAAATAACCCTGGTACAGGCAATCAAAGTTGAAGTTCTCATAAAAGATAACATTCTGCTCTGAAAAGACCTTGAGTCTAGAAACATGTAGTGAACAAAATCTGGATTTTATTTTTAGTGTTTTCTCATTATATCAAAGATCCCTTCCAGAAAGTTTGATAGAAAACAAATAGATGGAGTAAAATCAATAGAAGCATAGCCAGAAAATGAATTTCATAACATACAAAAAATTACTTAGGAAAATTCACAATATTTTCAGCAGTAATTATTGAGTGGTTTTTCTTCCTCTGTCTTATTATTTTCCCCATTTCTAGTGGACAACCATGCTACTGAGGCACAACGTTCTCCACTGAATATACCATTTTTCACAATGTTACAATCTCAAAAGTTTCTAGTTTCTTTGCAGAAGTTCCATTAAGTGAAGACTTGTCACTTTTACTCATCAAAAATAGTTAGGTCCTCCTGAACACAGTTAATAGGGAATGGTTTAGTATAGGTGACTAAGGGTGAGACTGGATTCAAATGAAGCTTGAATAAATATTATGCAGGCAGCATTTACACATACATGTTCTAAAAGTTTCTCAAAGGTACCTAGTCTGGCTTGTCCCAATGATGAACTGTTTGCATTAAATAATTTATAAGCCAAGAACCCTAACTGTTAATAGTACTGAAATCCCACACATGGGTGACCTTGTTCTTTCATCAGTTCTTGTTATCCCAATTTTATTATTTTTGTAGTGGGTAGCTAAAAGTTGAAGACTATGGCAGCAGGATGTCATTAGGATGGGTAAACCCCTAAAGGGTCACAGTTTTGGGCAGATATCCATAAGTTTGCATCTTTACCCAATTACAAATCTAACCTTTGGTGTCTGAACTTTGGTTGAAAATTTAATGAGAACCGACTCTCTCTCAACATTTTTATATTGTATTTCTGCCTTCATCTCAGGCTGAAAATGAGGAGGAGAAAGGAAAGGATGGCAAAATCATAAGGGGGAGGAAGAGAAAAGAAAATGGTAAAGCTTCTTAGTTGAGGACGGAACTGAAAGACTATAACTACTGTCAACCTCCCCCCCCATCCAAAATCCTCATGATATTTTTGACTTTGTGCGTTGCTGCAGATATTCCCTTATTTTCTTTCCTCGTGTACTCTACAAGGGAACACCAATGCACGTTTTCTCTGACCTGTGTCTATAAATCAAGTAACAGTTGAGGCTGCTCAACACATCTGACAGTCAGATGTCTAATGTTCAGTTCCTAAATTTGAAAATTTTGGCCAGAGGGCTTAACTGTAACTTCCATTAGGCACAGAAGGTTAAGCCAGAGGTTGGATTATAAGTGTACAATTCTCTTTGTTTTTTGATATTCTCAGTTTTGCAACGTATCTTGGAATTATGCCAGTATCTACCACATTTCCAGTTACCTGAAAAAAACAGATTGGCAAATAGCATTACATTTTTTTTCTTCCATACCTACAGCTGGACAAATACATTTCTCATGCTGACAGTGCTCATTCATCTACAGAGTATGTTCTTCATTCTACCTGCCTCTCAGATGCCAGTTCCTGAGCTGGACGCTGTGCCAAGAACAAGCAGAAATAGCTGAGTGACTGAAGAGTGTATCTAGCAAGCATGGGGAGGAAATCAGATAAGAGAGTGGAGACACTGGTCAATGGCAAGACATAAGAGGAGTGAGAATTGACTCTATAATGTGGAGTTTAGGGCTTTTTGAGGGAAGACTAAGAAGAGTTCTGGAAGTTTTCTGTAGAACGGAGAGAAGTCTGAGTACATGAAAGCAAGGTTGCTTCTGCTCAGTTTCTCTCTGCAGTTTACTGAAAATGGAGATTTGTCTACATAAGAAACTGCTGTTTACACTGGCAGAGTTTAGTAGCTAGAGTTATGCCAGTAACTCCTTTTGTGGGCATTTTTTATCTTAGAATATATTTTTTTTCTGTTTAGTTTAAACCACTTTCAAAACGACATAGGCTAACTACAAAACAGCATTCTTATAAATGGAAAAAAGAGTATCTCTACAAGGCAAATTATTTTGATGTAACTAAAGTTGTTTAAATTCACACCATACCTTATACTGATATAACTCCCATATGTGGGCATGACTGAGCTCCCTCCTTTAAAGGTTAATATCAGCTGGAAATGAAGACCTGCTGAACTTAGCAGCAATACTGATTGCAGATGTGCTCTGCTAAAAACAAGTCTATCAGTTTAAATCAAAAGAACACTTGAAAGGCTAATATATCATACAAATAGTGGACTAGAACCATCCAGGTATGGGCTGTATAGGAGGAGTGCATCCTTCCGTATTCAACCTTATGTCTGTCTCTCCCCCACCCCTGTCTCTCTCACGGAGACACACACACCATGGTTTCCTCCAGCTTTTTCCTTTGTGTTGCCAGTCAGGTCCTCCCTCTGCAGTCTTACACAGAAAGAAGATTTATAATAGCTGCATACAATTCCACTGTCTCAAAGAGACGGTACCACACTATGTAGAGGATCTTTATATGGGTTTTTAACTTTGCTTCACTCAAATGGAAAGGTACATTTTTTAAAATCTTAATTATCTTAAATACTTAATTCCTGTGACTTTTATCTCCTGCTAGATACGGACCTCTGAATACCAACATGTTTAAAATCACAATCTGTTGTCACAGTAGTATAATGGCTGTGATGTCTTAATTGAAAACATGGGAGGTAAGGAATTTTAAAGTATAATTAGAGCATATTTCGATATGAAACTGTGAGTGTTTTCGGTAAGTGGAGGGGAAGACATCTGATATTTCTGACATGCTGTATTGGTAGCGTAAAATGCAGACCCTGTGCTCCTGTAGAATACAAAAATCCAGCACACATGCAATGCAACTCTGCCATATGTTAAGAAATGCGCATCTCAGAAACAGAGGGCTAATTAGCTTGAGAAAACAGAGATGACTGAATGAGGAAGCCAGAAATAAAAAGGAGAATGAAATCTTGATGCAGGTTAATGTGGGGGACCCACCTGGCAGCAGTTTGCCAGGTTCATGAGATTAAATGAAATCAAAGAAGAAATCATGGAGAGGAAATAATAGACTTAACAGCACTATTTCCTTTTGTTTTAGGCTCTCAGTCACCTGTTTCTCTCCTCCCTGACTAGAGCCATGTTTTATAATTAGTGACAGGTGAAGCTTCAAAGTCCTTGAGATTCTGTTCCCATTAGTGCCCAAAAACATAGAAATGTACCTCAACCTTATTTCAAAACCTTATCAAAGCAGGATGGAAATCTAGTGAGAACAGATTTCTTTAGGATAATTCTAGTACCACTTAATGGCAGTAAGACAGAGCTACTACAGGCTTTCTTCTGGCATTTCAATGCTCCTGCTTCCCTTCCTCCTGCAAACAGGAAGGGCATAGGTTAATTAACTGAATTACAGACGTGCCTAGAGATCCTAGTCAAGATTAGGCAGGATATTGACACACAGTAAGTCGTAGTCCCTGCCCCGAACATCTTACAATCTCAAAATATAAGGCTTAAAAGGGGTGGAAAGTCACAGAGAAGGTAACATTTGTCAGAGGCACAAAGAAGGTAAATCAATACATCACAAAACAGGGCAGTGACTGAATTGCAAATAAAACCCAAGCTTCCTGGTAAATAGTGCAGCACCCATATTCACTAGACCACAGTACCTCACTTCTCTCCCTTCTCCATTGTTTTTTACTCTATCTCCATTCCCAGGTATATCGAACTCAGGACTTCCAGGCTTCTCTACAGACTTTGTCTCACTGAACAGTAATGGAGCTTTCATGCAACCATGGCTCTCAACAGCAGCATATATTTGACATCCAAGCTGTCATACTTAGTGAGAGATGATCAATAGAGCATATTTACACTACTGGCCCAGGAGTGAGACATTTTTTCTAGTTTTCTTCCCTTGACTGCAGTCTTATTCACCATCACCCTTCGATAGAGACTGTCTCATTCTGGCACTTCTTCACTGGGCCATGATTTTCAGCAGACTTACTTGCCTCCCTGACTAGACAACTCTGCTGCCAGAACTTACAGAAATGATCCAACAAGACTACTGTTAGACTGCCTGAGTCTGCAGACTAAAATCATAGACTTAACATTTCATGTTTCAATGCTACCTTAAGACTATATCCTAAATGATAACAATTTAGCTATCAGCATTAACTCAGTGCTGGTCATTAAACTGTGAAATCTACTGTTGTGTTTATCAGTGAGGATGGATAACAGAGAAAAGTTAGTAACACACTATTAGGAAATCCAATCCCCTCCACCCTCTGCCACTACAGAATGCTCCTTATGGGAGATTACTCCACATTATCATAGAATTTACTATTTGGAAGTTTCCAGTTTTATTAGACTTAATTTTCCTTTCATTCATATTATCCTATGATTCCTACTTCTTCCAAGAGTTCTACCTGATGGTAACAAATAAAACATCAACATGTTTTCATTTTGGATTGCTGCTGGCTAAATACAGTCAAGTTGTAAAAGTTCAAGAAATTTTACATCGTCACTCAGAGTGCATCTACACTTTCATTAATGTGCTTTTGCTAATGCACATTAAATTTAGTACCTTCAGGCACTTTTACATGTACTCTGATTGTGCGTGGGGAGGCAAGGAGAGGGGCAGTACTTTAATTAGACCAGTTCTGAGATCTGCTGTAGTTAAAGTGCTGTTGTGTCTTCTATATCAGTGTCCCTGCATTTAAAAATGGTGGCAGGCGGGGGTGCTTGAACCATTTTTAAGTGTGGGGATACTGGTACATGAGATGCAGGAGGCAATTGCCACACTCCAGCAGACTCAATTAATTGAGTTTGCTCTGATGTGCTAGAATTCCAGCATGTTGGAGCAGCCTCTGTGCTTGTGGATAGACACCCTCAGGGTGGATCAAGAGGGGCTCCAGACTCTGCTGCCCATCCTACCAGTCCTGGGAACATGGAAGAAGCAGAGTTACCAGACAGGCTGAAAAGCCAGGGGCTTTGGGAGCATGATGGAGGCAACTGCTCCATTCCTCCCACCCCTGTTGGACACCTTGGGCTGCACCCTTCCATCCTCCAGCAGCCCCTGCATTGGCCACTCTGAGCACTGTGCTCTGCTGTGAACAGGCAGGGGAGAGACAGACACAAAGCTGTGCTTTTCACCCTGACTCTTCCCTCTGCTTCTCCCAGACTCCCAGGGCTAGTGGGAAGGGTTGCAGTGTGCCAGTCCCAAGAGGAGCAGCTATGACAGGAAGGTTGCATTTGCTTCCTCAGGGATAGACTGGGAGCTGGGGTGCAGTCCCCCATCCTCTTTCCCCTCCTTGAGCCTAATGTGTTCTGTTCTCCCCACAGTTCTTGCTCCTCAGATTCCTCAATGCCCGCTATGTGACATGTGTCTACAGCCCTGCACCTAGTCACTACCAGTCCTCAGGCTCTGTCTGTTTGGCTCTGATGCTGGTATTCAGCTGGGATCATCTTTGGGGTAAATAAGGCCAGAAATTGGCTCCATGGTTTCCAGTCTGCAGCTGTGACTGGGACTTGGGTCCAGGTACTGCATGGGAGCCAATGGGCATGGGGTCATATAAACCTAGGGAAGCAACCTGAAGGGGTTACTGTTACACTTAGATTACATTTTATATTATATTATAACATATCAATGCTATTAATATGACATTAAATAATAATGGAATGGCTAGGTTACATTATCCATGCTATATCTATATTTGTTTTTGAAATGGGGTGTCCCTGAAATCTCGCAGATGTGTGCCTTAAGTCTAAAACCATTGAGCACCACAGAGATAATGTAAGCACTGGGGAACCTGGAAGGAGCCCAGGGTATAGGCTGCCTTGGGGGAAAGTCTCATCGCTCCTTGCCCGCTTCCCTCCATATGGCCAGTGCAGCTGGGAATGGGACAAGTGGAGCAGAACCCTAAGCAGGGCTCCAAGGAGCCAGGAAAGGTGTGGTCCCTGGAGTAGGTCCCATCCCATCTTCCTTTCTCCTTTCCATGCAGTCAGCACTACTAATACAATGAGAGAGCAAACTCTGAATGGAATAGGTTAAGCATCAGGGAGTCCTGAATCATGTTCTTCAGAGTGCAGTTCTTCTATAAGCACGGCCAACTGGGTTCCACATGCCAAGCCCTGCAGGTTCATAAAGAATAGCAGTAGTGAAAGCTCTGGCTTACCTTGAAAGACAGCACCAGAAGCATGTGTTTCTGAAACCCTCTTCACTGCACTCCTGCTGCAATGCTTGTCGCAGTCCCACACCTTATATATCTTACCAGGTCAGGTCAATATTTACTCTTCTTGAGGCAAGTATTTTTTTGTGATGTTTATTGGAGCAGCAGTACAGTTGGGAGAGCTGTTGGATGAACTTTTGGACATCAGGTTCTATTTCTCAAGCCACCTTGTCCAATGGTTCTCCCAACTATATGGCTTGTCAAATAAATCATTTCATATCATTGCCAGATTTAAACTTGGCTCTTGATTGAGTGGGTGAAGAGCATCTCAGTGGACTGGCCATATTGAACATGAACTCAGTGCTAGTGACATAGTAGATACGGCACTAAAGAAGGTTAGAATTTCTTTTATGAATCTGAATAAGAGATTTATTAATTTAATTCTAATGACTTAATTATTACTTTCCTAGTTTGTTGTTTTTATACTTAATTTATAATATTGCAAATCAATACACATTCCAATAAAGTTGTATGTGTTTTTGCTTCAAAATCTTACATCGAATAATATCACCCTAGATCCCCCAAATATTAGTAAAGCTTCTAGTTTTTTTAAGCTGCAGAAAAATGTGTTATGTTATACACAGTTATGCATCATATTGTGCATACCCCACTTTTCAAAACCCTAGATTGACTCACGTGGTCAATAGCAACAAGCATAGGCAGCCAGAAGAATACCTGGGATAGGGACAGAAGTTATATATAAACCCATTGAAGTGATCAGAAACTGAATTAAACCTGTAACAGAACAGAAGTTCAGTGCACATAAACCAGTTTCAAAATGGCTGAAACTGGTTTAAGATAAACCTGGTTGAATGTAGTATCAGACTTAACTGATTTAGGCCAAACCAGTTTATGAAACTTCTGTCCCAGGCCCCTTCCTAGTTCAAGTTAAATTGAAGTTCCCCAGCATGCTTTGCAGCCTTGGGCTGGACTGGGCTGCCTGCTCCAGAGAACAGGGCTGGCTCTGCCCCTCTGCTCCCTAGCTGGAGCAGTGAGGACTGGCTTCACTGGCTGTCACACCGACTCCACCTCCCCCCTTGCAAACTCCAGCTGGGGTCCAGAGCAAGGGAGGGGGGTTAAACTCACTTTATTTTGAGGCCAGAGCTGCCCTGCCCTGCTGGTTTACTTAGTGCTGGCTGCAACTGTGGACTACAAATCCCAGAGGCACCTGCAACCAGGAATAGGAAGTGATGAGAAACTCTGCTTCTGTGATTGTAGACTGCAAATCCCGTGAACCTTGGAGGCAGTAGGAAGAGGAAGTGAACATGCAGCCCATGCTGAGTATCTGCCAGACAGCTGTGCTCTAACCTCTCCTTTTCCTCCTTGGCTTCTGGCTTGAGCCACTGCAGGCATGTGGCTCCATTTCCTGAATCACAAGTGGGTGTCTGTTCATTTGCTTATTGGTTCAATCTTTGTGGCTTAAACTAACCTGCAAAGACTGAATCAATTCAGCGTCTGGCTTTTTTGACTGTCTGTACTTAGCCCTGGGGTATAAAAGGTTGGTTTTAAAGCCAATTTTGAATTGGGATGTGGGATTTTTTTTTTCAAAAGCAGTCAAACCTTTGTAAAATTTGTGCACTCAAAACTTCTGGTCTGAAAACCTGCTTTTGTACAACCACTTTAGTGTCTAAGTACTCACTGTGAGAAGGGCTTAATGCTAAAACATTTCTTATTGAAAAGGTGGATAGATGTGTGTACAGTGTTCATGTGAAAAAGGCTCACACAAAGTTTTCTAAGCATTAATGCACACACAAAATGTTAAATTTCAGGTTTGATAGGAAGAACAGCATCCACAGGATTCTTTTTCTCTCCATTCAGTTTATAGGAGAAATGCTAATTATTAGTATAAATATTAGGAAAGCATTAGTTGAAAAATATTGTATGCACAAAGTTTTTGTTATAACTAAGGGTGTAGGTTGTAGCCATGTTCCTCTAAGGACATAGGCAGACAAGGTTCTTTGGATGAATCTGATATCTTTTATTAGACTAACTTAAATAGTTGGAAAAAAATATAAGCAAACTTTAAACCGGAAAGCTTGCTTAAAATTTTTTTTCAACTTTTATGTTATTCTAATATCAGATTCACCCAAAGAACCTTGTCTTGTTATAACTGAAGAATTCCTGAGGTCATTTACTACTTCTCAATATAAAGAGCTATAAAGAAATGTGAGACGAACATAATTCAAAGAGTAACAATCTTTAAAGGGTTTCAAATGGAAATATTTGCTCAATTTCCTTTAATTTCCATTAAATATGCAAGTTGAATTTGAGAAAGAGCCTTTACACTGCAAAACATGTACTCTTTTATGCATGGAATGTCTTCACTAAGCTATTCTCTAAATCCAATGCCTTGACCTTCAAATCCCTCCTCAAGACCCATTTCCACTGTCATACCTATGGTAAATTGTCACTTGATAATGGTCAACAAAAACTTTACTAACATGAAACTGAAACAAGATCAACCCATTTGTCCATGGCCATGTTAGTTTCTATTTTTGTTCAGTTTCCATCACTCTTAATCTCTCTCTTCTACCAACTGTTTGTTGGACCCACTGTTAAGCTTCACTCATGTTGGACTCCATAGAATAACTGACATGCCTGAAGTTAAAAACACATGATAAGCCTTCGCAGGACTGGGCTCTTGACTCTAACTCTATGTGATAGGGGCAGTGAAAACCCCTCTAGGGGGTCCTGGACCCCCACTCCGTGTGCCCCGATACCTTCCCCAAGGATCCTGATGAGCGGCAGATGGGAGGAATTGCAGGCGCAGGCTCCACGATTCCGGAGCTGCCTGAGCTGTGGATCAGCTCGGGACAAGGGCGGAACCTCCGAGAGCCATGGGCTGCTCAAATAGCTGGGTGGCTGGCGGAGGAAGAAAGAGATGCCAACCAGGGGACACTGACTGCTAGGAGGGAGATCACTCGGCTGGGGGTGGAGGAAGAAGGAGACACTGACCAGGAGATGCTGGCTGCCGGGAGGAAGATCACCCGGCTGAAGGTGGTAGATGAGGAGCTGAGCAGTGAACAGAGAGCTGCAGCCTGGCAGGGAGGAATCCCTAGCCAGGAGAAACCCACATTCCGTGGGAGCAACCCCGCAGCCCCATCAAGGAATCCAGGTATGGTGGCAGGAGGTATTGGCAGGAAGTGGCTACTCCCCACAAGGAGCATGGCGGGGAGACGAGAGTAACCCAGTGTGTGAACCATGCACCCTACCACTGATCCAGGGAAGATGGAGAGTAACCCCAGGTCAGCCGGGGGTCTGAGGTCGCCAAACTGAGGAGGCGGATCCAAGAGGGGCACAGGATGGTGGCCCAACCCCACAGTCACCCGGAGCACAGGGACAAGTGAGTCCCCCGTCCTTTTGCTTCAGTTTCTTTATTTTTCAATCATCAAAGGGCACTGGGAGATGGGATCCCAGGGGTCCTTTGGTGGAGGCTAGATGTTTGTTTCATTTGGGTTCATTGGACGCCCTAGCTAGCCCAAAGACAGGGCAGGCTTACGTGCCCCAGCCAGCACGAAGCCAAGGAACCAGCTGTGGTGAAGGTGGAACTGGCCTGGAAGGTACAATCTAGTCTGAGGTGGGCAAGTTGGGCAAGAAGGGAGATTTTCCAGGAGAAGACCTGCCAAGTCTAGTGTTTGTCTGGGCCATAGATATGGTAAGGGTGGGGTAAAGTGAAGGTTTGGAGCCCCACGAGAAAGAACCGGGATCGAGACTTCTTCGCTCTTGGTGGCCACCTGAAGGGAACTGCCTCCCCAACAAAGAACACTGAAGTCATAGCAGGTGAGTAGGAGCAGCACTCATTCCATTTAAGTGGCACCCGAGCCTAAGTCTCACCCTGACGTCGCTTGGAGGCAAGACGCCCATCAAGAAGAGGCTGAAGCCTTATAAGACCTACCAGTGACACTCTAGTTACCAAATTGGTTTTTATTCTGTGTTTGTACAGCAAGTAGCACAATAGGGCCCTGATTCTCACTGGGGCATATTAGTGCTGCCAGGTTATAAATGCATAAACAATAACAACTTTTCAGCATATTAGGTTTGAAAACTGACTCTGGAATAGGAGCATAATTGCAAAAATAACTATGAAGAGACCGCATTTCCCAAATAGTATTCCAGTTTGTTTTCCTGACTGAACCTGGGTGGGATATACTTTTATTCCCATTTCCTTCATAGCCTTATGTACAGTCTGTTTGGGTGCAAAGCAGAATGATTCATAGTTTTCTTCCTTGAACAAGAGCTGCAACAATCATGATTGACTTCTCAGCTGAAGTCAGCAGCAGGGAGCCAGACTCCCTCCTCACCATTAGATAATCCGGTAATCAATAGGAACTGGCTGCCCTCTTGACAGTAAGGAGTTTTTTTCTGGGGGAAAAAAAGCATAATTTATCCATCCATATCAAATTAAAAGGAAATGCATAACCTCTTTCCAGGTCAGTTAAGCACAGTGGGTCACTATCCTTCAGCTTCTATCAGAACATAAAGCAGCTCCTCTTAGTATACTCTGCCATACAGTAGATAGCCTGCTGTTGCTGTAATGAACAGATTTATTTAATTTTACCTTTTAATGTATTTCACTGAAACAGATTGCCACCAAAGGAGGAGTAGTAAGACAACTGTTTTAGAAGTCTAAATGAAATAGCATTCGTAACTTGTTAATTGTGTAAAATAATCACTGCATTTTTGGAATTATCATATATACCTCATCTGATTTAAACTAGTTCCTGGACATAAGGTATTTGCTATAGAACTTCTTCCTTAACTCTTATATATATGTTAGGCTCATTACTGTCATGGACTCCTTATAATATTCAAGACAAAGAAGAGGGTATAAGACTCAAGCCAAAGACAGACACAGCCCATCCTCCGCCCAGTGTCAAGGAGATTTTTCCCCAACTGTTCAAGCTTCTATATATACTCTTATTTAACACAGAGTTTTAGAAAGCTTATCAGCCATTTGAATCTCTTAATTTTCCTCCCCTTCATTTATCAACTGATATTTCTTTCCTTGCACTTATTTTCCCCTTGATATGTTAGAAAATGTCCTATGTTCCCTTGATTCATGCTGACTTGCATGACTCAATTATAAAATAATATTTTAAGTAAATATTTTAAGAAAGTACAGTTTTCACATAGTAGTTATTGTTTCCCTACGAGAAAGAGAAATGAAGAGAGAGTTTATATGGATTTATCTGTCTTCATTGCCTATACATTTATTGTGTTGAGCCTTGACTTACCTGTTCCAAAGTGTTAATACTTATTTTGTGCAAGGCAGTTTATTACTGTATGTGCTGTGAATGACCCAGTTTACATTTTTGCAGTCCCTCAAAGTAGTACAATATATTGATTGCAGGTTATTGTATGTGGTGTCACATACTAATTTTACTGTAAATATTTAATGTTCTTTATTTATATTTATTTATTGTAGCAATAAATGTGTATATAGGTAAGTGCTTGGTTTCAGCCTGGCTCTGTAGAGAGGAGAGGGAACTGCTCCCCGGTGACAGGCTCTCTCTCAACACCTGCCTGACCACTATCCCTTCCACTGGTGGACAGGGTACCCAGCTGCATGTGTATCAAATGAGAGTGATGATATAAGAAGTTTAAGACAGGAATTTATCCAGCCTGTATTTACTTGTTTATGTTTAATGGACTGCAGTCCATCCTACTGCACTACCATGGATCCAATCTGAAAAGCCTTTCCTTAGGTTTCATGAAATTTGTCCAATAAAGGATATTACCCACAAAAAACTTCGCCTCTTTCACAGATTTAAAAAAATATATTCCTAGTCCTAAACAGTAAGACTTGGGACCATCCAGATTTGGCACAGTACTATATAGCAATTGCATCACATCTTTCACCAGGTCACATAATGATGATATTTTAAAATTCTCTCTCTGTCCCTCTTCTACATCCTCAAATGAACACTATCAAAATACTTATTTTTACCTTTAGAACATCTACAAGATCCATCTATTACTCTCCAATCTCACTACAAAACGATTTTGTCCAAATCTAATCATCATTAGCTGTCTTGTTTATAGCAACCTGGTCTCTAATTTTCCTGACTCTTGTCTTATCTGCTCTTCATGTAAACCTAAATGCTGCTGTAATAATCATCCACTATCCAAATATGCTCTTTTCTGAGGTGTTTACTCATTTCCCCTCATCTTCAACATCCTCATTCCTGCCTTCAAAATTCTACATAACTCCACTCCTGTTAGCCTTATTCTGTGCCACTTTAAACTCCCTATCTTTCTTTGTGTGAAACCATAATGTTTTCCTTTCCTTACTTCTTACCCATTTCCTGAAAAAAATATATTTCCCCAACATTTTAGCTCTTTATATATCAAATCTAAAAACAATCAAGGGTGACAGAACTTGAAAGAATCCCCTATTTATCTACAGTTGTCAACCATAGATTCAACCAATTAAAAATAATAATCAACTTACTAGGGAAAGTCTCTCTGAGTCCCCCTGGGTATTTTTTCCCATTCTAATACTTAGTATTTTTATTTCGAGATCTCAAAGCACTATATAGAAGTGGGTAGGTATCATTAACTCCATTTGAACAGACTGGGAAACCATGAGATACCACGTCAGGCCAAAGGTTATATAACAAATCATATGGAAATGGAGCTGAAGAGTCTATGATCCCTCCACTGTAGCATACGTCTGCCACTCATTGCTTTCAACTCACTTGGACTGCAGCTGGGCAAGTGACTGTACAAGTGATCCCACAAAAACCTTAAAGAACAAGATCCAGATTCTGATTAAAATGTAAATCAGCAGAATGGATTAAAGTGCATCTTATGCTGCACTGTGCCCTATCCTTTATATCACTTCTCTTTGACATCACAGTATTTTTTTCCTAGTGAGAAATCTGATTCTCTTCACCATGAAAATATATGGGTATAACTCAAAATGTTTTTTTTTTGTAATAGATAATACTGAGTATTTCTTAGCTGTCTACCACTTCACCAGTTCTACTGAGTTCGTTCAAACTGAGTAGAGCTTTTGGAACCCTAGCAGGGATACAAGTAACCCTAGTGTGTAACTTGATGCCCCACTTCACCAGGTGAAGAAACAAAGACTAATCCCTTATCAGCACTCCTCTATGTCAAACCTTCAGTATAATTAATAAAGTTCTTATTTTACTGAAGAAAATAACAAAACATGGATGGACATCTCACTCTGACATCAGCCATATTTTTCTCTCACACACACATGTAAATGCGACTCTTCTACCATTCTTCTACCAGTTGTGCCCTATTGACCGCTTAGAAAAACCTTTGTACACTTTTGTTCCTGCACTGCAGTTCAGTTAGATGAGAGAAAGTTCACAGTGCATCAACAACCTGACACTTTTTGAAAATGAATAGATTAACACCACCCTGATGTTTACATTAAGGTGACTTGCTTTCCTCTTTTGACTGCATTTCCCCTCTTCCATGAAATGATGGAAAAATGCAATAATGGTTTAGAGACACTTGAACAACATAGACCTAAGAGACAGACATGCAAGTCAATCTGAAAGTGCTTCTAAGCAATCTGAGTGTAAGTTGTACCCGTCATTGCAGAAACATCATTGTAGAAAGGTCCTTGAGCAAAAATACTTCACTTTGAGTTTCAAATATTTTGAATTGTGTGCATAAGGCAAAGCCAAGGAGGCTTGAATATATACACAATCCACTTCATTAGCCACAAGTCTAGGGCAAAAAAATGACACCAAAGCTTCTAAAAAGAAGTCCTGAATTTTTGCTCTGTCTTGGCAAGGAGAGCCTGCCTGTGCATATAACGAAGTGAGATCATGATAGCACATGGTAGCTGAAGAACATCACCAGATATTTTAAACCAGCTAAAAGTCAGGTATTTTATTTGAAAAACTGAAAGATAAAAAGTGTGAAGAGAGTCACCCCAGAAGTTATGCAGGTGGCCAGGGAGCAAGAATCTCAACCAAAGCTGATAAAAATTATTGTAAGATGCAACCTGAGTGTTAGCAAGGACCATAATGAAAGACTTTCAGAAGCACCTGAGTCCTACCCCAGACTGAGAAATCAAGGTAAGTAATCTGGGTAACAGAGGAGAATGGTTTACATAGAACAGACTCCCATGGCCCTAACTGCACACAGAAACAATGGTTCCTTAGGTCTCCACTCTTTATTTCCTGCATCCTGAAGCCCTTTATCTACTGCAACCAGCCACACCACCTAGAGGCCAACCAGCATTTTTATGCGTATTAAGATAGAGGCCTGTATTTTCAAGGGGCCACTAAGGTTAAGCTCCTAAGTAGCTTAATTTCCACAAATGTTGAGCACGCAGCATTTCCTATGTGGATGTAGGAAGCTGCCTTTAAAAGAAGAATCTCAAGTCAAGAATTTTTTTTTTTTCCAATGAACATCCTCCATTTTTAGCTACTCCTTTATGTGTGTTAGGACTTAGCCATTGAATACAGTTTATCTGTGCCATTGGGTGCCTGAAAAGCTTGTGTGGGTGAATAACAACGAAGTAACCTGAACCAAACCTATACTTCTTCGCTATATGCGCTGTAGTAGTGCGTGTAGCCTTTTTGGTCACACTTTATATTCATGCTTTATTTTTAACAGACTGATAATATGATAAAGCCAATGAGCCAATTTACTTGCCACTGAGTCAAATAAATTAAATGCAGAAGAATTTTACTCTTTTCTTCAGGAATGGGCTGATTTTTAAAACGTAAGTAGACTAATTCAAATAAAAACAGGTAAGTCAGGTCTTACTGCCTTGCCCTCCCTCAAGTCTATGATTGTAGACTTCTATGAGTCTTTAAGTCAAAGCAGTATAATATGTCTACGCCTGTCTTTTACCTCCCTGGTATGAAGGCCCCTATCTATAGCATGCTAATAAAATCTATTAATTAATTATTACCATTTATAAACAAATTTTAATAGGAATCGTCTTATAACATTTGACTTCCTGATTCTCTGAAATACTCTACTTTCAGTTTTTCAGTCCTCTTTTTTATTTAGGGAGCATGTTTTCATTACATCCTGTTCAAGTTTCTCAAAATCCATTAATGCATCTACTTCTGTAGCTCAAAATTGAGTTACAGAAATACAGGGAGGAGGACCCCCTCCCCCCCCCACACACACATGCACATACATTTTGAATTAATAATTTTTCAGGGACATTCTCTTAGGTAGAATAAAACCTGGCCTATTGTGTGAAGAACAGATGATTTTCCCACATGGAGGAACCATGGTTTCTGAAACTGATGCTGGTTTTAGTATCCTGGAGAGCTGCAATAAGGTTCCATTAATACCATGTTTCCTACTGAAGGGCCAGAAGACTGCTACGCAAAAGACCTTGCTCAATACGACAATGTATTTACTGTTCAAGAACACGTTTTTGCTATTATGTTTTGTCGCCAATATTATAAATATGAGTTATAAAATGTTAGCTCACTCTTAGCTGAAATGGCTGCAAGTCTAAGTTGAAATGGTTTTTATTCACATACAGGTACATTTAAATATTGTCAATACCTGCAATGCTCAAATCTTAGATTGGTGTTCAGTTGCTCAGCAAAACTTTCAGCGCATTCATCTAGGATGAATAGAAGGCACAGGTTAATATAAACACATGAAATGTGCATGTCAGCTTTATTTTACAGAAATCAAGGGGTTTTTTTTTATTTTAGTTTTATGGTCCTGCTCTAGTGTAACACATTTGATGCAAGGACATTAATTACTGCTGTCTGTCTCAGCAAAACTGGATGAAAATCAAGGTTAATGTGTCTTCTTCTAAACTTTTAATATTTTTTCCTCTAAAGGGTCAGATTCAAATAGTTCCAGCCAGCACACTCTGCACAAACAGGTTAATTTATGATTCAGACATGTATATCTCCTCACAAAGAGAGATATAAGCAGTTCCTTTAATACTTAATGACCAGCTGTAAATTTATACTTAAGAGGCAAGTATTCAATTCAGCTTCCCTTAAAAAAAAATTTAAGTAATTTTCTCCTATCACTGTTTGCCAGTAGAAAATGCAAGATCATTGAGGGCTGTGCCAATGAATGAGAATTCCAAACACAAATAAATCACCATAGCTCCCACACAAATGTAGCTTCTTTATTTTATTGCTTTAACTTTAAACTTTATTTTAAAGTTTTAGGAAAAAAGTCAAGTTCTCGGAGTAAATGGTTATGCCTAGGGAGACACTGATACCATGGGATTAAATAAAAAAAGTAAGAGCTCATCAACTGATTTCTTCAGACCATAAACAGTTTTCAGCAAGCACCTTTTGTTCCTTATTCTAATCTTCAACGGCAATTTCTAAATACTGGAGTTCTGAATTCAACTTGGATTAAGTAAAGGCTTAATAATTCAGGGCTGACCAGACAGAGCCAAAACAGAGTGAAGAGCAAGTGCAGAACAACAAAAGATTCCTTTCATTTTTTAAAAAAAAAGCTCTGTAGTTTTAAGCAGAAGTAAACAAATAGTTCAGGAGAACATTAAAGTTCAGACTGGTGCTTTTTTGAACTGGTGGTTTATTGTGAAAGTTTTCAGATAGTGCCATAGGTATGCTTAGTTCTTTACAAGAGGAAGAACATAAGAAATGAGAGGCAACAACATGCAATTCCTTTTATATCAAAATGACTCCAAGGCTTTCTTAAGCAAGAGTTGAAGATGATCTACTATTCAGAGAGAGGGTACTGCTCTGGAACCCAAACCTTAAGAAAAAAATAGAGTGCAACCAATGAAGAAACTTAATCTTTCAAGTCTTGGACATCTAAGTTTAAAAAATATCAGCCATTCAGCATCATTAGCATAAGATTTATTATAAAGTTTGAAGAATTCATTTACTTTTAGACATTAGTGCTGAGCTCAGATAGACTGAGATACAGCAGCAATTCCAATATGAGAAAAGCGTGATGTTATAGTTAGCCATTTGTTTTAGGCTTACTTTTTATTCTCTCGTATACTTCATTTTCTAAAGCAAACAGATGCTCAGGTCACTGTACGTGGGAGTTGGACACCTTATTGCCCTATAAGCATTTCAAAATGCCTCTTATTCACTTAATGATGTTATAATATTAGTTATAATTGTGATCAATTTTATTATAGATGCTGGTTATATAAGTTGATAGATTTGTAATAGAATTGAATTGAGAGCTCTACAATCTCTGGTACTATCTCTTTCCAGAACAGTTGCACAGCTATTCAATTTGGCATTATAATTAACATATGTTATAGGACTCTTCATTTTTAAGATAAACATCAATGATTTGCAGGAGTGAAAAATAATACAGCCCACAATGGCCAAAAATTGAAGTCAGTGTGGTCACATGATGTTTTAACATAGCTGGTCAAAATATTTCCCTCAAAACATTGTTTCAGAAAAAAAATGGGGGTTTTATTGAAAAATGATATAATTTCCCATCATTTTGAATATCTGTAGTTTTTACATGACAGTTTTAACCAGAGGATCTCCAAGCACTTTACTAAAGAGGTCAGCATTATCATTTTACAGATGGGAAACTGAAATACAGAGCGAGTAAGTGGCTTGCCAAAGCAAACCAGCAGCAGAGCCCCCTGAGCCCCAGTCCAATGCACCATCTGCTGAATCTTACTTTATCCTACAATCATAGGATATTGTGAAGAAACATTTGACTCTGGTGACTCCAGGTTATGCTGTAATATAAATAAAATATAAATAAAAAATTAGCAATATTTGTAAAGTCAAGAGCCTCAGATGGAAAGCTCAGTCTAAGTGAAAAGTATTATTATGCAGTTTGAAGAGACGATAAAGATTTTTTTTAAACGTGAAGCTGTCAGTTTTATGTAAAAATCTAGCTTCAGGTTTCTATAACAAGCCTATTCGTGACAGTTTCACTTTTTTGTGATAACTATGAGAATTTGTGACATTTTTGTGACTGATTTTTTGAATTTTTTCTGAGATTGTTAAGACATTAATAACTATGGTCTGCTTTTAGGATTACTTAAAGATGTTTTATGTTCCTCTTTGGATTCAAAAAGCCAAAGGATAGTCATTCTACTACTAGAAATTCAAATCCCAAGTTTCCCTCATCTGAAGACACTATTGTCTTTTGAGATCACTTTTAAAACAATGGTACCCTAAGGCAATGGGCCAGAAGCAGTAGCATATGCAATTAGTGTCATATTCAATCTAAACCAAGAATATAATACATTTTGTTTTTACAGAGATCTTATTGGCTGTATGACTTGATTTAATAATGATGTTTTAAGAAATCTCAAGTCATAGGCCCTGAAAAGAATGTTTGTGTACGCCTTAAATAATTGGTCATATACTACATTCAGCCAGGTTTATCTTAAACCAGTTTCAGCCATTTTCAAACTGGTTTATGTGCACTGAACTTCTGTTCTGTTACAGGTTTAAACCAGTTTCTGATTACTTAAACCATTTTATGTGTAACTTCTGTCCCTAGCCCTAGTGGCAAGTCAGAGTCATGCAGGCAAGAAATGGTATTAACCTCTAACGTGAGACTACTGTTCACAGCACATACTAATGTTAACACCACTTAACATTCCACAGATTTAGTGTGGTGTAAGGGTAACATGTAACTTCTCCCCTGCTTGTTACCTTTCATTAGTCTATACGGTGCAACTATATGCTGCCTTCTGCCTAACTTCGGACTAATGCAGCTAATTCCTCTCTCCATTCAGTGATGACACCATTTCCCCACAGATCTTAAGGCTAGAAGGGACCATCAAGCTAACCTGCTACATAACCGAAGCCATGGGATTTCACTAAGCAATTTCTGCATCAAGCAGAAAACTTCTGTTTCATCTCGGGGATCTTTGTTTGAAAGACATGTACTCCTATTTTAAGGATCTCAGGGGATAGAAATCTACCACATCAGTTAATAAGTAGTGGCTAATTACTTTCAAATGGCATGTTATCTTCAGTTTGAATTTGTTTTCTTATGTAGGTGCTGAGAGAAACTAAAAAGTCAGTTTTTATTTTTCTCTTCTAGGAGTAAGAGAGTGCTACATAAATTTATCACTTTAAGGCATATATTCTCACCCTTAGATCACTCTCTGAACATGTTTGGATTGGTGTGCTTTTTGTATAATTTCAAGTTTCCAAACCTTTACAATTTTAAATATCACAATGTATTGAGAGACAACTTTGTCAAACCAGTGGTATTTATTGAACTATATTGTCTTGTTGAAATTTAGTATCATAGTATCATAGTGCTTAGGGTCAGAAGGGACCTAAACAGACCAACAGGTCTGACCCCCTGCCTTGGGCAGGGACAGGTGCTGGGGTCATATCACCCCAGCCAAATATCTGTCCAGGCTCCTCTTGAAGACCCCTAAAGTAGGAGAGAGCACCACCTCACTTGGGAGCCCATTCCAGAGCCTGCCAGCCCTAACTGTAAAGTAATGCCTCCTGACGTCCACCCCGAACCTTCTCTCTAACAATTTGTGGCCGCTTTTCCTAGTAACCCTGGTGGTGCCCCGGGGAACAGAGCCTCCCCTCAGTTCCCACTGGTCCCCTCTGGTGAGTTTGTAAATGGCCACCACATCCCCTCTCAGCCTTCTCTTGGAGGCTGAATAGGTTCAGGCCCTTTAGCCTCTCTTTGTAAGGCCTGCTGCCCCTTGACCATGTGAGTGGCCCTCCTCTGGACCCTCTCAATCCTAGCCACATCCCTCTTGAAGTGCTGCACCCAGAACTGGATGCAGTATTCCAACTGCAGCCTGACCAACACATCACCTCCCTGGTCCTGCTTGTGATGCATCTGTAGGTGTGTTTAGCCTTACTGACTGCTTCCTCACATTGGTGGAGCCCTTTCTGCCACTGTGTTGACAAGAAGGGTGCTCCCCAGCCTATAGGTGTGTTGCTGGTTCCTTCTCCCTAGATGCAGCACCTTGCACTTGTCTGAGTTGAATTCCATCCTAGTCTCACCTGCCCACCTCTGTAACCTGTCTAGATCTAGCTGGATTCTGTTCCCCACCTCCAGTGTGTCCACCTCACCCCACAACTTGGTGTCATCAGCGAATTTGGACAGCGTGCTTTCCACACCCACATCCAGATCGCTGATAAAGATGTTGAACAGTACAGGCCCCAGGACTGAGCTCTGGGGGATTCCACTGCCCACATCCAATTTACAAGGAAACAGCATCATTTCATCTGGTTTCAATAGCAGTAGGAGAAGTAGTTATATTTTAGCTATGATTATTAAGTCCAATAAAAAATAACATTTCACAGAATCATCAGCATTGTGGTTTCTGAAAGTTTGCATATAAAACTTACAGTACACTTAGATGCCCAAATGCCTGAACTCATTACAAACTGTGACTAAATTAAAAAAACTATGGAATGTTCCTTCCATACAGAGAAAGCTAACCATTGCCAATTATAGCACAAAGGATAGGAGTTCACATGGAAAGCAGATTCAATAGATTTCATGTTTTATTTAATACCTTCATTTCATGAAGCCTTTTCTGAGTGGTTTTCAATTAAAACAGTTTTGGTACATTACAAAAAAGAGAGATGTCAGCTCTTGAAAACTGCTTCTATAGCCAAAATTCTGCTTGTACAATATTAGTAAGGCAATGACACCAACATTAACAGATGAATGGATAATTCAAAAAAGAGACATGAGTTTTATAGGCATTAAGACTCAATACACATGAATATTTCACATTGATTGGAACAGATCAGAGAGAGTTTGGAAACTGGTGAAAGAAAATTACAATTGAGAAGAAAGTGGCAGTGGATAAGGGTGAAAAAAAGCTGTGAAAGTCAAGCTGGAGTTAATGGAAAAATAGAAGGGAAATTACAAATGCAAGAAGCATTTATCTTTTTGCAGTGGTGGAACTGGAGGGTTTTATTATTTCTGAACCTGCATAATAATAGTGTCAAAGATGAGGATATTCCAAACAAATCTTTTATTTTTATTCATTATAGTCACCAGTCAAGAACAGGATGCTTGGATTATTTAAATAACACCTGAGAGATCTCTAATGGGATTGCACCCCATATGTATCATCCAGTAAATAAACTAGTTGTGTTTTGGTTTGGTTTTCCTTTTCTGGACAGTAATCTTTCTTTTCTTCCAGATGCCATGACTGTCAAAAAGAAGAAGATAGATATAATGGCCGTAGATAACTCCCAGTTTAGCATTTCAGATATAATTCCTTTGGTAGAAATATTTTAGGATGGTCTTTAGTGAGATCTGAGCATCATAGCAAGAAGTTAACTACTGCACCTGGGTAGAAGTTTGCCTCATTACTTTTTGCCTCAGCTACCAAAACGAGAGAGTTTTTATCTGAGCAGCCTATCCTGGGCTGCTAGGTACAGTGTGGTCATGTAATGCTGAATATTTTACTGATTGCTAAAAATACTTTACTGATTGCTAAGTAGGGGGATGCAGCTATGTGAGATAAACCTAATTTCAATTTTGCCTCCCATGCGCTAACATAAAGGATTGACACTCCTTCAGCTGATTTTTTGAGCATTTGAGTATCTATAATAAATATAATGGCAAGAGACAGCCTAAAGAAAGGTATGTCACTTTGTAAAAGTAAGGGATTTATAAGTAAGGGATTTATTAAAAGCAGATTTTAATGATTTATAACCATAGATTTTTAAAATGTTTTTATTATGAAAGTATTCAGCTGCTTGTGATTTCCACTAGAGACAAAGAAAAAATAAGAGGGAAGGGCTTCATTGTAGTGATCATGGAGTGTCTTAGAGCATGCATCTGACAGGCAGACTCCAAAGGAGCGATGCAGTAGTGTATTGTCTCCAATGGAGGCGAGCCAGATGTCAGCTGAAAAGAAACTCTTGTCTAAATCCCATGACAAGATTTTCAGGGAGCCCCCAAGCCCTCCTCTACATGCTCTAGATAGTAACACCTATTTGATCTCCGGTAGTGATTATGTTCAACTTTCCCCACAAGTTACCTAATCTGAATTCCACTACCACCAACCAAAATCATGCTGAAAAAATTGTCATAGAGCCACTGTAGTTTTTCCCAATTCTCTGGTCCATGCTGCAGCATGCATTTGCTCTTGGTTCTGTTTTTTTGCCCATCAAAATCCTAGGTAATCTAGGATCCAGACACTACACAAATTGCACTCACAAAATACTGCTGAAAATTGTAGTTGCGTCCATATTTTCTTGCATCTCAATTCCACGTCAAGTTCTTTGTGCAGGTTATTTCTACAAGAAGGAAACAATATATCATGGTCAATATTATAATCCCTAACTAGGGCAGAATGCATGCACAGAAAAATGTGTACATTGCTGCTGACTTTTAGCTACAGCACCAACCACAGTTGGTTGGAGCTGTGGTTTTTGACTCAAAGCAACTCTAAGAAAATGCCAGCTCTTAGCTTTCACTCATTTTTTGACTATGGAAAAATAATAGAGCAATTCTTCTGTTGCAAAGAATTCAGAAAGATCACAAAAGGTCAGACTATTTTGGAACTATGGATTCTTATCTCTGGGCTTATTTTGTGAATCTGCACACCTAACAATGCTGATATTGTATGGCATCCTTAAACTGATCTTGTGGCACCACAGGGCATTATGGCACCCTGGTTGAGAATCACTGGGTTAGAAGATGCATGTGATTCCCTGGGCTTGCAGAAGAGCCAGGAGCAGAGTTGAAAGAATTGTGCTCCAGGATCCTACCTACCTTGCAGCTTTTCTGACAGGTGCACCCACAACAGCCAAGCAGAATTTGACCCCTGTGTACAATATAACTGTTACCAGCATAACCTCTCCCAATTCACCAAGCTGTCAATACTTGCTTTGCCCTCTGTAGTTCTTGTTTGTTTCCTTTTACAGGAAAAATGTGTGATACATTGGTGCTTTCATACTCTGGGAATCTTTTTACCAGGTATATGCCTGTGCTTCAGCCTTCTTTACAAAATGTTCTTGTTCTGGCTCTCTCATGTGGGATAAATGATGTATTGTTAAATGCTTCTTCATAAAATGCCCTGCAGAATATACAGACTAGATTTGAGGGTGCTTAGATAACAATGACACAGAGCTTTGAGCACTTTTAAATATATTGTACATATCATTTTGACCAGCATTAATATTAAGAAGCTTTAGAATAGTTTTAACATATTTGATATACTAAAAATATGACAGGAAAGCGGTGCTGCATTTTTAAGTTTTAAGAACTATTTTTAGTTCCATTTTTGTGGCAGGCTGAACAAGCAGTGAAATCCACTCAAGATCAACATAAACCCCACAGTAATTTCCTTATTGTGTAACCTTCCAGTCTTGTAAAGAGACCTGAGATACAAGCCAATCACTGGCAGCTACTCAGCCAGCTTGGCATGTGTTAGAAATCACACTGCCTTCTCAGTGCTAGATTTTGAGACCTATGGATAAAAAGTGCTATATGAGGTTTAAGTACTATTATTCCTATTATTAAACCAATGTAGAGCATCTTGAATAACTATGCCAGATAATGAAGTGGCCTGCATGAGAGTTTAGTTTAAAGAGCAGCAGAAAACATTTATGGTGGCAGCAACCTAGACTTCTGTAACGCTTGTGGAAACAGAGAAGAACAGGCAGGAGATTTCTTGCAGTGAAAAATCCACTGGATCCATTTCCAACTATCTTCATATAACACTTGTTAATGGTAAGTTCTCTTTTCTGCCAGTCCACAAATGACAGGAGTTATTATAGCTGCCAGCTATTGAACCTCTGGATATCCTCACAGGGTTTCCAAATGGGTGGCTGTCACACACTTTCTGTGAGATGGAGCTGTGCGCCGCAGCCTACAAGGTATAAACTAGTTTTTGTTCCTGACTCCTAAATCTTGCTTGCCCATATGCAGGTTGGAAGTTGCATTGTTTAAGGCTACATAGGACTGTCCTTTGCACCATCAGTTGGTCCCTCCAGCCTGGAATAAAGGGCCAGGTGAAATAAAGTTGCCTCCTCCCTGGCTACACCCAAAGCTGTACTTATGAAATGCTAACTTAGCTATTGGAAGCCTGTGGAAGCACCTAAATTTCACAGACACCACACTTTTTAAAAGTAATGTCTCCAGAACACATTTTGACAGAACTTGATGCTTCCTAAGCCTAAGCCTGATCAAGGTCCAGAAAGTAGATCTACCTCTACCTAAGTTCCCTGAGGGGCTTGGCACAGTGGGCATTCTCAGAGCACCTGACATGGTGACAGGATACAGCACCCAACAAAAAATAGTGGTAGTTGCTGTTTGTTGTGGTGCGGTGGTTAGGATGACATATAACCCCTGGGGGTCAGCTCAAGCTCTACTCTGGATTCATGCTAAAGCCTTCCCCCAGTTGACCTAGCTGCAGACGGGTGTCTGATTGTTTCAGCTAGGGAATCAAAGGCATCTACATGTGTTGATAGCCATCCCACTACTTTGTATGCTACAACAACTGGTGTGCATAACAACACTGGCCCATTAGCCTCAGAAGAACCTTTATTAATAGGCTACTGCTGAGAGCATTTATTTCATTCATTCTGAGTTGGACAGGAAGAAACTTAGCCCCATAACTCCCACCTCCCAAGAGAGTGCCATGTCACTAAACTATACTGGGATGGGGGCAATCCTTCCTGTGGAACCAGAAAAGATTTCAGGATGCATTGAGTTAGTTAGGCCTACCACATTTTGTTGGAAGAAATTAGTTTCTGCTGTCAGGACTGAGAGTATGTCCATACTCAGAGCTCTCCTGCCAGAGCAGAGCCCCTTCATTCTGTTGGCAGAGCTATGCCATCTCTTTGATCATTAGAAAGCTGTAGATGCCACCCAGCAGCTAATATAGGAGTATGAGTAGACATGCCTGTGCCTTCTCCTGTTGCTGCAGTGTTTACCAGCTGTGCCTACCCAGGGTGCACATCATGCCTTGCCAGCAGAGCTGATAAAGTGGAACCTGCCAAATCCATGTGGAACTTCCAGATGACAGGCAAAGGTACAGATGCTCTGGCAGCTTTCCTGAGGCAGTCGCTGTCTGCCAACAACAGCCTAATGTAGACAAGGCTTCAGTGAAGGTCCAAGAACTTTCTATTGAGCATTTGCAAACTATGCTTTGTATAAGGCTTTTAACCTGGCTAATTTAGGGCATATTTTCCAAAGGAACAGAAAAGCCAAATCTCTGACTACAATGTCATGCCCACAGGAAATCTCAAACCCCTGTAACGAAGCCTAGAGATGCTAGGGGTTCCTAAGCAAAAAGTTATGACAATTTTTTAATATTAACAACACTGTATTTTTTTCCACTGATGCTAGTTTCAGAAATGGCTGAACTGAACTACGGTGTCTGAAATCTTACTCCAAAATTAAGATTGAGACAAACCCTGGGCTAAGACAATTTCAGCCAGCACAGTGAAAGTTTGGCAAAATTATACACATAAAAAATAGGGCCTTATTATCGTTTAAGAGAAAGTGTCAGGTAACCTTAATAATAAGTATAAATCCCAGCCCTGCCTCTAAGATTATCTCAAAGCCCCAGATGTAACAAACATGATGGTAGTGATTCTGACCCACTGTTTTTAATTTTTCTTCTTTCTGCTTGCTCATTTTCATCAGCTGGTTTTCCAGGCCCTCAAGGACCCCCTCTTCAAGTATGTTCCATGTGATCACACAGCTTAAGGGCCTACCAATAAATCTTTCACCTTCCCTAATGTATAATCACATACTGATCATATCCCTAATCTAGTTCTCATGCTGTTTGAACTTCAGGAGTTTATAGCAGATGGATGAGATTCAGGAATCATTCAGACAGTTATACATCTGACACCAGGTGAACACAGCAGTTTTCTCCTTCTTCCCTATTTTAATGCATACATATAATGGGCAGAGGTGAAGCGTCTTCAGGAACCTTAACCCAGAATTGCCTGACATTTTTTCTCCTAAATCTATAAGTAGGTCTCCAAATATAAATGGCATCATCATGTAGGAGTCTAACTTTAGTTAATGAAGTTTTAAAAAATTGGCATAAACCTTAGTACTGAATTAGTAGAAAGGTTGTACATTGAACAGTCAGTGAGTGCATCTACATGTTCATTAATGAGCAGTAGTTACTGCACATTTAGTTTAGTACTTGCTTAATGAAGTACTAACTAAATGCGTAGTAATTACTGTTGCTGCGCAGTAGTGCTGGAGCATGTTTTTTTTAAGTGACACTTACTGCACAGTAGCCTAATATTACTGCACAGTATTGTACTAGCATGCTTTTTACACAGCACGCTACTATGCAATGTTATTAGGCTACTGCGCATTAGGCATCTAATGTAGATGCACCCAGTAAAGTATCCTTTTTATATCTGAAAATGTTAGTATAAATAACCTGGGTTCATGGTAGAGATGATATCTTTTATTAGGCCAACACAATTTTTGCAAAAAAGATTCTTAATTGCAAGCTTTCGGGCACAAACACCCTTCATCAGGCATTGGAGAAAAAATTGTTAAAGTTCTCCTGGGTAGTGATGAAAGTTCATATTTCATAGGATTTCAGAGAGATGGAAAATTCCTCTGGGTAGGCAGGTCTTAGCTGTTGAAGTGTCTCTCACCTCTCTTGTGAGGTTCTGTGATGATGCAAATTAGCTTGAACAAAGACAGGAGCCACATCTCACTATAAATAAGCAATTCAAGGGAATTTCTTTTTTTAGCTTTGGTCAGAATTGAACCATAAAATAAACATTTAGACATGATCTATTCCAAGCAAGTATAGTTTCAGAAACTCTGCAAAGTTGTGTTTCCAAAATGAAATATACTATGGTGCGTGAATCTTGTAGTTCCTCCAGAAAATAAACTTCTTCATCAATCACAACATGTCTAGTAGTAGCAGCAGTGAAACAAACAAGAATGTCAGTTTAAATGGGCAGGAAAAGGGGCCCCAAGATGTGTGCTTTCAGAGGGTTTCCATAGCTTCACTTTGCAGACTGTTGGAGCCACAGACTCCCTGAGCTCATCTCAAAACTTTCAGCTTCTGAGGCTTGGTTCTGCATTGTGATACCCAGAAAGTGAGAGATCTGGTCCAAGCCACACTTCTCGAGGCATCCAGGCTCCGTCTCACAGATACAGGAGACAATCCTGACTGATGTCCCAGGACTTTCAGGTAGCAGTCTGGGAGCATTAACAAGGTTGGCTGCTCAGCAGCTATAGATCCAAAAAACTCTCAGTCCGCAATCACAGCTGGTTGGTCTATCCCAGAACCATGGACTTCACATTTCCAGGGTACCTGGGACAGGGGCAAACCCACCAGACTGCCCCAAGATGGCCTGTAAGCCCCATGTCCCAATCTTAGAGCATTCCACTAGGAATCTAGATAGGAGTCCAGCCTAATATGTCAAATCCAAGATGTTTCAGATGAACCATTTTAGGATCATCAAGGCATCATTTACTGATTAAACACTGTTTCATAGAAAAAAATGTAGCCTGTCCTAGTATTACAATATTCACAATAAAGAATGTTATTCCATTGAGAAGGGTGGGGGAAGGGGGGAGGGAGAGGGCGTTAACTTATTTCTGCAAAACATAAAAGCATAAATCACATTCTAAATCAGTGATCCTCAGTGAGGGCTGCATGTGCTCAGCATCTCTTAAGAGCAGGAATAACAATTGCACATACAATACAGCACTTTCCTAAATGTTTCAACATGAGTGGAAGTAAAGCATTCAATCAGCAGCATCAGGGGGAATGGCTACCAAACTATTGGCATGCCTTTGTTGAGCAGAGGACACAAATCTGGACATACTTCCTTGGTTGGGGGTAGAGATTTGGAGTGAGGCTCTGATTTCAAGCATTCTTTTCAAGCAAGCCATCTTATAGCACAGCTGTGATTTCAGCTGTTTCATCTCCTCTCATTCTGCCTTCACAGGAAATAGTCAAGGGAAGAAATAAGTAAGAGAAAGGGTGAAAATGTAAATTCCATGTTCAGATATTTGTTTTTGTACTTCCTAAATTTTCAGCTGAATACTCTTAGGGTGTGGCATGGAGATTCTAAAGTTACCTTTAAGCCACCTAGCCCTGGGATCCAAAACAGCCTAGCCATAGCAACACAAAGCTCCATTCAAGCTAATTTACCCTGATTCTCAGCATCAGTATTCACATATTTCTGTGAATTATGCTACTTACATTTTTTCCAGAGGGTTTATTTATGATATCTAATTAAGATTGGGCTTTTTTCAGAGAATTCCATAAACTTTCTGAAGGTACACGTTCCTAAGGTTTATTTCTGTTTTCAAAGAACATCACTATGAAAAATATCATAAGCATTTAGCTTATGTGTTAGCCTATTAAATTTGAGAATAAGCTGCAAATGTATTTCACAGTAACTAATAATAATAGATAAAGAAAGTGATCATCAGACAGTACTAAAAGCCCTCCTTTGTTCTAAAGCCATCTTTACTGAAGTGGAATATACAATTCTTTCACAGAGCCTTTCAGCTATAAATGTCAAAAATGCTGCTGGTTCTAGAGAGCTAATAGCACATCATCAGCTTGAATTTTTTGCAAATCAAAGAACCGTTGGCAAGAGCTAACAGCTCTACACTGATCTTTGCCTCAATTTTTTATTTATTATAACACTCTTGATACAAATTAACTTTATTTGCTCAATATTTATTATTGTTTCATGTACCTGCAGATGGGAACTGCAAGGGCTTCAATAGATTAATTGAAATATATTCTAGTTTTGCTGTAGGTTTCATAAAAACTATGATCCTGTTAATCATTGAATATTCTTTCAGTTAATCTCCACAGTGCTCTTACAGAAGAAAAGTGCATGAAAGACAATTTTGCTCTCTCTTGAGCAGTCAGAATACACCCCTGTCACAAAATGTGCTCTGTCAGGGCAATGCCACTTTCTGCAATGATGTCAAATAAGTAGGTACTATGATTCAAATGCTGACCTTAAGAAGAGCATTATTAAAATGAAGACATTATCTGATAGTCTAGAACTACCAGGAACATGGCCTCGTTTACTGGAACAGATAAGTTTTCTCTTTACCCTAAGCTTCTAAACTGGGTACCAATTTTTCACATTAAAAAACCTGCCACTGCTCGAGTTGCTTGCCATGCCTGGGTAGGCAGATCTGCACTAAAGAACAAGTTTTATCCCATTCCCAGATGAGTTCTGTAGCACAGCTGGCTGAAGACAGTTAATTGCTCTTCATGATGATTAGAATGTTGTTAAGGTTTTCTCAGAGGTAGAGAAAGAGAACATGCATGTGGTTATGAAAGGTCACAGTAGAAACAAGATATAGCAGACCCAAGCTAGTGTTATATTGATAAATGTTTATCATAAGAAAACACACTAAATATTAAAACCTGTCCCTTGCAAAGTTTTCTAATTGATTACAATGCAATACAATTCCATTAAATATCTCTGTGCATTTAGAGTCCTTTTGTACCTCGTAAATTGTTGTACAATAGGATTGCACCGTTTTCTCCTCTGCAGCAATTCACATTTGGTTGTTTGTTTAAACCAATATTAATATTCTGGGGAAATTCAACACAAAACAACTCCCTCTAATTACTTAATTTTGAAAGCTGAATGGATGTATTTCTTAACCATGTAGCTTCTATATCTGGGAATCACGAACTGAGGTACAGTTCTACCTTATTACTGCCTTATTGTAAGCAGCCATTAGTCAGTTTCACACAAACAATTTAACAGTAGGTTCCTCCTTAATAACTTTATAAAATGGGTACAGTTCAAATGAATTTTTCCCTCTTTTACTTCCTTATTGACAAGTAAAAAGATTTATAATCCTCTTAATATATTTTTCTATTTTTCCTACAGAATATTCAGTAACTATGTACAGGAAACAGGCCTACAATGTAAGCACAGGAAAAGACTACCAATATAACTTGACTGATGTGTTCAGAGTTCCCGGAATTCATTTCCAAAACAGTTCGAATGGAAGTTGTTCATGGGATTAAGAAGAAAAAGGCCTATTTCAATATGTCATGTACTATAGAGCAGGGATCAGCAACCCCCGGCACGCATGCCAGAGCATGGCACATGAGGCCATTTTGCTTGGCACACCACAAACAGCCCAAACCCTGGGCAGCTGCCACTGGCCACAGAGCCTGGACTGCTTGCAGCAGGCAGTAAAGAGGCTGCAAGCCCTGCTGAGAGCAGCCTGGGCTCCATGACAGGCAGCAGCTGCCCAGAGCTCAGGCCAGTTGTGGCAGGCAGCTGGGAGGCTGCGAACAGCTGCATTGAGCTCTGGAGCCCCAGTGAGGCTCTGTAGCAATGGAGGCTGCACGTATGCCAAAGGGTGCACAGCCGGTAAGGGTCCTGGGACAGTGCAAACCTGGGTGCTCCCCTGCCATTTGCCTGAAGGTGCACATGCTCCTGCTACCAGCAACAAAAATAGGGCCCCTAACACCATTTGTATCTGACATGCCCAGTTGCGGCATGAGTCGAGGCTGGGGTGTTTTTGGCACTGGCCAAAAATGTTGCTGACCCCTGCTATAGAATGACATACAGTTCAAACAGACAGGAGTCAGGGCAACTAGATTATTTTGATGTGCTGCCCAGCCACAAGGGGCTCAGTATTGTTTGAGACTGATTTTCTAGATACTTATGACTATACAGACTATACAGACACAACTATCTATGCATCTAGGAACTTACATACATCCATCATTATGAAGTCTAATGCAATAATATATACCAAAATAGTATGGGTTATTCACAGAAAAAATAAAAAAGTACTTTGCTTTTAATTATTTTAAGTGACTGACTATGTTAATGATTCTTTTGATTTATTGTTATTCTTATTTTCTTTACTCGATTGTCCTTTTTGCTTTCCTTTTTCCAGTTTCACCTATCTCAAATGTGAGCACAGGAAGGAAGTTTTCTTTTGAGACAAAAATCTCACTTAACCTGCCTAGCAAACAAAAAAGACAAAAGCTCCTCCATACAGAATAGTTTTTACTTTGTTCTGCCAAGATTTTCTTGGCTAAATGGAAAAGGGAATTTAAAATGCCCATTTCACTCAGACCTTGTTTAACTACTCTTCCCACTTTGCCTCAGGGTTTCTGTAAATAGTTAACAGTTTAATGAAAATGATACTGAGATGTTCTTTCATCCTGATCAGGGCTCTTGACTCAGTGCTAACATTTTCCAATTGAGGTCATTCCTAGAATAACCTGTGTGAAGCCTCACTAATTTGGGGGTGTTTCTGGGATGCTTTTGTATATGTCTTCAGAGTAACTGGGACCAACTTGGAAGCTAAATCTCAACATTTGCAAAATTAGGGTCTCATGATAAGCATCTAAATACAATTCCCTTCTTCAGAGAGGAGCTGTATCCTTCAACTTGTGACTCACATGTTTGAAAATTAAGGTTTGGCTACACCAACCTTCCAGGATTGAGTAGATCAGAAAGGAGACTCTTTCTAGAAAGCTGGTGTCAGCCAGAAATATACTTTTTCTAGATCTTACTTTGAGGCCAAAGTAATTCATTTATTTGTATAATTTCAATGGCTAAACTTTTTTGCCAAGTAAATATGCAACTAATTGCTAGTAAAGCAGGATAATAAATACATTTGATTATTGATGCTGAAAAATAAGAAAGTGGGAATGTGAGACTGAAAAAGGCACTTAAACTATCAAATCCAGTCCTGTGCATTTCCCTGCAACCGTTTGCTCAATGATTTCCCCAAATCACCACCTCAAACCCTCTCACACAGCTAAGCCACAGAACCAGAAACACCAAGAACACTCTACAGCGTTCTGTAGACAAAAGCAAAGATGCTGACATTGTTCTACTGAAATGAGAAAAGTAAATGGTTAATATATGCTCAGACAATCCTAGGAAGAGAACCATACCTCATGCTACAGAGAAAAGCAAATACCCCTGCAGTCCTTGACAATCTGACCTGAGCCCAAATTCCATGATGCTGAGTGAAAGAGATTACTGTACCTCTTTAGCCAGGAACATCTGAGTTCTCCAACTTTCAGCAAGCACCTCAGCGCATCCCCATCAAAAACTCCTAGCCTTAGTAGCCATCAAAATCCCAATGCTTCAGAAGAAAGCAGAACACCCCAACTCCAAAAAGCTAGAAAAAAAAATCCATGCCACCTAAAGGCATCCATCACAAGTCTGGGATTTTATTTTGTATTATACCTGCCATGCTACAGAAGACCTACATCTGTACTCCAACAAGAGGATTACAAATACACCTGCTGATTGTTTAACCAAGATCTCCCTATCCTATCATACCTTTTCATAACCTTGTTGAATTCAACCCAAAGTGTTTATGCTACTTTACTCCTACTGCATGGCTCAAAAGACCATTCTAAAATATCCATCATTGATTGGATAGTTAGAAATCTTCTAATTTCCTATTTAAATTTTTGCATTGCCAGTTTGTCACCATTTGATTTTGTTTTTTTTCAGCCCAAGCAGCTCTTCTCCCTCTCTAATAAATTTAAGCAGTTAAATTCTCTTTTCTACACTTCGTTAACTAAACTACACATAGTATACAAATGGGGTCCTGTACAAGAATATTTCCTTGTACTCTAGTACTTAGTACTTCCTTGTCTGTACTCTCTGTACTCTGCCTAGTATCCTAAAATTACATTACCCTTTTTCATAGCTGCATCACACTGATGGACAGGGTCATCCCACAATTAGTCAGTATATCCAGTTCTCTTTCTTCCTCAGTTTTTTCCAGTCTATATACCCCATCCTATTGCCAAAGTTGTTGTAGATGTTCTAAACTGGGGTAGCCAACCTATATTATGAGTGCTACAAGTGGTACAAGCAACCTCTGTGTATGGCACATGACAGATCAGGGAAGAGACAGGAAGCACAGCAATAGATAAGGAAGGAAGTAGGAGGCAGAACAGGAAATCAGGCAGGGAGCACAGGGAAGGAAGCAGAAAGAGATAAGCAGAGGAGGGAGACCAGAGCAGCATTCAGGGCCAGTAGAGTGTGGGGCCAATTTGTGGCATGCCTGCCAAAAATGTTGGCCCCCACTGTTCTAGGCTACTGTTATTTCAGTGGCACTTCTTTACATGAAGAGTGTGGCACTAGGTTGCCTTAGCTACTTGTATGCTCATTAAAGATCCTATTGAAAATGTACTTCAGCTTTTTACTGAGACTGTTCAATAAAATGGCTATGAAATTCCTCACACCCTGCTGCTCTGAACAGCTTTCTCTGTGAGGAGAACTACTATCTGGGGCACTGGAGTAGTTGCTTTAAATGGAGCCATCACTCAGACTAAATGGCCCATGTACTTGAGAAGAAGGAGGATTAATTGAGTCTCATTTTGTTTTCTCAGCAGAACCTCAGGGACTGCACTACAATAAGAATGTCCTTCTATGCTGGACTGGAGGACCAACACCATACATAAATACCAAAGCTTAGCCTCATCTTATCCAAGTGATTGAAGAAGAGGAAGCAAGGCTTGGCTATTCATGATGGGCCTACTTCAAAGTGTCACAGGTGCAATCCAGACATGGGAGGTTGAGGGCACGAAGCTACAATGGTCACAGACTGGGAGTCCAGAAGTCAGGGTCAAAGCAGGGTGCAGGCTAGGCAAAGGGTTCAGGCTAGGAGCTACACACATCAAAAACTCAGCTAGGGAAGGGTTGCCAAGGATCAGGAATCAGCACAAGAAATCAGGACCAGGAAGCAAGAGTACTGGGTCTAGACAGAATGGTTAGGAGCCACAGGACTTAGAGCCATCTAGCTATCTCAAGATAGAAATAGACATCCCACCCCAGCCAGATCCTCTCCCTCCCCCTCACCCCCCTGCTTTCCCTGCTCAGCCATGTGGCTGTGATCTTGTGTGGGGACAGGTGTGGCTGAGTGTGGAAAGCATGGTTATCACATCGCCCCTTGTCCTCCACCATCAAGGGTGGGACAAGGGGTGATGTGTGTTTCACCTAGTGAAGCAGGTCAGTTATGCAGCTACACATCACAGTGCAATTTATCCACTTCATTTAGCAATTCTAGGATGGCAGGATACACAAAAGGGCTGTTGCTTATAGGCCTATACATTGAGTGTTTACAAGACACTCAGGTAGCCAGTTCCATGAAAGCAACCAGGACGAGCTGGTTGCCTGCCTTCTAACACAAAGCAAGCTAGTCAGTTCCTAGCATGGTCATTTACATTAGGAAAAAGTAACTGTGATGTTACTGTTACTTACAAATAGGGTTACATGAATTTTAGTTCAGCCACCAAACCAAAACATTAAACAAAGAGAGAGAGAGAGATGAGGTAGAGGGAATCAGTTAGGATTAAACCACACTTACATTTTGTTCAACTTTTCTCATTGGAATAAACACCAAAAAAATTAGTTTGTCTGAGACCAAAATATTTTAAAACTAAAAGCTTTGTTATAGGCAAAGGAAATTAAAGGCCAGGTTCATGGAAGTGGTGTGAGTAATGGCCATGTCTCCTTCTTGCCCAGTAATCCCTGTTCCTAAATCCTGTGAAGTTAGCCCAATGTTTTTTTCAACTTGAAACCACAGTTTGCGTAAATTTGCTATTTGGAGGGAAAAAAACTCACTTCAACCTAAAAGCCCATTTTTTTCTGTGTATCCCATTGTTATGAATAGTGGATCAATACTGTCTCTAACAACATTCAAGTTCAGCAGGTCAGATTCATCCCTGGGGTAACTATGACTTCAGTGGAGTTGCCCCAGGGATTAGTTTGGTTCAGTGTCTCTCCCATGTTTACCATACATGGGAAGAGTACTACAGCTGTGCTGAACTTACATACAAAACAGAAGACATAGTTAGCCCAGCTTTGAATTCTGCTATAAATCTGAACTGTTCTTCAGATTAATGACCTTTTTTAGGTGTTTGAATGAGCCTGCATAGATGCTTTCACCTGGTTTTGCCTTTGCCGTTAGGGTTTCAAATGAGTGTTGGGGTGCACTTTCACCCAACTGAGAGTGAAATACAAAAACTATTTATGACCATGTGAAATAAATATTTGTACAAACATCCATGAAGCAATACGGCTGAGATTCTGCTAGTTCTAATCCCAAATAACATCATACTGACTTGCAGCCAGTCAGCCTACCTCAGTGTTATTCTGTACGGTATTACTCAACAAGAATTAGAATTGCAGAATACGGCTGTTAGACATGCAAGGAAAACTGAGAACGTTCATTTTAAAAGATCTTGTACTACTTGCACAGCCCTTTGTATTATGCATTTCAACAATACAGAACTGCATTACAGCAAAAGGATTCTTAGAGTTCTCAAACTGGCCGTTCAACTTGGCTAGTCTGATCATGTCAGCTGATACGTTTACAAAAAAACAGTGAAAGCCTAATATATGAGGGAATAGTTGGCATTTCAGAGAATACTCCCACCTCTTTATACAAAAATATAAAAAGGCATTCTACACACTCTTTCCAGACACTATTTTAAATTTTTTTTTGCTTTTGAGGATACTTGGGTTCATTTTATCCACTGTTAAAAAGTACTTTGTTTTTCTTTAATCTTTTAATCTTTCTTTAATCTTTCTCAGAGACAAAACATTTAAATTTAAGCAGTTTTAACCTTATGCATTTTCTAAAATGTTTTAAAACACATTTAAGCCTTTGAAAAAAAACCCTATTTTAAAAATATGCAATTTCAAGTATGGATTTTATCACATACTAGTAGGATTGGATATGAAACTGATTGGGACTAACAAATTCACCTCAGAGTGGTATCAAGGACAACACACAGAGCCGAAAGTTAGATATTGTGTGAAATGCTTGTAATAGTCTGGAACCATCCAATATGTCTAGGAAGGTTCCTCATTTGAGTGTCAGCTTATTGCTCCCTCAGGAGCTAGCTTCCATCTCTTTCCTTTGTGCTGGTGAATGTGTGTGTATGCTGCTCCTTTGGGAACAAATCAATACGAGGCTGACAGACAGTGTTTGCTACTAGGGAGAGTATCCTTCGGGAGTACAGCTCCCATTCTTCTCTTTTAGCAAAATAGGCATGGAGTGCGTTTATGTTGGTGGAAGCTTCCTCATGTATACTTCGTTGTGTTTCTCTGCTATGGACTTACCCTCCAGAGGCAGCAGCAAAGATAAATTTGAGCCAAACATTGTGCCTGATGCATTCTCACTTCTCTACCCTAGAGCCAAACCAGATGACTCCGGAGACCTGTATCAGTAAACCTTACATGCTGTGCATGCCCTTGGCAGAGATATACAACTCTTAAGGGGACTGACACAACCAAAACAGAAATGATCTAAATATTTGCCTTAAAGAAAGTGTATAGTTAACTGCAACTGCAAAGTATTTGATAATGGTTTAAATGTCATCTGCTTAGAGATTCTGCTGTTTACAAAAGTGTACATAATCAATAATGGAATGGTCGCTACATATTTTACTTGTACAAAGCCATCTCTGTCACACTAAAGAGCAAAAAGCCCCATGCGGAGATGCAATGATCACATTCTAAATTGCAAACAGCAGCCAGCAAATAGCAAATGCATCAAAGTTTCTTTTGTTATGAGCTGTCCAACTTCTAAGTGGCTGGGCCTTGGGCCACACTAGCAGGGACAATGGTCCCAGGGGCCCTTTCCCCAATTCTCCACTCTCCCACCAACACTGCACTGCATGCCAAGAACCCCTTGCAGCACCTTACACCCCTGCACTGTTGCACCCTGTGCCCTTGCCACTGAACTATTCACCCCCTGCTGTGACTCCCCAAAGAATCATAGAAAGCTAGGTTTGGAAGGGACCTGAGGAGGTCATATCATCCAATGCCCTGCCCAAAGCAGGACTATCCCCGACTAGATCATGCCAGCCAAAGCTTTGTCCAGCCGGGTTTTAGTAAGCTCCACAGATGGAGTTTCTACCACATCTCTGGGTAAACTCTTCCAGTGTTTTACGACCCTCCTAGTGAGATAATTCTTCCTAATATCTAACCTAAACTTCCCTTGCTGAAACTTGAAACTGTTGCTCCTTGTTCTCTCATCTGCCACCACAGAGAACATTCTAGCTCTATCTTTTTCGAACCCCCCTTCAGGTAGTTGAAGGCTGCTATTAAATCCTCTCTCACTCTTCTCTTCTCTAGACTAAATAAGCCCAGTTCCCTCAGCCTCTCCTCACAAGTCAAGTCCTCCAGGCCCTCACCATTTTTGTTGCCCTCTACTGAACAATCTCCAATTTGTCCACATCCTTTCTGTAGTGGGGGGCCCAAAATTGAACACAATACTCCAGATGTGGCCTCACCAGTGCTGAATAGAAGGGAATAATCACTTCCTTTGATCTACAGGCAACACAGCTACCCATGCAGCCCAGTATGCCGTTAGCCTTCTTGGCAACAAGGGCACACTGCTGGCTCATATTCAGCTTATTGTCCACTGTAATCCCCAGGTCCTTTTCTGCAGAGCTGCTGCCTATCCAGTAAGTACCGGTGCAGGGGATTGTTCCATCCTGAGTGCAGGACTTTTCACTTGCCCTTGTTGAACCTCATCAGATTTCTTTTGGCCCACTCCTCCAATTTGTCTAGGTCACTCGGAATCCTAGCCCTACCCTTCATCATATCTACTACTTCCCCCAGCTTGGCATCATCTGCAAACTTGCTGAGGGGGCACTCTTTGCCGTTTTCCAGGTTATTGATAAAGACATTGAACAAACCAGCCCCAGGATGGACTCCCAGGGCACTCCACTTGATACTGGCTGCCAACTAGGCATTGAGCCATTGATTATTACTCTCTGAGCCCGATGCTCCAGCCAGTCTTTAATCGACCTTCCAGTCGACACACTTCCAGGCCACACTTCCTGCACTTGCCTGCAAGAATGTTGTATACCATATCAAAGCCTTGCTAAAATCAAGGTACACCACATCCACTGGTGTCCCTGCATCCACAAAGCCAGTCACCTCATCATAGAAAGCAATCAGGTTGGTCAGGCATGACTTGCCCCTGGTGACTGTTCCTAATAACCTTCTTCTCCTCCAAGTACCTAGATATGGATTCCTTGAGGATCTGCTCCATGATTTTTCCAGGGACTGAGGTGAGGCTGACTAGTTTGTAGGTCCCTGGATACTCCTTTTCCTCTTTCTTAAATATGGGCACTATATTTGCTTTTTTCCAATCATCTGGGACCTCTCCTGGAAGCCATGAGTTTTCAAAAATGATGACCAATGGCTCTGCAATCCCATCAGCTAACTCCCCCAGCACCCTCAGGTACATCCTATTAGGCCCCATGGACTTGTATATGTCCAGCTTTTCTAAATAGTCCCTAGCTTGTTCTTTCACCACTGCTGGCTGCTCACCTTCTCCCCAAACTGTGCTACCCAGTGGCT
>NW_017728918.1:32425758-32430544 GCF_001723895.1 Crocodylus porosus | reverse complement strand
GGGGAACTCATGGCAAAGGTCAGGGGTTAGGGGGAGGGACTTCTGGTCACAAGACAATGACCAGGGGGCAGAGCACCTGTCAAGGAGCATGGCTACCCATGTGGCCCTCAACAGCTCACCAAACCTGGTTAAGCATCCCTCCACCAAAAAAAATTCCCGCTGCTGGTTTGTACCCATCCATGACAGTGCTCCAGTCATGTGAGCTATCCCACTAAGTCTCTGTTATGTTCCCCTGCTGCACCATGCACCCAAATGCCCCCTCACTACACCCCAACCTTGCTATTGCACTGAGTACCCTGTCCATTTCTGCTCTCTATGCTTCTCTACTGTGTGCCTGGACAGCCTGGGCTTTAAGCTCTGCTAGCACTGAAAGCTATACTGGTTTATAATGCCCCACCCTCTGGGGCAGGAACAGGAAGCCAGACAAAGGGGGAGTCTAAAGCCCCTGTCTGCTGCTACAGCTCAAGCAGTGTGGGGAGCGATGACTGTGTGGGAGCCCAAGGGCCACAATTTTACTCTCATGAACAGCATATGGGCCACCAGTTGGACAGCCCTGATTTAACATACAGTTTCCATAAGGAAAACACAGGTGAGGAACTGCCCAGCAATTCAAGGACTATCACATTTTGGGGGGCTTGAGAAGCGCTAGAAAGTCCACAAAGTCCACTAGAGATTTTTCAATTGCTGTTGACTTTATATGCAAGGCACTCAGGTTCTATAGCAGTGGGTGGCCGTATATAACTCTAAGGTAATAAAAATATAGTATCTAAAGGAAGCTCCAAGTAAATTGCTATTGAGACTCCTGCATATGGTTCATTTGTGGTATGAGGGGATACTTACAGAAAGCCAGTATTTCATTTCTACCAAACATTTGAGCTTGACAAGCTCATAATCCTGACAATATAAACCTTATAAATCAAGGTTTTTTTCATACTAGCAGGTGCTCCTGTCAGGAGTCCTACATATTCAATTAAAAAAGAAAGCTGCCCTAGCTTCATTAACAGTGTATTCTGATTTCCATCCAACCCTTGATGAGGTAAGGAAATCCATCAAGCAGATGAAGAATGACAAGGCATCTGGAGCTAATGGATTCCCTGCCGAAATCTTCAAGCAGAGGGAGAGGAGATCACATTGCAGTTCCATACCCTCATCTTAAGGAGCTGGAATGATGAAGATGACTTCAGGGATATCATGATTTTGACAATATTCAAGAAAGGAGACAAATCTGACTGGAAATTACTGACAGATCTCGTTGCTGTCCACCATAGGAAAGAACTGTCCTGAATCATCCCCTTCCACTTGCTGAAGAGCTCCTCCCAGAATTTCAGTGTGGTTTTAGGGAATAGAGAGGCAAAACTGACATGATCTTCACAACTCACCGGTTACAGGAATAATGCTGGGAATTAACCCCTATACATGGCCTTCTTTGACCTCATGAAAGCCTTTGACTCTGTCAACTGAGCAGCACTGTGGAAGATCCTTCTAAAGTATGGATGCCCACCAAAATATATCACCATTCTTTGCCTACTCCATGATAATATGTGAGTGGTGGTTCTCAGTAACAGATCCATCACAGATGCTTCTTAGGTTGAAATGGGAGTTAAGCACAGCTGTGTTATTTCTCCAACATTCTTCTCGATATTCCTTACTACAGTGCTACATCTGACCACCAACAACTTTCCAGTCAGCATGGAGCTAAACTACCAAATGAATGGCAAACTGCTTAATCTTAGCTGATTCAAAGGCAAAACCAAGCCCACCCTCACCTCAATCATTGAGCCCCAGTACACTGATGATGCTGTAGTCTGTGCTTACTCTGAAGCAGACCTTCAGGCAATCATCAACATCTTTACTGAGGCATACAAAAAAATTGGACTGACACTTAACATTCAGAAGACCAAGGTCTTCCATCAACAAGCTCTTAATGAGTAGTCCCCAGCTCTGGTAATTCAGATTCACCATAAGACTTCAGAGAATGTTGAGTGTGTCCCATACCTTGGAAACCACCTCTCCCAGAAGGCTGACATTGATGAAGAAATCTAACACTACCTCAAATGTGAAAGTGCAGCCATTGGATACCTGAGGAAACAGGTGTTCAAAGATCATGACATCAAATCCAAAACCAAGATTATGGTTTAGCAACCAGTTGCAATCTCCACCTTACTGTATGGAGCTGAGATACGGGAAACATACAGGTGACAGCTCAGGATGTTGGAGAAATACCATCAATGCTGCCTGCAGAATATTCTTCAAATCCAGGGGGAAGACAGATACACCAATATTAGCATCCTTTCACAAGCAAACACCACAAGCGTCAAGGTGATGATCATCTGCCATCAACTTCACTGGGCCAACCACATTATCTGAATGTCCAACTCCAGACTCCTAAAGCAAGTTGTATTCTCCCAGCTTAGGTAAGGCTCACAAGGAGGGCAGAGAAAGTGCTTTGAAGATGTCTCCAAGGCCAACTTGAAAAAATGCAACATCAGTGCATGGAAGACTATTACCCAGGACCACTCCAAATGGAGGAAGATTCTGCTGCAAGGATCTCAGTAAATTGAAACCTTACAGGAAACAGAAAAGCAGTAGCAGGAGAAACAACATGTTGCAGACTGAATCAAGAATGCAGAGCCACCCACTCCACACAGAAACATGTGCCCCATTTACAACAGAATCTGCCAATCCCAGATTGGCCTCATCACCCATATTTGAAGCTATACAGAGGACTTCTAGTCATGGAAGACAATTATCCTTGACTGCAAGGGATTACCAAAGAAGGGGGTTTTGATATAGTTATTCTTAATGGTGAAATCAGTTGGTTTTTTTATACATCAGAGTATTGTTTTTCAAATCAAAGTAAATAAATGCAAAAAAGGCCAAAAGGGACATTATTGTTGAGGTTGTATGTTCCTGAAAGTCCCTAAGCAGCTGACCTAGCACACACAGTATACACTAATACTGTGCACAGTAGACCTGAATCTAATCTCATTCATTCATGCCAAAATTACAACAGAGTTACTCCAGTTCTGTAGCAGAAGAACAGAAATGTGCAAGAAACCTGTTGCCATAATTTTGAATTTATAGTTTTCATCCTTTAAAAATGTCAACTGTAAAAATAAAGCAGCTTTCATTTTTGTGCTTAAAAGTACATTAGTATAAAGCTGAACACAGTTACTGCTATAGGTTGAACTCATTGCACAAGCAAGGGCTCACTTCATCTTCCCTTCTTCCCCACAAGCTCCCTGGGTGCTACCCCACTATTTTCCTGTATTTCTGGGACTCCCAGAAAGCCAATCCCTCCTTTCATACAAGGAGTTCTTTATGTCACTTTATGCACTTCTTTAACCAGGGACCCCAAATCTGTTTCCTCAGCCTAGGGGTTTTGTGTGCACTCTCATCCTCCCTTTTTCTCCTTGATCCCAGCCCTCTGCTGTTTTCTTTTAGGACATAAATCATGCAGGTATCAAACTGTATTGGGAAGATCAGCAAAGTCAAGATGGGGGTATTAAAATTGGCTGCCATGAATCATACAGAGAAATGCTGTCAGATGAGTGCCTGACCTCACTTGGCTTGGCCAACAGTACATGAAATACGACTACACATCTTTTGATGCACATAAAATTCCACTGAGGTCTATACGGCATTTGAGTCCACAAGGAACCAAAAGCAGGTCCATTAACTTCAGGCTGCAAAGATAAGTGTTTCAAACAGTCAAATAAATTGCTCAGACTCCAAAAACAATGATAACATAGTTTCACATTTATCTGGCACAGGAAAATTGATAGACTCAGAGTCAATCCTGCATACCTGACTCATGCAAATTGAAGTCAGGAGTTCAGGATGGCCTGCAGTTTCATCAAGATGCAGAGGATGACTATATTGCTTTCGTGGCAATCCTGGGACTGGTTCTGAGAAACAAGTCCCTCCTATTTGCTCAAAATGGACCACTTACCATAAACTAGTCTGGGAGCTAACCTTGCCTATGAAGATTGAGGCAAAAAAGGCATTGAGCACTTCAGCTTTTTCTGCATCCTCTGTCACAAGGTTGCCTCCCCCATTCAGTAAGGGACCCACACTTTCCCTGATCCTTGTCTTGCTACCAATGTACCTGTAGAAACCCTTCTTGTTACCCTTCACATCCTCTGCTAGCTGCAACTCCAGTTTCCACTTCTAATAAGCTTCCTTTTTGTGATTTAGTTTACTGAATAGTTCCCTGCGAAGTCAAGCTGGTCTTCTGCCATACTTGCTAGTCTTCCTGCACATCAGGATGGCTTGTTCCTGCACTCTCAGTAAGGCTTCTTTAAAATACAGCCAGCTCTCCTGATCTCTTCCCCCCACCGCAGTTTGACTTCCTAGGGGATCCTGCCCATGAATTCCCTGAGTGAGCCCTAATCTGCTTTTCTGAAGTCCAGGGTCCTTACTCTGATGCTCTGCATACTTCCTTTCCTCAGGATCCTGAACTCAATCATGCTGTGGTCACTGCTGCCCTCTCAATCCCCCACACAGCCACAGCCCCCCCCACAAATCTACACCCACCCTCCCATTTTTCCTACCTCCCATAATATACAAGAGTGAGACTTCATTTGAAGCTATTATACAATCACCTTTATGTGCACTACACAAACATACATAAATCAGGACAAAAATATTTTTTTAAATCAAATTAACGAATGTTGTAGATGTTTGATTTTTGGAATATAATTTGGTATTTTTCTGGTTCCAAGATGGCAAAACCCTTTGCTGAAAAGAGTATTTCCAGCAGCAAGGGCGGGGAGGGGGGGGGAAC
>NW_017728918.1:32402470-32425658 GCF_001723895.1 Crocodylus porosus | reverse complement strand
GGGGAACTCATGGCAAAGGTCAGGGGTTAGGGGGAGGGACTTCTGGTCACAAGACAATGACCAGGGGGCAGAGCACCTGTCAAGGAGCATGGCTACCCATGTGGCCCTCAACAGCTCACCAAACCTGGTTAAGCATCCCTCCACCAAAAAAAATTCCCGCTGCTGGTTTGTACCCATCCATGACAGTGCTCCAGTCATGTGAGCTATCCCACTAAGTCTCTGTTATGTTCCCCTGCTGCACCATGCACCCAAATGCCCCCTCACTACACCCCAACCTTGCTATTGCACTGAGTACCCTGTCCATTTCTGCTCTCTATGCTTCTCTACTGTGTGCCTGGACAGCCTGGGCTTTAAGCTCTGCTAGCACTGAAAGCTATACTGGTTTATAATGCCCCACCCTCTGGGGCAGGAACAGGAAGCCAGACAAAGGGGGAGTCTAAAGCCCCTGTCTGCTGCTACAGCTCAAGCAGTGTGGGGAGCGATGACTGTGTGGGAGCCCAAGGGCCACAATTTTACTCTCATGAACAGCATATGGGCCACCAGTTGGACAGCCCTGATTTAACATACAGTTTCCATAAGGAAAACACAGGTGAGGAACTGCCCAGCAATTCAAGGACTATCACATTTTGGGGGGCTTGAGAAGCGCTAGAAAGTCCACAAAGTCCACTAGAGATTTTTCAATTGCTGTTGACTTTATATGCAAGGCACTCAGGTTCTATAGCAGTGGGTGGCCGTATATAACTCTAAGGTAATAAAAATATAGTATCTAAAGGAAGCTCCAAGTAAATTGCTATTGAGACTCCTGCATATGGTTCATTTGTGGTATGAGGGGATACTTACAGAAAGCCAGTATTTCATTTCTACCAAACATTTGAGCTTGACAAGCTCATAATCCTGACAATATAAACCTTATAAATCAAGGTTTTTTTCATACTAGCAGGTGCTCCTGTCAGGAGTCCTACATATTCAATTAAAAAAGAAAGCTGCCCTAGCTTCATTAACAGTGTATTCTGATTTCCATCCAACCCTTGATGAGGTAAGGAAATCCATCAAGCAGATGAAGAATGACAAGGCATCTGGAGCTAATGGATTCCCTGCCGAAATCTTCAAGCAGAGGGAGAGGAGATCACATTGCAGTTCCATACCCTCATCTTAAGGAGCTGGAATGATGAAGATGACTTCAGGGATATCATGATTTTGACAATATTCAAGAAAGGAGACAAATCTGACTGGAAATTACTGACAGATCTCGTTGCTGTCCACCATAGGAAAGAACTGTCCTGAATCATCCCCTTCCACTTGCTGAAGAGCTCCTCCCAGAATTTCAGTGTGGTTTTAGGGAATAGAGAGGCAAAACTGACATGATCTTCACAACTCACCGGTTACAGGAATAATGCTGGGAATTAACCCCTATACATGGCCTTCTTTGACCTCATGAAAGCCTTTGACTCTGTCAACTGAGCAGCACTGTGGAAGATCCTTCTAAAGTATGGATGCCCACCAAAATATATCACCATTCTTTGCCTACTCCATGATAATATGTGAGTGGTGGTTCTCAGTAACAGATCCATCACAGATGCTTCTTAGGTTGAAATGGGAGTTAAGCACAGCTGTGTTATTTCTCCAACATTCTTCTCGATATTCCTTACTACAGTGCTACATCTGACCACCAACAACTTTCCAGTCAGCATGGAGCTAAACTACCAAATGAATGGCAAACTGCTTAATCTTAGCTGATTCAAAGGCAAAACCAAGCCCACCCTCACCTCAATCATTGAGCCCCAGTACACTGATGATGCTGTAGTCTGTGCTTACTCTGAAGCAGACCTTCAGGCAATCATCAACATCTTTACTGAGGCATACAAAAAAATTGGACTGACACTTAACATTCAGAAGACCAAGGTCTTCCATCAACAAGCTCTTAATGAGTAGTCCCCAGCTCTGGTAATTCAGATTCACCATAAGACTTCAGAGAATGTTGAGTGTGTCCCATACCTTGGAAACCACCTCTCCCAGAAGGCTGACATTGATGAAGAAATCTAACACTACCTCAAATGTGAAAGTGCAGCCATTGGATACCTGAGGAAACAGGTGTTCAAAGATCATGACATCAAATCCAAAACCAAGATTATGGTTTAGCAACCAGTTGCAATCTCCACCTTACTGTATGGAGCTGAGATACGGGAAACATACAGGTGACAGCTCAGGATGTTGGAGAAATACCATCAATGCTGCCTGCAGAATATTCTTCAAATCCAGGGGGAAGACAGATACACCAATATTAGCATCCTTTCACAAGCAAACACCACAAGCGTCAAGGTGATGATCATCTGCCATCAACTTCACTGGGCCAACCACATTATCTGAATGTCCAACTCCAGACTCCTAAAGCAAGTTGTATTCTCCCAGCTTAGGTAAGGCTCACAAGGAGGGCAGAGAAAGTGCTTTGAAGATGTCTCCAAGGCCAACTTGAAAAAATGCAACATCAGTGCATGGAAGACTATTACCCAGGACCACTCCAAATGGAGGAAGATTCTGCTGCAAGGATCTCAGTAAATTGAAACCTTACAGGAAACAGAAAAGCAGTAGCAGGAGAAACAACATGTTGCAGACTGAATCAAGAATGCAGAGCCACCCACTCCACACAGAAACATGTGCCCCATTTACAACAGAATCTGCCAATCCCAGATTGGCCTCATCACCCATATTTGAAGCTATACAGAGGACTTCTAGTCATGGAAGACAATTATCCTTGACTGCAAGGGATTACCAAAGAAGGGGGTTTTGATATAGTTATTCTTAATGGTGAAATCAGTTGGTTTTTTTATACATCAGAGTATTGTTTTTCAAATCAAAGTAAATAAATGCAAAAAAGGCCAAAAGGGACATTATTGTTGAGGTTGTATGTTCCTGAAAGTCCCTAAGCAGCTGACCTAGCACACACAGTATACACTAATACTGTGCACAGTAGACCTGAATCTAATCTCATTCATTCATGCCAAAATTACAACAGAGTTACTCCAGTTCTGTAGCAGAAGAACAGAAATGTGCAAGAAACCTGTTGCCATAATTTTGAATTTATAGTTTTCATCCTTTAAAAATGTCAACTGTAAAAATAAAGCAGCTTTCATTTTTGTGCTTAAAAGTACATTAGTATAAAGCTGAACACAGTTACTGCTATAGGTTGAACTCATTGCACAAGCAAGGGCTCACTTCATCTTCCCTTCTTCCCCACAAGCTCCCTGGGTGCTACCCCACTATTTTCCTGTATTTCTGGGACTCCCAGAAAGCCAATCCCTCCTTTCATACAAGGAGTTCTTTATGTCACTTTATGCACTTCTTTAACCAGGGACCCCAAATCTGTTTCCTCAGCCTAGGGGTTTTGTGTGCACTCTCATCCTCCCTTTTTCTCCTTGATCCCAGCCCTCTGCTGTTTTCTTTTAGGACATAAATCATGCAGGTATCAAACTGTATTGGGAAGATCAGCAAAGTCAAGATGGGGGTATTAAAATTGGCTGCCATGAATCATACAGAGAAATGCTGTCAGATGAGTGCCTGACCTCACTTGGCTTGGCCAACAGTACATGAAATACGACTACACATCTTTTGATGCACATAAAATTCCCACTGAGGTCAATAAGGCATTTGAGTCCACAAGGAACCACAAGCAGGTCCATTAACTTCAGGCTGCAAAGATAAGTGTTTCAAACAGTCAAATAAATTGCTCAGACTCCAAAAACAATGATAACATAGTTTCACATTTATCTGGCACAGGAAAATGGATAGACTCAGAGTCAATCCTGCATGCCTGACTCATGCAAATTGAAGTCAGGAGTTCAGGATGGGCTTCAGTTTCATCAAGATGTAGGGGATGACTATAATGCCTTTATGGCAATCCTGAGACTGCTTCTGAGGAACAAGTCCCTCCCATTTGCTCCAAATGGACCATTTACCAAAAACTATTACAGTCATCTGTTCTCAACATCTTGGTTTCAGGTGTGTTCCTGACAGTTTGCCAAGTACCACTCTAACACAAGCAGTATGTGAGGAGCAGGAGCAAGTGGGCGGGGCTAGTTCATCAGTGGTGGTCTCAGGGTCACTGGGCAGGCAGCATAGATAAATAATGTTTTATATGTGTACTGCCTAATAGGAATGAAATTTCTTGGTGTTTTGTCTCAGATCAAGCGTAGATGGGGGACTTCTGAATTCCTTCTGACGAGGAAGCTCCATGTAAGATGCTAGTCAGGCAGAAATCATAAAACATTAGAACTGACTGACATGAAGACTGGGTATAGATTAGATTGAATCTGGTCCTTAATTGGAAATGATTTGAACTGGAAAAGGAACCCACTTTAGAATACATATTTAAAAAAGATGATCTGACTAATATGCAGTTTCTCAGTGTTCTAGTCTAGCCCTGTTTATTAATACTGACTTATCCTTCTAACCTACTGTCTAGTCAGAGCTACTATTCAGTGCCACCATTTTAACAGATTTTCAGCACTACTAGATAAAAGTCATTTTCAAAACTTCTAACTTTTCCCTTTTTTTCTGTCAAACAAGTCGATTAATGTAAACTAAACCTGGACTCCAAAATAAATCAACCTTATATAATGTAGTCAGTTGTGAAAGTACCTATCCAGCATTCACTTCTTCTGCCTTTGTCCCATAAGTGCAATGACAAAAAGTAGTAGAAGGAGTCTAAGGGAAACTCACAAACAAAAACAACGTCTCTCAAGCATACATTCAATTTAGGGTAGTGCAGCTTATCACCAACAACTGGACTAAGTGATTCCTGTATATATCCAATCCTAAGCAACTACACACATGACTGGGGCAAGCCTGCGCATGCCCAGAAGCAGAACTTCAGCGCTAGGGACAGAAATTACACATAAATTGGTATAAGTGATTGGAAAGCCGTTCAACTCCATAACACAACAGAAGTTCCATGCACATAAACTGCTTTCAGAATCACTAAAACTAGTTTAAGATAAACCTGGGTGGATGTAGCAGCATACTTAACTTTAATGGACTTAGGTTAAATCAGTTTATTGAACTTCTGTCCCAGATCCGCTCCCAATTCAAGTTAATTCAGTTCCCCAGCATCCCAGATGTTTTGCACTTCCCCCAGAGACCCCGCCTCACATGGTGGGCAGGCTGGCCTTGGGTCAAGCTGTCTGGCCAAGTTGAGCAGGGAGGTCTGCTCTAGCACCCCTAGCTTCTGGCTTAAGCCACTGCAGGCTTGTAGCTGTATTTTCAGTATCAAAAGTGAATGTCTGTTCACTAGCTTATTGATTCAATCCATACAGCTTGAACTAACCTGTGAAGATTGAATTGATTCAGCCTTGGGTTTCTTGACTATCTGTACTGAGCCTAGGTGCCTACAGAACTTGCAGGTAAAATGTATGAGGGAGGTGACTTAGGAGTTAGGTAGCCACTGGGTAGTGAAGGGAGGGTGTTAGATCACAATATTGAATTTTGGCAGCTAACTCCTATATTAGGAGCCATTCTTTGGATCTGACACAGCAAATTGTTCTAAAGTTCAGAAAGTGTGATGTTTTTGTTTCATTAAGGAAAACATCAAGCCAAGTTTTTTCATAAAAATCCTCTTCTGAGTGGGTCTTAAAAGAAACTTCACAAACAGAAATCAGAAAATTTCAGTTCTATTCTTCTATCACAGACTTTCAGTATGATGTTATACAATTCACTTCACATTTCCACCCTTCAGTTTTTGCTTCTCAAAAATGGAGGTATTAATACCAACAACCTTCACAGAGTTTTATAAAGCTGGTGATTATAAATTTGCTTGAGCTTTTCATATAGGAGAAGCTATAGATATTAGAAACATAGTTCTTTGATATCTCAACTGGTTAGTTCAGGTTTTATTTTAGTTAGCAATACTGATGATATTCTTGTTAGTTCATTGATTTTTTTATACGGCTTTATCTATGCTTTTTATTAAAAATGACTATTTAGCAAATTCCCTGACTGGAGTATATTATCTCTGATATAATTAATGCTAAGTCATGAATGCTGTGCTCATACAAGTACTAATTAAAAGCTTTTCTATTTCTTAAATTAGCAGCCCTAATATTTTGTTTAGTAAGTTGTTCTTTTTTTTAATCTTTCAAATCAGGCTTTTGGAAATAGAAGTAGGGAAATAATGGGACAGAAACTGCTACGAAAAATCTTACCAGCAGAATAATTATAGACCTGACAACAAATGAGAGGTTTGTCAATGAATTTTAGTCACCTCTCAAAACTGGAAGTGTTTATTTTAATATGTTAGATTAACATGATTGTGGGCATTTTATATTGGCAGAATGGTTTGTATTGGTCAGAATATGCTTCATTTCACATTGGTTACATTGGTTTTCTTTATGTGCCTGGAAGCTGCAGATCTCTCACACTTCATTAGACTGATTCAAGTTCTGTGTTTTTTACCACTGACATATGCTAAATACTTGTATTTATATTTTTAATCAGTACAGCATTAGGTTAAGAGAGGGAAATAGTCACCAGGATAAATGGGTTCAAGCATATGAAGAAATCCCTAAATATGTATGCCAGAATAAACATGAATATTTGAGGGAACTTGATTTAATTGGAGGCCTTACAATAAAGACAAGTAAAGGTCTGACACAGGAATAGTGTTAAGAGACTGGAATTGATTTCCTCGAGTAGCTACTGTTACACTCAAATTCCAGACCTTCAGTCTGTAGTTGGAGTTGCATGGGTGGAAGAGTGCACCCACACAGAGCTGATTTCATGACCTGGTCATAGGTGAGAATGGAAACTAATGTGAATTATGTGTGGTGATTATATAAAAACCAGAGTGAGAAGGACATGAGGAAATTTATTATTAGGGAAAGTTCGTGTTGCCCAATGTGTCTGCCTTTTCAATTTCAGTTTATTTCCTAGATTTTTCACCAGGTCCCTGAATCCCCTCCTTTGGAAACAAATTGTCTCTTGAACTTAAACTTGAATATTGTTTTTGCATTGTTTATTGGCTGTAACCTTCAGACTGTTGTGAAGTGGCTATGCCCTGAGGTAAAACATAGAATTTGAGATATTACGCATATTCTGCACATAAACTCCAAACAATAAGCATGTGGAAAAAGTTGCACTTTATGAAATTTAGCTGAACTAGTCACATGCATAAATGCTTGTGTGATCAGGGCCTTAGTAAAGGACTATAAAGGCTATAACTCAGAGGGGAGTGTTGGTCTCGGATTAAAATGATCAAACTTGTAATATAAGAGAATGGAAGAAGTAAGTTCTTCCTTACCTTTTAATTGTTCGAGGAGTTTATCATTGGACCAAAACAGGGAAGACTGGGAACTGTAGTTAGGAAAGGAAAGTTGAGACCAGGTTTCAAGCCTTTCATAACTTATTAAAGAAAACTATCTTGCATTAGGTGTGGTTTTAATTCTTCTCTCTCTCCCGCAAAACTCAGTAACACTGAAAGCTAAATTTCAACTACAAAGCATTACCTATTAAGGTGAGAATTCCAGAGGTTTAGGCCAATTGTGCTTTTCTTGCCTAAAGCTATCCCATCAGGCCACTCTGTTAAAGGCATACCTTTGACTTAAGGGAAGCAATGCAATTTCTGGTTTGTAGCTGCACTTTTCATTTTAATATACTTGTAGTAGTCCTTGTGTTTTTATTCCAAACAAAAATAAATTCTTAGCAATATGGGAATACATTTCCTAATGCCCTGTAGCAAACACTTCTTTGAGCAATATAGGGTAGGAGAATAGGAGCGATATCGCAGCAAGGAATATGAACCTCTATGTGCTAAAGCACATGAGCAAAAATTGAAGAGAGTAAAAAAGGTTTTCTGGCCAGCAGTAATTAAAGTATAAAGAACATTTCATATTCACAAATTAGGTAAGTCTGGCTTCCCTCTTTTTCAAGGGTTTAATCTTAAGAGCGTAATAGAATCAAGTCTCCTTGGAACTAGAAAGTAGAAGGAAGGTCTTTCACTGACCTGGCCACAAAAAGAAGAAACTGGAGAAACTGAAGCTTTTGAAATTTGTTTTATAGACCCTCTCTCTCTGTGGCATGTATGTATGTTTAATGTCCTGTTTGGTAAGACAAAATAGCAGAGACATATAGTGCAGTTCTAGGGCAAGCAGTTAAAATCATTATCAGAATGCTGCTTGTTTGTACCTTGTAGAGTTAGCTGACTTCTCTGAGCTACTTCAGCTTGATTGCAAATAGGGTTATTCTTGTGTAATATGGATGAGCGTGGGAATGATATGACTGATTACTGGAACACACATTACTTGCTTCATGGTTTAAATGCCATGAACAAAACTCACATGTGCCCCTGGACAAAGAATTCTCTTGTCATATCTGGGATTAACTACTGTTTTATCATTCTACCCAGGCCACGCAGTTCTGGCTAGCCCTGTAAATCAGCCCTATAGGCAATTAGGTCTAGATCCTACATACAGGTCTGCATGCACACCTCTATGCAGAGCCCCTAGTGTTTGCATTAGGGCTCCATGTAGGCGATTCATTCTGTGGAAGCTGAGTGCAGTAGTACCTGATTCTTTGCAGAGTTAGAGTCCTATCCCCACTCAAGATAAAATTTGTGAATTAACTGGGGGTATACAGAGCTGCAGCAAGCAACTGTGATGGGACCATTTTGATGCTGCAGTTGATTATTGGGGCTTTTATTTCTAAGGGCACTGCTTTCTGATCAGCTCTATGGGACATCTGACAAACTCCAGCTGTGCGGGCAAGCTGTGTCCTAAAGCAAAAGCTTCTGTGAACACCTGAATGATTTGTCCTTAATTTGGCAACTCCCTAAAGCAAATTGTGAATCACAAAGATACAAATGATCTGGGTTCTATGGTTTTACCATGGAAATGGGTACTTCTAATGGGCTCAGAAACTCTCTTTGCTGACCCTTACGTGAATTTGAAGCACCATGAGCACATCTACACATGCATTTATGTCACATTAAATTACTGCTTACTGAATTACTGCACAATAAGCAGAAATAGGCTGGCATCTACATGTGCAGGTGGTAAAGCACATTAACACTGTGTCCACCATGTAGTAAGGCATCTACATACGTGCTACCATGCAGTAACTACTTGGGTGTAAATTTTATACCCACAAAATGCAGGTATCAAATTTATTCCCAAATTGGCATAAATCACCATAGTTACCATGCAGCATGGGTGTGCACATGGAGAAGCATGCTCATGCTGTGCAGTAATTTAGGTTAATGTGCAGGAAATTTGCACATGTAGAGGTGCCCTATGAGAAGCAAACTTATCTTGCTCATTGAAATACAGAACATCCTGCTCTTTGGCACAAAGAAATCCATATGCTTTCAAAAAGGCACATACACAGCTGCAAATAATACCAGTAGCTAATTTTTAAAAAGCGTATCTTTTGTGAGAGCACAAGATGAGCAGCAGTGAAACCTTGTGGTTTAATCACAGGGAGCTAAATTCCGCATATTAGGCACAGCCTGTAGCAAGGAGCAGTGCAGAGCTGCATCGACTGCCCCTGGGGAGAGCACTAACTGCATTGTGCTTCACACAGCTATGTGCTTGCACAGGGGGAAGTAATACATACAGAAGCCCTTTAGAGACAGAGCCTGCCAGCTCTTCTATCCAGTATGTAGAGGAACTCAGGCATCAGAAATTCTAGGCAGGCATTGTACAGGCTGTATCAGGGTGGAAAGTCTCTCCTGTCTCCTCTGACCTTGCTCCCTCATTACACCCACCGCCCTGATCAAAGCTTCTTTTCTCACAGTTTTCATAACTACTGAAATTGTTACAATCTGAATTGGAATCCCTCCTCCTGGGCTCTAGAAATCTTAAGTTATTTATTTCATAAAATCATACAAAAGTAGGGCTGGGAGGTAGGTCATCTAGTCCAACCCCTGCTCAAGGCAGGATCCTCCCTATCCAAACCATCCTTGTCTTAACCTAAAACTACACAGTTAACCATGGCACGGCATTTTGCCCAAAAACAAAAGCGTGCAAGAATGATCCATTTCCTGCTGCTGCAAGTCTTGTTAAAATGCATTTGAGAGATCCAAAGAAGGGGGCCATTATTCCTCTTCCCACTGCCCCCCATCTGCACTAGAGAGGAAGGCAAAAATCCCTATATTCCATACCAGTCTGACCACGAGGCAAAATTTCTTCCTGTAGGCCAAGATCATTAATTGCCAACATGCCTGCACAGTGGAGCAATGGTTGTAAGATGTCACCTTCCACTCTGGCATGAATTACTTGCATTATATGTCATAATACAGGAGTGGGAACAGACTCTGTGGGGTTGCTACTGCTGCAGATGGGTGAATGTTTGGATGGAGTCTTCATACTACTTAGCTGCACTGGTCATTGTAGCTGACCCAGTGAAGTGGACTTAGCAGACAATATTACTTTCTCCCAAAAGCATGCAGGAAGCTGAGGAGAGAAGCATCTTTTGGAATTAGTTGCCTTATTGGCCTGCTCCTGGGACAGGTAGGTATTTCACTATTGACTGCTATGGGCTGGGTTTAGTCCTTTTTCATTCATAGTCTCCTAAAGTACAAACACTTCCTTGTCCTCAGTAGAAATATAAAATCCATTCTGTCCTTCAAATAGATTAATCTGAAAAATTATCCAGACCAGTGTTGCTTCCACTTTATCTTAAATTTACCTCTTGAGTGTGATTAAATAATTTAGCAGCAATGGTGAACTATTACAATTTCTTGCTATGAGAAAATTGTGAGTTAGCTCTAAGGATGAATGGTTAGCTCATACAAACTCTTGCTGAATTACTTGCATGTTAGCTATATACAACAGTGTAGCATTGCCATCCCTTAATGTTTGTGCGATTTCATGGAAGTTGATTTATCATTAGAAAAAAGTTGGTAACCGCACAGCTAGTCTGGCTATGAATTAATTTGTTATCCCTAGCATGTGATAAATATATGCTACTGTTGTATGAGCACAAGGATGCCAACTGGTTTGGCCAAAGTTGAACTGGAAGGGGGTTAATTTAGAGAGCATAAGAGAGTCTACATAGAGATTAATAAGCTTTTAAAATTCTCTTTGATCTCCTTTCATGTATTTTTTGCCCCTGTTTCTTTCAGGTTTTTTGTTTCTTCCAGGTTTATTTCGTTTATTTTCTTCTGACTAGGGCAGTGGTTCTGAATAAAGATGAAACAAAATGTACTGAAACTCAAGTCAGTCATTTCCTGATAATTTCTTTGAATGTGAGGAACCTGACCTAAATTATTTAGGTCCCGGATAAAATGTGTTAAAATTTACCTGTTATCCAAGCTGTTGGTGGCAACTATGTTACCTGGTGACTTTGTGCAATTCAATGCATGTACAAATGAATAGCTTATTTCTCAGTCTGTTTTCCATGTGAATCTGGCAGAAACAAACCTGAATATTTTTGCTTGTCCAAATAAAACTAAAAAAACTCTAGTTGCTTAAGGGCCTAAATAATTTAAGATACAATCCTGCCTTAGGAAAACCTAGTGACTTCTGGTTTTTCGTCTTATCAATATGAAGCCCTTGACTGGCTTTCTGCAGTTCCATTCTGTGTGTGTCTCTTGAGTGCTTGCTAAAACTTAGATATCTTTTGCTGTGGTTTCCATCTGCCCCTGTTCCAGCCTCCATTAAAATTTTTTGAAGGCTCCTTCAGCATTTGTACTCTATATAGGATATATTTTGACGTTACACAAAGATGTATTTGACAATGAAAGATTTTAGATCAATGTTTGTTGATTTCTATGAGCTACAAATTCTGGTGGAAGCAGAATCGGATTCTTTGTTCATGGACAGTGTGCAGTTATTCACACCAGACTAGCTTTTGTTAACCTGCAACCTGTCTATCTTTACTGAAGTTTCCAAATTATACCCAGAGCCTGACAGATATAGAGTATATGTTAGAGAGTACATTTAAGTATCCCTTTATTCTGTTTCTTTGCTCTGATTAACAACAGGTATTTTTAAAACTGTTTTATTTTACTTGAATTTCTGTGTTGCACATAGACAGTTCAGTGACTGACTTACTCCTATGTAAGCCTCGATCAGACACAGAAACTAGGTGGAGCACTGCCTCATTTCCCAAAGGGCCTAATAGAGCAGGTATTCTAGCAACAGCTAACGCACATTGACAGGACCTGGTCCATCCTCAGCTATGAGAATCTAAACCCATGTTTTCCATCTTTCAGGACAGTGTATGAAACATCAGACTCCAGGCAGAGCTATGGAGAGTTGTTCCTTAGTTCTCCTCTTGAGGCTTTGCCCTCTGCAGAAAACAACTTTTATGAGATTATCCTAAAATGTGCCAAACAGATTGAAGTGGCTTCTGCAAGACAGACAAAACAGTAGCTCATAGGCTATCAGAACAATGAAGTTACTGAAGTTAGTTATGTGAGTCGTAGATCCAGTAATGGAGTTACGCATTTGTATGTTGAAAGAATGGAGAGTTTATGATAATTCAGGGAGGGACAAGAGGGTATACTAATTATTTTAGCTATCATCTTACTGCCTCCATAATGCTGTAATGAAGGCAGAAATCTGCCCAAATCAATAATCAATTAACAAAGCGTAAAACCACAAGAAACAAAGGCTGGAAGGGACTTCCAGAAGTCTTCTAGTACAGGCTTCTGCACAAGGCAGGATTCCCCCCTACTGAAATCATGCCAGCCAAGTGTTTGTCCAATCTGCACTTAAAAGGCACAGGCAGAAGTGACAATTTTCAGTTGATGTGGCCACAAAAAACAGTTTATAGCCATAACCAAACACGTGCACAGCTGCAGAGAGCTTCAAAAACGGTGAACCAGGCAAAAATCTGTACCTTCATTGCATGAGGAGTCAGATGCAGACATTTCAAAACAGACCATCTTCTGTAACTTGTGTCTATGCCGCTTCCCAGTCTGGAGCTGTTTCAGAACAGCAAGGGGGAAAGGCAGTGGAGGGAATTTGGCTGGGGGGGTTTCAGCACTTACTGCAGGTTGTGGCAGATTTACTGGTATCTCCCCTGAGATGGGGGGCTCCAATTTACCCACATCTCCCTCCAGCGCTGGCTAGGGAACCCCTAAAATGAACTCCCTCTCCTCCCTTTCCCCCCACCCATTCTGATGCAGGTAGAGGCTGGGAGGGAGGAGGGCTGTTGCTGAGGAAACTGGCTGTAGGCTCCCAGCCAGCAGCTAGATTCTCCTCTCCCTGGAACCAACAGTGAACTTCTGTTTGGTCTGGGGGATCATGGGACTCTTCAGCCTGGAGAAGTGCAGGCTCAGGGGTGACTTGGTGGCAGCCTATAAGAGGAGTTCATCAGGACCTGGGGGAATGCCAGTTCACCAGAGGACCCCAAGGAATAACAAGGTCCAATGGTCACAAACTTCTGCAAGACTATTTTAGGCTGAACATAAGGAAAAACTTCTTTACTATCTGAGCCCCCAAGGTCTGGAATAGACTCTCTCCAGAAGTGGTGGAAGCACCTACTCTGGACACTTTTAAGAAACAGTATCAAAAAACTCCTGTCATTATATTTATTTAGGCTCTTGAATTGCAAGCTACATGCATGTGCAAACACTTTAACATTCAACCATACATATGGCTTTGCTCTGGAACCTTTATACAAATTGGCCCAACCTAATTCAATGCTAAGGGTATTTATACACATACCTTTTCATTCAGCAATGTGCTGCAGATCCACTGCTCCTGAACAGCCTTGATTAATTGAGTCTGCTCCACACATGAACTAACACACATTGTGCTCTACTGCGTGCAGTTGTATAACTGACAAAATGTGCATCAGCACACAGAAAATGGTGGTGGTGCGCTTTTGAGCTAAAGCACCTCTGAGGTGTTTTAATTCAAAAGTGCACTGCCACCATTTTCTTTGCCCTGACATGCATTTCACCACTTATAGAACTGCACGCATCGCAGCACTGGGCACTTTTCAAAGCACCTTATGGTAATACTATACAACAATGGCCTGCACTTGTAGGGAACAAATTAGAAAGGCAAAAGCTGTGACTAAACTTAAATTTGCAGCAGGAATCAAGGAAAACAAGAAGTCTTTCTTTAGGTACGTAGGGAAGAGGAAGAAAACAAATGGGAGTGTGGGACCACGGCTCAGCAACTCAGGATAGCTGGTTATCGGTACTCAGAAGAAAACTGAACTCCTGAGTGACTACTTTGGCTTGGTCTTTCACCGAGCCAACGAGAAAATTATGCCAGATAAGGTACTAAATGAACAGGGCAGGAACAACTGCCTTCCTACTATTGGCATAGAACTGGTGTCTAATCCATTAAAGAAATTAGACATATGTAAGTCAGCAGGACCAGTTGAACCTCATCCAAGAGTGCTGAAGGAGCTGGCTGAAGTCATCACAGAACCCCTAGCAAAACTCTTCCAAAACTCATGGTGCTCCAGAGAGATCCCTGAGGACTGGAAGAGGGCCAATGCTGTGCCCATCTTCAAGAAAAGAAAGAGAGGACTCAGGTAACTACAGGCCAGTTAGCCTACCTTCTATCCCAGGGAAAATCCTGGAAGAATTCATCAAAGAGTCTATATGTGATAGGCTTGCAGAAGGTAGGATTGTGAACAACAGCCAGCACGGCTTCTTTGTGGGCAGATCTTGCCTCATCAATTTCATCTCCTTTTACGACCAGGTAACTCACCACCTGGATAAGAGAAAAGAGGTTGATATTGTATACCTTGACTTCCAAAAAGCCTTTGATCTGGTATTCCACGATCTTCTGGCAACAAAATTGGAGGATTGTGGGCTTAACTGTGAGGCAGTTATGTGGGTACAAATCTGGCTTCAGGGTAGGACCCAGAGAGTCCTAATGAACGGATCTCTGTTGTTCTGATGAGAAGTGGCCAGTGGTGTCCCATAGGGGTCAGTGCTTGGTCCAGTACTTTTCAACATTTTTATCAATTATTTGGGTGTGGGGGTGAAGAGCTCACTGGCCAAGTTCACAGATGACACCAAGTTATGGGGAAGCATGTTCATGCTTTAAGATAGGCTACAGATACAGGCAGATCTAGGCAGGCTAGCAAGCTGGGCAGGTCAGAACCAGATGAAGTTCAACGTTGAGAAATGTAAAGAGCTCCACCTGGGGACGAACAACCCCCTACACACCTATAGACTTGGCAGCACCAGACTGACCAGCACCATGAAAGAACGGGACCTGGGGGTAATAATAGACCACAGTATGAATATAAGCCATAATATATAAGTGCAATGTTGTAGCCGGTGGGCCAATAATACTCTGGCATTCATCAATCGATGCATCTCTAGCAAAACCAAGGAGGTGACTCTTCCATTCTACTCAGCACTGGTGAGACCACAGCTGGAGTACTGCATCCAGTTCTGGGCACTGCACTTTAACAAGGACATGGTAAAACTTGAAAGAGTCCAGAGAAGGGCCATCTGTATGATCAGAGGCTTGCACAGCAAGCCATATGAGGAAAGGCTAAGGAATCTGGGACTCTTCAGCCTAAAAAAGAGAAGGCTGAGTGGGGACTTGGTAGCAGCTTACCACTACATCAAAGGGATACATCAAGGTCTCAGTGAACAACTGTTCACAAAGGCACCCCAGGAGAAAACCAAGAGTTTCTCAATGACCACAAACTTCTGGAAGACCATTTCAGGCTCAATATTAGGAAAAACTTATTCGCAGTTAGAGTGTCCAGACTGTGGAATAATCTCCCTTCAGAGGTGGTGCAATCACCTACCCTGGAAATCTTCAAGAGGAGACTAGACAGTCACCTTGTGGAGTCACCTGACTCCAGTTGTCTTTCCTTCCTGGTGTGGGGGCTGGACCCGATGATCTTGTGAGGTCCCTTCCAGCCTTACAATCTATGAATACTGACTTCCTAGGTTAAGTGCTCTTCACAAAAATCTAGTTACACAAATAGACTTACAGTGTCATGAATACAATGATAGGACTTCCTATTAGTAAAACTCCTCTATCACGCTTCTTCTAGACTGTGAGGTTACCCAACAGTTTCTACATCTTTAAAAATATTTTAAAAGCATTATGTCTGCTGCATTCCATTTCCTCTCTGCTCTCCATTTAATTTGCTAGTTCAAAGAGGTTGCTATAAAATTATACTACTTGTATGTTTTGTAATGATCTCCTCTCAGGTAATGAAAAGTAGGGGTAAGCTCTGTCAAGTGAGTCATAAGATAATGCCAAGCAATTCTCTGTCTGAACACAACTGCTCAATCCAAGAGCAGGTACAAATCAACTATTAAGAGGATATATTTTAATAGCTGTGAAAAGAGAATTTTATATTTTATTTCTGCTCCTCCCAAGTTCCTGCCTTTCCTGCCATATTGGAAGAGGCTGTTAATCAGGACTCCTCTTAGGCTGAACTGGAGGGTTGCTTGAGCAATTTATCATGTCCTTTGAGGAAAAGGATGCACTTTCATGATTTATAATTTTTAAAAAGGGTCATTGAAGATTTGCAATATATGTAATAATTATTTGGGGTGATGATAATTCCCCTCAATCTGATCTTAATGCAATCAGCCATTCATTGAAGTTACGAATGTCTTGGCTGTTAACTGGTAAACAGGTAATTAAGTATCTAACTATGTGGTCACAGAAATTCAGGGAAATGGCATTTATCTAAAAAGTGCCTGCAGATAGGGTCTGTTGCAGTTATATATTCTTTAAGTCACAGAATAGAGGTTGCTTTACCTTTCTATACTTCCATGAATTTGAGAATTTTGAAATCCTTTCTGATCCATAATGCCTTAGTGGAAGTCACAGATAGTGATTTTTAAATATACCACTTTCTAAAAATATAATAATTAATTATGGCTTAAAAGGAGAAGAGAAAGCAATGTTTCTTTTTTCCCCTTTATTTATTCCTTTCTGAAATTATTTCTCAAGTGGGTATACTATGCATTGATTTATTTTCCTGTGATATAACCAAGATGGACACTGTAGTAAGTACATGATTGTGACACTCGCACAAAAGTTCCTATATAGCCATCAGAACCCCCTTAATGACAATCATACAGCAGAGTAAAGTACAGTGCACAGAAGTGTCCTTTATTTTTTAATATCTCTGTTACTGGATCCCCTTTATTTAACACCTTTATTTCTGGGTGCTCAGTCATAGCCTCCCCACCTTGCCCTCAGATTCTAGTCTGTCCACAAATCCATCTAGAATTAAAGGAGTTCTCTGAATCCTAGTCTATCTGACAGTCAAGACCCAGGGGATAAATATGGGCATTTGAAGACTGAGCTAGCTAAAATTATAGGACCCTTTGAAAAATTTGGGCCTAAGGGATGCAGTGACAGTCACAGTTATTGCACACTTTACCAAAGGGAAAGCAAAAAAAATCACTAAAAAACAAAACAAACAAAACCCACTTCCTCTAGAGTGCCTCTCAGATCTCTGATTCTCATATTAAAAGAGTCATAAAAATAAATATTTCAGAGCAGTTCTGTTTTTTGTTTGGGTGGCAAATTTTATACCAGAATCTCACTGTTCATTTTCCAATGCTTGTAGATATGACAAAATTAGGTTTTTTCTTGCGATGTTGACATGTATGACAGTCTTTCCCTGTACAATATTACTGGTTCTTCCTTTATGGTAAGATTCCCATCCATTTCAACAATCAGAAATAGCATTAAATGAAACATATTTGTTCATTATATCACTGTAGAAAAAAGGATATTGTCCATGCTATAAGTGTTAGGTAACCACCCTCCCCCCCACCACCCCAAAAAAAAAACAACCCAAAACAACCCCTTATCTGGATAAGTGTAATTAATTTAATCATTTATGAAAGAAATGGCCCAAAGATTCAAAAGGCATGCTTAACTATCTTTGCATATACTTTTAAGGCAGTAGGTTTGAGCAGAGCAACAATTTCATATATAGGTTGCTTCACCCTGCACTGCACAGATTATTTTAGAGGGAGGCTACTGCATATCTGGCTTTCAGAAGTGAATGACCACCTTTCTGTTTTCATGAACATCACCTCAGACTTATTGCTCAGTCAAACAGGACCCAATAAAAATTATATTTTCACATAACCAGGACAGTTGCTTCCAAAACAGAACTATCGGTGATATTGGAACAGTACCCAATATCACAGTATTTCTAGCTGTTCAAATCAAACATGACCATTTCTTACTTCAAATGTTGTTAGTATCATATGATTCTTTACTTCTTCCACCACTTTTTGGTGGGGCACCTTAGTTTTGTTGGACTGGGCTTGTTTTTACAAGATCATTCACTCCTCCTTGATGCCTTCTGAGATTAGAGTCATCTAGAGGTTTTGAAAAAGCTTAAATCTTAATCACAGAAAAATACCAGCCCCTGTTTGACAGTTCTTGTGCTTAGAGGAAATGTATGAAACAACTTCAAAAGACAAGCCTGGAAACAAAAATTCATTAGCCCAGTGGTTCCCAATCTGTGGTACAGGTACTACCAGTCATACGCAGACAACCTGTTAGTGGTACATATTAACAGACTTATTATAATGACTTTATATGGCAAAAATTTGTGGTGGTACTTAAGGTCATATCATTTTAAATTGGTGGTACGCAATCTGTCAGAGTTTGGGAACTGCTGCATTAGCCTATATGACACAAAGAACCAGGGACCTAACACGGACAATGACTTAATATTCCATTAAAATCTACCTGATACTCGCTAATCTCTCCACTTTGCAGCTAATAATAACCCTCCTAAATGATCTTGTTCTTCCACTATCAGGCTTCTACTGAATCTCTTGTTTGTTGACTACCTGATAGTTTCTCTTATATTCTGTTTTTATTTACACATGGGGTTTTACCCAAGCTTTTCTTCCATCTGCTGCTTAGCTCAGCTGTGTTTGCTTCTATCCCAGGGACCTGAGAATGGTACTGATCAAAAAAGCTTATGTAAATCTATTCCAACCATACAGTCGATCTAATAAAAGATATTACCCCCCCCCAAAAAAATCTTGCCTTTCACATATTTTCTGGACCATAACAGTTCCCACATTACTTCAACACTATTAAATCTTACTGTCATTTTAAATCAGCCTCCTATCCCAGGAAACCCATGTGTTGGATATGGTTCAGAAATGTAGTTTATTACTACAACTTGTGTATGTTACACCTTTATTTATCTTGTGATAGCCTGAAAATGGCAAAACCTGCTCTTGTGACTTCAAGGCTTGATTATTATACTCCAAATTAGCGGGTTGTTGGTGAGACCAATTTGTTGTTTGGTCAGAAAGCAGTAGTGCAGTTTCTTAGGAATTCCAGTTGTAATCTTTACATTGGCTGCCCATGAAGTCCTAATTCTGTTTAATGAGCTGTTGGGCCTGATGCTCATTGTAGTTGAGGCTTCCTCCTGGAACTTCCACCTGGTGACCTTGATGATGTGCTAAGCAAGCAGTATTCTTTAGAATAAGTGTCAACATTTACTGTCTCCCAGATAACTTTATTCACAGTTGGTAAAATATTCAAGGCTCTGAAATGCAAATCCGGGTCATTTCACCCCCACTCATTCTTAAAGCAAACCTGTAAGAAAAAAAAAAGTTTTCAAACTACTAACATCCTTGCTGTTGTTTTATCACTTCCGTTTATCCATCTGTTTTACTTTTGTTAAGTTTTGGCTGTTTTAATTATTACAATTGGTTCTGTAATTGTTCTTCACCACCTTGAGCACTTTTCCAGCAGGTGCTTTATAAATACAATTATTTTTATGGGTTTCAGGTAGGGAACATTCTTCCAACTAATTTATTTGCTTGTGTTAGCCTTGACTCTTTTACCAATTGTGAATAATGTTACCTGCAAAATAGCAAATGTTGGAATACCAGCATACCAACCATTTAGTCTAAAGAACATTGCTTCAGACAGAATCATAGGCACTTTGGGGAATAAAATGTGCAACTACTCTAAGTTTGTACAAGGTCTAGGACTATAGTGTCCTATTCTTAATTAAGCATAATAATAATAAAAACATTGGAAATGGAACAAATCTTGCCTATTCTGGTCCATTAAGGAAAGAACTTTAACTCCTGGGGTTTAGGAGTTTTGGTGGAGCGTAAGCAACAAAATCTATTGTTAACAGTGTTTAAAAATGTGTTTTTGTTAACTAGAAGAAAATATCCATATTGTATCCCCATCTGCAATAACTTTTGAAATGGAAGATAGTGAATGTGGGCATGATTCTCATTGACTGCTACGAATATAATAAAACTGTAGATTTCAAGATAGCATAGCAGTAGCCAAGCTACCTTTAAACAAGCTAGCCAAAAAGCAGAATAAATAAGCCTGTGCAGTGCTCTGTGGTATCACGAATAAGCCACTTGAGATGCCCACACCAGAGCCTGTAGTACAGACATACCATGAAAAGTCTTTTATTGCTCTGCGGTATAAAAGGTCCATAATGTTGATGCAAGTGTAATTTGCCTAGAATATTGTTACTGAGTCTCAGTATAAATAAGAATCTGGCCCTTCTGTTTAAATTTCTCACCAGGGTCTCTCTGCAGTTAAAAATAGGCCAAGCCTTAGCTATAAGGTATATTCAACATGTATTTATTGCAATATTCTCTAGAAGCAGCTTTCATTCTGATGTTTCCTTTCACAGACTGTGTTATCCAAAAGCTAAGGGAAATGGAGAATGCAGACTCAGAATTGGATCTATCATTGATGAAACTACAAAGTTAACTGGGCAGTGTAACACACTGAGACAGAAAGAGAGAGACAGAAAGAGACTGACACCCTACTACTTTAATAGCCAGGAATTCCCCTCCCTGAGCTGGAGGCTGGACTAGATGATCTCCTGAGGTCCCTTCCTATCTTATTTTAATAGAATTGAATGTAATAGGCAAGTCAGATGCTATAGTAATAATTCTGTGACACCTACCTTTTCTTGCACCCTCTCTTATGAAGGGCCAACCAGAGTTCTACCCTTACAGGACATTTTCTGAAACAATGTTATACAACTCTATAATATGCATAGTCCAGTTGTTTTGTCAAGGAACAAACATTAAATATATCCAAAAGATCTGGAAACAGTACTTGGAATATTATGAAACATTTCTTCAGACAATAGATTAAGTGCTGATACATTGCTGGTCCTTATGGAGACTTTGTCACATTTCTGCTGTTACAAATATGGCAGTGCAAAGTTTTTACTGACTACACATGCTTTTATACATCAGGACATAGATATTGAATCAAAGAAAGGAAGGGATATCAGGAGGTCATCTAGTCCAATCACCTGCTCAAAGCAGAACCATCCCCAACAAGATCATCCCAGCCAAAACTTTGTCCAGCCAGGTTTTGATAACCTCCATGGATGGAGCTTCTGCCACCTCTCTGGGTAACCTGTTCCAGTGCTTTACTACCCCCCTAGTAAGAAAATGCTTCCTAATATCTAACCTAAACTTCCCTTGCTGCAACTTGAGACCATTGCTCCTTGTTTCATCACCTGTCACCACAGAGAACAGTCTAGCTTCATCCTCTTTTGAACCCCGCCTTCAGGTAGTTGAAGGCTGTTATTAAATCCCACTTCAGTCTTCTCTTCTCTAGACTAAATAATCCCATTTCCCTCAGTCTTTCCTGAAAAGTCATGTTCCTCATCCCCCTCACCCCTTTTGCTGCCCTCCACTGGACTCGAATTCATCCACATTCTTTCTCTAGTGGGGGCCAAAAATTGAACACAGTACACCAGATGTGGCCTCACCAGTGCTGAATACAGGAGAATAATCACTTCCCATGACCTACTGGCAACACACCTACCAATGCACCCCAGTATGCCATTAGCCTTCTGGGCAGTGTGACTTCTGGCTTACATTCAGCTTTTCACTGTCACCACTATGATCTTTCCTGCAGAGCTGCTGCCCAGCCAGTCAGAGCTGCCCCCAGCCTGTACTGGTACATGGGATTGTTTCATCCTAAGTGCAGAACTTTGCATTTGTCCTTGTTGAACCTCATGAGATTCTTTTTGGCCCACTCCTCCAATTTGTCTAGGTCACTGAATCCTAGCCCTACCCTTCAGCATATCTACTACTCCCCCCCGCCCTCTCCCACTTGGTTTCATCTGCAAACTTGCTGAGGGTGTGCCCTATGCCATCTTCTAGGTCACTGATGAAGAGATTGAACAAAACTAGCCCTAGGACCAACCCCTGGGGCACTCCACTTGATACTGGCTGCCATGTAGACATCGAGCCATTGATTACTACTGTCTGAGCCCAACACTCCAGACAGTTTTTCTGCATCCTCTGTCACAAGGTTGCCTCCCCCATTCAGTAAGGGACCCACACTTTCCCTGATCCTCCTCTTGCTACCAACATACCTGTAGAAACTCTTCTTGTTACCTTTCACATCCCTTGCTAGCTGCAACTCCAAGTGCACTTTGGTTTTCCTAACTTCATCACTTCATGTCCAAGCAATGCTCTTATACTCCTCTCTAGTTGTTTGTCCAAGGTTCCACTTCTTATAAGCTTCCTTTTTATTATTTAGTTTACTGAAGAGTTCCTGGCTAAGCCAAACTGGTCTTCTGCCCTACTTACTAGTCTTCCTGCAAATCAGGATGGTTTGTTCCTGCACCCTCAGTAAGTCTTCTTTAAAGTAGAGCCAGCTCTCCTGGACACCTCTTCCCCTCACAATGGCTTTCCAGGGGATCCTGCCCAGGAGTTCCCTGAGTGAGTCAAAGTGCTATTCTGAAGTCCAGGGCCCTTACTCTGCTGCTCTCCATCCTTCCTTTCCTCAGGAACCTGAACTCAATCATCTTATGGTGACTGCTGCCCAAGTTGCCATCCACTACTACATTTCCCACCAAATCTTCCCTGTTTGCAAGCAGCAGACATGAACGACTTGTGCCCCCAGTGGTGTGGGGCACAGTGGTGTGAGTACAGTGGCAGTAAGCAGGGGAGCTTCCACAGACACCGCTGACGCTGTCAGTGTGTGGGGAGTGGTGACCAGACACTGCTGGCAGCGGTGGCGGCAGCCTGTGGGGACCACAGGCTACTTGCAGACACTGTGTCAGTGGCGCCTTTTTGTAGCGGGTGCACCACCACACTCAGGGTGCATATGTACCCCCATGCACCCCCTATGCATCACCCCTGGCAGCAGGTCAAGAAAAACAGGCCCCCTAGTTGGCTGCTCCAGCACTTGCACTAGGAAATTGTGCCCGGTGCTCTCCAAAACTTCCTGGATTGCCTGTGCACTGCTGTATT
>NW_017728918.1:32390809-32402370 GCF_001723895.1 Crocodylus porosus | reverse complement strand
GGTCCAGTGAAGCAGTGCAAGCTGTGGCAGAGACTTCCAGGTTGGGGGGAGGGGGCTGAGGATGGGGTGGGGCTGGGCTGGCTTTGTTAGTGGATGCTGCCAGCTTCCCCTGGGTCCTACTGCTCCTGGCTCCTGTCATCTTTCATAGGCTGCCAGGAGCAGATAAATATATATTTTCTTCATTTTTAGGGTTCCCACAGGCTAGATGGAATGGCCTGGCAGCCCAGATTCAGCCCATGGGCTGTATTTTTTCCACCCCTGACCTAAACCAATCTCTGTCTTTCCTTCCTAACCTAAGTGAAGATGCAGGCACTCCAAAGATTCAAACTACCTAAAGAAGGGACTTTAGCTTGACAGCAATCTTTCTTCAATTGTCAGCTGACCACAGAAAACAGCACCTGATCTTCCTCATTTTTTTCCTTTGTCTATGTTTGATTAGAGAATGTGACTTGATAAATCCAATAGTTCCATAATTTAGCTTCAAATCTTGGATGTCCCCCAGTTGACAATCCCATGAACTAACAAAGGAGCTAACAGGGATTTTGGTTTTTGTAACTTGAACTTGTCTTGATTATTTATTCAACAGGATTATTGAAAGCCCAATCTTAGACCATAAGAAAATAACCAGAAGAATTTAGCAGTAGTCTAGAGATGCACTGAGTAACATCAAATTAACCCCAAACTATGCCAGCTCCTTGGGATAGTGTTACGTAGTTGCATACTGCTAAGCAAGAGGGTGAAGAGGGTCTTGGACCCAATTAAGCAACAAGGAGAATCTACAAATTTAGACCATAGCCCTTGATCAGGGGCCCCAGAACTCCTGCTTTATTGTTCATTTTTATTTTTAATGTCTTTAGGCATATTTTCCTTTCTCAGGTACAATCATTTGTTTGCTTTAAGCAAACCAAGATTTCTAACATTTTCAGAGAAACAAAATTGAATGTGACTTAATATATTAAATCATAAAATGCTTTCGGACCATTCCGGATGTGAACTGTTACATAAATGCAACCTCTTATCATCATCAGTTTTTATGACCTTTCTCCCTTTGCTGACCAAAGCAGGATATGGACAACTTTTTGCTAGAAACTGGATTGCTATAACCAACTTATTTCATTTGGATGTCCAGGCTGCCAAAAGATGCTAAGAGATTTCTGTTTCTATTACTCACCTATATTGCATTCAGGCTGGTGGCTATGAGGTAAAGGGTTCCAGATCAAATTATTAGTCCCCTTTAGCCAGGAAGCCTTTTAGTCTAAGAACTTATACTACATAAAGTTTTTACATAATCAACTCAGTTTTCAAGGTGACATTTTTGTCATATTTTCTAAGAGTGATAAATGTAAATTATAATGTTTTTCCCCCTAAAATAATACATTTAGTCCTAAAAGTCTCAAATTTTGACAGGTCTTTCTCCTCACAAAATATACCTAAAGCTTTTAGGCAAATTGTAGTCGGGAATAACTTAAATTCTGTCCATGCTACAAAATCAGTTATGTTGGGACATTGGGTTAAAATGCATCTTGCAATATTCCAGCTGATTGTGAATTTTTAGTTGAAAAATATTTTTGATAGAAAACACTGTTTTTGTAAAATAAAAGGGTTTTTTTAGAGGAAAAAAAAGTTTTCACCGGAAAAAATATTTTGGGAAAATAAGCAAAATATTTAATTGTGGAGTGATTCAACCAAATCAAACCACTTTAGCTTGTTGAACTGAATTTCATTTCAAATCATGCCAACATCAAATCATAGCCTAGCAAATCATAGTTCCTCATAAAACTTATTGTTTGGATGCTCTATAATGTCCAGCCAAAGAGAAAATGGAAAGTATGTCCCATGATGCATTGCATTCTCCCCTCTGTCCAAGCCTCATAGGAGAGGCATGTCTGTGGATACCCATGCAAGGTGCATGTTCCCTGGCCATTGAAAGAATGATAGCATGATACAGTGACATTTTATCATGATCAGCTGGGCCATGGGCAGTCGCTTAAGTTACTGTAGGCAAGCTGGCATCACACCAAGTATCCAATGCAGTCCAAATTATCAGGCCAAGGATTGAAGTGGTATTCTAGTCAGGGTGGATGGGAGATCAGAGCTCGGAGAACTGAACAAGGCAGGGACAAGACTGTGATGAGGTTGGGGTCAGGCAAGAGCAAACAGGAGCAGGGCTGGAATCAAACAGGAGCAAAACAGAGGTCCAAAAAGCACACACAGGAGTGTTATTGCTGGGACAAGTCACACAAGAAGTAGGAGGAGTTTTATAACCCCTATCAGCAGCTTGAAGTCCTCATTGATTACTTTGGCCACCTGACTCCACATCAATGTCATCATGGGAGGGACCAGGCTGGGCTCAGAATGGTGTCTGGCCAGCTACCTCATGGTACTGCAGATTTGCCTCTGCTTGTTGGCTCAGCTGCTCCAGGTTTAGCAAGTTTTTTTTTCTCCTACAAGGATTTAGCATTAAGTACTCAGGACTAAACATTCTGAATATTCAGTTCTGAACGTAATAGGCTTCAGATTTGTAATAATTGGCGTCATATCAAGAGTGGTAATCCTCCCTCAACAGCTTGATTCTCACTAGAGCCAGATACCAACATTCAAAAAGCCCAAGGTAGATTCGATCTAAGTTGTGCAGTTTTCTGTAAGCAACGTAGTTTAGATCAGTAGTGAAAAAACAATGATTTGCAAATCTTAGACTGGGTTCTGCCATTTTTAAATCAGTGTGCCAAATTTTTGTTCTATTACAGGTATAGACCAGTTTTGTGTGCAGAACTCTGTTCTGTTACAGATATAGACTGATTTCCAATCACTTATACCAGCAAAAGTGTAATAGCTGTACGTGGCCTAGTTTGTTAACTTACAAGCACTGTGTTAGAATAGTGATCAAACATTTTGGTCAACATATTTTAGGGTTCTTAAATATGCTTAAATTATTCAGGCTTTCACTTTGATTATTATCATGCCACCCAAAATATAGTGTAATCCAATCAAATATACATAGCTTGAATTCCCTAAGATTATATTAGTTCTGTGAAAAAAATTTAAATTACATGGGAAAAGTGCAACTTGAAAAGTTACAAATGGCAGAGCTCCCAACTCATCACCCCATGAGAGATAGGCAGAGTTTGACCATCTGCTTTTAAGAATACCTTGAGATAGGTAGGGAAATCCAGCAGCCAACAATTCTGCATTAGTCTATTCATAATAACCAAAGGACCTCCAAATTCAGCCAGTACAGAGAAATATATAATGTTCTGTTTTATAGAAGCAGTGAGGATTTTGTCTAGTAACAAAAACAATGGGAATCACACCTAGTGTTGGACCCATAAGACTGGATGCCCCGATAGCATATATTCAAGAGCAGTACATACATTAGGGGATGTCTATGTATAGTGAAAGGAAGTCAAACTAGTTGGTCAAATCAGAAAGAGACAAGCTGAAAAGCTAGCCAAAGAACAGAAGATTTCAGACAAAAAGTAGCATGGTGACTTTGATCTCTAAAAGGTTACTGATGTTACATTATCAGTGAATTAGCATTAAAGGGAAAAGAATATAGGCCATTGCAGACATTTCATGTTAAGGCCTTGTAAATAACTTATAAGATAAGGCACAGCCTCAGAAAAAAATGAGAAATTTAGTACAGACCGAGCTAACATTAATATCTTCAGAAATTTCAGGTGGTTGATACCACTGAGAGCAGGTGACCCTTGGGTACAAACATCTGCCCTGTCCAGCCTCAATTCCCATACATCCATCAAGCTCTCCCTGTGGAATGTTAATGTTGAGGAGCTTCATGACCCAGAGGGAGCAGGAAAGAAGAGAAGATGCTGCTACTATGGCTTCCCTCTGTCAAACAGGCTTTGGACCACTGGGAGGCTGATATGGCCCTAATTACTTAAATAAATTGCTGAAGTATAATTTAAAATTGAGACCTAGATACAACTGACTGTTTTGAATGTTTACTGTGCCAGTAATGGGTGGCTGAGATTGGTGCACGCTTTCCAGTTTGCCTACGGCAGTAAAAACCCCTCAAGCCAGCCCTGTCAGGTACAGTGCTGACATGCATTAATGGCACAGTTACCAGTAGATAATATAATGCAATTAACAGATCTCATCACTAGTCCTTGAGGGAATGCAGCACATTGCAGAATCTTGATACAAATGGTTTACTGTGTCGTAACCAGTGCAAAATTTATCCAGCCCACTACACACCAACTATTTTGAACTAACCTCTCATATCAACCAGCCCATGCAAATCATATATTTCCTTTAAAAACACAAACCTAGGGCCACCAGAAGGTTACCACCTGCAGCCCGAACACATGCAAAACTCAGAAATAATTTCTCTGCACACATATGGCCAGGAGCCGCAGAGGAGAAAGAAGTCTCTATTTCCTATATTGGTAAAGAGGGAAAACTGCTCCCATATAAACCCTCATTTGTATAGGATGCAATCCACAGTTCTTCTAGAAACATAACTAGACATAAACCAGAGGTGGCAGGCTCTCGGGGAGACTCTAAAAGGGAAAGGAGTGCTTATCGTGTGTTCAGTAAAGGTCTCATTTTCAAGCAGCTAGGACACTGGCAAAGTTTTGAAATGCTCTTAACTTCCCTCCCAGGAGGGCTTTACTGTAAAAGTTAACACAGATTGGGTGCATCTACACATGCAATTAACAAGAAGCAAAAAACTCCAGCACAGTTTGTGCTGGAGTCTATTTGTCCTTGTCAGCATTTACACATGTACCCAGGGCCAGGGGAGGGAAAGTTAAGCCTCATAAAGGTAGGTTCCCACAAAAGTCTGTTTAGTTTTCTCAGGTTTCTGGGTTGTAATTTGACTTGATTTAGTTATCTGGCCAGGAAAAACCTATATTATGGTTAAACTCTTAATCCCTAGCCTAACTAGGGCCCTTGGCTTTAGCAGACTGTGACAGCCTGTATACACTGAACCTGCCACTTAATACTTCTGGTAATCACCTGGCAGAAGATATGAAGGCTTATTCAGCACTCTACCAGTTAACATCTGTAAATAAGAGAAAAGCTTTTAACACATCACCCATTAACAGCTTTCATTAGTTTGCAGTATAATAAACCCATTCATAGTTTGGGCAAAGTAAAACAGAATTCTGAAAAATTAGCCCTTTTGTCTCTCAAATCACTGAGCTGGTGTCTCCTGGTATTCTTCTTACTTTTTTCAGGTTTTGCTCTTATTTGCACACCTCTGAAAGAGTTGGTCAGCATGTCTTCTACCCCAGGCATAGAAGGAAACTTTGGGTAGAGATTAGAAAGTGAGAGCACCTAGACAGATAAAGTGTAGAAACAATTTTCACTGAGAATTCCAAATCAGGGGGATATTGAGTGATTGCTACGGACACTCAGCAGTTTCACTTGCCACTAACACTTGCATTGATTTCAATTCATGCCCTCACCTCCTAATAGCTCCCTCTTTACTCTAGGTGCAGTGGTATTTTCCAGTATTATTCCATGCTTTTGGTTTATTTCCTAAATTTGAAATGTGTGATAACTCATATGCCCTTCTGTGGAGGCAAGATCATTTAAATAAAGGTAACACTTACTAACTGAGAGCAACTGTGAGCATCTCATCCCCTTTCCAGAAGCTACTTTTCAACCTTCCCAAGTATGAGTTCATCCCTTGTGTATAGGTCTGAGCACTTCCCTGACTAGACCCATAGAACTCCTATAATTTTAGTTTCCCCTCATGGCTGCAGTGTCTAACCAACATCTGATAAGTATCTTTCTTCTCATTGGCCTTCAAAATAAGAAATTATGCTTATTCATTGAGCTGATATAACCACCAGTGGACAATGTGGATGACATACAAGAGACACCTCAAGTTGCTGGAGAAGTAGCATCAACTCTGCCTGTGGAAGATCTTTTGAATCCAGTGAGAAGAAGGATGCACCAGTGTTAGCATCCTCTCACAAGCAAACACCATGAGCATTGAGGCAATGATCATCTGACATTAACTTCATTGAGTCAGCCATGTCATCCAGATGTCTGACTCCAGACTCCCAAAGTAAATTTTATTCTCCCAGCTCAGTCAAGTAGTATGTTCAAGATTCAAGGATGTCCTCAAGGAGAACTTGAAAAAATGCAAAATCAACATCAGTTCATGAGAGACTATTGTCCAGGACCACTCCAAATGCATGAATAGTCTACTGCAAGGATCTCAGTACCTTGAAACCTCAGAATGACAACAGGAAACAGAGAAGCGGGAGCAGCAGAAATAGCATGTTGTGGAGCAAACCAAGAATCCAGAGCCACCCACCTAACATGAAAACATGTGCCTGGGTTGTACTAGAACCTGTTGATCTTGGATTGGCTTTGTTGGCCATCTTTGGACCCACAGATAAGGCAAACATGGAAGACAAACATCCTTGACTGCAAGGGATTGCCAGTGATGATGATGATAACCACTAGTACTAAGAAAAAAAACCGTAACTACACCCAAGATTCCTGAAGTGATTTAAAAATATTAATTAGTTGAATGGATCCTTCATTCCAGCCAAATGTGTGTGAACTTTAAAACAATGTCAAAAACTGAACATCATTTTACTGCTTAAGATTGTCCAGTGGTGTCTAAATGTTGACCCTGTGGGCTGGATGAGTGGTGCAAGGTGGGTTTGTGGGCCGGATCTAGTCAATGCATCTAACTGAGTCAACACAGAGCTATGACCTGATATGGAACATACTACACTGAGACTTACTCCCACATGCTATATTGTGGCCATGGCCCTAGTATTGAGCCATGCCACTGGATTGAGCCTGCCACTTTTGCCACATGACCAGCCCTGGCTCTGCATACATCGGCAGGATTCCACAAGCAAGGCCATATCATCTAGCCCATAGGGCTTAGAAACTGGGGAATAGGGGAGCAATGGAGGCATTGATGGTCACTATTCTGCTTACCACCACATTTCTGAATCCTTGGGTAGCCCCATAGACTGGATTACATGGTTCTGTAGTCTGGATCTGGCCCACAGGCCAGGCCAGGCCTGGTCTAATGTGATTGAAGAATGAATATCAGTTGAAGCACAGGTGCTAGTTCTTCAGTCAGTGAGTCATTCCAAACCAGAGATACATTTCTTAGGTGCGTGTCCATAATAATAATGAGCAACCTTGCCAAGTTGGTAGACAGGACCAGACACAAAACCACAAATAGCTTTTGTACTAAGAGATAAAACAGACCAGAGTCTCTTCTTACTCTGGTGAATGCATAAATGCACGTAGGATGATAGGGACCAGGAACAAGCAACAGTAGAGTGCACTGTTGAAAAAGAATAGTCATCTGGCTTCATGATTTTTTTAAATCCTTAATACAACAATTATCATTAAGAGTGATTTTTCTACTGCATAACTGACAAGTAAATTATCACGTCTGTACCTGCATGTTGAGTTTCTGCTTCTCCTTCACAAGTAAACAAAGGGGGGGGGGACCTATTTGCCGTTTTCAGAGACAATTTTTTTTCAAAGAACTAACCTGTTTGTTCTTTCTCCTGTAAGATATATACATTTTTTGAAAAATCAGATATAATTAGATAGCGACGCAACATAAAGCCAAAAGAGCTTTGTCTGGAAATTGATGAAAGCATACTTCATTTACTGTTATCCTTTTGCATCCGTTCTTCCTCACTGCTTTCACTCTTACAGCTATCCCTAAAAATGTAAAAAGGTGAATTAATAATTAATAAAATAAAAGGCTTTATTCTGCTTTATTAAAAGCTGAAGAGGTATAATGGGAAAGTAGCTACATCAGTGGGTCACAAAGGTATAGATTCAATAGATCCATTTAAATTCATCTCCACTTCCTTCCTTACTTCCTGGCATTTCACATGAGAGAAAAACCCTAAATCTCTGCTCTATTCATCAAGGTTGTTTTGTAAGATGGGTGGAGCAGTCCTGGCTGGCAGGGGTCCTCTGGGGACAGCCAATTTTTTACTTCACAGCAGGATAATACTTTTATTTTAGTTTTATTCCAGCCTAATGAGGGCACCCATGTAGATGCTGAGACGTTTACTGTGTAGCAATTAGTCAACTGTGCCCCTTACTCCCAACCCCAGCCCCCCAGCCCTGCTTGTGCCCCTCACTCCTGACCCACAGTCCCTGACCCACAGCCCCTCAGCCCTGTTGGTGTCCCTCACTCCCCAACCACAGCCCTCTGTAGCAGGCAGCTGCTGCAGTGAATTGGGGCATGGAGTCCGGCACCCACTCCCCTATAGGTGGCACAACTGGAGTGGAGCCCATGGAAGAGCAGGTGTGGTCTGGCCACTGTGGGCTCAGGCTTCCCACTCTACTGCCCTCCCCCAGGGTCTCTGGGACCCAGTAGGTACGACCTGACATGGCAGAGCAGAGTGGAGCTGGATGGGAAAGATTATTGCCACTTCTGGGAGCTCTGCACTGCCATGACCACACGCCACCTGTCTGGTAGCAGTAAGGGGCACAACTCTGTGCCACCAGCCCTGTTGCTGGCGGGTAGGCAGGGGGCACCTGGCTATGGCAGTGCATGGCTTGCAGTTGCAAGGAGCTTCCCCCTCCCCACTCTGCCCTGCAACACTGGGTTCTGTCTGCTGGACCACAGAGGCTCCTGGGGGAGGACAGCAGGATGGGGAGCCCAAGCCTGTAGTAGGCATTCCACATCTGCTCCATGCATAAATCTGGGGGGGCACATGGCCCGATGCACCCCAGGGAGCATGTGCAGTGGTGGGAAGCCAGCCCTTTCATCCCCCTGCCACCCTCTGAACAAGCTGCCCGTGGCCCCATATTGCTCCCCACTAGGGCCCTGTAGCTGCACATTCAGACCCTAGGCCCCAAGCCCTACTTACTCCCTCACCTAGGCAGCTGCCCAAACCCCAGTCCTGAACAACTCCCTTCCTCTTTCACTTTGGGGGCCTCAGTATGCCCTCCTCCCACCCCCTGATTTACCTGCAGGAGCTGCTCTCCAGGCTGCCTGGTGTGAGAGTGCACATGCACATGGTGCCTTCTGCCTGACCACCATCCTCCCACTTCCCCTCAGCCCCTTGCAAGCTGGAAGTCTGTCAGCCTGCAAGGAGAAACCCACCATTTCCCACAATTCTCTCCTTTAAAAAAGAAAATCTGGGTTTTTCTCCTCAAAATGAGAACATTCAGGTTTTACCACATTTTTCCATGGCAAACAGAAAACCCAGATCCTTGAGTATGAGTATTTGCTAGAGATTGGGGCACTATCCTTGTTGCGTGGTTGTTTGTTGTTCGGTGCTTCAGGCACTGTTTCTATAGCTTATATGAAACAGTGATTGGAATGGAACAAGACCAGAACTCTTCCATTTCAGGTGACTCCTCTGACCACTGGGCTGCAGAGTCATGTTCATATTTCTTTCCTTCTGTCTTTGGCAGCAGGAAACAGCATAGAAAGAAGTATGCAGAAGGGAAGAGGTTGAAGGAAATAGACCAAAAAATTGGGGAACGCAAGATTAAAAAAAGGAGAAACTGAAAATTATGCTTTTAATAAAAGGTAACAGAACTATTTTGCAGTGGAGAAAATTAACTACCAGTAGTTTATAAAATAAAAGTAGAAAAGGAGGGGTGCTAGAACTGATTCTCCTCTCAATTACTTACACCAACCTAATGACATTGACCTTGGTGTATTTACTGCTTATTTACACTCCTGTACAGAAGAGGAGAAATAGATCTTCTCTGGCTAGCATACCTTCTCAGTGAAGTGCCCAGTATCAGTTGTCCAGTGGTTCTCAACCTTTTTTAGATTCAAGCCATTCCTTAGATTCAAAGAACCCCTTGCAATATTCCTACTTTTATGTTTTTGTACCCCCTTTGTACAATAGACAGAAACTTTTCTAAATGAATCCATCTTGGCTTCTCAAGTCAAGAGTCCCCCTTGAATATGCTCATTGGTACATATGGTGGGGGTTGGTGGCCATGTTGGCTGTACCACTGAAGTCAAGGAAGACGGTATGTGGCAGCTGGGCCCAATGGAGAACGTTCTGAGAGAACTCTCTGTGAACAGGGGCAGAGTTTGGTAGATTGTAATAGACTGTCCTACTGAAAACACCAGCTGATCAGGACTGTGACAGCACTGGCGTCTGCTGGTAGAGTGGTAACAGAAAATCTACCCAGGAACTGAAGGAGGTTGAGGGGAAATTTGGGTGACTTTTCTCTCAGCCAGAGACGCATGTATCCTGCTTTGAGCTCCTGTTGAGAAGAAGATATAACACAAGTGCATTGGATCCATCCGGAAGCTCCAGAAAAAGTGCATTCAATCTCTTGCCAATCAGACTCAGGAGAGTCTGAGACAGTAAAGCTGGTTAGTAGCTTATTTGCTATTGGGAAGCAATATATTATATATATGTATATATTGTGATTTTTAACATTTTTTCTTTGTAATGCTTTAATTTGTTTTTCATTTGTTACTGTATTTGCTGTTATAGATTCATAGTTGTTAGGGTCGGAAGGGACCTCAGTAGGTCATCAAGTTCAACCCCCGGCCCTGGGCAGGAAACAGCGCTGGGGCCAGAAGACCCAAGCTAGGTGCTTATCCAGTCTTCTCTTGAAGATCTCCAGGGTAGGGAAGAGCACCACCTCCCCTGGAAGCCCATTCCAGATTCTGGTAACCCTTACTGTGAAGAAGTTCTTTCTAATGTCCAACCTAAATATGCTCTCTGTTAATTTGTGGCCATTGTTCCTAATTGCTCCAGAGGGTGTCCTAGTAAACAGAGCATCTTCTATTCCCTGCTGCCCTCCCCGATGAATTTATAGGCAACCACAAGATCACCTAGGAAATCTGGTCATCACACCAGGTGACAAAGCCAACCTATTTAACAATTTCTTTGCCTCCATTTTCCTGAGGAGGGACCGAGTCACCTCCCTGCCCCACCGGGACCTGCATAGGCCTCAGGGGAGGTGCACCCAGACCTAGGATCAGTGAGGATCTAGTCAGGGAACTTCTGGAGGGACTGGATGTATTTAAATCAGCAGGTCCTGATGATCTCCATCCCAGAGTGCTGAGGGAATTAGCAGAGGTCATTGTGGGACCCCTGGCATGGCTTTAGGAGCACTCATGGTGTTCTGGTGTGGTGCCAGAGGACTGGAAAAGGGCCAATGTGTTTCCCATTTTCAAAAAAGGGAGGAAGGAGGACCCAGGAAACTATAGGCTTGTTAGTCTTACTCCGGTCCTGGGGAAGCTGTTTGAGAGAATTATCATAGCACATGTCTATGAGGGGCCAGCAGGGAAGATTATGCTTAAGGGCAACCAACACGGGTTCATTACAGGCAGGTCCTGTCAGACCAATCTGGTGACCTTCTATGACCAGATCACAAAATCCTTAGATACAGGGGTAGGAGTGGACGTAGTCTTTCTGGACTTTAGGAAGGCCTTCGACGTCTCTTACCCCATTCTTATTAAAAAAAAACTAGGGGACTGTGGTGTCGACACCTACACAGTCAAATGGGTCACTAACTAGCCAGAGGGCTGCACCCAGAGAGTGGTGGTGAACAGGTCATTTTCAACCTGGAGGGATGTGGGCAGTGGGGTCCCCCAGGGCTTGGTCCTC
>NW_017728918.1:32373416-32390192 GCF_001723895.1 Crocodylus porosus | reverse complement strand
CTACTTCCAAGAGAAGTGGTGCTGGCTCCTACCCTGGGGGTCTTTAAGAGGAGGCTAGATGAACACCTTGCTGGGGTCATTTGACCCTAGTATTCTTTCCTGCCATGGCAGGGGGTCTGACTTAATGATCTGTTCAGGTCTGTTCTGACCCTACCAACTATGAAACTATAAACTATGAAACCTCTCAGCCTTCTCTTACGAAGGCTAGTAAGTTCTAGGTCCCTCGGTCTCTCCACGTAGAGCCTTGCCTGAAGGCCTCTGATCATATGAGTAGTCCTCCTCTGAATTCTCTCAAGATTCTCCACCACCCTCTTGAAGTGCAGTGCCCAAAACTGGACCCAGTACTCCAACTGCTGCCTGACCAGTGCCTCATAGAGGAAAAGCATCACCTCCCTGGACCTATTCATAATGCATCTCTAATGCATAATAAAATGCAGTTAGCCTTGTTGATCACTTCGTCACAATGACGACTCATGTTCATCTTGGAGTCAGCTATGACCCTAAGATCCTTTTCTGCTGCTGTGCTGCTGATAAGGTCATCCCCCAACCTGTAAGTGTGTTGGTGGTTCTTTTTGCCCAGATGCAGCACTTTGCACTTGTCTTTGAACTGCATCCTATTTCATTCTTCCCATTTTTCCAGATCTGCCTGGATCTGTTTGCTACCCTATGGCTTGTTAACTTTGCCCTGTAATTTGGTACCATCTATGAACTTGGACAGGGTGCTGTCTGCACCTTTGTCCAAGTCACTGATACAGACATTGAATAACACCAGTCCAAGGACTGAGCCTTGCAGGACTCCACTGTCCACATCTTTCCAGGTCAATATTGACCCATCCACCACCACTCCCTGGGTGTAACCCCCTAAGCCAATTTGCCACCCACCTGGCCATGTAATCATCTACATCACAGCCTGTCAGTTTATTTATGAGAACAGAATAAGATACTGTATTGAAGGCCTTCTTAAAGTCTAGGTAGATTACATCTACCTTGACTCCTGCGTCTAAGCATTTTGTGACCTGGCCATAAAAAGAAACAAGCTTAGTCAGGCAGGGTCTACCTGCAATGAATCAATGCTGATTTCCTTTCAGCATTATTTCCCCTGCTAGGCTCCCACAGATGTGATCCTTAATGATTTTTTCCAGAGTTTTCCTAAACATAGAGGTGAGACTAACTGACCTATAGTTTCCTGGTTCATCCCTCCTCCCCTTCTTGAAAATAGGGACCATGCTGGCTCTTCTTCAGTCCTCTGGGACCTGACCAGAGCACCATGAGTGCTCAAACAGCCATGCCAGCAGCTCTGATATGACACTGACCAATTCCTTCAGCATCCTTGCATGAAGTTCATCCGGTCCTGCTGATTTGAACATATCCAGCCCCTACAAGTGCCCCTTCACTAAGTTTGAGCTAACAGTTGGTAGGCTGGTGTCCCTCCTGAGTCTATCTATGATCCAACTGGGATATTTGTCTTGGTCTATGTCTAGGAATACAGATGCAAAGAACTCACTGAAGAGCTCAGCTTTGCACGCCCCCCACCCCCGCCAATCTGTCACCAATTTCCCTAGTTTGTCCTGTAGGGGTCCTATGCTGTCCTGTGCCTTCCATTTGCTCCCTATATACAAAGCAGCAACTTCTGGGGGTGCACAAACTGACAAAAAGAAGGATTTTTTTTGTCCTTAATTTTTGTAACCAGCCTAAGTTCTAATCCTGCTTTGGCCTTCTTAATGTATTTCCTGCTAGAGAGCCAAGGAGGTATACTCCTCCTTGGTAGCTATCCCCTGTTTCCACAGCCTGTATACCTCTTTCTTTGCCCTTAGGCTTTCCTGGACTTCCCTGTTCAGCCAAGAGGGCTTCTTGGCCCCTTTACCCCTTTTTATGCACAATGGGATTGTCTCCTTCTGCATAATGGTAAAACATTTTTAAAAATTATTCATTATTATTCACTGAGGAAAATTTGCTGCCAGGTATCCTAGCAGGTGCTGCTGGTTTTTATATATATATAAAGTGAACCCCCGGGGCTTGTGCATTTGACACTTCATTTTTACCCATTTTTTGATGATAGAAAAACAATAGAACAATTCTTCTATTGTAAAGAACTCAGAAAGGCCACAACAGGCGGGACATTTTTAACACTATGGATTTCTACTTGAAAGCTCTTCATATGAATTACGTTTGTACGCCTAACAGTACTAACATTGTATGGCACCCATGGAAGGACCTCAAGACACCCCAAGGTGTTATGGCACCCTGTTTGAAAATCAGTGCTACAGTCGTAAATTTCCCTTGGCTTTTCACATATGCTTAGATGCTCAATATCTCCCCACATTTTGGATCGCCCGCATTCTTCTGAGTACTTCTAGAACAATACAGGCTGCAGGTGAAAGGCAGTGAAGTTTCATGCCAAAATACAACTAAAGGGGGGCATGTAGCCATTGTAGGGCATAGCTCATACAGCTTGAGATTTCATGCATGCTCATGTGTATTTACATTTCTTTTAATCTTTTACAAAATCTCCTATTATTTAGATTTCTAAATGAAAATTTAAATGACCCCCACTTTATTCAGTGAAAGAAGGAAAGAAGCGAGCTTTGGGGATCATTTTCAAAAACACCTCATTTACATCAATTGAGCTGATCTCTGGCTGGCGAAGATGAAAGACCCCCTTTCTTATGTTTCCCTCTGCTCAGACATACAACCAAACACTTATTCTTATCAAAAAAAAAAAAGAACTAGATCAGCAAACTTGTTCTCTCCTATTCCCTATGTTTCTCTGACTGCATAATTGAAACCCAGAAAAAAATGCACAAAAGCAAGAGGCACAGATGTTTTCATCACAGGTACCTCAAATAACTTTAAAGTGTCCTAACTGTGTATAGCCTGTGAATATATTTCATGCCTCACTCACTGAGAATTAGCATTGAAAGTCATCACAGTGAACACAGGGAACTGGATGAATTTCAATCTACTGCAGAAACCAGCTACTTATGTTGTTTGATGTCAGCTGCAGTCACATCACTGCAGACATCTTTTGCAAGACTAGCAAAAAAAGCGTTGTCATTTTTGACATGGCTGCCTGTCCCTTTTCACTGCTCGAGTGACAGCATTCGGAGTGCTCTTCCTGTTGCTCAGTGCACAGAACAAACCCAGGTGCAGAGATTAGTCTCCCAGGATTCCTTTTGAAGAATGTCAGATCAGCTCTGCTTCTTCTAAAAACGCTCCCTTGGACCAACTGACATTTATGCAAGCCACATAACACTGAAGAATCAAAATTTCAGGCAACCGATACCACTTTGGGGACACACCAGCACTAATCTAGATGCAAGTTATGAAACAAAAATTAACAGCACATGCCACTTTACACCACTGAGATTAAAAAAAACATACTATGCCATTAGGAGGGTTGGGGGGGAAACCAGCCGGATCAAACTGGCAAAATAATGCATGTTAATGTTTAACACTACCATTACTGGCCTTTTGATCTACTACTCAACATCAATATGGCATTAGTATATAATGGATGTGTCTACACGAGATGTTACATGTACAGTAGACTAATTCTACTGTGCATTAGCACATCATGGCAAAAGCCATGTTAATGCGTTACTATGCGATAGAATTAATCTACTGCACAGTGGCATCACTTAAAGACCATGTGCAAGTACTTCTGTGCAGTAGCGCCGGTTTCTGTGTATTGAGTTACTACCTGTATTATTACACTAAACTTAACTTAACTAATTATTATACTAAACTTAATGCACAGTAACAATGGTGCAATAGATGTGCCCAGTCTCATATAAGATGTACTAAAGCATAGAAGTGGGAGATGTGCAAAGAAACGGAGGGCCTAACTCTGTTTGGTGCTTTTGTAAATCTTCTCCCAAGTAGAAACTTTAATATTTTTCCATACCAAGAGGCAAGGTTCAAACAACTGCTTTTCTATAGTACGTTGTTAGCAAACTACAAATAACAGGTGACTCTCCTAAGTTTTACAGTTATAGTGTGTTTCATTTGAGCATCTAAACTTTTAAATGCTTATCACAGTTACCAGCCAAATTGGGTTGAAAGTCACATGAAAACAAACTGTCTTGTGGGATCTCTGGCAATGCTTCTTACACCTAAATATAGAGTATAAACAGATGTTGCACAGCTGATCTGTTGCATTGAGTGAAACAGGTGTCACCCATTGTCCTGTAGGGTCAGGCCCCTGCTGGTCACAGGAGCAGCTGGAAGCCCAACCCTGTAGACAACACTCAGAGCACCCCTCTACAAAGAAGGAAATCCTGAGTTTCCCCACTAGGTGAGCAGTGCCTGGGGAATCCCTAGGTGTTCCTCTAGTAGCAGAGAAAGCTAGTTTCTGTATTTGCAGAGATGCACATTAAGTCTGGGCACATGACTATAAATAGAGAAAACCCAAGGCTCCCCCATTTTTTAAGAGATGCCTGCCCGGGGAATCCCAAAAGGGGTAACCTTGGCAGGAACTGGGAATGGGACTTCTTGTGACACATTGGGTCAGTCCCCTCAAGTCCCTGGAGTTCCTCCCCCCTAAGGCAAATAAATGCCTGCTGCAAACAAACTCATACCACCTCTGTTGGAGTCACAAATGTGCAGTATTTGTGCCATGATAAGGGGCACGTATATATATCTGCTTGTCCTTTGTGCCATCATAAAAATGTTTATAGTGGAACAAAGGTAATGTCTGTTTACACCCACAGTGACAACTCCTATACCAGGTCTGTGTGGAAACCCAAGGTGATAAAATATATAGAGATTCATAGTTTGTAAGAAGCTGGAAGGCACCTCACAAGATCATTGGGTCTAGCCTCCCTGCATGAGGCAGGAAAGACACCTGGGGTCAAGTGACCCCATCAAGATGACTGCCTCATTTCCTCTTGAAGATTTCCAGAGTTGTGAATCGTACCACCTCCGGAAGGAGTTTAGTCCACAGTCTGGACAGTGGAATGTCGGGATAGTTTGGAATCTTATACAGGCTTGGGTATTTTTTTTAAGTAGTTCACTCGAAAAAGTTGGCATTTTATCTGTTTTTCAGATATCTGTTCCATCAAGAAAGACCCTTTCATAGTTTCATAGTTGGTAGGGTCAGAAGGGACTTGAGCAGATCATTGAGTCCAACCCCCTGCCATGGCAGGAAAGAGTACTTGGGTCAAACGACCCCAGCAAGGTGTTCGTCTAGCCTCCTCTTAAAGACCCCCTGAAAGAAGGAGAAAATAATTTCTTTCTCAAAGGCATATTGTGATGATTTGGGGAATCTGCCTATATACACATTAAGATTTCTGACTGATCTCATGAAACTGCTGCATCCTTTAATGCCTCAGTGGTCACCGAGGCACACACATGCTATTAGAGCTATATCACACATCTCCCTGACAAAGGAGAGACACTTGGTGAGTCAGAGGGCAAACCTTGTGCAGGAAAGGGGGTGTTATATATCTTAGCAGATATTGTCTTATGTCCAAAGAACTCCCAATAGCATTGGCAAAAATTAATGGCAGAATGTGTACATAGGTTTCTATTGTTTTGTCTAAATCTATATATTCTGTGCACTAGGTGAAGTAAAGAGTGATTGGGTTTTGAAACCGTTCAAAATCAGAGGATATTTGCTTTCAACTATCATGTTTATACAAAATATAATGAGTATTCAGTTAAAGGAGCTCAGCCAGGGTTTTATGACATATATACACATAAATATCTTGGTGCTAGAGGAAAAACTTGCAACTCCCTGCACATACAAAGTGAAATCCATTCTCTGTTCAGAGGCCAGAACAAGGCCTACATACAACATAAATCCCATAACACATCTTATTCCTTGAGCTTCTTCAGACCCCAGTCTTCAACTGACCTGCTGAAAAGGAGCAAATTTAACTCAGAGGAAGCAAGGTTTCAGCTATTACCCATCTCTTCATTATCTCTATTTGACCCCTTGTTTTTTTTTGGCTCAGCTACTGTCTATACTGCATTATGCTTCAGATGGCAGGGAGCACATTAAGTTTAAGGGATTTTTTACACTCTACCAACGTTTTTCATTATAATTATTGATATTATGTATTAAAAGAATAATGCTTTGGAGCCCTTAATATCAGGAAATAATGTCTCCAATGATATATGTTTGACTTCAAGTCTAAAGTCTACAATGTAGTTTCCTAATCTGTGTGGATGTTTCCTAAAAGCCTGCCTGAGTAGTTTCTTGGCTAGAATAGTTGCTTCTTAAGATTTCACCGTTGCTACTTTATGATACTCAGTGGTCTTTACAGAGAAGAATTCACTGCCTGCAAAAAAGCAAAGGCCATTCATGTACTCATGTCAAAATGTGATGCCAGTGTCTTCATTTGATATATGTCTTCCATATACAGCATTCAGGGTTTTTTAAAAGGTGTTATCCAGCATTACTCTGCTTCACAAGATGTACTGAATTTTGTATCAAACGTGAAAGACTTAAATCCACACTTCACATTTAGGGGAGGTTACAGGAATTCAAATAGAAATAGAAGGTAAATAAAGGCAGAGTACAGAGTTAAAAGGTCTGGTCATTAGAGAGAGCATTGTACACTTGAAAGTCCCAATCATGCAGTTTGCTCCATGTGCCTGGAACCTATTAAAGGACTGGAGCCTGCGGACTTCCCAGTTAAGTTTCATTGTTGTTGTTCTTTTCATATCATTGTCACTGTATAAATATTCAGCTCCTTTAAAATGTTTTACTGATTGTTACTTGATTCCCTGAATTTCCCTCTACATCTTAGTAAATATTAAAAAAGTGTACTGACCTATCTTCAGCATGTAAATCATGGCTCCCTCCTTCAGGAAAGTCAGAAGAAAACATTTTTATGTAAATGCATGTACCAAAAGAGAATGAAATATTAACCAGTGAAATGAATATTTTCTTTTTAACAGTATTTCAGCCACCTAGATTTTGCCTTCAGTAGCAAATGTGATCCTGGGTATGGATTTGCTACCAAATTATTCCTTCTGCCACCTATTTCTGTACACAAGATGAGTCATAATAAGTGAATATGGTGATGTTACAGCTGTCTTACAATTATTTTGTGATTTCAATTTTTTATTGTAATTTCTTATAACACACATGTAAGGATCAGTTTGAACCTCTTGGAGTTTTTATATAAGTACCAAAGATAATGAGCAAAAGGTCTGATTCTGCAAAGTTTTACACACATGCTGAATTTTGCACACTTCGAGTGGTTCCCACTGAAATCAAAGCATAAAGCACCTGCCTAAACTGCAGTTCAGCAGAGTACTCAGATGTGTATCTGAGTACAGATGGACAGAATTGTAGCAGATGCTTGAGAATCCTATCACCACTTAATAGATTATTGGTACTTTCTGTCATGATAGTAATATCGTGTTCTTTTATACAATGACATGCTTTAAATACAGAAGTTTAAGAGGACTATTTCTTCTCCTATTCAAGTCAACAGAAAATGTGTCATCGACTTGAGTAGGATTTAGAGTAGTGCATGATATTATGGCCAGGTACAGACATTCAAAAAGCCAAAGGCAGAATAGATCTAAGTTACACAGTTTTCTGTAAGTAGCACAGTTTAAATTGGTTGTGGACAGAACATACATTTGCCCTTTCGTGTGTGGGAAGAGGAGAGGGGTGGGGGTGGCAGGTGACAAATCTTTTAGACCAGGTTCTGCCATTTTTAAACCAATCTATGTGTGCTGAACTTATGTTCTGTTACAGGTATAAACCAGTTTCCGATCACTGATACTGGTAAAAGTATAATGCCTGCACCTGGTCCATCACAGAGAAAAAGGTTGGAAGGGACCTCAGGAGGTCATCTAATCCAACCCACTGCTTCAGGCAGAATCACCTCTGTCTGAACCACTCCAGATAAGTATTTGAACTTCTCATAAAAACATCCAAAGATGGATATTCTACAACCTTTTTATATAATCTGTTTCAGTGTTTAACCATTCATTCACACAGCTAGAAAGTGTGTCATAATATTCAACCTAAATTTCCCTTGTTGTAAGTTAAGAATGTTAACTCTTCTCCTGTCCCCTTCTGCCGCAGAGAACAGATTATTGTCATCATATTTATTTTTACAATACCATATTTACTTGAATACAAGATGATCCTGAATATAAGATGATCCCTACAAATAATTAGATTATGTATATGTAAGATTTATAATTTTATTATAATTTTACAGATGTAGAATCTAATTATTAGAGTGTTATCTTGAATTCATACCCAGTGCACTGCTACAGCAGGGAAAATAGTACTGGGGGGGAGGGTCAGGAGGCCCCCTCATTCTCTACCCTCTCAACTTCTCCCCCCTGCAGCCTTCCTGCCTCCACTTACTGTCAGACCCTGCTCAGGCTCTGTTTTCTCCTCTAGCACAATGTGGAAGTGAGCTGCATGTGATAGTAAGAGATGGCAGGGAAGGCAGAAACTGAAGAAGGAAACATGAGACTGCTGTGGGTCTGATTCTGGCCCCAACCCTGACTGCTGCAAATTTCAACACAGGTACTCAATAAATAATCATAATGAATCATGACATCAACCTTGCATTTTTCAGTGTTAAACACCATCAGGTTCTCATCTCCCCTTTTCCCAAGCCTGTCAAGGTCTACCTGGATCACCCTCCTGTCCTCAGGTGTGGATGCTTGACCCCAGAGTCTGGTGTCATTGGCGAACTTGGTCAGTCCACTTCTGACACCAATGTTTATACCATTGATGAAGATGTTAAATAGTATAGGTCCTAGGACAGAGCCTTGAGGGATCCCACTGGTCACAGCGCACTATGGCAATTGACTTCCATTAACCACCACCCTTGGGGTCCTACTGCGGAGCCAATTCACCAGCCAGAAGATCGTGGTGTGGCCAAGGCCTCAGTTAGCCAGTTTTGCCAAGAGGTGATCATGGGATCATGGGATACCAGATTGAAGGCTTTTTTAAAGTCAAGATATATGACATCAATCTCTTCTCCTTTGTCCAGGTGATAGATGGAAATGAGATTGGTCAAGCAAGACCTACCCACAACAAACCCATGCTGGCTATCCCTCAGGATGTTGTCGTCAGCCAGTCTGTTAAGGATGGCCTCTTTGATAATCTTTTCCAAGACCTTCCCTGGGATAGAGGTCAGGCTGATGGGCCTGCAGTTTGCCGGATCCACTTTCCTCCCTTTCTTGAAGATAGGCACCACATTGGCCTTCTTCCAATCTTTGGGCACTTCACCAGAGCGCCAGGAGTTCTCAAAGATCCGTGCCGGGGCTAGGCTATGATGCTTGCCAGCTCCTTGAGTACCCTGGGGTGTAAACTGTCAGGGCCAGCTGACTTGACGGTGTCCAGCCTTTCAGGGTGTTCCTTCATGAGGGCAGCATTGATAGAGGGAAAGGAATCTCCCTCACCCAGGCCTCCCTGTCCCGTAGTGCACAGAGGCGTCCCATGGGACTGGTAAAAAAACCGACAAAAAGTACCCATCTAGCAAATTGGCTTTTCCCTGGGCATCGGTTGTCAGTTGTTCCATCTGGTTCAGCAGGGGTCCAATGTTGCTCTTGCTTTTCCTCCAGCTCCCTACATAGCTAAAAAAGGACTTTTTATTGTCCTTGATATTTGAAGCTAGCTGGAGTTCTGTCACAGCCTTGGCTTTCCTAGTTCTCTCTCTGCAGGTCCGGACCAGTGCACAGTATTCCTCCTTGGTGGTGGATCCAGTCCTCCATCCTTTGTAGGTCTTTCTTTTAGATGCAGAAGGTTTGCTAGCTCCCTGGAGAACCAAGGGGGCTGATGTGCCCTTTTGCTGCCTTTCTTCCAAGACAGGATAGACTTTGCTTGCACATCCAGGATTGCTCTTCCTGGACTCCCCTCCCCTTTGGGTTGTGGCTCTTTAGGGCCTCACTGACAAGCCTCCTTAGCTTGTCAAAGTCAGCTTTCCTGAATTCAAGGACTTTTGTATTACTAACTGACTTGCCAGCTCTACGGAGGATTGTGAAGGTGATCAGCTCATGGTCACTGTCATCCAGCTTCCCTTTGATTGTTAGGACACTGATCAGGTTGTCCCTGGTTGCCAGTACCAGGTCAAGCAGCACATTACCTCTTGTCAGCCCGTAGACTTCCTGAGTCAGATAGAGCTCATCCACACACAAGAGAAAGCTTTGCAACCACTCAGATTTGGCTGAGTGCTCTTCCCATGAGATGTAAGGGTAATTGAAGTCTCCCATGACAACCATGCACTGGCAGTGTGCGGCCTCAGCCATTTCCCTGGTGAACTCCTGGTCGAGGTCTTGATCCTGGGTAGGGGGTCTGTAGTAGACTCCCACCATGGTGTTCTCTGTGCATGTCGTCCACCCTGAGTGCCAATGTCATCTTGCAGGGATGTGTAGCTTTCCTTGACATAGCTACACCCCTGCCCCTTTTGTCTACTCTCTCTCTTCTGTACAGGGTATAGCCATCTATACCCATGGCCCAGTCATGGGTGGAGTCCCACCAGGTCTCCATTATCCCTATGACATCATAATTATTTGTGTTTAGCAGGAAGACAAGTTCCTCCTGTTTATTCCCCAAGCTCCTGGCATTTGTGTACAGGCAGGCAAGTGTCCCTATGGGGACCCTTGCCTTGCCTACAGTTCATTCCAGGGCTGGGGCAGGGGTGGGCTCCCTTAAGTGCCTTGGCCTTCTGGCTTTGCAAGGGTTGCTCAGCAGGCCAAAAATGGCAGTAGTCCCCCTATCTCCTGGTGGGCTTAGTTTAAAACCCAATGGAGATGTAATACTGGTTAGAGATTTGAATTCTATACTGGAGGAAGATGATGATACGAAGTGGTCTGGAAGGTGTTTGAAGTAGAAACCAGAGTGGTAGCTGTTTGCTAGGCGGCAGAGATGCAGGAGGGAAGAAAAGGAGACAAACAGACAAACATCAGCAGAGTGAGAGCCATGCTCTCCCCTTTTTGATGAACTGACAATCCTCCTACTAGGAGCTCTGGCTCTAATACTGGTTAGAGACTTTAACTCTATATTGGAGGAAGTGGATAGGATGGGGAGTGATGCCTCAGGATTTAGATAGGTCCTCATGGATACTGGCAAGGTTGGTAGTAGTGCATAAACTACAGAACACCTGAGAGGCAGTGCCTGGAGTTGAGAGTAGATTTACTAGAACAGATGTGGCAGGCCACTCATGGTCCTGCATAGATTTTGGGTCAGTAGACTGGAAAGTACAAGTGGCAGAGAGAATACCAGTCTTCTTTTCAGACCTTTTACTGAAAATAGTGTTGGAAGTGGTAAAGCAAGGAACAGAAAGTAGAGTGCAGTGGAAATTAAATACAAGACTACTGGAAGACAAGCAAGTGTTCTGTTGGTATAGGAGCCACTATGAAGAATGGGGAATGCTGAAAGGAATGTATACAAGCAGATTTAGGGCATGTGTAAATGAAACAGGGGCCCTAAATTGAAGCAGTGGGTTTTTAAAAACACCGCTTCAATTTAGGGCTCTTTAAATCCCCATGTCGTGCACACGCCTGAACTTACCTGCCTCTTCAGCAGTGGGGAGGGGAGGGTGAGCTGCCAGTGGGCAGAGTGGTCCCTGGGCTATGGGGAGCTGGTGCTTCCCTCTGCGGCAGCAGTGCACTCCTCCCCTGCCCCCCTGCCAGGCAGCACCTGTTTCAGTACCTGGCTTGGGTGGTCCCAGGGGGCACCACAGTCACCCCCACGCAGCTCAGGCAGGCAGGCTCCAGGGGGAAAAAAAAAAGATCAGGCTCTCCACTTTTCTTGGGCTGCTGCCAGGCTCACCTGCATGGGCTTCCTACACAGCCCCTGAGCTGCACGGAGCCCAGTACTTCACCCCATGGCTGCAGGGCCTCCTCACAGGAATTTTAGTTTGCTTCACCCCAAGTCATTTAAGGTGCATTAGGCTGCCAAATTTGCTACAGCGGCTGGTATTACTGCGCAATATGCCACTGACACATGCAAACACTAACACCATTAAAACGGTGCAAAAGCATTTAACCCACTTTAAAATGCCGTGCACACATGCACCTCATTTCGTCTACACATGGCCTTAGATGATAGGAATATGTTAAAGAAAGAACATGACCCTTTTTTTTCAGAATATGCAGAAAAGAAGGGCCTGGGGAAAGTAGAAAAGGTTTATGAGACTCAGTGGAAACTGCAGCAACTCCCTGGTGGAGAAGGGATTCCTGGTAGCAGAGGAGAATAGAGACATGAAGAACATATTCAAGGAATGGTTTAGTGAAAAAGGCCAGAGAAACATCTTTGCAAAGTCTGCCTGGGTGGAGGAAGGAGAGAATGATCCTCTTACTTCGCCTGAAGGAGAGAAAAAATAAAGTATTATGGCAGTGCACGACAAGAGTGGAGTATGGGTAACAAAAACAGAAGAGATGCTGAGTGTAGTGAAAGACTTTTGCTAAAATTTAAACTCTAGTAGAGTTTTGTACCAGGGAGCCCTTGACTCCTTTCTGGTGGGTTTAGATGTGAGCTTGGAGGAAAGTGAAGGGCATCAGCTGGAGAAGGCACGGCCATTGGAAGAACTATGGAAGGCAACCCAAACCTTCAAGATAGGAAAGGCCCTGGGGAATAACATGATCCTGGCAGAATTTTATAAGACTTTTTGGAACACATTAAGCATGGACCCTGTTAGTAATGTTCTAGGACTGTCTGGAGAGGGAACATCTGGGGGCAAGTACGGACACAGGGCATATTGAAAGAGAGCAGAAAAATTGGAGAACTGGAGGCCAATCACCTTATTGAACTTAGATTATAAAATAATGGCCAAGACATTAGTCAATACATTCAAAAAATCACAGGAAAGGTGGTCCACAGTGATGAGGTTTATTCAGTCCCTGGCAGAGTAATAACTATGACACTGCTACTTAAAAAAGGTATGATTTGGTATGGTCAATAATAAGGATTGAACATGGCACTCCTGAATCTCAGTTTATAAAAAGCATATAGCTGGGTACAGTATGAGTTCTTGTTTGGTACGCTGAACAAGATGGGGGCCCACCAAAGTTTTATTGAAATGGAAAACTCTAGAACTCTTGGTTCAGAGATGTCTCAGACAAACATGGCTACCAAATACATCCCTGAAACACAGAAGATGCTGAATTTTAGCTGATTTTGGATTTAAACTTCATTGCTGAACAACAAGAAAGACTTCTACTCCTCCCTGCCTTTCTGCCACCTGACACCACCAGGGAAAGAATCCTACCTAAGCTGCACATCAAAGAGCAACTCACAAAGACACTCTTATGGACCCAGAGGAACAGACTTCCTCTGTGCTTCAGCTTCCTCTGTGCAAAAATTAATTTATTTTCTATCTATGGGGACTTTTTACCATCTTTAATTCTCCCTGAGCCTGAGGAAGGGTGTGTGTGCTCAAAAGTTTGCAGAAAAAGATTTTTTTTGTTTTTACAGTTTCTTAGTTGGTCTAATAAAAGGTGTCATCTCTGAACCAAGAATTTTACAGTTTTGCATTCCTTTTTGTCTCAGACCAACACAGCTACCAAATACATCCCTGAAACATGCAAGTTGTATTGAGACTTTTTTCAAAGGAGCATAATGTAAGTAGTAGTGAATGGTCATCTAACAAAGGAAGTCAAGATCAGATCAGGCATGAGACAGGGGTACCTCCTGTCAGCACTCCTATTCATCTGTACCATCAAGCCTTTGGTGCAGAAGATCAGGACAGATCATGTGATAGGTTGTGCCAATCCCCAGAGGAAAGGATATGAAAGCAAAATGTATGTTGTTCTTGGACAATGTTAATACCTTAGCAAGAGACAGTGTGTCCTTAGCACAGGTGATAAGGTACAAATGAATATGAAAAGGCTTTGGAGACAAAACTAAACATACAAAAAAGTATGTGCCCAATGGTGGGGAAGAGGGAAGGAACGGGAAAAATTGTTAAAGATTATTAGATTGTTTTAACTAAAAAATTACTGCCCTTACTACAAGCTTACTGTAAGATAAAGTTAAGATGAAAGTACTATAAGGTACATACATATCTAGTTGAATCAACATGCTTAAAGAGTAGCCATCAATGACATAGGTATGGCTCCTGGGTCCAGTACTATTTAATATCTTAATTAAAGATGTGGAGGATGGAACTGAGCAAATCTGATGATGATACAAAGCTGAATGGACCTGAAAGATAGGATTAGGATCCAGAATAACCTGCGTAAACTGGAGAAATGGTCCAAAATTAGTCAAATAAAATTCAGTGAGGACACGTGTAAATCTAGGACAGAATAAGAAAAGGCACAAATATTTTCTAAGCTACAATACTACAGAAAATGACTTGGAGTTATAAAGAGCCAGAGTCGAAATGAGTCATCAGGGTACTCTTCTAGCAAAAAAAGTCAACAACATAGTAGGCTGTACTAACTGTACGTGTCTACATGAGATGTTTACTGCAGAGCTGCCTAATTAGGTCCACAGTAAAGTCGCCATGTCTACATGTGGAGCCCTATGAGGTTGCAGTAAACTAATAAACATTAAACACCACTGCAGATTAGTACTTGTAAACACAAGTATTATCCTATGGCAGCAATATTTAGTGCACCACAACACATGTATAGATGCTGACAGGGCTGGCTGGGGCATGAGGGTGCTTCAGTGCAGGGGCTGCCTGCGCGCTAGCCCTGCCCTGAAGCACCTTCATGTCCCAGCCAGCCCCTCCACAGTATTTTGACCTGGGCTGGAGCAGCCCTGGGCCCTGTGCCAGCTGGGTCTGCGCTAACCTGGCTCAACATGCTACAGTCCCAGGCACACATGTAAATTAGGGCTGTACAAAGGCTCGGTCACTGATTCAATTCGGAGGAGATTCGGCCTGATTCAGCAGCTGAATCTACAGATCTGAATCTAATCAGGAGATGCATTAATTTCTCTGAATTGAATCAGAAGCCTCCAGTTTGATTCAGAAAGATTCAATGATTCAACCATAGACACAGCTTTATATGTTTTTTCTACCTACCTTAAGGTACCAGGTGCGGTTTGTGAATGCCAGGATGGTGGGGTAGAAGGAGCATCCCACGGTAGTGTGGGGGGGTTCCCAGTGCACTCAGTGGTGGACCCAGAAGTGGACCAGAAGCACTTCCAAGTCCACCACAGAGCACAAAGGGGATCCCCCGAACTAGCTTAGCAACTGGTGCCTCCTGGGTCTGGGAAGGCACCTGGGTTCCCCCTGCAGCTGACTGCCAAGCCAGGGAGATGTGGTGGGGAGGGCCCATGTGCTCAGGTCTGGTGCCAAGTGTGTAGGGTACCCCCGCCTCACTCCCATGGGATGCTCCATCAGCCCCACCATCTCAGCATTCATGAGCTGTAGCTGGTACCTTGAGGTATGTAGAAAAAACATATAAAGCTGTGTCTATGGCCAAATCACTGATTCTCCCAATCAGAATTGAATTTCAGATTCAGCTGAATCAAATTGGGATAGTGATCCAAATAAGCGAATCGAATCATTGTCACCCCGAATCAGGCCAAACCCAAATCCAAATCAAATACTGCCCACTTTGCACACCCCTAATATAAATATGTTGCCTAGGAGCAATAAACTCAAGTGCAATATGCTTCACCTTAGTTGCATGTGTAGATGCACCCATTGTCACCTGCAAGTCAAGGGAGATGATTCCTCCATTCTATTCAGCACAGGTGAGACCTCACTTGGAGCACTATGTCCAGTTTTGAGCACTACTTTTCAAGAAACACAAAGATGAATTGGAAAAAGTCCAACTCAGCAACAAAAATTATCAGAGTTCTAGGAAACATGAGTTATAAAAAAAAGTTTGTGATCATTTAGGAACTAGGAGAAGTGGAGAAGATAAGGCTGGGGTGCATGATTTGAAAATACCATATATACCTGAATATAAGACAAGGTTTTTTTTTCCAAGCAGCATGAGGAAAAAAGCTCCTTGTCTATATTCATAAGCCAGCAACTCCCCCTCCCCCTCCCCCCCTCCACACACACCCTCCTTTAAACACATTCGTTATCACTAAACTGCTGCTAAGAGCTTAGACTTGCAAACCAACTATGAAGTTGATTGAATGCAGCACATGCTTAGCATGTCCATAAAACACATGGTTTATACTAGGCCAATACACAGATGGGAAACTTCTATTATTATTATTAGTGTTGTGATTATTACTATTATTATGAAAAAACAAAAACTTAAAAATCTGCTTTTATCAGTTTACCTTGTGTTACAAAAAAGCTACATCAGTTAGAGGCCAACAAAACAACAACTTCAACACATAAGACCAAAACCAAATACAAAACATTCATCTATTATTCAATGATTCCCTCCTTCCCCAAATTCACATTAATCACATTAATGGACACTTCCATTATTAATACCACATTATTCTCTGTTGCCTTCCAAGCTCATCTATTAACACCTATCACTCCTTATCCCATATACGTTTTGTCATAGCCCCTATCATGCATTTTCCTAGCCAATCCCCAGCCTGCAGCTATAGTTCCTCTGCCTCTCAGGCCTCATCATCTTCTCATCCTCCTAAGTCTACTAAGTATCTCCAGTCTTCTCTTTTCCATAAATCCATTGCCTGTTCCTTACCTAGTTCTCTTATGTCCCACGAGCAATGTCACCCCAGTTTTCTCAAGCCCAAATGCAAGGTATATTTTATAGAGCGTTCCAGTTGTTGCAAGACTAGTAAGTTTCTTGCCCTCCACTATGCTGAATGAAAGCTTACTATAGCTTTCCATAGACTTCCTCTGGCCTTCCTCTGGGCCCCAGCCCACATACTGCACAGAACTGCTTCTAGTGTGAGCT
>NW_017728918.1:32367739-32372721 GCF_001723895.1 Crocodylus porosus | reverse complement strand
TACCACACCTACATACAGTATGACTGGGAGTACTACCACATTAATTACGTTTATCCATCCTACTATTGACAGCTTGTGGTTGTACCAGCTCCCCAGTTTTTGTTTCACCATCCCTTTCACCTTCTCCCAGGCCACTTTTTCTGTTAGCTGCATGTCCCCCTCCATTCTCAATTTCTTTCATCAATCCATTAGACTTATCTAATGTTTAATAAATCTTCCCCATCTACATGTGCATGGCAATTACTGCGCAGTAGATTAACGCCACTCGCTGTTTCCTAGTACCAACAGATTCAGGTATTAGCCAATGGTGCTTTACAGTAATGTACCTGAACACACATGTAGATGATGAGCTGGGAGCAAATCTGCACATGCTGCACGTGGGTCAGCCCAGGCAGCAGGGGGCCACAACTGCTGCTCAGCTTAGCAGCAAGGCAGGAGCTGTCCCTGGCTCTGGGGCACCTCTTTCCTACTCAGAGCTGCCCTTGGAGCTGGGACCAGCTCATTCCTTAAGCCTGGAGCTCCACACTGCTTGCAGCTTCCCCCAGAGCTGGGAATAGCTCCTCCCCCACCCCCAGAGCCCAGGCCTAACCCCCATGCCCCCCAGTAGCTCAAAACTTCCCCCAGAGCCCCCTGCCAGCCTAAGGCTGAACCCTGTGCCCTCTGCCAGCCCAGGGCTGGCACCCAGAAAGCTGTGGCTGGAGCCTGGAGCTCCCCTTGGCCTTGCAGGGGGTGGAGCAGGGCAAGAGTGGCCCTCAGCTAGGCTGCTCCTCTCAGGCTTAATTTGCTTCCAACCTGGGTGCACGTATAGATGCATGCCCTGGTTCAGTTTAATGCACCTGAGTGTGCTGCACAGAAAATTCAGGCACATACACTGCACATCTAGACATGCCCACAACTCCTAAAACTGAGACATGATAGCATGGCCACTCCCATAAACATGCCAAAGGCATTGGTTTATTCTCAGAAGATGATGACCACAGAGCAGGGGGACCCAGAGGGCACTTCTAGGTTGTACTCGCAGGTGTCATAGGCAATGTAGATTAGTTCATGGTTGACAAATACAATCCCTTTTTATCCATGGTGAATAAGTGTGTGTTCCAGGATCCCTATCCAATCCTCAAAAGAGCTTTAGTTTGTCCTTGTAATAGTGCAGTCTGTTCCTTTAAGAGGGAACAGTCAGCTCTTTTGAGAGAGCCAGCTGCAAGGCATTTGGAAAGGCAGGGAGTGTCCTGCTAGGAGCTTTAAAAACTTCCCAGAAGGGTAAGCAAGAGAGGAGGAAGCAAGCTCTGAATTAAACTCTTGGCTATAAAAAGGGGGCCCAGCTGCTGTGCTGGGAGCCAAAACCAAAAGGCTTCTCCTCAAGTACTCAGACCAGGGCAGAAGGATTTTTGTTTTGTTTTGTTTGTTTGTTTCCTGGCTTGTTTGTTGCCTAAAGACTGAGTTACTTGAAAGAACTGGTGGAGGAGCTCTGCAGGAAGCAAAAGCCCATTTGCAGAACCAGCAGGCTAGGCAACCTGCACAATCCTGTACTTAGCTGTAAAAGACCTATACAGCACTAAGAGAGCTTCTTCGTATCATGTCAGAAAACAGTTTATTTCTTCTGGGAAAACAGTAGTGGAGGTTGGAAATAAAAATTAGGGACAGAATAAACCAGAGTAGAAGCAACAGACATTAAAAAAACCCCAAACAACTACCATTCTGAGCTATTCTTAAAATTATGGCATCTGTACCACATGTGACATAGGAAATACATCACTGTGCACTGTGAAGGTTTTAATAATAATTCCAGGTAACCTGCATAACTTACTTCATGACTTTGCCACTTGAGAGTTATGTAGGTCATCCCAAAACCATGCCAAGAAACCTCTCTACTGTAGCATTATACATTTTTTATTTATTAATATTGCAGACAGGTCTCTGCAGCTCAGCCAGGAAGATACAGGCAGAGCTGGAGGGAATCAGAAAAGGACAACACAAGTAAACAGGGAAAAAGCTGATGCTAGAAGAAAAATGGAAATGATTTCACATGTAGATAAATGCCTGCGAATATGTACAGGAAGTGAAATCCAAGAATGGAGAGAAATGACTAAAGTAACAAAAAGAGGAAATGCTAAGAATAACTGGATAAAATGAGGGAAAGCTAACCATAGGTTAACTATCTGGAAATATCGCCTATCTATTAAGCTACAAAGTACTTTTCCCTAGAGAGGTAGCATAAGCTCTATCACTTCCTTCATTTAAAACTGAAGTGGACAAAGAACGAGAAAATATAGTATAGGACAACAGTTCTCTACAGAGGAGTGTATGGGGTCACCCAATAAGCATTTTCCTGACATTAGATTATACAGATTTAATGAATCTTTCCCTTTTTATTTTTCACCCTTTGAAAATGCCAATGATACAAGTTGTATAAAACAGTAAGGGTCCTACTGACTCCTCAAAATTCTGCTGGTGTACAGACATGTTTTACCTGGTCTAGACATTTTTTCTATTTTTTTTCTTTTTCCAAAGCCCTGTTTTTTCTTGCTTCACTATGAATGGGAGCCAAGAGTATACTTGTGAGAGAGCAGCTGTTTTGAACTGGAACAGGCACACCTCTGCCAGAGAAATACAAAGAGCAGTTGGAGAGCCACTGACAGTTCAAAGTACCTTGCTTTCATTATGCCACACCTGCCGTCAACTCTGTTACATCTGTTAAATTCCCTTCAGAGAAATGTTGTTTTATGAGAAAAAATGAATAGCTCCCTTTTACTAGATGAAAACCAGTAAATGTATGAACTTGTTAAGACAATTATTAATATTAAACTAACATATACTATTTAATAGTAGCTTCTCTTGAGACCAAAGCAATGACAGGAGTTCCTATCATTGCAGAATCAGAATCTTGCATAATACTGGAAAAGCAGGACCACCTGATAAACTGTGGCAGCTTTCACAGGCTCTGTGAGCTTCTCTGGAATTCCTCTCATTCTGGTTAGTTATAGGAAAGTCAAATGAGAGCTGATTACAAGCCCATGCCTTATCCTACTTGATGTGCATTGGGAAGCTTATTGAGCAAAGAGACAGGCCATGCTGTAATCCCTTTAAGCATCCAGTAAAGTCAAGGGTAGGAAAATGTGATAAGGTCAAGATCTTTGTTTTTGTCCAACAGGCAGTGCATGAGAGGGCAAGGTGCAAAGATGGATTTAAAGGTCTCCTTTGCCTCACTTAATTCCTGGCCTCTGTTCACTGATGCTTCTTGGAGTTGGATTACAGGAACCCATCCAATGTTTGACCCAACTTTCGCTAGTCTGGAACAGCCAAAAGAAACATAAGTATAGCCCAGTCCTGGGAAAGCACAGGGCCATCTGGACCACAAATTCTCCTCTGTAGTCACATCCCCTGTCTCCACAGGGTTGTGGGCAAAGAGAGTCTATGGCATGTGAGAAAGTGGGATGTGTTCAGCTAGCTTAAGATGGTCATTTTTGTGTCTTTTAGACAAACCTTCACCAAAGAGAGGGAACTGGGAATTGCCCAACCTTTGCTCAGTGTTTAAAACCAAGTGCTGAGAATCAAGAGATGTAAGTGCAAACCTCCCCTGAGCCAGGGGGTTGTATAATCTAGATCTCTTGCTTTCTGGCAAGTGCCCTGGCCACTAATCTTTTGGGCAAACACATGTGAGGCTGCTCCTCCTATTTCACCTTCCAGAGGGTGAAATGGAATCACAGACTGTGTATAGCATTTACCTAGTCACACGTTCCCTTTGGGCATGTAAAGGGAAATAGGATCTAGCCCCTTTAATCCAAAACACACAAGCGTCACACAGAGCCACAATGCCTCTGTTCAAGTAAGGAGTTGCCTGAAAAATGGCATGCTGGTCTGGCCTTGCCCTGTAAGGTCTGTGAGGGTGATTTGCCTATAGATCACTCATTTTTATGAGATGTTGTCACAAACAAAAACAGGTCATTGCAATGGCAGCACACTGCACTATGACTTCATGACTCATTACAACTCCATTCAGTAATAAAGAAGCTCTCTTTTCTCCATCGAGGCTACTAGTGCTTCCAAATAGTCACAGAATACTAAGAATTAGCAAAAATTGCAAAATTTCTTTCATGAACCTTTACATTTGTCTTCCTTCTTACTAAAAAGTATGCTCTAGGTTGTATTGAAAAATAATCTATCCATAAAATCAATATAGGAATAATCTGATTATAATATTACATCGTGAATGCCATATAATGGTAAAGCACAATAAGCATATGACATCTAATGCCAGGCACTTAAGAAGGACCAATGTCCAGAAGTATTAATTCTCTGATTCTCTGAAATCAGCCAAGTGCCTAGCATTACAAACCTAAAGCAAGATTTGATTTATCTGTTCATATATTTTGCACCTTATTTTTTTAATCTCCAGAGAAGAAACCATATGTGTACAGTACTTATCCTACTCTGCATGCCAACCAGGTGGCCTTCTATGATCAGACCACTAAATCCTTAGATGCAGGGGTAGCAGTGGACATAGTCTTCCTGGACTTTCAGAAGGTCTTCGACACTGTCTCTCACCCTGTTCTCATTAAGAAACTGGAGGACTGTGGTGTCGACATCTATACAGTCAAATGGGTCGCCAACTGGCTGGAAGGTCACACCCAGAGAATGGTAGTGGCTGGGTCATTTTTGACCTGGAGGGATGTGGGCAGTGGGGTTCCTCAGGGCTCGGTCCTCCGGCCCGTACTGTTCAACATCTTCATCAGTGACTTGGATGACAGGGTAAATAGCACCCTGTTCAAATTTGCTCATGACAGTAAGATGTGGGGGGATGTGGGATCGCTAGAAGGAAGGAATAGGCTGCAATTGAACCTAGAAAGGTTACAAGGGTGGGCAGATGAAAATAGGATGGGATTCAACACCGACAAGTGCAAGGTAATGCACCTGGAGAGGACAACCAACACCTTACCTACAGGCTGAACTCCCTTCTTGTCAGTACAGAGGCACAAAAGGAT
>NW_017728918.1:32365836-32367450 GCF_001723895.1 Crocodylus porosus | reverse complement strand
TATGAGGACAGGCTACGGGACCTGAACCTGTCCAGCCTCCACAAAAGAAGGCTGAGGGGGGATCTAGTGGCCATTTACAAACTAGTCAGGGGGGACCAGCGGGCACTGGGGAAGTCCCTGTTTCCCCCGAGCACCACCAGGAGTGACCAGGAATAACGGTCACAAGCTGACAGAGGGTAGATTCAGACTAGATATCAGGAGGCGCTACTTCATGGTCAGGGCAGCTAGGATCTGGAACCAACTTCCAAGAGAAGTGGTGCTGGCTTCTACCCTGGGGGTCTTTAAGAGAAGACTAGATGAACACCTTGCTGGGGTCATTTGACCCCAGTACTCTTTCCTGCCATGGCAGGGGGTCGGACTCAATGATCTGCTTAGGTCCCTTCCGACCCTAGAAACTATGAAATTATGAAACTATAATATTAACCATATAAATGAGTTTCAAGCAATTTACATGTATGTATATGTGAAATTACAACAGTGACACAAAGTTATTTAGGGAAAGAAATGAAAACTCACCTCTGTTTTTCCAAAAATAGGAGTGACTGGTGGCCAAGTCCTACTTCAATGCATGGACAAATGACCCTCAAAACCCTGAATGGGAAGGGACCTATTTGTTTGAGAGATGAAAATGAAATGTGAAATGCTTACAATGGAAAACTTCTTATTGCTGTGAGTAGAGTTTTCTGCTTTCTTCTGTAATACAGGAAAATAATGGCAATATCATGAGAGTCTGAGATCTCTGGTAACAATCATAGGTAATAACCATACTATTATTGTGTGTCACCAAACCTTAATTACCGGCAAATGAACAATGACTTCTATGATATTTGGTAAACTAAAGTAGCCTATTAAAAAAATAACTTACCTATTCACTCCTGAAATCAAATAAGCAGCTATTCATTAAATCCAAGGAAAATTTTGAAAGAAAAATGCTAATGCTTCCATTGCAAACTTGAAAAGAGAATTAGGACTGCAACATTTTATATTTAAGCCCAAATTTATAGTAAATTTGAGGCACATTCTAGTCTGGCCCACTTAGGCAGAAAGCCTGCTTAGACGAAGAACAAAGTTTGCTGGTATAGCTATGAAATAAACCAAATTTAGAAAGGTGAGCTAATAGATATTTATCAGAGATGGTAAGTTTTTTCCTTCTCATAAAATGGTTAGAGATAGAAAACTATGTGAACGGACTTATAGAATCAAAGAAAATGAAGGTTGAGAGGGTTAGATCATCTAGTCCAACCCCCTGCTCAAAGCAACTAGATTACCCCAGCTAGATCATCCCAGTCCTGGTTTTCTCTAGCCAAATCATATAAACCTCCAAGGATAGAAATTCAGCCACCCCTCTGGGTAACCTGTTCCAGTGTTTTACTATCCTCCTGATCAGAAAGGTTTTCCTAATATTTAACCTAAACTTCCCTTGCTGCAACTTGAGACCATTGCTCCTTGTTAGATCATCTGCCACCACTGCAAACAGCCTAGCTCCATCCTCTTTTGAACCACCTTTCAGGTAGCTGAAGACTGTTATTAAATCCCCACCAGCTGCATATACCTGAGATACTGACTGCAAAATAGCTCATTGCTACTGCACAGTAGCGTTGTATGGCATGATGA
>NW_017728918.1:32345532-32365556 GCF_001723895.1 Crocodylus porosus | reverse complement strand
TGCAGCCCAGTATGCTATTAGTCTTCTTCACAACAAGGGCACACTGTTAGCTCATATTCAGCTTCTTGTCCACTGTAACTCCGAGGTCCTTTTCTGCAGAGCTGCTGCTTAGCGAGTCATTCTACAGCCTATAAACCCAGTGGTGCATGGGTTTGTTCCATTCTAACTGTGCACTTATCCTTATTGAACCTCATAAGATTTCTTTTGGTCCAATCCTCCAATTTGTCTAGGTCTCTCTGAATCCTAGCCCTAGCCCCCAGCATATCTACTTCTGCCCCCACCTTGGTGTCATCTCAAACTTGCTGAGGGTGTGCTTCATCCCATCTTCCACAATTCTGATGAAGATATTGACCAAAACCAGTCACTTGATGCCAGTTGCCAACTGGACATTGAGCCATTGAACTACCCTCTGAGCCAGACAATCCAGACATTTTTTATCCACTTTACAGTCATTCATCCAACCCATATTTCAGTACCTTGTGCTGACAACACTACTTGATTTTAAAAGTGGGGGCAGAAAAGGAGGTGTTGTGATAACAGTGTTTTTTTCAAGCTTTCATATGGCAATACTGTGGCTAGACTGTAATGCACGTTGTGATCTAGCTATGAATACTTAAACAGAAAATATGCCACCATAATAAGCCCCCACAGTAAAAGAATTAATATAAATGTGACTAAAATTGTTCTTTCTTTTGAAGCCTCAGTGAAGACTGTAAAGACAGTGATTATTAAAGAATTCAGCTGGTTTCAGAATTGACCTTAACCTGGGAAAAGCTAGGCAGAAGCAGAGGGAAAACAGATTAAAAATTCAATGCAGTGTTTCATGGCCTTGGTAACCTGGGACTGGGGTACTCAAGAGCTACTGACAGCTTGCATTTCAAAGCTGATTTGTAAAGTTGCCAACAGGTCAGTAATCAGTAACTTTACAGAGCATGCAGCTGACATAGAAAGGCTAAAAAGAACAACAAAAGACATAATTGGATCTTAGGACCCAAAAGATGCCATGAATGCATTCATTTTTGGCACTATGTTTGCTGCATGTTGTGACTAGATATGGGTTATAATGAAGGTTATTTGCATATTTTTCATGAAGTTGGGATGCACTGAGTTATAAAAATTACAGACACCCCCCCCCCAACATGAAGCTTTTTCACTGGCACTTGGAAACCTGTTTTGAAATATTTGCAGAATTACAGAGGAAGTTAGAGATAAAAAGAGACCCATTAGGTCATCATATGTCTCTCCCTTCCAATGCAGAAGGGAGAGACACATTATTCCCCCCAGTTTATTCTTAAACATTTTGTCCAGTCAATATTTAAATTACTCCAGCAAGTGGCACTTCTATCATATCCCTAGGGGAAAACATTTTACAGGCTAACAACAGTCATATTTGTTTATAAAAAAAAGAAAAAAAATCAAGGAAACACAAAGAAAACAGCAAAGGAGCTACACACAGCTGTGAATCTGAATATATTTTACATTAAACTCATGTATACAAAATTTGAAGTTAAGTGTTGTTGACTTGGCTAGATGTTTTCTTTGAAAAGGACCAGGGTGTCAGGATTTTACCCACTAGTTAAGCTGTATTTTATTTATGTATTCCACTCATCCTCTAATAAACACACAACTGCATGAATCCCAAGTCAGTGTCTGTTGGTGGGATACTTGGTGATGTCTTATTGGGTGAAAGTGTGTTGGGGACAGAACATCCTCTAAGCCCTCTGTAGCCTTGGCTTCAGTCCCCTGGACTGAGCAACTGCATCCATCATACACAGGTCTATGGATCCTGGACTGATCATGGGCTCAGTGGTCATGCTCAAGCTATCTCAGGTAATGACATGCTCAGGAAATGTGTCATCTCAGGAAAAGCAGATTCTATTAGCTTGAAGGTATTATAAGACACCTCCTCTTAATGCTCCAAACAGGACAAAGGGGACACAGAGTTGCATTTGCTTTGCTGCCTATCCATTGTGACAGTGGCATGTGCAGAACTGGTAGCAAATTTAAAAAAAAAAATCTGTCTAAGCAACAGCTTCTGCATGAAGCATTAATGGTCCTCTATTCCCGTGGTTGAAACTGGACCATAGAGTACAGCATGGAAGGCCACAGAACCTTTTTCAGAAGCTTGTTTCTGCCAGTGCTACTCTGTGGGTGCAGCTACACATACAATTAATGTGATACAATAAACTCCAGCCCCCTCATGCCCCAACCAGCTGCATCAGCATCTACACATGGATTGTGTGCACTAAATAATGCTGCCACAGGATAGCACTTATGTTTACAAGTATTAATGTATGGCGGAGTTAGTTTTCTGTGGCCTAATAGGGCTGCACACGTAAACACTGAGACTTTACTGTGGAGCTAATTAGGCACCTCTGCAGTAAATGTCTTGGGTAGATGTACCCCATTTGAGCAATCTATAAAAAACTCTGTCCCACTGTTGTTACAGACAATTATTTTCAGGTAAGTGACAAGGGAAATTTCTTGAGAAGGCACAACATAGGCAAGAATTCATAGCACATCAGATATTCTCATATGGCTCAGTTTCAGAACAAATGCTATTTATGACAAAGTGTCTTGGTGCTTATACCAGATCATAATATAAGGGGGTTTGTTCTTGTTAAGGATGTAGCACACTAAGGAATATGGCAAGCCCTTTTGGTTCTTTTCTTCAGAAATCTTTGTTATTCCTATGCTTGTTTTTCTGGTTTTCAGTTTCTGAATTTTTTTAAACGTTCCACTACTCGATTGACTTCAAAGAAAAACCTATAAATATTAACATAGGAATGCACGTTATCCTGGTATTTTACCATTATTTTACTCCTTCCAGTACACCAGTGATAAATATTTGCCAGTTTGAGGATTAAATAATTTATTTGGGGGGATATTTTTTAACATCGTGTTTCCTACAGGTTCCCTGCAGGGATTAACTATAAATATACAAACATGAATATGTAATCAGTCTAAGGGTTTATGAGTCCTTGTTTATCAGAATTACAGAATCCGGTGGTGGGACTTCAAAGAAAGCAATGGTCATTGCTAGCTTTTCACTCCTGAAGGTTTTTCACCACCAGGCTCATAAGAGGAATGCTTAAGTTAGTTTGTTGTCATTAGAAAGAAACCGCCGCTGTCACTGGCTGGAGGGGAAAAATATGATTCAAGAAAGTATTTTAATATTATAAATGCTATCTTAAGTGCAGTGAAAAATCTGATGATTATATCATGCCAATGGCATTGCACCCATGGGGAAAATACAATATTATAGTAACATGGTAATAATAGCTAAGAGCCTGCTTCTGATCTGCACATCAGATGTACCCTCTAATAATCTGGTGTGTTAATATGCCTGAACCTCCCAGGATATCTGTGAGAAACCTGCATATGGAGGGAGCAACAAATGCCAGAAATTGTCTGTGCTTGTCTGAGAAGAGATGTAGTTCTAATCACATTTTCAGAAATTTTCTGTAAAGCACCATATCATGAGTGCAGCATCCTTTAAAAAAATGATGCCATGTTCAAGCCACAGTGGGTAGTGCGCTGATGTTTATGATGCCCAAGCTGCTAGAGCATCAAGTGTCCTGAAAGGAGTGTGTCTAACAGTTCTGTCACTGACGTCAAAATTCACCCCACGCCCCCTGTCTACAGTTAAGAAGCTAGGTTTCTACATACTAAGCACTGGCTAAAGATGCATGTGTTCAGTTTATTAGTGTTGAAAGTCAAGCATTAAGAAAGCAGAGAAATTATTCAGCACATTAACAGGGTCGTAGGTAGAATTAGTGTGATAAAAAAAAGAGAAACAACCTTAACTCCTCAGGAAAACCTTCCTATCAGTGGGAAGACTGTCCTTCAGAATCCACATGCACCACTGGAGTGGGTCAGCTATTTGATTGCAGTGTCTGGATTAACTGCATAATCAAACCAATGCAAACTCCTATGAGGACCCTCTTAAATCTGTTTACACTGAATTATAAAATGGAACCCTGTTAAAACAGTGGGAATGTGGAATAAAATTTCCTGCTGTGTTGACAGGCCTGGCAGATCTAAACCCTGAACCACACTAGTTCTCTAGCCCTTTTTCTATATGAAGGTGACAGGAAGTTTGTTAAATACTTGCCAACTGCTGCTGCTGGCTGACTGCTGACACTTAATTTGCTATGCATTTTTAAAACTTTTCCCCAACATGTGGAATAAAGGCATGCTGTGCTGTGCATGCGTGCATGGCTAACTGGGCTATCTAGGGATGTATGTATCTTGTCAGGTGTGCAATGAAAGGGGCAAGGCTCCACATGGGGCCTTATTAGCTTGGTCCTATAATTTAAGTATCTGATGACCCATCCATCTGATTTCTAAAAACTTTAAGGTCTGTGATTCCTTTACTTACATGCACACATGCGCACACACTTATATAAAAACCCCAAAACTCCAAGCAAACAAACAAAAAAACAAAAAAGACCCAGCTCATGTCTCTGTCATTATCTATCTTGTTATTTCTAAAACTAGGCATTTAAACACAACAAAGTAAATAGTAAATAGAGGATATTGTAGTTTCTACACTACCAACAGAAGGCACCGTACCCATAAACATATTATTTTTCTTAACCAAAAATATATATTTTATCTTAAGCTCCCCCCTTAACTCTGACCCCCTAAAAATATAATCAATCTAATTTTTCAAGAGTTCTGATGCTTATTGTTCTGTTTATTTCAGTGGGAACTTGGAGTGATGCCTCCCCCTGCCCCCTACCAAAAAATTACATCCAATTCTTTCACCAGAAATTTCAAACAATATGTTTGTTTGACACACAAGTGGAAATGATATGTGTGTCCATTATTGACCTATTGATCAGATCTTAGATATAAGTCTCCATTTTATGGAGTCATAGAGAGGGGGGACGGAAAGGGACCTGCAGAGGTCATCGAATCCGGCACCTGCCTGAGGCAGGATCATCTCTACCCATATAATGTTACTATAAATTATTGTTACAGTTGTTCATGTTCTTATTAAACTACAGATACAACATAGTGCTAAAAATAGCATAACAAATCATCTGACACATTGACTAGCAGATATTTCATATTTGATTTTGTCCCTAAGAAGAAAAAATCTGAATAGTCATTCAGTATAACAAAAATTATACATAAAATCCCAGCAATGCATAGGTCAGAGTTAAGGTTGTTTCAAAAAAATATGTGTTTCCTTTGTTATTGAGTAGGATACTGCCATGTATTCTTTAGGAGGGCAGTGTAAAATTTATGATGCCCCTAAACTATTTATTTGATCCCTCTTGACTCGGTCAACCAACAAAGATGTGATCAAGTAATTATGCTATTTTTCATTCAAACCTTTCATCTGTCTTTTTTCTTTGAAAGGAGGCTTTTTGTATTTAGTATGTATAAAGAAACAAATGCAAGTATTATAACAGAAATAGTCTGTACTTCTTGGAATACCTGCCATTTAAACTAAATAAAGTCACACATCACATTACAGAGTGCTGTAGTAAATGTGTTGCCAGCATTTCCTTTCAAAACTGTAATTTTTAAGAAAGTAGCTCTTCTTCTAACCTAAAATGACCTTCCTGATGAGGATTCAGCCCCCCACCCTCACCCACCATTCAAAACTGTTGCAATTGGATAAAACCTATCCAATTCTCTTCCTGTTAATTTAGGTTCCTCTTAAACTACACATACTCACGGCCTTTCTGGCTATCTACTCCTTGGCTAGGGACAAAAGTTACACATAAACCAGTATAAGTAATCAGAAACTGGTTTAAACCTGTAACAGAATAGAAGTTAAGTGCACATAAACCAGTTTCAAAATGGCTGAACCTGGTTTAAGGTAAACCTGGATGTAGTATCAGACTTAACCAATTTAGGTTAAAGTGGTCAATGGAACATCTTGTCCCAGATCCCCTTTCAACTCAAGTTAGGTCCCAGTTCCCCAGTATCCCAGGAGTCTTTGCCAGCGGGCAAGCTAGCCTCCACCAGTGCTTTTCTGTTCCAGCATCTGGGCTGGCCTTGCTCTGGGCTGTCACAGAGCAGCATTGGTGCAGGCGGGGGCAGAGCAAGGACCCCTCTGCCCAGCCTGGGGTTCCTCCCTCAGTGTGGGAGAGGACCACACTGCAAGGGTCCTCCCCTACCACAGGCAGCTCTGCCCACTGTGAGTCTCGGCCTCTGACCCACAGTGGAAAAGTGGGAACAGTGGCTCCTTGACACATGGCACCAGCTCTGAGCCAACTCTGAGGGTGGAGAGGTGGAGAGTGGCACAGTAGGGGGTTTCCGTCTTGTCCTTCTACAGAGACCTCCTATCCCTATTGCTTGGTTTTCATAGATTTCATAGATTTCATAGACATTATGGCTGGAAGCGACCTTGGAAGATCATCGAGTCCAGCCCCCTGCCCGAAAGGCAGGAAGTCAGCCAGGATCATAGGATCCCAGCAAGATAAGCATCCAATTTACTCTTGAAGGTGTTCAATGTAGGTGCTCAAACCACCTCCGATGGCAGGTTGTTCCAGACCTTGGGGGCTCGGACAGTAAAGAAATTCTTCCTTCTGTCCAGCCTGAAACGGTCTTGCAGTAGTTTATAACCATTTGACCTCGTCATCCCTTGGGGCGCTCTAGTGAGCAAACGTTCCCCCAGATACTGGTGGTCACCCCTGATAAACTTATAGGTGGCCATCAGATCACCCCTGAGCCTGCGCTTTTCCTAAAGAGTCCCATGGCTCTCAGCCTGTCATTGTAAGATCTGTTTTCCTGACCTTTGATCATGCGCGTGGCTCTTCTCTGGACTCTCTCAAGCTTCTCCACATCCTTTTTGAATTGTGGAGCCCAAAACTGGATGCAGTACTCCAGCTGCGGTCTCACCAAGGCCAAGTACTAGGGGAGAATGATGTCCCAGGATTTGCTTGAGAAGCATCTATGGATGTAAGCCAGCTTTTTGGTCACTTTACTAGCCACAGCATCACATTGCAGGCTCATGTTCATCTTGTCATCAATGATGACCCCCAAGTCTCTTTCATCTGTAGTGCTAGCCAGCGTAGCACTCCCAAGCCTAAAAGGATGCTGCAGGTTTTTCCTCCCAAGGTGGAGGAGCTTGCATTTTTCAGTGTTAAACACCATCAGGTTCTCATCCATGGTGTAAGCCTCCAGGCTGCCTGCATGTCTCTCTGGCTGCCACTGATGCCAGGATCTGGCAGGACACACCAGGTGGCTGGGGGGTCGGGGGGATGGGGTTGGGGGACTTGTGCTGGGCAGCGTCAGGGAAAGGATCACTCCACACAGGGAAGGATCAGGCTCCATTTCCCAGCACAAACCTCCTAGACTTCCCAGTGCATCCCACTGGAGCTCAGCATGAGCAGCAGCTGGCAAGAAGCACTAAGTGACCTGGGAGCCTTGTGCCAGACAGTGGAGTCCAATCCTTCTCTGTATAGAGTGTCCTTGCTGCCTGGTGCAAGCCTCCTGGGCTTCCTGGCACATCCTGCCAGTTGCTGCTGGTGCTGGACTCCAGAAGGACACACTGGGTGCCCAAGGGGGGTTGCACCAGGTGGCAGTGGGAACAACAGTGCTCCATAAAGGGCAGGATTGGGTTATGCTACCCAGCACAAGCTCCCGGGTTACCCAGGGCATCCGTTTGGAGCCTGGCACCAGCAGCAGCCAGCAGAACACTCCAGGTGGACCAGGAGACTTGCTCTAGGCAGCAAGGACAGGAACTCTCCATTAAAAGAAGGGTTGAGCTCCACTGCCCAGTCCAAGCTTCCCAGGCTGCCTCATACTTTCCTCCAGAGTCTTGCATCAGCAGGAGCCAGAAAGACACACTAGGCATCCCTGGGGACTTGTGCTGGGCAGTGGGAGGGGGAGGGGGAAAGGAGGGAGCTGATCCTTCTATCTATGGAGCCAGCTCAGCCAAGCAGGGACAGGGAAAAACTCCCCAGGGCCCAATCCCTCCCATCTGAGACTGGGGTAAGGGGGCTTCATTCCCTCCCTCCCCATCAGTGATCCACTGGTCTAGCCATGTAGAGGGGGTATCAACCCCTCCACCAGCATCTGGGCAGACCAGGACTTGGGGACTGGCCCCAGGAGAGGAGACTACTTTCCCCACCTCCTCTGTGTGTCAGTGACTTGCATCAGCCCAGACCAGCTGTAGAGGGGAGGGGGAATTAACTTCACCCTCCCCACCCGCACAGGTAGACAGACTCCCCACCCACTCAGAGAGATCCCAGACTGGCTGAGGAAAACCCCTTAGAGACCTGGAGCTCCCCCAGCATGGACAGGTGTCCAGCTCGGGGCCATCTGGGGATGAGGGACTGTTTCCCCCCCTATGGGGGATAGCAGGGGGTTGAGGGGGGTGCCAGCCAGCCAATTAGGGATGACCCAGCAATGGCCAGCAGGCTGGGAGTCATGCTCTGGCACCTTCTGCCTTTTGGCCTGGGCCAGTGCAGGCCTCTGCCTGCCTTTCCCAACTCAAAAGTAAACTTCTGTTCTGTTCATTATTGGTTCAATTTACACAGCTTAGAGAAACCTGCAAAGATTGATCCAACTGCCTTGGGCTTTATGATTGTCAACTGTCTGTACTTAGCCCTTGTGATACCCCCATGGCTTCTGGTGCTACCATGTCCTTGCTTCTCTCAACGCTAAGAAAAGAAAGTTGAGCCTGAATACAGCTTTTGGAATAGGGAGGACAGAATGAAGCTATAACTACAGAATGGTTTAAAGCAGTAGTTCTCAACCTTTTTAAAACTCAAGACACCCCTCATTACACTCAAGGCACTCCTTCAGAAAATGCCAGCTCTTAGTTTTCACTTCTTTTTTTACTACAGATAAATAGTAGAATGAGAACTCAAACCACAACAGGTTAAAATGTTCTTAACACCATAAATTCCTATTTGAAATCTCTGGATTTATCTTGTGAGTCATGTTTGCCCACCAAGCAGTGCCAACATTGCAAAGCACCCTGTGGCACCCTTGATAGGATCTCATGGCATCTGATTTAAAGTCTGCTGTTTAAATTACTGGTTTGAAATTTAAATCACTGGTTTAAAAGTCCACTATTACACAATGGCATCATAGTCGGGGCATAGGGAGAAGAGGAAACAAGAGGTCAAAGGACCTATTTAAAGAATTTTTCAAGGTTGTGTCTTATATTGTGTGGCAGGCATACCGATCCCTGCCAGTGCGCAGGGCTTGGGGAAGAGCACGGTTGATTGGTGGAATGTTTTCACCAATCAGTTGGGAAGGGCTTGCCCCGCCCCTGCCCGAAAAGGGAGGTGGGAGGGGCAAAGAGCCTTGGACCTGATTGAAGCCTGAGCTTGCAGGTCTGTCAGACTTCGGGGGGTGGAGCCCCAGACAGAATGAAAAGGAACAGCGTGCCTTGTACAGGGCGAATGTGTCGGGGCACAGTGAAGAGAACAGAGCTTAGAAGAGCTGGGAGAGCTGCCCAGCAGGGTTAACGCAGTTGCCTCTGAAGAGCTCCTGGTGGCGACAGGGAATGGTGGATGATTCCAGCCCCAGTCGGTGCACAGCACAGCACATAGGGCTTCAGCCTCTTGGTGCACAGCCCGGTCCATGGAGCCAGACCCTGGGAGCAAGAGGCTTGGGTCTGCCACCCTCCCTGGCATGTGGCCAGGGCCCAGTGCACACACTGTTGCACGGTGTTCAGACCCTGGGAGCTGCACAAGGTAGCTCGGGGCCATCTATTCCTGGCACATGGCCAGGACTCCCATGCATGCATCAGTGCACAGGCGGGTCCCAAGCGGGGACCTGGGCCTCGGAGCCACAGGAGGTGGCCTGAGCCTCAACACTGAGCAGAAGGCAGAGAAGAGCCCTCGGCATCTGCAGTGAGGCACAGGGCTTCATGGAAGCCACTGGGTCAGCTGGAGCCAGAGGCCTGATCCCACGGCTGTTGAGGGAAACTCCAGCTGGGGTAGGAGGACCCTGCTTTGGCCAAGGAACTGTGAGTTATCGGGGAAGGGGTTCTCACAGGAGAGGATGCCCCTTGGAGCAGCAACCAGCCTGGAGCCCCGTGGGGATAGGATCACAGTCAAACCCATGAGGGGCTGAGAGGCCCTGAGATTCTCCTTCCTGGAGCTGTACCAAGACTCCCAGTTATCAGAGAGGAAGTCAGTATACCCTGTGACACTGTTACTGTGAGGGATGTGTGGACACATTATATTTTGTAAATAGCACCACATTTTGTTATCCATAATGTGATTGGTTGCTTGCTTGTTAATACGTGTATTTCCTATTGCAACTCTTGTTGATACCTGTGGGTTCACCTGTGCTTACCTGTGGTTCACTTGTTGTTACCTGTTGTTCATTTACTTTTGTTATACCTACCCGTTACTGACAGCTGCTTACCTGCATAGGGACCCAGGCACTTTGAGGTGGTATGACACTTGGGGCCTCTAATTATGCAGCATAACGGTATTTGGTGATTTGAATATTGTATATATTTACCATTATTCTCCTGTAAGTCTGTACATATTGTTACCTGATACTAATAAATCTGGAAATAGTTAAGCTGTTGAGTCCTGGCCTGACTCTATAGAGAATAGAGGTGGCTGGCCTGCAGAGCAGACCCCTCAGCACTCCTGCCTGGCCACCCATCCCCTCCAACTGGGTGGGGAGACACACATACTTGGGTGCACCGAGGTTACAATTGTTTGTGTCCAAATATTTATGTTAAAGCAAATCATGAGTCAAGTTTGTTTTCTGTCCTGACAAATTGTCAAAGTTTATAGGTTCTCCCATAACATTTCTATAACAGTAATATATGGGATAAAACTTTTAATAGCTTTTCAAAGTATTTTTATAAAACTGAGCTTGGCAGGCAGGTATCCAGTCACACAGCGTAATCACTTCCAGCATTTACTGCACGTATAATTTGCTGCATGCAACAACTACCACCCATAAAGGTTTTACCATGCCTACTCTAAAAATAAGTTTGTGATAGCTGCTATGGTTATTCAGTAAATAGAATAGCATTTATTGTTCAAATAAACTAAATAGGAATTCATACAAATACTAGCCTGGCCTTGGCCTTACAAGGTTTACTGTAATGATTCCGTTAAAAATCTACTCAAAGTGAAACTCCCTAAACAGACAATAATATTCAGAGCAGAATTATGACAATAATAGTAATATTGTTTCTTACAGAGCATCGGGACAGCAGATATAATTAGGAGAAGGAGATGTGAAAACTAAAAATAACAATTTCAAGGGCTTTTGCCTTGAGATGAACTATTCCAGCATCTACTATACAGAGAGCCTTATTTAATCACTTTAAAATCATATTAATTGGAGATGGAAACCATACCTTAGATTATGTGGTACAGACTTTCTGTGAAAGAGAATGAAAATGAAGGTTTCCTGTGCACCGCAATCCTTTTCCTGCTACAAAGTTAAAGGAGACAGGACAAACAAAGCATTCCTGTACAAACCAGTATGGTGTGGACAATAACCCACTGCATAACTGAATGCTTTGAGAGTGAATCACTCTTAGGTATATTCAAAACCATAGTCCCTACCCCAAATACGTTACAATTAAAGGAAAATATTTTTTCAAAAAGTATATACAGTAAATGTCATCAAATGTTTATGAAAATGAGTAACAAATAATTTATGGTACATACACAGTCTAAAGCAGATAAAAGTAATGAGAATCTCTGAATTTTTAATCTAAAACTTAAAGAATTTTACATTAATTAGATTTAATTACAACATTAAATATTTACTACTACTTTCTGTAGAAAATGTTAACATTTTAGAAACATATCTAACACTTTTGTCCTCTTTCCTAAAACATGACATCAACTTTTAAAACTTAGAGAGTTTACATTTAATGGGCAAAATTCCCCTCTATTAGGGACACTACTGAAGAGTTTGTTCTGGTGCTGCTTTTGTCACACAAGATTAGTTAAGTCTCACCTGGAGTCCTGTGTCCAGGTTGGGGCACCATATTTTAAGAAAGTGGTAGAGAAACTGGAGAGAGTCCAGAAGTAAGGAGCAAAGTTGAACCGGGCTGGAAAGCAAACCATATGAGAAAAAACTGAAGACCTTCCTTGGAGAAAAGATTAAGTAGACACTATACCAGTTTTCAAATATTTGAAAGGCTGCTATAAAGAAGATAGAAAAATATTACTGTCCTTTGATACAGAGGGCAGGGCACAAGGAGAAAGGTTTAAATTGCAGCAAAGCAGATGCAGATTAAATCTTAGGAAAAAAACAAGCTAACTGTAAAGTCAGAAGGACAATAAAACAAACTGCCCAGGGAAGTTACAGAATTTCCTTCACTGGAGGTTTTTAAGAAGAGGTAGTTAGACGTTTGTCTGGGATGGTTTAGAAATAACAAATCCTGTATCTATACAATGGGGAGAGATAGGTGACCCTTCAAGAGTGGTTCTGTGATTCACACTGATTAATAATCCCATTTAGATCATAATAGAGAACGTTGACAGGACACGCCTTTACCGAACATTAAATCTCAGGATCTCCAAAGACTTAGGGCCAGATCCTAGTCTACCTACTTGCAACTGAAGTGGACATAGGGACTTAATTACAATTCTATACCACCCTGTTCAAGTCCCTCAATACCTATGAATACATCTGCTTTTGTAACTGTCATCCTATCCTTAAGCTTGAGTCTCAAAAAAAAAGGAGCAAGGACGAAGATCCAATAACCTTTTGTATTAACAGTTTTCAAGAGCTCACACAAGAGGAAATGGAATCACACTTAGGCATCTAGGTCCATTTACATGCCTAAGACACAGAATAAAACCTGGCCTCAAAGAAACATTACTGTAGTCCCGGGGCGGGCAAAATACAGCCCGCAGGCTGGATCAGGCCATTCTGTTTGGCCCACGGGGCCCCTAGGCATTTTTTTTAAATTAATGTTTATTTGTCTCTGGCTCATGTCAAAAGTGACAGGAGCCTGGGGCAGTAGGACGCAGGGAAAGAACAGCAGGCCCCTGGAAGAGCAGGGTCCACCCTGCCCCACTCCCCCCAGCCAGAGGGACCATGGGGCTGTTCCCACCTGTGCCGGAGCAAGAAACTCAGGTAAGAGGGGGTTGGGGTGCACACACTGGCTAGGCCTGGGGCCGCTGTGGACAGCACGAGCTGGTAGGGACGTGGCCTGGGGCATAGGGAGGTGGTGCAGAACTTGTATCCTGCACCTGAGGCTTGGGGTGGCAATGGCTTGGGGTGGCAACGGCTTCCCCCACGGGAGGCTCCAGTGGGTGCTGCCACCCTTGGGGAAAGGCATGGGCCCCCCGCTCCCCAGGCCCCCAGCAGCAGCTCACTCCCTGGCCCCAGGACAGGCAGGGAGGCTGTTCCAGGAGAGGGAGTGGAACCACGGCTACTTTTCTGCTCCAGAAGCTCTTGCAGATGTGAGGAGCCCAGGGGCCCCGGGAAGCTCTCGGCCAGTTCCAGGAGCAGTGTGGGTCACCTCCCAAGGTGGCTGAGGGTGGCATGACCCGGCAGGGTCCTGGCCCAAGGAGCAAAAAAGCAGCCGTGGCTGTACTCTGGCTCCTGGCGCAGCCTCCTGCCCATCGTGGGGCTAGGGGGTAAGCTGCTGCCAGGCCACCAGGCCCCTGTGGGCCGGGGGGGCATGCCTTCCCCCCAGGGTGGCAGCACCCACTGGGGCTACCCATGGTGGGGGAAGCCAGGCTGTTGCCAACCCAAGCCTCAGGCACAGGATACAACTTCTTTGCCACATCCCTGGGCTTCCCGCATCCGGGCCACATGCTGTCCTCAGTGGCCTTGCTAAGCAGCCCTCCGCCCAAAATAATTGCCCACCCCGATGTAGTATCACAACTTAAATATTAGGTATGTAGGACTATCTCCCAAGTTAAGAATATGAGAACTGATTGACAAAAAGATACGTTTTAGTCAAACACAAGTGTTTAGGTTCAGCATCAGAGCAGCTAAATGAGATTCCATGATCTGTCTCATGTGGAATGCCAGACTTTAAATAGCCCCTTCAGGGTTTAAAATCCAAGAAACTGATAAATAACTTGTATAAAGCCACAGAGTAAAACATTTCATTTTATTCATTATTAGCAAGCAGATATAAATCTGATTATTCTTTTGTATTGACATAAGTAATCTCCCCAGTATAGTGTGAAATGATTTCAAGCTAGAAAAATGTAGGTTGGTAATTTTTATACACTTCAACATTATTATAAAATACACAATGACTTTTTTTTTTTTACAGAATGTTGAGTTATTAAGTGTCAATATTTAAAGGTAGTTAACATCAATCCATTATCAGAAGCACTTCAACTTTGCCCAAGGTACATCTCAGTCTTATACCTCCATCTGCAAAGAGTTAAACTGCCAAATTAAATGGTGCTTTGTCCGTTCACTGTCCTGTGACAATGTAATGGAAAAACTCTTATCATGCTTATGTGGAGGAAGGGCAGAGTTAAATACAAGTTTTACTTTCATTTAAATTAGTATGAAATAGGAATAGCTATACAGACTTCAACAGAATTTCTGAGGTATAAGATGGGTCTGGGATGCGAATCAGGACACTTCACTGAATTTATTGACTTTTTTTAGTTTGAGAAGTCTACACATTTGTATTAATTAATAAACATATTTTGAATACATTTAATTTGATGTGTTTTATGTTGCAGAAAAGGGCACCATTCAATTGGGGGGATTTGAAGGGTACTGTGTTTGTTATGTGAAAAGCTTAATAAAAAGCTATCTCCTGGTAAGATTGGGAGGAGTGTGTAGAAATCAGTTTCCCATATTACAATGTTCCGATACTGTAGCTTGCAGTGACACCAAACCTCTGGATCGTGATGTGAACATAGTACAGGATTTTCCTCAAAACCTCTTACATTGTGAGTCCTAGTTGTAGTAGCAGCAGATGGCCTAGGAGAAAGAGATAATTAAGATAAAAGCAAAGCAAGGGGCAGGTTCACAAACCAAAACGCATGTCGGTATCATTGATATTAAGAAGGTCAGCAAGATTATGACCTTCTTAATATCAATAAACCTTTCACCTGTTTTTTCTCTCAATAAGGTTCAATTAATACCAACAAGATAGAGAAAATATACATGAAAGGCAGTGCTCTCACCTAAATTAGGTTTCAGTAAGTGTTTAATGTCAGAATTAAGCAGCACCAGAACATTACTAACTGTTCTCATAAGATATGAGCTGTAAATCATGGAAACCAAGATGCAGGGTGCTCTCCTGTTCACCTGTAAACACCTGCACACCTTTCAAGCTGCAGAAATTATAATTAAAATCTTGAATGTTGATACAGCCAGGTACTCTTACAACAGATTCACCATCTTGGGTGGGACATGCTTGAGAACAGCTTTTAGAGGTAAAATATCAGGAGATTAGAAAATGAGGGCAGTGTTACACTTTACACTGTGAACTTCACAAAGTTGATGGGTGTTAGTGCTAACTCAAGTTTGGAGCAGTCACACTTCAGATCAGCAAGGGCATGAAGGAATGAAAGGTAAGAATCCCCCTCTCCTCCTCCCATTTTTGGTTCCCCCCCATCCCTTGCCTCCCCTTGCTCCTAAACCATTATTTACTAGTGACTGCCCATGTTGTCCATCCCAAGGGAGCAGGCAGGCTGCTGCTATTTTGGCCCAGAACAGCAATAGTGGCAGTGGCTAGAAAAGCAAGTTAACCCTTTCCTGACAGCTCCACTGGGACAGACAGTGCGTGGGCAGCCACAAGTAAGGGGGGGACAGAGGGAATGAGTGGGCAATGAGGGGTGGGCAGGTGGGCAGTGGGCCTGATCCATGCCAGCAAGGGAGGGGGTGTGGAGGGTGTTTATACTAGGGTGTAGCCTAGAGTGGCTACAACTTTGTGCAACATGAGCTGGGTAGCATGGATCAGAGATAAAACTAAAACTGGAGTTACGTAACTTTGAGCCACATAAGTGCTTAAAACCAGTTTCAGGTGTTCATTTGTGAACAATCCAGGTGTTAAGTGGTCCAGGAGCCACCCAAAATTACCATATAACAAGGCCCTGAATCTCTTCTAAATTCTGTTTTTCCTGAAACCAATCATAACTCCAGGACAGTGGACAGCAACCTTTTGGTGCCACATGCTGGAGTTTACAGCCTGGCTGTGGCTGTGTGCCAGAAGTCTCAAACTCACAGAGCAATCAGCTGCCTGCATTCACCCTGGCTGCAGATTCCCAAACCCTCTGAAGGAAACAAAGAAATGACAGAAAAACAGGCTTTGCAGCAGAAGGCAGTGCTGTGTAGGGAATGGAGGGCATGGCACAGCTTTGTGCTGCCGATTTTCTGTGCCAGATTGGACCCTTGCAGGCTGGATCAGACCTCTTCATGGGCTGGATCCAGCCTGTGGGATGCAGGTTACTGACCCCTGCTATAGGATAGTGGTTCTCAGCTTTTTTAGACTCCAGGCACACCTTGTTAGACTCAAAGCACCTGAGAAAGCACCAGGTCAAAGCTTTCACTTGTTTTTTGAATAAGAAAAAACACTAGAGACATTCTTTTCTTGCAAAAAACTCAGAAGACCACAGCAGAAGACCACAGCAGGTGAGAATATTTCTGATGCTATGAATTCCAACTTCAAATGCCTGGGTTTATTTTCTGAATCCTGTGCAGGTGTTTGTGCGCCAAACAGTGCTATTATTGCACAGCATCCCTAAAAGTGTCTCAGAGCACCCCAGACTGCTGCAGAACCCTGTTTGAGAATCACGGCTCTAGGGAGAGTTTAAATCCAGGAATTCATATCTAGGGCCCTTGCATCTGCTCCAGCCCTTCAAATTTCAGCATTTCACCTTTGTTCTTTCTAATCTTAAAGTCTTCAGCTGTTTTGCTATTATTTCCTGCCAAGGCAATGCTAAGTTCACAGGCAACACACTGCTGTCTTACTATGGAGCTGTTCAGCAGCCTCTACTACAATTCACAGGATGGAGTAGTCTCAGTCTGTGCCATCCGTGAGTGGAAGGTGAAGGACACAATGATCCACAGACCTATTTCCTGTATGCAGGCATGCATGGAAGCTGCATATGGATATGAGCCCCATGGCATAAAGCAAGCAGCCCTTTAAACAGTTGATCAATTTTATCCCCACCTTGGGCAGCTAAATTGAGCTTAATTCTGCTGCAACAATGTTTTAACATGGTGTAGAAACACTGTTTGCCCTAAATGCAAAATTAAAGAGAGGGGAAAAGGCATTCTTAGGACCTTGTTACACCTGACATTGTGAGCTGTGCAAATGATGGGTGTTAGTGCTAGCTCGAGTTTAGAGCAGTCACACATTCATGCCAGCAGGGGCCTGGGACCCTTCCCTGCCTCCTGTCCCAGGGCAGACAGTAAGCGGGAGGAGGGCGGGGGGGGGGCGGGAAGTGAGCAGGGATCTGGGGTGCTGGGAGAAGGGCAGGGGTTCAGTGGTCCTAATCTGGACCAGTGTGGGGAAGGGGAGTGTTTACACTAAGGTGTAGCCTAGTGTAGCTACACGTTAGTACAACATGAGCTGGGTAGCACCGATCACAGATAATCCTGCCCTGAAGTGGCCTAAGTTTGAGCCACATAACAAGTGCTTAAAACTAGTTTCAGGTGTTCATATACAGACAATCCAAGGGTTTAAGTGCTCCAGGACCCAGCCAAAATTACTATGTAAGAAGTCCATTACTAGGTAATGTTACAGAAACTCACATTTCCAGCATAGGAAATGATTAAATAAATGGTTGCTTGAACAGCGTTAATTATTTACTGTAATGTACGTGTCCAAGTAAAGTCCTTCTTAAAATGTGAGGTATTACCATTTAGGAGTCTGGTTGCTTAACTACAATTTCCTTTCTAGAGTCATACATGCTAAGCATTGCAAGCCCTCCAATAGCATAAGGGAAGAAGGAGCAACATGGAATAAAATAACTGGGGGGGAAAAGTCACCTCCTGTAGCTGTGCTTTCATATTTACATAAATATCTGCGCTGTTCAAAAGTATATAAATACAAAACCCTAGTATAGAACACAGTTCATCTTCTCGCTGTTTTGGAGAGCTGTGGTGTACAGAACAGTTGTATTTAAAATAGATTTGTATAAGCAAGTTAGAACAATTCATGAGGTATTTACCTGCATGCTGACAGCCTGATTCCACTTCCCCCCATCTGAATTTTACTGTCAGAATTCACTGTTTTGGTTTTTATAAAGACAGGTTTGCCTTAAGCATTTGCTTCTGCACACCCTATTCCCAAACTGGCCTGGGAAGAGAATGACACTAGAAGACAGACTAGTGCCGTGCACTATGTCAATTCTGCTTTCCTAGGGAGTTTTGTGAGTGCCACTACAACTTCTTGTTTCTGGCTGTGATACCAGGTTTCTGTTCCCCATAATTTGGATCTTATTGCAGCAAGTTGATCAGTTTTTAAAAGGTGTGCAGCACCAATATCATATGCCTACCGAAGAAAAAGGACCAGCATATTAAACAATAAGCAGACACTTCATTCAAGCTCACCTGTGCATGAAACCTCTGCCCTTCTTAAATGACATAGTGTACACCTTTTCAGAGGGTACAGATGTCATTCTAACAGTCAGAAATGAGCACTGGAGGCTGTGCATGTTGAGTGAGTGATTGCTATTCAGAATGTCAAAACCACAGTCTCTCCTGAGACTCCAAGGCTGTGCTGAGGGGATCTGTTATTGTTACCCCTATGCTGAAAGCTAGAGTAACTTCAGAAATAAAATACAGCATCAGAAGTCATGGAAGGTGACGTTTGGTTTTTGGGTTTTTTTAGATCCAGTGAATCATGATTCATTTTCTACTATGGGGAACATCTACAATAATGATGTCACCATTATTGTCAGCTTCCTTCAGAAGGTTGTCATAAAAATGGGTAGGAAATGTTTCAAAGAACGGGCAAATCTCTATTAAAGGTAAAAGCAGTGAGGCAAGCAAAGTTTATTTAATATTTCGGCTAAATAAAGGATTACTAAAATATTGCATGGGTTCAGTCAGACACAGCTGTATGAAAACAAAAAAATCTCAGATAAGCATTTATAAAGCCTCATTCTGCTCTCCAGAGGTGTGATGCTAACCTGACTCTATGGTGCACTTTGAGTGACCTACATCAGAAATGGTGTCAATTTGCATACTTCAGCCCAGGTCACTTTTTTTTTTAATTTGCTTTCCTTCATTTCTTATTTCTGCATTCAATCCTAAAGCTTTGTTCTTACCCCAAATGACTGTCAACTCCTATTACTGGTATGGGACTAAGGGCAAATCCAGACTGATCCAATAGTTATCTAAGTAGGGCTCAGGTAGAATTAGTGGCTTAGTTCCAAAAAAGCCAGAAAGACCCTTGACCAGCAGCCCTAAAATTCAGATGGTGCTTTTATTTTGAACTCTAAAGATCTTTGTACCTTGATTTAGGCTTTTGCTCATGCTCAGATGTAATCCAGCTTGAGACGCTGGGGAACTAACTCCCACCTAAGCTCCAGTGTGAGACAGAGAGTAGAATTGGGAAGATCTCTACGTTCCACCTAAGTCCCTGGAGAGACCTAATCTGTTAGGTTACCTCACAGCACACGTTTCACACTGCCAGCACTGAGTGCAGCACACAATGCAGCAGCTACAATCACTTTGGCTCAAAAACTTGGCCAGAGGAGAAGGTGGTGCTCACCTTTCCCATAACAGCTTAGCGATCAAAGGTTTGCTCTTGCTTTTTCTATTTCTGGCACCATAACTTCTGCATTCCTTTCCGCCAAACAGGAAGGGGGAAGCTGCCCATCTACCCAAGGCCATCCTCTAAGCTTTTATTTAGGGCCCCCTCCTGGTAAGTAGGAAATGTAGGTTTAAAGTAATCCAGGTTCAATCTCCCATTGGTTGAGTTCCTGGATGAGTACTCTAATCATAGTTTCATAGTTGGTAGGGTCAGAAGGGACCTGAGGAGATCATCAAATCCAACCCCCTGGCATGGCAGGAAAGAGTACTGGGGTCAAACGACCCCGGCAAGGTGTTTGTCTAGCCTTGTCTTAAAGACCCCCAGGGTAGGAGCCAGCACCACTTCTCTTGGAAATTGGTTCCAG
>NW_017728918.1:32330350-32345413 GCF_001723895.1 Crocodylus porosus | reverse complement strand
TGTCCACATCCCTCCTGAAGTGCGACGCCCAGAATTGGACGCAGTACTCCAGCTGCAGCCTGACCAGTGCGCATAGAGGGGGAGGATTGCCTCCTTGGACCTGCTCAAGATGCATCTGTGGATGCATGAAAAGGTGTGGTTGGCCTTCCTGACCGCATCCCCACACTGCTGGCCCATGTTCATTTTGGCATCAATAACAACTCCAAGATCCTTTTGTGCCTCTGCACTGACGAGAAGGGAGTTCCCCAACCTGTAGGTATGGTGCTGGTTCTTCCTCCCCAGGTGCAGCACCTTGCACTTGTCAGAGTTGAAACCCATCCTGTTCTCATCCACCCACCCCTGTAACCTGTCCAGATCTAGTTGCAGCCTGTCCCTCTCCTCCAACATACCCACTTCTCCCCACATTTTAGGTTCATCTGCAAATTTGAACAGGGTGCTTTTTACCCCCTCGTCCAAGTCACTCATGAAGATGTTGAACAGCGCGGGCCCGAGGACCGAGCCCTGCGGAACCCCACTGCCCACATCCCTCCAGGTCGAATAAACACTAGGGGCACTTTTACACATGCTCCAAGGGTGGGGGAATGGTGCTTTAATTAGAGCCACTCCAAGAGCCACTCTTATTAAAGTGCCACCACATCTCATGTAGTAGCATTACCATGCTTCAAAATGGCAGCAGAGGCGCTTGAACTGCAGCTGGTCAGGCCATAGCTGGAGTAGTGCTGGAGTACTGCCTCCAGTTCTGGGTGCCGCACTTCAAGAGGGATGTGGATAACATGGACAGGGTCCAGAGGAGGCCACTCGCATGATCAGGGGGCAGCAGGGCAGGCCCTACGTGGAGAGGCTATGGGACCTGAACCTGTTCAGCCCCCATAAGAGAAGGCTGAGGTGTGAGATAGTGGCCTGTTACAAACTAGTCAGAGGGGACCAGCAGGCACTGGGGAAGTCACTGTTCCCCCAAGCACTACCAGGACTGACTAGAAATAATGGTCACAGGCTGGCAGAGGGTAAATTCAGACTAGACATCAGGAGGCACTACTTCATGGTCAGGGCAGCTAGGATCTGGAACCAACTTCCAAGTGAAGCGGTGCTGGCTCCTACCCTGGGGGTCTTTAAGACAAGGCTAAACAAACACCTTGCTGGGGTCGTTTGACCCCAGTACTTTTTCCTACCAAGGTAGGGGGTCAGACTTGATGATCTCCTCAGGTCCCTTTCAACCCTACAAACTATGAAACTATGAAACTACAGCTCACTCAAATGAGCTCGGGAACATTGATACACAAGATCGAGGGGACGTTTAGACACAAGATGTAGAAGGCTGCTGGAGCACCGCAATTGCCACACTCCAGCAGACTTAATTCATGGAGTCTGCTCTAATGTGCTGGAATTCCAATGCATTGGAGCAGCCTCCATCCTCATAGGCACCCTAGGCTACTTTGCAAAATGTGGCAGCAGCAGCACTACAACTACCAATAGCATGCCCAGTGCAATAAGTGCCTACCTTCAGAAAAAGGGACTAGGGTTCCTGTGTGCCAAGTAAACAGATGTCATGGTGTCTCTGCACTCCATGTGCACCCCTGAGTTGGGCACCCAACCTCTGAAGAGGGACAGGATTGTGGGTACAACTCTATGCTTATTCTCTATCAGCTACACTAAGCACCTCTGGATGTTCTGAATCACTCTTCAGAGGTGCCATCTCCCCCTGTTAGCTGTGTACAGAGTTTCAGGACTCCTATGAATCAAACTTTTGCAGAACCTAACTGTCTCCATCAACTCTATATGGAGCTCAGTGCCTAAACCTGTCCATTTGGATCCTCATCCTTGAGCAAACTGCCTAATTTTTAAATATTATAATATCTTAGGGAAGGTATCTAGTTTACTGATCTGGAATTGTCCTTAAGTCACACGTTACTACCCTTTAAACATAGTAAATGAAAGGATAATGGCCTGTTAGTCATCATGTAAGGGCCTGTCAGGGAACATGAGACTGTAGACATACCACAGGGACTGCAGAGTAGCAGGAAGGGAAAATGTGTAAGGGGACTGGACATGAAAGTGAGGGAGACTAATGACAAACATGGAAGGTAAGTGGTGAGACTGTAGAGGGATGTAAGGAGGTGGCAGAGGAGGAATGCAGGGGAACATGGCATGGCAGAGAAGAAGAATGTGGCTGGAGGGAGTTTCTGAAAGCAAACAAAAGGAGATATGGAGATCATTTGAATGTACAGAACAGAAAATTGTCTGGGAATATGCAAGAAAAATGTGTGTGGGACTGCTGCCTGTCCTGCCTGACAGAAAGAAGATTGCGAAGCTGCAACAGGTGAGCTCCACTCATTCCCCAGGAGATGAACAAGTGAGTATATTTCCTTCTGATCAGCAAAGCAAGAAGGGCTACACTTTTGTACACGTATCTGAGGCTGAATTTTGACCCTGAGCTGGTTACACAAATTGATGGTGATGGACATCTCCCTAAAGGTAAACAAGTATAACAGAAAAACAAAACAAAGATGACTAATTTTCAAGGCAATTTTCAAGGCTAGTAACTGCTGTTAACAAAACCACAACAGTGCTGAAGAAGTTAAAATCAAGAACTTTGTAAAAAGAATAGTGCGGCTGCCTTTTTTGGAAACAAGATTGGCAACAGAGGCTCATATTCAACTATTACGTTGTAGGAATAAGTTCAGATATGGAATTCAATGAACAACTTCCATTGTTGCCTTTCTGTGACAGACTCACTGCAGATATTTGGTCTATATTGCATATTTATTTATTTATACAAGTTTATAGGGATTGTAAAAGTAGATAATCTCCCCTGTTCTTAGTTACATGAGAAAGTACTTGTCTAACATGCTGTTGTGAAGTATCAGAGGTAATACTTAAAGATCCTATGGTGTCATAGTATACTAATATTTTACAGTCCAGTGGCTGCCAAGATTTATCTTTTAAAGGTTTGCTTGTGTCACAGTGTGCTGCTATTTTACAGTCCAGTAGCTTCCAGGGTTTATCTTTTTGCAAAAGCTCATGCAAAGGTTGCAGTGTCTTGGACAGTTTTGATAGGAAACATCCATAATCATTTAAAAGACTGAAAAGTGGTTGAAGTTTAGACACATTAATAATCTTCATTGCATTCACAGTAGATGGCACTTTTTTCCTTTGTAAATGCAGCATGACAGAGTCCACACAAGAGAGGAAAAGTTCCTAGTATCTCCTGGATTGATACAGACTGTTGAATAGGGTTGTGGAAAGATCCGTGGAAGGAAGCTTTAGTGCCACTAGGTCACTGTATTATTTCTTAACAAAAGGAAATTATTTCTGCTTTTCTTTTTCTTTTTTTCAGATTTGTTATCATCACATTTTAAAAATATAAGCACAATATTATGGCCTGGTTAACATGCCCATAAATTCCCTTGCTCCAATGATTTATGACTCAAATAGCAGTGCAACCAGAACCATTATATGCTTCCCAACGCAAATGAGCACAGAGTGGATGTGAAGGGTTAGAATATGATCTGTTCCATTCCCCTTACTCAATCATGTACTAGCCAGCAGAGCTGCATCTGCATCCCAATAGAAGCATGCAGCACAAAGCATCCTAAGAAAGTGTCTGGCTGATTCCTGGTTTCATTTTAACATAAAGAGAAACTAGGAAGCACATTTTAATATTGAGTCTGAATCTGATTCCTCATTTGTTCCTGGAGTTGCATCACTACATGCCAGCCCTTTGGTGAGGACTGTGACTTATGACAAAGCCTGAGCTAACTATTCATTATTATTTATTAATACAGAAAAAATACTTTTCAAAAGTGTGCTTCAGGAGTTTGCATTTCAACATCTGAATCTTTTACATGCATAATCCTAAATAATTTGAAACTTCTCTTCCTGACTCGTCTCTTTTTTTGACTCTTTGGACCAAAAAAATCTACAAAGAACCAGCTTATATGGCCTGCAGTTTATCTTGTTTAAGTTCTGTCATCACAGATGAAAACGTGTGCTATTAGAACAGCTTGCAATCCTGATAGGTCCATGATATTTTAGTTTTGTTACGTGCTCCTCAGCAACATGCAGGAAATCAACATAAGCTTATTTGCATAACAACTGGCTGCTTCATTCCTGCAAAATATATATGCTGTAGTTCCGTGCCATTTTATTTATGTCCACTAAATATCAAATTACAATAATATGAATCAGTACTTCCTTCCAAGCCCACTGAATTTTGGAAGGGGAAAGTTATCCATCAGCTATTACTTGGAAGGAAATTACTAATGTCCACAGCGTACATAGTCTTGTTTGTCTATGATCCATACAGATCCATACAGCTTCTATCTTTTTCATTAATCCAATATTAATCCAGTTTCTCTGATATCCTGTTTTGTGTGGCCAGATATCAACTCATTGTGTTGTAAAGTACCCAGAACATGTCTGCAATTAGGTGTTTCTCAGCACTAGTGTTTAAAAAATGTGTCATTACCTACCACAGAAATGCCTGTCCAGTTTGAAGAAATTCCTTGGTAGCAGATTTATTACTTCCTAGCAAAGCTGAACAGACTTCTTTTCATGTAAATTTTTCACACCTCACAAAAGCTCGTATCTGTCCAACCATCCCAATACAAGAATTTATACAGGTTTCCCTTGCCAATCACAGTTTTGCCAACTTCTGTTTTGAGTATCCACACTTAATATTCTATATACCATTTTGGTTACCACAGTATACAGTTTTGAGTAACCATGGTTTTCTGTGGCCGTGCATCAGTCCACCACCTGCCATTTTTCCCATAAGCCTTTTGTCTTGCCAACCAGTTTTGCCAGCCACGAGAACTTTCAGGAACCTAACCACAGCGGTTGGCGAGGGAAACCTGTACTGGATTTTGGTGTCTTCTAAGCTAGGGACAGAAATTACACATAAACTGGTATAAGTGACCAGACACCAATTCAAACCTGTAACACAACACAAGTTCACTGAACATAAACTGCTTTCAAAATGACTGAAACCAGTTTAAGATAAAACTGGGTGGATGTAGTATCAGTCTTCACTGATTTAACTTAAATCAGTTTATTGAACTTCTGTCCCAGATCCCCCTCCAGATTCAAATGAACTCACAGTCCCTCAGCATCCCAGGATGCTTTACACCTCCTCCACAAGTGTACCACCTCCACACACACAGGGTAGGAGACTAACCTGAGCCCAAGCTGTCTGGTCCAGCAGAGCAGGGAGACATACTCTTGCGCTGCCCAGCTTCTGGCCTGGGCTACTCATGTGGCTGCATTTGCAGAATCAAAAGTGAGTGTTTGTTCACTTGCTTATAGGCTCAAGCTACACAACTTAGACCAACCTGCAAAGATTGAATTGGTTTAGTCTCAGGCTTTTTGGCTGTCTGTACTTAGCTCTAATAGCAAATTTACTGATGATTTTTTATGGTTTTAACACAATGGACAGAAACATTCATTGTCTGAATGCAGTTCTTGGGATGGATCTCTAGATAAATGTTTTACATAATTGCCCTTTTCCTTTACTCCTGGCAATATATGCATAGTATGTTCATGTCAGATTATTTTCTCCAAGATCCAAGGTCCTACAGTTCTTTCAACCAACTCTGCCATTTGTTCAAGAACTCTATTCTTAAAATGACAATTTTCATTTTAGACCTGCAGGTAATGGATCTGTGTTTGCCACTATATGAAAAGCTAAATTTTCTGAACCTTTCATCTTCCACCTTTGGGATAATTTTCTTACTTGTGCTAAACTAGTGTCATTTCTATCAAAAGACTGCTGTTTTGAAATTTGTCACCAGGTGGTTCTCTAAACTTTATTAGCAGTTTCTAACTGTACCTTTTATTTACTGGACAATTCTTCAGTGCATTAAGTAGCTATTGCCATAGCAAAAGCAATCTCACAAGCAATTTTAAAGGATTTATTTTCTGAGTGCAATTTTTTTGTGAATGGACTTGCTGCTCAGGCCATATTCAACTCTATGTCAAAAAGCATCATAAAGAAGTATATCAAAGTTAAAGGTTTTCAGGAAGCTGTTTTAAATAATACTGCAGTACAAGCAGGGCAGGCTTTCAACTCTGATATCGAAGAAACTCATCTGGATGCCCAACCATATTTTTCATTGTGCAAATACCTGTCTGAGTAGTCATATAGAAAAGTGATTTCAGAATCAGGCTCCATTGGTAAATGCATTCTTTCATATCACCCCTGTTAGTCTGAAGTCAGGAAGAAAAGAGGGCAGAGTTGCATGATAGAGATTAACTGGTTAAGAGAAGCATAAGCTTTTCTAGGCAACAGCCTACTTCCTTAGATGCTCTGAGTGGACTTGGAGAAAGAAAGGATTTTAAAGAGAGCAGAATTTAAATACAAAAGAAAAGAACAGAAAGAGGGGGCATTGTTGAGAGAGGCAAAAGATCAGGTGACCTTTTCAACCCACCTTTTGCCTCTCATGCAATATGAATAAGATACTACTTTATTTGAACTCTTACGTTGTACTATGCATTCCAAAGTCTGGCTAGAGGGTTTTGCCCCTCTGCTCAGAGTCAGACCAATCACCATATTTGGCATCAGGTAGGATTTTTCCCCTATGGTCAGATTGATACAGACTATGAGTGGTTTTGCTGTCCTTTGCTGAGATGGGCATGGGGGCGGGGGAGAGGGGAGAGGGGGAATGATGACATGGTCCTCTATCTAGGATCTCTTGAGCATATATTGGCAACATCTTGGAATCAGGACATTGGCTGCCATGGTTCCCCTGCTTTACTCATGGCAGGTTCAAGTGTTAGGTCTGTGTTGTGTCAGGTTTGATGGAAGTTGTATGTAACTTTTAGATAATGGATTTGTATAGGATGGTTTGGATAGGGATTATCCTGCCTCAGGCTGGGTGTTGGACTGCATGACCTTTGGAGGTCTTTTCCAGACCTATTTCTCTATGGGTGTGCCTACACACGATTTTAAACAGGCTTAAATGTAATGCACATTAAACTAATGTGGATTAAGTGAGCATGGTGTCTACACATGGTGTTCACACATGGTGGGAATTGGAACTAACTTTAGTCCCAGGTCACTTCAGCCCTGCCATGTGCCCCTGTGGCCACCAGGGGAAGCTCCAGCCTCCAGACACATGGCTGCCAGCACTTGGCAGCTGTCTTGGAAATACACCCCTGCCCTCTGATCCTTGGCCAGCCCCTTCCCAGACTAGGAGCTGCATGCCCAGCACAGGGGCAGTACACGGAAGTTCTCTCCTTGCCCACCCTGTACCAGAGTTGCCCCTGCCCTTGCCAGCAACACCCAGCACCCTGCTGCTCCAGCATGGGGCCCTTGCCAGCAACAATCAGCACACCATGCTCCTGCTGGCCATGGTGCTAGCTCTGCTGGCCCCAACAGGCACCCCCCACCCAGGCTTCAGGACACCAGGCACCCACCAGCAGAAGCCAGGGCATTGGCTGCAGGAGGCCCTAGCCAACCCCTTCCTCCTGCACTCCCCACTCTATCCTGCCTACCCCACCACTCATACACCCCCTAACTCCTGCCTACCCCCAGCACTACTCTCAGGACACACACATGGTTGAAACAAAAAACTTTATTACCCTCACAACACCTGCCCCCATCCCTCCCCCCTCAACAGTGCCTCTCCACCACCCTCCCCAACCATCAAAAATAAAAAACCCACTTACAAGTAGCAAACTATACAGAGAGCATCTCAGCCCTGAGGGAGGAGAGGAACCCAGCCAGGAGCCCTGGGGCTAGACTGTGGATGGCCCCCTAATGGCTGGGCAGACCCAGGGCTAAATTTCCTGTGTTAATGCAAAGTAATGCATCTACACATGTGTTAATCTGAATTAACTAATCCTACTTACACTTGATACTTGATTTGGGCAATTATCAAATTTAGGCTCACATAGCCTAAAATCACTATTTTAAGCCTCATTAAGGGCATGTGCATGTGGACATGCACCTATAATGATGCTTAAATTGGGCTAATCCACATTAAATGACCATGTGTAGACATGCCCCCAACTCTATGACATTAGATCTCAGTGCAGAACCATCAGAGATGCATATAAAAACTTCCCTCTAATTAAAAACAATCTAGCATTGCCCAATTTGGCAAATTATCTAAAACTCTGAATCCCCAGAAGCCTATCCTACCATCCCTTGCCAGCAGCAGAGAGGGAACTTGCTATTTTGACTGGCTTAGGTGATAGAGCTACCAGAGCAGAGGAGCAACCCAACAGTGAGGAACAGCTGGGCCCTCTGGGGTGTGCCTCCTTACCCATTACCTGCCACTGTTGGCTGCCATAGGTGGTAGAGTCATGGGTGAGTCTCCCTTTCTAACAGAGTGAGCTAGATGGTAGCTCTCCTGGATTGGTTTGCCAGCGACGGACACTGATAACTGGGATTTCAACTAATGCTTAATAGTTAAGGCTTTCTTTAAGGTTCTGTATTTGTTCTTCCCCCCCCATAATAAAACCTGTCTTCATTTAATGTTGCTTGTGAGTTGGGAAGTTTGTTCACATTAGAGCACACAGTTAAAAGTTATTTTCCCAGGTTTCTGGGTAGGAGCTCAAGCCAGATTTAAGTAGTTTGTGTCAATCCCCTAAATTTGAACCTCTACTCTTGTTCCTGCCATCCAGTGCCTTGCAGAAGGCTTACATATAATAACCACCAGGCCATGGGCTAGGAAGGGCCAAGAATATTTCCACTCATCCTCTTAGACTTGACCCTCTGGAAAGTGAAGAGGGGAAAGATATGTCAGGTCAGAAGGCAAGGGAGGCTAAAGGAGTATGACTCAGTGAGATGGGCATGATTTGGGAAAAGAAGGGGTCCAGGGTTCAGGTTCCCTTTCTTCATTCCCCATGTCTCTTTTCCATGTTATAGAATGATTTTTAAATAAACATCACGGGGTGGGGGGAGACAGGAGAAGATATCGGAACTCCAGGCACCCTCCTCAGCTATTAGTTGTGTTTTTCTGTGACTAGTATTTCTGGCACTTACATGGAGTTATGCACCTTCCTGGATGGAATCTGATCGTAACAGAGTATAAAAGTGGTCAGCGTGGATTCCTTCTGATCATGCTCACAGGGCTTAGATGTTACAGTTTTTCAAGAATAAATAAGGACAGTTTTGTTTAAGAACTTATGCAAAAAAAATTATCTCGCTGGTTTTGCAACAATGGCCAACATCTCTCAAGTCAAATTCCTAAAGCTTTTCATATCTTTATACAAAACTATGCATAATCCGTCATTAAGCCCCCCTCCCAAAATTATATCCTTTCTTTACATTTAAAGAAAAATCACTTCTTTATGATGCATCTAGACAAACCCTTAATTTATTATTTAAGTTGACTGACTCCAAGATACTATTGCAACAAAAATGGCAACCCAGTTTTTGAACTTTCATGTTCTAAAATAACAAGAGGGTCATAATTCACATTACCTTACCAAATGAAAAAGAGTTAGTGCTTCTACCATAAGGTTCCTAACTGAATAATAGTGCCACTACAAAACTAAAATTCATGGGTCATATTATTACATGCATATAGTACATGAATTTACAAAGAAATTAGGTTCATTTAACAATCAATGCATAGATCACCAGATGTCTGATTTACACAATATACTGCAGATGGTTGCATTTAAAGTATTTGCTTTTCTATATACTACATTTTGTACCAATACTCCTCCTTTGGGCAGAATTTTTTTAAACAGCTCCCTTTACTAAAAACTCCAGGCTTCTGAGGTAGACCTATATGTTTCAGAACACATTAAAGAAAGAGATTAGTCAGCTAACCAGTTCTCAGTAAGGGCCCCTCTAGACATTTAGGTAAAGGTATAATAGGAGCTGATGCATGATTCATGCAATCACACCTGCTGCCATGCTACACATGCCTGGCATGAGGCATGATTGTGAGATTCAGCATCAGATTCAAACATGCCGTATTGCCAGTACAGGGGGAACCCCCAACTGACAGGGCTCGCTGATGGGGGAGTGCCCCATGTCACCAGGCATTGCCATGGCTGGGAGTCCTGCAGTTTATGGGCCCACAGTTGAAGGACAACCCCTTCCACTGCCATGGCAGGGAGTCCCACAGCTGACAGGGCTCCCAACCACAAGGAATGACCACACATTCAATTAATGGCATGATAAGAACAAGCCACAAAGTTATTACATAATTCTGTAGAATAACTTTATGGCTCATTCCTTGTTTTATCATGCCATTAATTGATTGAACATTTGGCTGGGTCACAATGTAAGATATGATTAATCCGTTCACATCTTAAAGGTAACATATAGATGGGGCCTCAGCTACCAGTTTGTGAACACGTACCATACTTGCACATAGACTAATCAGCAGTTTTCTTTCTTACATGCATTAAAAATTTCCCCAAAATATTTTCAAATGACTGCCACTATTTGAAGCTCTGATGTCTTAATTTTTTAATGGAATTTTGCTTTTGCATTACCTAATTGAATCTTCAAAAATAAACCAGAAAGGCAAGCTTCCTTTTTTCCTTTTTGGATTAAAACTAAATTGCTTTTTATTGCCTATGTCAGAAAGATAGAAAGTAAGTGGCTTTCTCTAGGAGAAATTTCTACAGAAATCTGAAATGATTCTGTTGCTGAGCCATTTGACTTCATAATTTGCAATTTTAACAGATTATATCTAGGATGACCAGAACTTTCTGTTGGAAATGTTGACAAAATTTTGTTAAAGCAGCTTGAGTCATTTATAGCATATACACTGAGGAGCCATCTATATATAGGCTCACACATCCTCATAAACCATCATTTTCAATGAAGTGTTACTGTGTTTACTTTCTTTACTGTGTCGAGGTCCTTTCATCCCTTTCCTGATTTTTTTCCTGGCCTAAGCCTTTCTACTAAGATCTTTGAATGCCACATAACACCTACTAGATAGGTGATGGCTGATGCCTTCCAAAGAAATTAGTGTAGTGAAACCTGATTACTATAATATAAAATTTCACTATAAGCTACATGAAGCTTTACTATAAGTAAGTATTAGTGAAACACACTGAAGGAGTTCAGGATTTTCATTCCAGTTAAATGGAAGCATAGTTCACCTATGCCCATGTTCACTTCACTATGACTATTATAAGGACTATATCATTACATTAATATACTTACCAACTAACAATACAGCAAAAATCAAATCATCTCCAGTATCACTCAGTCATTATACGCCATAATTATGCAGGTTGGTATAACTTTCACTTGAATCTCATTCTGCTTCTAAAACCTACTTCAAAAATTACATAATTGTTTTCAGTTAAAAATTGACTGCCATAAATCTTCCACTCCCTCTCTCCCCACCAACTGCTTTGCTGCTACAGGTATGCAAGGGCAAGAAACTGTGCTTTATACAGCATTCGGCCCAATAAAAATCACAAGACAGGACAAGATACTGCAGGGATAGCTTCCTCTTCCATTATCCATCCATCTCATTCCTCAAAGCAGCTGATTTCTATCTTGTACAATTCAGTGACAGTAATCCCTGTGCTAAGCAGCATCGCCATGTCACCATTAAAGAGGAGCCAGAGTAGTAATAATGTTCAAGGTGCCTTTCATAGCTCTCCTTTTAAGATCAAACCTTGGGAAATTCTGGTGAATAAGGATTTTTAAGCAACTCTTCCTGAGGAGCCAGTGTGTCTTCCTTAGGCTTCTGCCTAGCTGTTACACAGGAATCCAATGACTTGTTTTGCATCACCGTTACCTGGCATGTGGCCACAGAGCCAACCTTAGTAAAAATGGTACCCTGGGCAAACTAGTATTTTGGCACACCCCCTCCCCCCAAAGACACTGGTGCTCCTGCCATGCCTCAGAGGGGCTCCATCTGACAGGCTGCGGAGCTGGGCAGGGCACGTGCCTGTGTCAGGGATTACCACGGGGCTCTCAAAGGTAACCAGCTACATGCAGGTGAGACTCAGACAGAGTCCTCCCCATCCTCTTCCATGGGCCATTGGCCTCAGCCCAGGGGTCCCTGCATGTGCTGCTCCACCCTGCCCCACTGGGGTGAAAGCAGGTGTTGCTGCCACTTCCACCCCTGTGTGCAGAATCCCAGGCAGCCTGGCCTGCCCTGCCCTGCCCTGCTGGGCACCCCCAGCATCACACAGGGCCTTGAGCAATGCCTCAGGCCAGCACCACTTCCTGCTGCTCACGGCTCCCATTTCTCTGTGTGTTTTCTGGCAACCACCCTGACTACGACACCCTTGGCAATTGCCCGCCTCTAAGCCTGGCTCTTTGGGGCCAGTAGCCCATATGTTAGCCAAGTAGAAAACCAAGGTTTTATATCCATTATTTCCATTTTTAGCAACACCAACTACCACAGAGTGGTCTGGATGATAAGGCCATTGAACATGAATGAACTCTTCCTCCCCTCCAACATAAATACAGTATTGTCAGAAGCTGGTCCTAATGAAGATGAAATTCAGAAAGAATATTAAAGTACTCATCTCTCCTCATTAAGTATACACTTGCTAGTTAACTGAGATGAACTCTGAGCTTGCCTATAACCATGATGTTATTTTCCATTGTTAAAGGGAACTGCAGTGTAATGTCTAATGAGTTGAGGCACCACGTGTACTAGCACCAACGGTTATTGCCTTAGAACAAGTATATAAAAGCAAATGATTGATAAAGGCTACTCTTTCACTTGACTTGTGATGAATTCCCTCTTTGGCCCTTGTAAGGCTCCATTACTATAATATGTGAATGCTCCAAAGTATTTGCTGTGTTAACTGTACAACATCTCTGTGAGGTAGACAAGAGACATTGAGAGCAAAGCTACAACACAGCAAAAGAAAGCTTAGTCTTGTCAATCAAACAATAAATCCTGGGCACCTGCTCCTACTCTATGAAAAAAATCAGTTTCCTCACTTAAGACAGGCACCCTTGTTTTGGAGGACTGATTCTTTTGGGAGGAGGTGAATGTACGTGAGTAAATATGGTAATATATATCTCCACTGGGGAATCACAGGCAAAGTATTTTTAAGACGTATTTTTAATTCTATAGTACTAACTTTAACACAGAGGTGGCAATCACATCTGTATTTCTTCTTCTTAAAGCAATGAGCATAGTCAGTAAAAACAACTCACTGAAAATCATGCCTCTAGATGTATATGTATAGCTCCCCTGCCTGTGCTAGGGAGCACTTTAAGCACACCCTGTGCACCACATGCGGAAAAATGTAACATGAGTACTATTAGAGTGGTGTTTGGTACACAGCTTTCTGCTACAGGGGTGCAGAGCTGGGTACTTGCCAAAAAACAGTTATATCACATTTGGGGGCTGTAGCACATAGAATACGTATTTTGTACCTCACTACAGGATTTCCTAACATAACAGCTAGTGTTGACATACCTTGTAGGTTCTCAATTTGGATGGAGTAGCAGTAGGCAAGGAAGACCCCACTACCACCCGGCCAGAGGATCCAGCAGCTTCCTGATCTTCATGTGTTCTCCATTTCTATGCTGTGGGCTGTAGGTGCAGATGGAGTGCTCATACTGGGGGGATGTTCTTAAGGACCAGCCCATCAATTAACTAGAAAAATGACAGAAATCTAAGTGCTTAGCACATCAGTGATATAACTGAGAAAGGAAAATACATTGCCGGTATAACAAGGGCTATAAGGAACAAAACTCAGAAAAATTCTCTCCAGAAACAGGCTTTTCTGGTTATCGCCTTTCTCCATCTTCTCATTTGCAAATCAGAAGATGTGTATATCTTTGGCAGCACCAAATATGCTATTGGAGCTTAAACATTAGCATGTTCTTTTCCCCTTGGACCCCAGCAACTGAATACTGTAGGACACAAATGCTGTGGACAATTGAGAGCCTGCTGGAAGTGCCAAAAGCTCAGAAGCAATTGGTGAAGTACTAGGCTATTCAGGGCCTAGCTCTTGACGTTCCAAAAAATGATCTTAGGGTACGTACAAGCATTACATTTAGATAGTGTAACTGAATTTAGGGAACTTTAAAGGGCTGTGCAGACAAACGTTTGTAGTGTCCTGCAACCACCACGGGACTCTCAAAGGTAATTGGCCACATGCAGGTGAGACTCAGCCAGAGCCCTCCCCCACTCCCATTTTTAGGGTGTAGGTTGCCCTAAAAATGGTGCATCCAATCTAAAGATAGTTCTAACAAATAGGTCTAACAAACACTTGCATATGTTCCCAGTACAGCCCTAGGGCTGGGAAAGCCCAGCCACTGCCCACAGCCCCAGGGTTATTCTGTTTTTATGCACCCCCACAACCAATCCTGACCAGGCTATTCCCCAACCAGTCCCACTCCCCACCACCACAGACCTGCCAGCCTTCCCCGTCCCCCGCCCCAACTAACTTGTCTCTGGCTGCCCACATCTTGTGGCAAGTGGTAAATGCTTGCATGTGGCAGTCCCAATAATCCTGAGCCATGTCCATGAACGCTTGATTGCACACACAGTCTGATGATGAATAACAGAGGGTGCTTTACTAGCACCACCAGAAACCAGCAGTGAAACCACCCTGGGAACAATTTGTCTGAGTTACCTGGAAAAAAAAAAAGACAAAACCAAAAGTTCCTACTTAGCCCTTAAGTGCACTCTTGTATAAGGCAACCATCAGGGGCCCACTATGCTTGTGGTCAGGATGCTCACTCAAATCTTCTCCACTTCTGGAGACAGTTAAGTGCTGTTTGCTGATTCCCCAGCAAAGATCACTCCTCTCATTCTGTTGCAGGTATTGCTGACCCCTTTCCCAGGCCACTTCTTAGCCCCTCAGTCCCAACTCATAAGTTGCCTGGCCTTCACTACATAGCAGCCTTGAAGCTTCTACCAATTGGTCCTGTCCTGTACATACAGCCTTTTGTTTCCTCTTATGCTAGATCCCTCCAACATTTTGCAGTACTTCCTTTTTGTGTGCTGGAGGGATGATGGAGCATCCTACTAGCTTGATGTTGCAAAGAAGTTAACATAGTGCCCAAAAAGGAGCCAGGTTTCATAGTTTCATAGTAGCTAGAGTCGGAAGGGACCTAGGTAGATCATCTAGTCCGACCCCCTGCCTTGGCAGGAAAGAGCACCG
>NW_017728918.1:32324356-32330339 GCF_001723895.1 Crocodylus porosus | reverse complement strand
CCCTTGTTGGGATTACCTCCCTTTGGGCATGGAGGATTCCCTTCCCCTCTGGGTCCTCAGCGCTTCCCCAACGATCCTCCTTAGCTTGTTGAAGTCAGCCCTCCTAAAGTCTAGGGCTGTTGCCTTACAGGTATTTCTGTATAACAATAGCAGAAGGGTTGCTACCAATCAAGATCTGCCTGGACTATCAATTTTGTCTAAAAAATCAGTTGTAGATGTGCCAATGGCTAATTCTGTCCTCTCCTAGGGGAAATTACCAGTGCACTCCACTCCTGAGATAACGCCCTGGGATCCAGAACTGGACTCAATAAACATGTAAGTCAGCTGCTCATGTAACCTCTTTCACTAGCATGATAATTTAGGTGATAAGATCTTAACCTGTCCCCTGGTCATTTAAGATTTATCTGAACAAACTAAACAACATATTTCCCACCAACTGAAAACGAATTTCCCTACTCTGTGTTTCAGAAAAGAGCAGACAGGTCTGATTGTTGTGAACATTTTATTGTGTCCCTTTTTATTCAGTTCAGACATGGAGCAGCAATAACTTTCTAGAAGGCACAGCCACTCATTCCATGCATGAAAAAAGCTTTTAACTAGATTCTCCCGCAACACAGAATTAGACACTGAAATCTATACAACGTTTTGGTTAACACATACACAAAGAAAATTCTCATCAAGTTAAGTCTTCTGAACAGGATAATTCTTCCAAATTTCAGATTTGGAATACATCTAAGTTACATCCAAGTTGTCCTCTTCACCATATCTCCAGTCCAACCTTTTTACATAGTCTGCTCCCAATATTCTGCACAAGCTACTGTTTCTGGTGTTGGTGTTGCCAAATCTTGTGGGGTACAATGGGGTGCTACTGAGCATCTCAGGAGATGATCCATGATTTTCTTCTCTTGACAAACACATTGGTTGGTTGTGTAGAAGCTCCATGATTTCATGAGAAAGATGCATCTGCTGAGACCTACTCTCAGTCTGTTCAGGCTCCACCATGTGTGTCATTTGTAATTGGAGCCAGGTGCTAACTCCTTCCTGGGAGTAATTCCTCGCCAGCTCCATTCAACAGCTTTGCTGCTGAGTTTCTCCCATTGTTTTTGCCAGAGGGTAGTTCTGCCTGATTCTGGTGATACAGTCAATGGTATGTTAGAAGACAAAAAACTATTTCTCAGTGAGAGATCCATATAGCAGTTGGCAGTCCTCTGACTCTTGCACCTGCTGGTCAATGCTGCCTGCTACTTTTCGCCTGATGTAAGGGGGCGCTATGCCAGATAGTCCATATAGACAGGGAACAGGGGTGGGTTTTAGACAGTCTGTTATAATTCTGCATGTATCATTTAGGGTGGTGTCAATATGTTTACTGTGACTTGAGTGTCCCCAAGTGGTGCAGTCATATTCAGCCACAGAAAAATAAAGTGCTAAGACAGTAGTGTTTTGGGTGAATGGATGTGCTCCCCACTTGGAATTTGCGAGCTTACACAGAATATTGTTTCATATGTTGACCTTGGTTTTCGTCTGAGAAAGCGGGATGTGGAAAGACACCTGAATGTCACCTGGGATGACCAGAATCTCAAACATCAGAAATACCCAGTCTACTTAGGGGTAATTCTGGAGTGTACACTTAGTTACAAAAAACACATATCAGGCATGTCTACACATACATTAACATGCTTTAGTTAATAAGCATTAAATCTAGTTCCTCCAGGCATTTCATACATGCAGTGCCACAGCGCCAGATGCTTTGAAAAGCATCCAGCTCTGCAACTCATGCAGTTGTAATGCACATCAGTGCTGAGCAAATGGCTTCAGTTCAAAAGTGCACCACCACCGTTTTCTGCATGTTGACGCACATTTTGCCACATATACAACTGTATGCGGCGCAGCACACAGCAGTTAATTGAGTCTGCTCTGAAGAGGCATATTTCTGGAGCATTGCAGGATGAAAAAGTATGTATACAAATGCCTTCCATTGTGAGGTACCAGGAAAATGTGCATTAGCTTGTCTTAATGCACACATGCATTAGCCTATTTTAATAAATATTAACTAAATAGCACTTTATTTAGTGATGCTTTAATGCACATTAAAATAGGCCAATGCACATTAAAATGCACATATAGACACAACTGCATTTATGGTAGAAATTAGTGATTAATATGGCTATACTTCTTATTATATGTTGCCACTGTTCAAACACCTAGAGCATATCAAGCCAACTGTGACATGATAGAGTTATATGTTTTCCAATTCTATTACAGGTTGTTGGGATAATTGATATTTTCTTGCCAGTGGGCACATCTACACATGTATTTTAATATGCATTAGCCTATTTTAATGTGTATTAAAGTATCAGTAAAGGTACCTATACATCAGCGCGGAGGCTGCTCCAACGCATTGTGATTACAGCACAGTGGAGCACACTGGAGACTTGATTAATCTGGATACTGCCGGAATGTGGTAACCTCCATATCTCATGTATTGGCATCCCTGCACTTCAAAATGTCATTGGGGTACTTTAACTAAAGCTCATTTGACAAGCTTTAGATAAAGCACCCCCCACTAACATTTTGAAGTGCAGGGATGCTGATACATGAGATATTCCAGGTGCTTTAGTTAGAGTGGTTCTCAGAGCTGCTCTAATCAGAGCACCCCCACCTCTGCAGCACATATATATAGATGCCCTAAAAAACCCATGCTATTTAGTTAATCCACATTAAAATAGGCTAATACATATTAAAGGTGCATCTACACATGTAGGCACATGTGCTTGCAGTGACTCAAATAGCAGTGGCACAGATTTGTGTCAATTTGTGCCTCAGCACACATGCCTGAACATACATTTTGGTGTGGAACAAATTATGTCACTTGGGGCAAATTAACCCTGCCCAGCTCCTCCCAGTTTTTCATCCAGGGGGAGCTAGAGGTTGAGGCCAGCTCCTGTGCTGGTGAGCAGCTCAGGGCTATTGCTCTCAGGAGCTTCTGGGGGCCATGTGGCATGGGGCTACCTGAGGCACACTTTCCTCCACCACTTCTGGGGGCCCTGATATTACTGGCAGCTCCACGCCCTGTGGGGCTTCTCCCTGCAGGACCTGCAGATTTCTACGAGGACCTCCTCTGGGCCTGTAGGCTGGTCTCTGTCTCCAGGTCCCCCACAACAGTCGTCCAGGGTGCTGACCTGCTTGTCAAGCCCCTCCTCCAGAACCCCCACTAGAGGTGCTGAAGGCAGAGGCACCCTGGTTGCAACAGAGTTTGATCCTGGCTGCTGTCACCCATATTAGAGACCTCCTGGACTACAATACATGGGAGTGGTTGAACCGCACTGCATTGGCACAGCGCATGGGTCTACCCGCAACAAGTGCAACCTGCCATCTGGTCCAGGAGGTGAAATCTACCCTACCTCCCAATGTGCTTGTCTTTGTTGACCAGGTCCTGCATGGTGGCGGTCCTTGCCCCCCCCCCCCCCCCCCCCCCCGCCATGTTCTCCAGCCCACCGGAGTTTGTCATGGGGCCTAGCCTTGCCCAGCCTCACGGAACTCCCCCACTCCACCATGTGAGCTAACTGGAGGACATCAGACCAGTCCGTTTCTCCACCATCCATTACTGCCACCTCTTCATGCCACCCTCGCATCCCACCCAGACATCAAGTGGCAGGACCTGCTCGGTGAGGGCATGGCTGGGGCACCCTAGTGGCTGAGTCTGTACTCCACCCTCATTCCATAAGCCACTGGGAACCTCAGCTGTATGTTGGCGAGCTTCACGGAAACCCCAGTCTTCTGCCCCTTCTGTGGGCAGAGGAAGAACCTGGTGCACATGACCCTTGAGTGCACCAGGCTGCAGCCCCTCCACCTCCACCCTCCAGAACCTCCTCCTGGTTGAACTTCACCCCTCACCTTTTTGTTTTTGGGCACCCCATCCACGGCCCCACCAAGTCCCAGGACCTCCTGGTCAGCCTCTTCCTAGCCCTGGCCAAGTGGGCCCTGTACTTGACCATGAAGGAGGCTCTGGCCAGGAAGGTTCCCAGAGACTGCAGGACCACTTTTCTCTCACTTGTCCATGCACGTTTCTGGGCAAAGCACCAATGGGCAGCATCCACCAGCTCCTTGGATGCCTTTGAGGACCTGTAGGTGTGGCCTGGGGAGCTCTACTTGGTGTTGCCCTCTGGAGAACTTCTTTTCACATTTTAAACCTTTGACCCCCATGTCACTCCTACCCTTTTCTTCCTTAGTTGTCCCACCAAACAAAAACAAAAATCAGTTGAATCTTTCAGACTTTGGCTCCACACAGTGGGGGCTATTAGTTAACTAGATGGGCCTTAAGACCCATGATCTCTGGAAGATACAAATAGACAGGAGCTTCTGGGGGAAGAGCCTGTGGGAGAAAGTTGGCTATGCCCCTCCCTGTCCCAGGCTGTTCCTGTTGCTGCTAATGCTGTAAGCTTGGCCTCAGGACCTCCTGGGGAGGAGACAGCCAGGCCCCTTCCTGCTTCTGGCTACTGCAAGCTGCTGGCTTGTTCTCAGAGCTTTTGGGGGTAAGTTGGCCCCACCCCTTCCTGCCTTGGGCTGCTGCTGCTGCTGTTGCTACCCCTCACTATGGTAGGGTCCTCTTCTGCATGCTGCTGCCCCCCTCACAGAGGGGCCCACCGCACCACACCACACCCCAGCACTGCACCCCAGCTTCTGCACCCCTGTTCTGGCCTGCTGTCCAGCCCACCACCAAACCGCAGTTGCGGAACAGCCTTGGGAGGGAGCCTGCACTGCCTGGCTCTTTTACATCTGTCTCAGCAGCCTTCCCTGTGTGTTTGTGCCCTTGTGTGTTAAGTCCTGTGGTCCACTCCCCCTGCCCTGATGTTTCTTGTGTGGCTGAGTAAGCCAGCTCAAGTCTCCCCAGGTCTTATGTGTGCATCTTCCCCTCCCCCACATTCCCCAAGCATAGCCCTCCTGGGGTTTTTTTCCCCTCTGGGGCTGTAGCTCAGTGAGCTTCAGCCCCCTCTGCCCATTTCCCCCAGCCTGCCCCTATTAGATTCACCAGCCCCACTGTATATTTTGGTTTTCTTTAATGTTTTCCTCACCCTCATGAGAAACAATAACAGGGCAAGAAACTTCTGTGGAGGCAGATGCACCCACAGAGCTTCCTGCAGCCCCCACAATGGGGGCAGATCCCAGCCAAGCACCCAAGGGGATGCATGCCCCTGCAATCACCACCCCAGAGGCAGAATCTGACCAACCTCCTCTGGGAGTAGAGAAGTCTGAAATCTCCACTACAGGGGCAGGAGGGACTCCAGCAGGAAGCCAACAGGGCCAGGGCATCTCCCCTGGCCAGTCCCCAAGCCCCCTCCCCCACCATCAGGGACAAAGGGCAAGGACAGTGGGAAGGCCTCCTCTTCAGCCTCCTCCACAGCTGGGAGTGGGAAAAGCAAGGGCCCCACACCCAAGCCTAGACCACTGGTACCTCAGGGGACCAGGATTCATGGTTTCATTGTAGGTAGAGTTGGAAGGGACCTGAACAGATCATCAAGTCTGACACCCCGCCCTGGGCAGGAAAAAATGCTGGGGTCAAACCAGGCTAGGTGATTGTCTAGCCTCTTTTTGAAGACCCCCCCCCAGGGTAGGAACGAGCACCACTTCCCTTGGAAGTTGGTTCCAGATCCTAACCGCCCTGACTGTGAAGTAGTGCCTCCTGATATCTAGCCAGAATCTACTCTTGGTCAACTTATGGCCATTGTTCCTCGTTACTCCCGGTAGTGCTCAGGGGAACAGGGACTCTCCCATAGTCTGCTGGTCCCCCTTGGCCAGTTTATAGATGGCCACCAGATCCCTTCTCAGCCTTCTCTTGTGGAGGCTGAATAGGTTCAAGTCCTATAGCCTCCACTCATAGGGCCTGCCGTGCTTCCCCCGATCATGTGAGTGGCCCTCCTCTGGACCCTCTCCATGTTGTCCACATCCCTCTTGAAGTGCGGCGCCCAGAACTGGACGCAGTACT
>NW_017728918.1:32303872-32324042 GCF_001723895.1 Crocodylus porosus | reverse complement strand
GGCCCAAGGACCGAGACCTGTGGAACCCCACTGCCCACATCCCTCCAGGTCAAAAAAGACCCATCCACCACCACTCTCTGGGTGTGGCCCTCCAGCCAATTTGCTACCCATCTGACCGTGTTGGCATGAACTCCACAGTCACCTAATTTTTTAATGAGACTGGGGTGAGAGACAGTGTCGAAGGCCTTCCTAAAGTCCAGGAAGACCCCGTCCACTGCGACACCTGCATTCAAGGATTTTGTGACCTGGTCATAGAAGGCCACCAGGTTGGTCTGACAGGACCTTCCTCGAATGAACCCATGTTGGTTGTCCCTAAGCATGACCTCCCCTGCTAGCCCCTTGCAGATGTGCTCCTGGATAATTTTCTCAAAAAGCTTCCCCAGGGTTGAGGTAAGACTAACAGGCCTATAGTTTCCTGGGTCCTCCTTCCTCCCTTTCTTGAAAATGGGGACCACATTGGCACTTTTCCAGTCCTCTGGTACCTCATCAGAGCACCACAAGTGCTCATAAAGCCATGCCAGTGGTCCTGCTATTACCTTTGCTAATTCCCTCAGCACTCTGGGGTGGAGGTCATCAGGACCTGCTGATTTGAATACATCTAGACCCACCAGAAGTTGCCTAACTGGGTCCTCACTGACCCTGGGCCTGGCAGCGCCTCCCCTGGGTCCATCAGGGATCCCAGTGGGGGGATGCCCTGGTCCCTGCTCAAAAAGATGGAGGCAAATAAATTGTTAAAGAGGTTAACTTTGTTATCTGGTATGACCACCAGATTTCTTAGCATATCCTACAGAGGCCCTACATTACCAGGTACCTTCTTTTTACCCCCTATGTATTCAAAAAAGAACTTCTTGTTATCCTTGATCTGGGTCACTAGTCCCAATTCCATTTCTGCCTTAGCGTTCCTAACAGCACCCCTACAGTCTCGAGCAATGGAGGTATAACCCTCCTTGGTGATGGCCCCTCCCTTCCATTGGGTGTGCACCTGCTTTTTATCTTTGAGACATTCATGGATGCTTCTGCTGAGCCATGGGGGCTCTTAAGCACTCCTGCCCCCTTTGATCCACATGGGGATTGTCACCCTTTGGGCTTGGAGGATCATCGCCTTAAGGAACGACCACTCTTCCTGAACTCCCACCTACCCTCCACACCAGGACCTCAGTGCCTCCCCAACTACTCTCCGTACGTCATTGAAATCCACCCTCCTGAAGTCTAGGGCTGCTGGCCTAGGCTGAAGGCCTTGCTGCAGGCCTTTGACACCCTGTGCTGGATGGTGAATTCCAGTAGGTGATGATCGCTATCACCCAGGTGGTCAAGAATCCGCAGTCCACTTGCCAGGTCATTGCCCAGGACCAGGTCCAACAAGGCATTTCCCCTGGTGGGACTGTGCACATCCTGGGTTAAATGGAGGTCATGTAACTCAGCTAGGAACCTACGTGAGCGGTCAGACCTAGCTGACTGCTTTTTCCAACAGATGTCAGGGTACTTTAGGTCACCCATGATGACCACATCCCTTGACTTTACTGCCTCTGCAAGCTGCCCTGAGAATTCCTGGTCCAGCTCTTTCCCCTGGTCAGGTGGCCTGTAGTGAACCCCTACCATTAAGTCCCGTTCCCCCCAGTCCCCTTGTATACAGGCCAAGAGCACTTTAGTCTGCCCCTCCTCTGACCCGGTGCTGTTTGTGAAGGCACATGTATTGCTCTTTGACGTAGAGCACCACACCTCCACCTTTCCTCCCTGTTCTATCCCTCCTGTACAGCCTATAGCCTCTGATGTTTACCACCCAGTCACGCATTGGATCTCACCAAGTTTCAGTGAGCCCCACTATGTCCGGGTTTGTGTCAGCTAGTAGGAGGGCAAGTTCTTCCTGCTTGTTCCCCATATTATGAGCATTATTGTAGAGGCATTTAAGTCCTCCTGAAGGTGCATGCACTGCCCACCTAATCCCAGAACTATCTGGGCCCTTGTCTCTTACCTGGGTAAGGTAACTACACCAGCCAGCGCACCCACTCAGCCTGTCTCTGGGCCCTAGCCCCGGTCCCACCAACGAGGCCACCTGGTGAGGGAACTGCAGCTATGCACAGCCAGCTGCAGGGCAACCCAAACCCATGGGGCCTGGACCCTCCACCTCCAGCCCTTCCAGCTCAGGTGGCAGGGCCCCCTTTCTGGCACTCACCCACAGGCACAGGGTGACGTGCCAACTGCCCAAGTGGGAAAACCTACACTTTGGGACCTGGGTGCAGGCCCTGGCTTGGGTAGTGGGGGGCCCCCAAGATCATGGTGGCGTCCTGCTTTCATGGCAAGGAAGTCTTTTTTGTTGCCTTGGAGGCCGCCACACAAAAAGCGCTGGAGGGTGAGTGTGTCCCTCTTGAGCCCCTAGAAGAGCTAGGGACCAGGGTGGTCCTCAGCTCCGTCCCTCCCTATATCATGTGCGCTTTGTCACCAGGTTATAACCCAACTGACAGCAGGAACACAGCTGGAGGCTGAGGGTTGCCTCATGATTCCTTTTCAGGGGGCCCTGGTGAAGGTTTTTGATGGCCAAGGTGAGGGTTTCCTGGGGAACTTGCAATGCTTCCAGTGCTGTACCCCAGGGCACTTGCATCATGAGTGCCTTGTGAGCCAGAAGGAAAGGGCATCCATAGGTCTCAATGGTGACAGGAGTGCCCCTGCAACTGGTACCCCAGCCACATCATCCAGCCCCCCTGTGAGCTCAGGGGACCTCGCCCCCAAACCAAGTTTGGCGGGGTCCTGGGGAGGGCAGCAACAGCCAAGGGGAGAGAGGGAGCAGGGCTTCCCTAATCATGCCCCCACTGTAGCTGCCCCACCCCCCCAACCCTCACCTTATCCTACTGCAGCCTGTCCACCTGAGGACCACCCTAAGGCCGAGTGGGTCCAGAGGGGGCTCTGGGTGCAAAGCCAAGAGGAAGACCCAGGCATAATTGGAGCCCTCTGACATGGAGGACTCCTCCCCCCACTCCCAAGACCACCACACGGGGGGAAGGAGAGGCTCAGCTCCCAGGGGACTGCCCTGCTGTGCCTGACACCCTATCGCCAGGAAAGATCAAATGAGTGATCTCCATAGAGAATGTTTCAGGGCTGCTAGACAGTCCCAAACAAGAGCCCATGGAGGAAGCCCCTCACTCTGCTGGCCAGGGCTTACCCCCTGAGACCATGGCTGCTGAGACTGAGGCCTCGGCAAACCCAAAGGAAGGTCTGGCAGTGGAGCCCCTGCTCTGATGATCTGGGGGAGACAGGAGCCCTGGGTCTTACCCAGGTGAGTCCTGGAGAGAGATATCCCCTTTCCCAGGACCCCAAGGCAGACACCAAAGCCACCCTGGTGCTTGCAGTTCTCTTCCCTCCCCCTCCCAGAAAAACCTCACTTCCAGCTTGCCCTGTGGTCCCACACCAGAGAGGATTGGGGTGCGGCCCCCTAATCAGCAGGTTGATCTTGTCAGGAACCCTGCACAAACCCAGGGCTCCAGCCCTACCCTACCATCTTGTGAAGGAGCCCCACCCCCACCCGTTTCAAGGGATTGCAGAACTCTCCCAATCCCAACCAGAGCCCAGGGTCTTAGTGGACTGGGAGGTTCAGATGGAGCCTGCTGAGCCCTGGAACCAGCAGAAGGATGCCCAAGAACTAGCAAGCTCCATGGAGGCTGTGGACCTCTCAGTCCCAGCAGTCCTCAGGGGTGAGCTAGTTGTATTTCTTGACCGTGACTACACACAGTGGTCTGCCAGCAAGGTACAGCTCACCTTGGACTGCTGGGGAGATTTTGACAGTGTCCTCACCACTGCAAAAGCAAGAGGCCCAAAAGCTGCAATGCCCAGATCTATAGGCAAGCCCACAGTTTCATAGATGCCCTCTATACTTATGGGAGGGTGCTGCATGAGCTGGAGGACCCCAGACTAGGTTCTGAGATGTGCAAAACCCCTGATGAACTGTCCACTCCATGCCCCCAGCAATGAGGCCATTTAAGATCACAACCCTCAATGTCCACAGCTGCAGGAAGGGTCTCTGGAGATGCTGGGTGCTCTCCTTCCTTCAGGAGGGAGGGTACCCCATAGTATTCTTGCAGGAGTCCCTGATGACTCCAGCCAATGAGTCCAATTGATGACTGCAGTGGGGAGGCAGTGTCTTTTTTAGTCGCCTCTTGGCTACCTCTTGCAGGGTGGCCACCCCATTCTCCCCAGGCCTGCAGCTGGAGATTCCACAGGACGTTAAGGTGGTGCCAGGCCACCTGCTGCACCTCCAGGTCCAAGCACCGAGGCTGGTTCTGAATCTTCTGAACATGTATGCTCCTGCAAAAGACCCAGAGTTGGTGGATTTTTTCCATCAGGCGGCCATTTACATCAGCACCCTCAACCCTCGTGAGTGCCTGGTCCTTGGCGGGGACTTTAACATCAACCTAAACACATGAGACCAGTCAGGCAGGGAGAAGAACCAGGCCACCATGGGTATCCTCAGGGAGATCCTGTCAGATTACTCCCTGGTGAATGTCTGATGTGCCTGTCACCCTACCGACCCCCCTGCATTCATCTATGTGAGGGTGGAGCAGGCATGCCACTCCTGGTTGAACCAGGTTTATATCTCTCTGCTGCACTTTGCCTGGGCGCACTCCTTTGGCATCTGACCGACCCCTTTCAGAGATCACCACCTTGTCTAGGCCCAGGCTACACTAGGTCCTGGGCATCCAGGGTCAGCCTACTGGCATTTCAGTGCCAGTCTGCTGGAGAATGTGGGCTTCAGGGGGGCTTTCTAGGAGTTCTGACTGGCCTGGTGGAAGCAGTGAGCAGCTTTCCCCTCAGCTCAGAGATGCTGGGACATGGGGAAGGTATGCATCTGGCTTTTTTGCAACAGCTGCGCTCAGGGACATACCCAGCAGAGACAGGTGGTTCGGGAGCAGCTTAAGTGGGAAGTGCTGGATCTGGAGCTGGAGCTGGAGCTGGAGCTGGAGAGGTGACTGGCCATCAATCCAAGGAACCCATCCCTTTGTGGAGAATGTCAGGAGAGAGGGTAAAAGCTTTGTGCCCTGGATGACCACTGTGCCCACAGTGTATTTGTCTGCTCACACGCCCAGCTCCTTTGAGAGATGGACTGTGACTCCCACTTCTTTTATGCCTTGGAGAGGAAGCAAGGGGCCAAGAATTACATCACCTGCCTTCTGGTGGGTGATGGCACCCCCCTCATGGATCCTGGTGAGATGCACCAGCATGTGGGGGGTGCCATCTATGAAGAGCTCTTCACCCTGGAGCCAACCAATGCTGAAGCCTGTCAGACCCTGTGGGAGGGAATCCCACAGGTCAGCACAGGGGACCAGGACCAGAGGGAGTTTTCAGTCACCCTCTGCCTTATAGTTTCATAGTTGGTAGGGTCAGAAGGGACCTGAGCAGATCATCAAATCCCCTGCCATGGGCAGGAAAGAATGCTGGGGTCAAATGACTCCAGCAAGGTGTCTATCTAGCCTCCTTTTGAAGACCCCCGGGGTAGGAGTGAGCACCACTTCCCTTGGAAGCTGGTTCCAGATTCCAGCTGCTGGGAATTAGTGCCTCCTGATATCTAGCCTGAATCTACTCTCCATCAACTTATGGCTGTTATTCCTTGTTACTCCCAGTAGTGCTGGGGGGAACAGGGACTCTCCCATTGCCTGCTGGTCCCCCTTGGCCAGTCTTTAGATGGCCACCAGATCCCCTCTCAGCCTTTTCTTGTGGAGGCTGAACAGGTTCAGGTCCCATAGCCTCCCCTCATAGGGCCTGCCCTGCTGCAACAAGACATCAGCCATCAACAGGCTGACCATGGAGTTCTACCAGGCCTTCTGGGACATCCTTGGTCTCGATTTCCCATGGTCTGGGCTGAAGCTGAGGGAAGTGGGGAACTACCCCTACCATGCCAGAGGGTCGTGCTGACCCTCCTACTGAAGAAAGGGAATCACCTGAGGAACTGGTGTCCCATGTCCCACCTCTGCACAGACTACAAGGTGACAACAAAGGCCATCTCATTGAGCCTGCAGTCCATGCTGATGAATGTAATCCATCCCAACCAGAATTACATGGTGCCTAGAAGTTCCATTTTCAACAACCTGTACCTGGTTCGAGACCTCCTGGAGCTAGCACTCCAGGAGGGCCTGTCTTTCACCCTCCCATCCCTGGATGAGAAGGCAGCATTTAAAAGAGTGGATCACAAATACTTCACAAGCACACTGCAGGCCTTTGGTCTGAGTCCCCACTTTGTGCAGGCTCTCCAGGTGCTGTATGCCTCTGCAAAGTGTTTGGTCAAGCTCAACTGGACCCTGATGGAGCCCATCCTGTTCAGGAGAGGGTTGCATCAAGGCTCCCTGCTCTCAGGCCAGCTGTACACCTTTGCTCTAGAGCTTTTCCTCACCCTCCTGTGAAGGCAGGTGGTGGGGTTGATGCTCCAGAAGCTGGCAATGCTACTGGTCCTGTCAGCACATGAGAAAAATGTACTCCTCATGATCCAGGACTCAGGTGATCTGGCATAGAGGCCTGCTAGGCATTGTAATTGGCAACCTGAGTCATGTAATGTGCCATGGCTGCACTGCTGTCATGTCTTCTAGTGCCCCTGCTCTGCCATCTGGGCAGCTATCACCCAGAAGACATGCTCATTACAGTGGCCCATTTTGAACTGTAAAAGTATGCTCTTGGCCCCAGGAGGTCAGGTCAGCCACCTCATCTGCCCTTCAACTAGGTCTCCAGTGCTGGTGTTCCCTGTTTAAAAATTGCAAATTCTCCAAATAAAAAAAAACAAATTCTGTCACTAAAATACCCAAATCTGTACTCTTTCACAGTTAAAATGCTACACCACTATATATCAGCTGGGCAATGTTTTATTGATATATTTACAATGTTAAAGCAATTTGGAAGCCTACCAGTGCCTCTATCATCATAATAAATGGATTCTAAATATCTATACACTTTGGATTTTGCTTTTGGGTTTTTTATCATAGAAAAATTAGAGCTGCCCCTACCCGCTTCACTCACCAGTATGTGAGGTGCTGAGCAGCACTGGGATGCCAGTGCCCTGCCCCTACCCCTTTCCCCTCACTCCCAATCCAAAGTTCTCCTCCCCTCAGTGCCCCTCACTCCTGACCCACAGCCCATGCCTGCCCCCCCCCTCGCTAGCTCTCGCCCAGCAACAGCTCCGTCCCAGCACCAGGACATGGGTCCAGCTGCAGCTGCCCTACCAGCTGTTTTGTGGCTCTGAGCATTAACAGCTCCCTGTACCTATTCCAAGGCCCATTTTGTTCCTGAGAAGCTCTTGACTGAGGCTCAGGGACTGGACTGGGCAAGCCACTTCCTTTCCAGGCTGGCCTGCTTCTGCACAAACTGGTCTATGGAGGCCAAGGGGGCTCTAAGCCCAACTCTGGCAGCCTCTTCTACCTGGAGCACTCCCCCATGGGAGGAGTGCTGCAGCCTTGCCCCACTCCTATTTGCCTCAGCATGCTGAGGCAGCATTCTGGAGCACCAGGGGAAGTGGGCAGGCATAGAGACACTCTAGCTGGTTGCCAGAGCATCTCCTTGGAGGGCCCAGCCTCCAATTGCTTCAGGAGAAGCTCCAGGACTGTGCCCTGTCAGTCTGTCATTTTTTTTGCCAGTCTGTCAGTCTGTGCCTTTTTTCTGGCATTTTTGTGGGGTTTTTTTGATACTGGGATTTCCCAGTATCAAAATTAGAATCCATGATGCAAATATGCAGCGCAGGGAACATTTTCTCATTTCCAGCATGCCTCTTGTGGTATCTCAAACTGCTTTCAGACATCATGACAGGCACATGCTTGCTCATCCGGGCATGCACCAAGAGTCACTAAAAATCTGTGCTGTTTAGTTAATGTGCATTAAGACAGGCTAATGCACATTTTCCTAGTACCTCACAATGAAAGTACTAGATTTAATGTGCATTAACTAAAATGCACATTAATGCAGGTGTAAACATGCATAACATGTACTTTATGTAACTAAGTGTATGTTCCAGAGTTACTCCTAAGTAGAATGGGTGTTTCTGATGTTTGAAACTGTGGTCACCCCAGGTAAGTACAGATTTGGTTTTCCTAGGGTTGGGTTTGAGATAATTGTTTAGGCAATAACAAGATATCAGATTCAGTGCCCTCTCCAAGATGTTCTCTGTGTCCTCAAATTCTTCTACTGTGTGGTAATGCAGAGATAGGCATCATAGATGAAATGCTGATATTCAGCAGGAAGTGGCTGATTGTTAATGTAGATGTTGAATAAAAGTGGGGTGAGCACACTGCCTTTTGGAAGCACCCTCTACTTTTATGGCCATTTAGTTCCACATCTGTTCTCCAAGTTATAGGGAAGCATGGTCGCACTTGAAGATAGGCCACAGATACAGGCAGAGGTAGACAGGGTGGTAGGTTGGGCGAGTCAGAACGAGATGAAACTCTATATTGAGAAATTTAAGTGCTTCACCTGGGGACAAACAACCCTCTACATACCTACAGACTTGGGAGTACCAAACTGACCAGCACCACTAATGAAAGGGACTTGGGGGTAATAATAGACCACCGTATGATTATGAGCCAGCAGTGTGATGCTATTGCCAGCAGGGCAACTAATATTCTGGCATGCATCAATCAGTTGATTTCCAGCAAAACCAAGGAAGTGATTCTTCCACTCTACTCAGCATTGGTGAGACCCAAACTGAAATACTGGGTCCAGTTCTGGGTGCCACACTTTAACAAGGACATTGTAAAGCTTGGGAGAGTCCAGAGGAGGGCCACCCATATGATCAGAGACTTGTACAGCAAGCCATACAAGGAAAGAGTGAATGACCTAGGACTCTTCAGCCTGAAAAAGAGAAGGCTGAGAGGGGACTTGGTAACAGATTACTGCTACATAAGGGGAGTACATCAAGAGCTCAGTGATTACTGTTCAGGGTACCCTTGGGGAAAACCAGGAGTAATGGCCACAAACTCCTGGAAGACCATTTCAGGCTTAACATTTAGGAAAAACTTCTTCACAGTTATATTGTCCAGAGTGTTGAATAAGCTCCCTCCAGACATGGTATAATTGCCTACCCTGGAAATCTTCAAGAGGAGGACAGTCACCTTGCTGGGTGTAACAGGCTGGCCTCTCAGGGCCAGCTGCCCGCCTGTTCTGGGCTAAACCCCCGCCTCTCTTGCCTTCCCCTCCCTGGGGCCACACGGCCACTCACTGGGCCTTCCCTCTCACTTAGCCCCTCACTGAGCCACTTCACCCTCCCAGCCCTTCACTGGGCCGCTGGGGTCTTTCATCCTGTGGGGTTCAGGTGGCTGCCACCATGCCTGGCCCCGTGCTCTGGGGTATTCCACCCTGTGGGGCTCAGGTGGCAGCTGTCATGCCTGACCCCTAACACTGGAGTCTCTCACCCTGTAGGCCCAGGTGGCTGCTGCCATGCCTGACCCCTACACTGGGCTCAGATGTCTCCCTCTGGGCTTGCCTGGCCCAGGTCTCTTCCCATGTCAGTAACCCACCCATAGGCAGGGGCTGGGGTTTTCAGGCACCCCCTTCTTGCCTTTCACTGGGATGGTAACTGGCCTGACATTTCTGGGGTACTGTTGGGCCACAAACAGCCCCACCAGACCACCCATTCCTGGCAGGGTGCAGTTTTAAGTCTTGCACAGGACCAGGAGGCTCCAAACCATCCCCATAGCTCCTGCCATTACCTCCAGGATGTTCCAGGAGCAGGTCAGCCTGATGTTGCCACCTGGCCTGCTTAGCACAGACTGCCCTTTTTCTCTGAGGGCCTGAGTTTAAATGAAGGATGCTCCACCCCCTCAATGAATCCCAGGGTCCTCCTAGGGTCATGTGCTAGCCTTGATGAGGCTAGTGCAGGGGGCTGGACCCGATGATCTTCCGAGGTTGCTTCCAGCCTTACAATCTATGAATCAAGAGACTACATATGGTCTGGCTTAGATCTAAGTCATCATTCATAAGGTACAATTTGTGGATCATGATGCGGTATTGAACAGTATACTATGCAGCAGATAGGTCAACAAACGCAGCATCTAAGTAACAGTGATTCATAGTTAAGCCTCAAAGGAAGAGCTTTCTGTGCCTATATTTTAATTTCATAGTAACACCAACCCAGACCTGGTAATTACCAGTTCCAAGCCAAATAAATATTTCAGTTACCTTCTGACAGATTTCAGACCCACTCAACTAGGTAGGTTGAAAGTATAGCTCAGACAAGGCTCTATTTAACCAAGATTGAAAAGAGAAGCAGAAAGGAAGAGAAAAAACAATCTACTTTAAATAATAGGATAAAAAGTGATTCAAGGAACAGAAAATGTGAAAAGTGCATACAGAAAATAAAAGCAGAAGAGTGAGAGGAACATTAACAAAACAAATGCAATGTAAGTTATTTTTTAAGGCAAGCTTACCTTTTGTTATCATCATTTTTCACTCCCGGACAATTGATTATGCAAATGATGCATTTTTATGTCTACTTGATACATGGATGCAATCAGGTAGATAGAAAATTAAAAGCACAGTCATTTCCTGGTTCAAAGGACAGCTGTCTGGGAAATAAGACTGGTATTAGGAATTAGGGGGAATATGGGGACTGACTTGACTGGTTCAGGAAATATTGGGATGGAAAGTCTGAGGAGCAGAAACAAGGAAAAAGAGGAGGAGCTTGGGATACAGGAAAGAAAGGTCTGGAACAGGACTCATTGGAGGGAAAAGAATCAAATTTGGGGAAAACAAGCAAAATAAGTTACCCCAAATAGAGTAGCACTTTCCAGAGACTGGTTAGAACTCAGAACTCCTGAGTCTCATCATTTCTCTATTGTCAGCACACATCTGTGAAATCCACTGACATGCCCCAACTCCCACCAGTGGTTGTCCATATAGAGGATGACAAACTAATTACTGCTATCAATTCCTCAATTAGCTGAAAGGAAAAAGATCTGTGTAGGGGATCTAAAGTTTACAGCCCTGCTGAGGATCTATGTGGATATCAGCATGATGATGTCCCTATTAAGGAATTATTTTCAGTTTGCTTTTAAAAAAAAACAAATCAATTGCACATTAAAAATGTTTTTAAAAAATATTTAAGTTTATAGGTTAAGGCCAAAAGAGACAGAAGTCTGACCTTCTGTACAATACAAGCTATTAAATATTCACCTGCTACTCTGTACTGGGACCAATTACTTGTGTTTTGGCTAAATCATATTTCCTCAAAATGCATTCCTGAAGACAGATATCAGGAATTCACCATTTCCTTTGGTGGTTTGTTCCAATGGCAAACCACCTCACTGCTAAAAATCTTTACCTTATTTTTTATTTGAATTTGTCTGACTTCTGCTTCCTGCAATAGTTCTTGCTATTTAGGGTGACCATACATCCCAGTTTGGCCAGGACAGTCCTGAATTTTGAAGGTGCCACCCTGCCTGACTCCCCCTGAGCAGTGGCAGGAAGTGAGATGGGTTGGGCTGGGCTGGGCACCACTCCTCCTGCCTGGGGCAGGTACTGATCAGGGCAACACAGGGGGAGAGCATTGCTGTGAGTGCAGGAAGCCCACACATGTTCACCCATTTGCAGCCCAGCGGAGACAGGACCAGGGAGTAACCACTGCAGCAAGGCAGCTCAGAACCTGCCCAGGGGGGAACAGAGGTCTCTTTCGCTTCCTGTCCAGCCAGCTGCTGGGAACTCATGCTTGCAAGGGAGGGTGGCTCTGGGCTCTAGGATCTTCTCTGGGACCAAAGCTCTGGACAGCTTTGTCCCACCTAGGCCTGGCTACCAGGGGCTAGCGTCCAGAGCTCAGCTCAGAACTCTCCCTCCTACCACCAGGTGTGTGATTGCACACTGGGGAGGAGGAGGGCAAGCTAGAAAGATGGAAAGAGGGGTGAGAGAGAGAGAAGTGAGAGGAGGGTTGCAGAAGCAAAAAGAGGGAGATGTCTGGGGAGTAGGGAAGCAGTGTGGGGAGCAATGGGAGGGGAGAGGTGGTGAGGATGGAAGGAGGGAGGAGAGGGAGAAGGAGTGAGTGGGGAGCACAAGAAGAGATGCGGGAAGGGAGCCAAAAGGGGAAGCAGCTGGTGGGGAGCAGATGAGGATGTGCATAGAGGTCTAATAGAGGCAAGAGGAGGCTACACTGAACACTGACGTGATGAACTGAACACTTGCTCTCACTGACATGATGGTCAAGAAACTGCTCAAGGTGAAGTACATGCACATGCCAATATAGCAGCCTGGATCTGGAGCAGCTGCACTCCTGCACGCACACACTGCACTCACACTTCCTGTGGAATAGGTCAATTTTCTCCCTGTTCAGCAGCAACCTCCAGCTCAGCCCTCCTCCACCTCCTCCTGATCCATTGCCCAGCGGAGGCACCTGATTTCCTGGCCTCACTCACTCCATTTTCCTGTGGATAGTCCCTCCTGACCCCCCCTCGCCCGGCTGCTGATCAGCAGGGAGGTGGAGTGTCATGGTGTGTGGGGAGGGGTGGAGAATGACAGCGTCCCAGATTTCCTTAAAAAATAATATTGTCATCCTAGTGTTGTCTTTTCCTGTAAATTAAGCCCTTTAGTACACATTATTTTCTTCTTATGAAAGTATTTATATACAGTAATTAAAAAACTGTTCTAAATTCTTGTTGGTAAACTAAATAGATTGAGCTCTTTAGAGGTACATCTACAGGGTACACTGCAGTGCAGTGTAGAGCTACCTAAGCCCATCTTTAAATGTAATAGCAAAGTACAAGATGCAAATCAATAGAGCTTAGTATGGGGTAATTTATTGTGCTTCTCAGGGCTTTATATTAACATGATTACATAAGTCTTCCTCTTGCTATACTATTACACTGGTGGCTTGTATTCACTGCCTTGACCACTATGACCCTTTTTATTCTTTTTAAAGTCACTACACATCCATACTAATACAAAATAATAAACTCCAATGTTTATCACTATCCCACATTTACTGTTTGCCCTGAAAAGCAACACAATGAACTGGGTCGCAGCACCTCAGGGCTGCTCCAACCTGGCTCAACATGCTGCAGAGAGACTGATGGGGTATGAGGGTGCTCCCGAGTGGGTCCAGCCAACAGGTTGCCCCTACACTGAAGCACCCTTGTACCCCAGCCAGCTAGATCAGTATCTACACATGTGCTGCTGTGGAGTAAAGAACTCTGCAGCAGGATAGCACTTGTATTTACAAGTATTACTACCTTTCTGTAGAGTGTATTATGTGACTCCAGTCTTATTGCCCTGCATGTGTAGACACTGAGATGTTTACTGTGGAGCTAATTAGTCTACTGTGCAGGAAATGTCTTGTGTAGACACGTCCACTGCTTTACAGGATACAATCCTTTATTCCATAAATATTCCCTGCATTCTTTTTCCCCCAGAAGTTTAGCATTGCATTTAACTGTATTAAAATGTCTATTTTGTTTGTATGGCAAAGTCAAATACTTGAATGTTAGGAAATGCCAGAATGAAGACAGCCTGTGCAATTTATCTTTCTTGTGCTTGTGCATTATGATGCACTCTTTAATGACATGATTGCATTTTTTTTTTCCTGTGTTCCCCATGTTTCCCTCAGTGCACTGGATGGGCTTGCTCTGCAAAGGAATCATGGCTATGTACTAAAGAAGACTCTTTTCTGTAAGCCCCCTGTTGTCACTAAATTTTGAAGCTGCGTAGTAAATGAGGTAAGAGACTATAGGAAGTGAAAGGACAGTATCATGGATGAATGCTCCCCTGGGGACTTGGATTCTGTCTCTACCTCTATTACAGCTCCTGAACAATGCTTAAAACTAGCTTTCAATAAGCGGTCATTATCTTCATATTTCTTATTTTCTTGGTGAAGTTTAAGTCAGTGGGAGTTGAGCTTCGAAGACATAAAGTCCTATATAATGCTAAGTACAGGTCTTGAGTATTTCAAATTAGGCAGACAAAGTTAGTGTGTACTTTTTCCCTTACAGCCAGATATTGTGTTTGGTGCCTAAAACAATATTAGGCACCCAAATCCAAAACTGCAATCCAGAAATGCCCTCCTTGGCTAGGGACAGAAGTTACACATAAACTGGTTTAAGTGATCAGAAACCTGTAACCAAACAAAAGCTCAGTGCATATAGTCCAGTTTCAAAATGGCTGAAGCTGGTTTAAGATAAACCTGGTTGACTGTAGTATTAGACTTATCTGATTTGGGTAAAAACATTTTATGAAACTTCTGTCCCAGACCCCTTCCTGGTTCAACTTAAATCACAGTCCCCAAGTGTCCCAGCATGCTTTCCAGCCCTGGGTTCAGCTGTGTTGTCTGCTTCAGAGAGCAGGGATGGCCTCACCCCTTCGTTACCTTGCTGGAGCAATGAGGACTGGCTGACAAGAGGGTGAGGGGTGACAAGTCAGGCTGGGGATGCAGCCCAGTCTATGGGGGGGGGCAGGACATCCCCCCAGGCAAACTCCAGCTGGGCTCTGGGGCCAGGGTGGGGGGTTAAACACCCCTTCTCCCACTCGAACTTACTGCTGGCTGTGACTGGACCAGAAATTCCAAGGGCACCTGGAAGCAAGAAGAGGAAGTGATCAGCCACCCTGCAGAGTCCTGCTGCTGTAAATCTGGACTGCAAATCCCAGCGACCTCGGAGGCAGCAGGAAGAGGAAGTGAACATACAGCCAGAGATCCATGCTCTAGCATCCCCCTCCCCCCCACACACACACTTCTGGTTTGAGCCGTTGCAGGCATGTGACTGCATTTCCTAAATCAAAGGTAAATGTCTGTTCACTTCCATTACAATTTAATCTATGCGGCTGAGACTAATTTGCAAAAATTGAATCAATTCAGCCTAGGGCTTTTTGACTTTCTGTATTTAGCCCTTTTAAGAGGCCAGCTAAATGTGGAAGTATCTAAAACTGAGTGGCTGCTTTCCCATTTGGTCTACAGTCTTTTTGAGTATGTTTATAACCATTCTGGAATGAACAGCTACACATCTCGGTCCTACAGAAGCCCCAGTGTGATCCAGAAACTAGGCAAAACAGCATCTAAATCACTTGATAGGCCAATCTGGTAGACAGACTCTTGAGTATGTCTAACTGTAGGGGACGCTACTACACAGAGCCACCCGCCTCACTGTACCAGGCCCAAAAACTTGCTTCAGGAGTCTCCTTCTGGTAGCCTATAGCCAGCTGTCCTACTTCCTGGAGAACCCCTGAGGTAATGCTACCACCACCCAGGCAGTAGTCTCTGGCAGCCCAGGGCACAGAGATCATGAGAGCCTTGGGGGTGCTTTGCCCACAATAATATTTCTGGGTGTTTCTTTCAGCCCAAAGCATCTCTGACAAAGCATCAGGAAAAACTGAAGAAGAATAGAAAGAAAAAACACTTCACTAGCCAGGCAAGGGGTAGAAGGCCTCCCACCTCAGCAGCACAATACAGGTTGTAACCTGATGCCTTTATTGAACAGAAGGGGTAGAACGAGGAAGTCAGAATACACTTTGACCAAACAAAAGCAACTTGAGAGGTTTACAGAGATTGGATATGGTTACCCTTTTAAAATGTGACTGGACTGCACATCATTCCTAACTCTTGGCAGGTTTCCACTTATAGAAATCAACAGGCAGCTGCCAGGGGTGCTTGCTTGCAGTTTTCAAAATGCCCACCAGCAGGAAGAGAGTACTCCCCCACCCAGGAATTGTATCTGGCCAGGTCATCTGACTGACCAGCCTGAACCAAGAAGAAAGCAAGGAGAGAGAAGGGTCACCTGGGCTGACCCAAGTGAGGAACAGAGAGAAGGGGAAGGGATTTCTTCACACTAACATGCCAACAGGACTGAACCTCTCCTAAGATGTAACAGAAGATGTTTCATTTTAAAAGCATGGATGAAAGGGGTTCTACCCAAAAGACGCTAGCAACTCCAGTACTTTCCAAGGGAGTGGGAGACTAGGATTCTTCATCCTTCTGAACCCAAATGGGTTCAAACCCATAATTTCCACATCATAAGAAACTGTCCTACCATATCACTGTTCAACAACCTGGATTTAAAAGGTACTCTGTCTCCTGACCCCTGTCTTTCTTACCTGAGCCTCTGGTCAAAAAGGAATGCAAGATTTGTAAGACCAGAGAGAGAGAAGAACAAGTGCATAAAAAGGAGTGTCTCTCTCTAATTTAGTTGTTAGCACACTCAACAAAGAGGGAAGGAGTCCTAGGTTTTGGTTCTTGCTCTTCCATACCTTTCAGCACAGTTTCAATAAGTAGAGTGAAGAAAACCCCTAACAAAGAGCCTACCCCAATGCCAAATCTTGAACATTTTCATGAATTTAATTCCACAATAAATTTTGGTACAGTCAATCACATTGCATTGTCATCATTTGGAAAGTTTTTGTTTTGATTTGAAAATGTTTTGTTTTGATTTCAAGCTTCAATTATAGAAAAAAAATGTAAAAACAAAACCAAAAAAACCCTTATTAAAATTTCAATGCTAATTCATGTGGACTCCAAAAGGAAAAAAAGATTCTAAAAAGTCAGAATGATGAACTTTCTACATTTCTAACGTGTCAAAATTTACTCAAGAGAGAAAATATGTGCATACCACATGTGCACAAAGGACCAAATCCAAGTTGCTCTGGCACCCTTAAATCTTGCGTTTCCTAACTTCACAGTGGTTCACTTGACAGATCTAATAATGTTCTTTTAACACAGGGGAAGAAATTCTTGTGTGCATTGTAGTATATATGTTGCCGGCTGTCTTCTGAAGTCAGCATGCCACATAAAAAACATCATTTTTTTCAGAAACTGAACCCATTTCACTTCGTATAAACAGGTAATACATGCAAATGACTCAGCTTCTTAAGCTCTCCAAGGATCCAGTCCTACAAGGTGCTGCTAGCACAGGAGCCACTCTCTTTACAAGATCAGCACAGACGGAGTATCTATTTTCACAACACCAGTTTCTCTGGTTTCAGTATAAATAATGAACTAATAATGATAGATATATGTATCCAATGTGGGTTTTGTTATGAGACATTTAAATTGATAGACCCATCCTGGTTAAATGGTAATAAGAAAATAAACTTTAGTTTTATAGAAATGCAAATCTATTACGATACAGCAGAACACTTTCCATGAAGAGTTTCCAATGCAATACAGTTCAGAAACCCTGCTCAGCAAACAGACATCCACCTGGGGCGCATTTACATGTAACAGACATTGCAGGGTTGCTTACCTGACTGGGGGGTGCATCATGATGAGCCTCGTCCCTTCAGAGACACTATATTAGGGCAAAGGAAATTTGTCCCAAAGGACCCTGTACTTGTGGCAAAATAAAGCCATCCCAAACAGGGACATCCTGATAGAGATAAAGGAAAAACCTCAGCCAGGGGTTTGAAATCAGAGAGGAACAGTTATTGCTCTCGAAAATCCCAGCCTCAGGATTGGCTGGGAGGATTTCTTTAAAAGTGGGGAGTTTTTCCTTGCCCAGGGAGAGGGAGATGGGGAGAGAAGGGGTGCACTGCAGGAGAAGGCTGCGTAGGCCAGGCTGCAGTGACTCGCCCCGCTGAGCCCACTGGAGCTGTGGTGAGCTGCTGATGGGTCAGCAGAGCACTCGCTGCCCCAGGACTTGAGCCAGGGCTTTGGAGGGGGCGGGCTGAGCAAGCCTACCCCACAGCATTTGTACATGTAGACGTGCCCCTGAAGAACATCAGTTCTGCAGGAGGGGTAATGTTCTCCCTACTACAACACACTTAAAGAGATATTACTGACAATGAATTCATCTTTTCACTGAGAAGCATTTCAGCCAGCCACTACTGCATTGATTACTGCCACTTTATGAACCCTAGTGATGGAGTTTTTGCCTAGAATTAACCAATTGCCTGTTAACTAAATATAATTAACACACCTTTTAAAAGGCTAATCTAGGCACTCCTCATATTTCTTCCAGACTACAGACATTTTAGTTTTCCCAAGATATCAGGCTTTGAAATCAAATGTTTGCCCATCCTAGCCTTTAAAATGTAACTGCTAAATGACAAGCAATTCTAAGGAAGAAACTGTAATGAGGACAAAGGTGTCTGACTAGAGCCAGCAAGAATATTTTCAATGAAATCTTTTCTTGCTTTTTTTTACCTAAATCAAAATGTTTCAAAGAGACACGGTAGGCTTAACAGTTTTCCAAAGTCTTTTGGTTTGTTTTTAATTCTAAGTTGGACGCTCCAGTCATACCCAGAAAGGGGGAGATCCTGAATGTAAAACATGACATATTTGTATCAGAGAAATGGATAGTTTCAGCTTCAATCTATTTAACAAAAATATTTGAAAGGTTTTCTATTTGTTTTAATGAATGAAGAGTAATTTGAAACAAAATTGTTCTCCAGCCAGGCATAGAAATGCCTGTACAAAATACTGAATGGAAGGAACTGGGTCCTTTAAGGTTGGGGGCTGACATTGCTCCAAATCCCTCAGTTTTTACAAAGGCTTACTTCTGATGAATTACTCATGTAGGGGTGGCTATGAGTGCTACAAATGGCATGAGCCGTCTCTGTGTGGCATGCAGAACAGGCAGAGGAAGGGGACTGGAATGGCACTTGGGGATATAATGGGGCTAATTTGTAGCACTACTACTATAACGGCTGGCCCTCACTATACTAATACAGAATGGGTCAGCAAATAGTTACTCTTCTACGGCTCTTACAGATTCACTTTACTAATACTGATATATATTTTAAAGTATTTCACAGAGACTATTTTTTCTCTGACTTATCACCAGAGTATCTAATGCTGTCTATACATGTGCTAGTTTACATTCTAATTAGAACACAACACATCTGCTCTGACACGTTCTAACTAGAATATGAACCAGAAAATGCCACTGCAATCCCCTTCCTCTGCCCAATATGCTGCCCTGCTTTCTGCTCCCCTACTCTATGCTTTCTGCCCAATCTGCTGTTTTGCTTTCTGCTGCCTGTCCTATGTGCTGCTTTGCTGCTTGTCCTGCATGCCACAGAGAGACTGCTCGTGCCACTTGTGGCACTCATGGCCACCCCTACATTGGTAATCAATCAAGTCTGCTCCGCATTCTAATTAGAACACTCTAATGTGGCTTCACCATCATGTGTATAAGCCTCCATGCATTTAGAAATGGTCATGGGGGAGCTTTATCTAAAGCTCGTAGAATGAGGTACAGATAAAGCATCCTGTGGCCATTATTAAACATGCTGGGGCTTAATACATGTGGCAGTAAGGCATTTTAATTAGCGCACCTCTCTGGAAGTCAGTTTAATTAAAACAACCCTCCCTCACCACCGAGCATAGGCAGCCTAAGTGCTGGAACACATTAAACTACTTTTCCTCACTTTCCATTACAATACAGAATTTTGTTATCCTTATGCACTTTGGGGTTTTAGATTGTGGGAATTAGGAATGTGAAACTGGAACAAATCTCCTGGGTCATCAAATCCTGTCCCCCGCTATCAAAGGTAGCCATATCATATAATGGTTTGGATAAATCGGTCCAACCACACTTAAAACCAGTTAGGTTTCTTTTTCACTCCTATTAGATGTCTTTTCTAAAACAAACACTCCTTTTATGGTTAGAAATCTTCTCATTTTTAGCTTAAGTTCAGTTAATACTCGCTTCTTGGGCTAATATTGTCCTATAATTAAAACAGTGCTTTCTCTAAATACATTGGGAGCAAAAGGAGAGAAAAGCAATGATACCCTTTTATCAGACTTTATTTTATTAGGCTAAATAAGCCAATGCTTTCCAGTCTCTTCCTGTAAAATACGTTATCTATTCCCTTGATCCTCCTAAAAGCACTTCTCTGCACCTCCTCCCATTTTAATTTATATTTCTTGAATACTGTATGGAGTACTATTGATAAGATTTTAACAGTGCCTTGTACATTATCATTAATACTTCCATATCTCTACTAGAAACACTTTGCCTGATACATTCCAGGATGGCATTTGCCCCTCTCTCAGCTGCATCTTACTGGTGACTCATAGTCATTTAGTCATCAACCAGTAACCAAAATGCCTGTTGTCCTTCATTGCCTCCAACCAATGACCTCATAGCTTACAGCAGAAATTCTTATTGTTCTATAAATCCATGAGTTTGCATACAGCTCCACTAAATTTCATTCCTTTTTCTCCAGGCCTCAGGGTTATCTAATTCTTTTAGTACAATATTCCACTCCTTTCTAGTGCTTCCTGATTTTGTGTTCAGCAAAT
>NW_017728918.1:32292480-32298111 GCF_001723895.1 Crocodylus porosus | reverse complement strand
GAGGTATAATCCCCCCTGGTGATGGCCCCTCCCTTCCATTGGGTGTATGCCTCCCTTTTAGCTAGGAGACATTCCTGTATGCTTTTGGTGAGCCATGGGGGCTTTTGCGGAAAGAGGAGCAGGCCCAGACTGCGGGGTTGGCTTCGTCCCCACTTGCTCCCCCTCCTCGTCCATCATTCTTGTCGGTCTATTGGCTAGTTCATAAATATAGGTATTTATTATTGTCTAATCTGCCAGTTCTACTCCCAGTTTATTAGATCTGTGTAAAATAGTTATTATAGGACCAAAAATTTCATTCTCCTGTTCTTTTGGAATTCCAGGGTTCACTTCTTCCAGCTTGAACACATTGAACCTTTTGAGTTTTGCTTACATCTTGAATGTAGTAATACCCTTCTGATGCCCTCATTTCCACTTGTCATCATGCTTTGTTCTCAGACTGAACATCATCCTTAATGAAAAATGTTAGTTAAGTTATTTGTTTAAATTTGGGCCATACCTAGATCAGCTTTAATTTCTACCCCATTATTGCTTCGGAGCAGTCCAACTCCTTTCCTTGTTCATGTTACACACACACACACACACATACACACACACACACACACGCTGCCCTAGGTATGGCCCAAATCTTAACAAATAACTTACCTAACACACACACACACACACTTTCTTATATACCATATATGGTAAAGGTAGGTCTGATACATATAACCATTATATATAAGATATATAATAGCTGTGTCTGTCTATGTGCCTGGGTGTATGAGTGAATAACCTGCTGTCATTTTTTTTCTATTTCCAGTTTAATATCTAACTCTGTTTAAATTGGTTAATTCTTACTTTATTGCCATATTTGACTTCTAAGATGGCTTTCTTTGCTGAGCATTCCTTGCCCTTGTGGACATTTCATTTACTCCCTCTAGCTTTTTTGAGGTGGAAGACTTAGCAGTTGCACTGTTACACATTTTTAATAAACGTGACATCAAATTTTGACTACTACCATTGTGCATCTCTTGCATAAAACAAATTTACAAGATTGTAAATGAAAGAATTTCATTTACAGAGTATATGAAGCTTGCATCTGCTGCATGATTTGTACCTTACCTCTTCAAAGGTTGGAGTTTATATTTTTATACAAAAAATACCTCAACATGTGGAACCCTCGGGAGGAGGATTCCTAAATGGTAGACCACTTGGGTAAAATAAGATCCCTATCTTATTTTGCCATTATAGGTCTTTTTGATCTAACATTAAGACCAATTTTTAATGAATAATCATGAAACTGTTGAACTTTTAAATAGTGATAATTTTCCTGTTATTTGCATATCAAAGCTTAGACAATAATAAAATTACCTAGCAATTATATCTGGTCTTAATATTTTTCTAAATTGTGCTTTGCCTGTGACACAGAAAAAAGAATTTCAGAGTAAAAATGTCCAACAGAGGGCAAAAAAAATATACATTTTTACAAGAAAGTTTACCTTATTCCTTTTATAACTTTCCCCACCAACATACCAGTCGATTATTTACGAGAATATACTTAACGCTGAACTCTGATAAAAATGAAGTGTTTTTTTTAAATTAAAATTTATTATCTGCAAACTATAATGCATTAACAATTTGATACAGAATGAATCATACCTCTGTGGTATTCTAAAAAATAATGTGGAAATGGTTAGTCTCAAAGATTTGACCTAAAAATGTTTGTAAATGCATTGTTTGACTCCTTGATAATTGACAAAAGAGTTATTTGTACATTTTGAGTAGTTATTTTTGTCTCCTTGATGTGAATCAAACAGGCTTTCCTTTAAAGCTTCCAATATATTAATTTCAAATGCTAAAAGTTTGTGAGATATCTCAGAAATACTTTTTCATCCAGATTTGTTTTTAAAGCCAAATGATTACAGTTTTTAAGCATATTTTCTCTCTAAGTTTGGGTCAGGATGAGAAGTGAAATTGCCTGGGAAAAATATTCTCTGAAGGATTTTTAATTCATTTCTGACAAGTTTGCAATTGCAACATAGACATTTATTTATACTTGTACTTAAAATATAAAACACAGTGAAAATTGTTAGTTACCACAAAATCTCTCTGGGCAGAAAGTTAGACCTGCTTACATAAGCTTTAGATAAGACAAATGCATGGTGGGGGCTTTATGTTAGACCTTTTCTCTTTGTGGTATGTTCCTATTTATAAAAACTTGTTTTGAAGAAGCTGTTCTTAGTTGCTGCATCATCTACGGGCCCCTGTTCCTAAAGAGAGGTCACTTGCAGGTGGCAAGCTCATTTGGATTTTTTGAAAAAATGCAGTGGGAAAACAGGGATACTATAATATGAGAAACTGGTCTGTCCATGGGAGAAATCCACCCTAAAAATGAATGTGCACTTGAAAGTGAGCATATTTGTGTGAAAAGGAGTTGGAGGTGTAGCTGACACTGTAACAATAATAAGGATGAGAGTAATTAACATCCAACAGTGATGCACAGATATTGCGATTGTAGTGCACGTACAAGAAGGTGACAAAACTGTCGATTAGATCCCATTTTGCCTTGAAAGGCGTGTCTGCTTTGCTCTATCGTGAGTCTGAGAGTGCTGCTGAGAAGTTCTGTGGATTAACTGTTTATTTTATTGGGTGGAATCCCAAAGTTATGTCAACATTTTTACTTTTTATTCTTTTCAAAGTGATTTGAGAATAGTTATGCAAGGTCTTGAGCACACTTGGTTTCATTTTTGTGATTTCCCTTTGAAATCTGGGAAATGTTGCCTGAAGGAAGTTAATTCATTAATTGACAAGTAATGGGTTTCTTGCACGTTCAATGAAATATCTAGAATCAGAGACAGAAAACTGGACTGTACTGACCTGTGGTCTGCTCCTACATGGGAACCCCTAATACTTTTACCATTTTATTACACAGATTAATGTTTTGGTATTGCTCAATACACAGAATATCAAGTAACTATGAAAAGAAATATGAACATTGTGTAGGATTCTACACAAATTCACGGCTGGGTGAATTTACTGTGACTGCCATTGTTTCTTCATGGAGGTCCTTGATGTTGATTGTAAGATATCCAGTCATTTTTCATGTTCCCACCTTTAGCTGTAACTCTTGTGCTATTTCAAATAAAGACTACAAAGCACTGACCCCCAGAAATAGAATGCCATTTGTGATGACAGACTGTCATCATATTGCTGTAAAGTCACAATTTAAAAGAGTTAAAATAGATATGCAACTTCCAGTCTCCAGTATTTGTCAGAAATGTGCCTGCAGTTACATGGGAACAGTGCAGTCTATAAAGACAAATATCAGCGCACTTGGGATGACACCTTTCTCCTAAATACAGATCTCAAATTGAGCAAAGAATGGAGAGAATGTACAAATGACCTTGTTAAGCTATTAATTAAATATCTACAATTAAGGATTTAGGTCACCGTTCAGTAAAGTACTTATTTGTGTTTTAGTATCCCTGTTTTAATGTCTGGCTGGAATTATCTAGTTGGGGATGGTCCTGCTTTGAACAGAGGTTGGACTAGATGACCTTCAGAGGTCCCTTTCTACGTGATGATTCTATGATTTTGTGAAGTAAAGGGTGTGGTGCTTAATTTTAAGCATGTGCTTAAGATTAATTGAATTAAATGGAAATTATACCAGATTTACTATAAATCTCTGTTGGTTGGGAGGGTAAAATTAGGACTGGAAGGGACCTCAGGAGATCATCTAGCCCAACCCCCAGCTCAAAGCAGGACCATCCCCGACTACATCATTTCAGCCAGAAGAGACAACAGAGCTAAGCTCCTAGCCTAAATGCAGTTATGCTAATATGGGAGAGCTATTGCTTGGCTCTGTTTGTTTTCCTTGTGTGGGGATGATTTTACCATATTGGCATGAAGTGTACATTTTCCAGTAACCCTGTCTAGTTATACAAGAAACACTTAGCATAACATTCCTAGCATAGACCTACTCTTAATCAGATTTGCAAGTATTTTGCTGAATGGGCATGCTTTCCTGAACTGGACATGTAAAGAGAAAAGCAGGGAAAAATAATTCATGCTAAGAATTTGCCAAGAGTAAAGGGGAGGAATAACATAAAATGGTCCATTCAGTTATGGTGAAGTAGAGATAGTTTCTCTGGCAGAAAAGGTGGCAATAACTGAGAGGACAAAGCTTGAAGTGAAAGAATCAGTTGGGTGCCAATGTACACAGAAATTGTTTTTAGCTGCCTATATATGAAGTTAGTCTCTTTCTCTCACATACAGTCACCTGAGTATGAAAATTTGCCTTGGTAATATCCATGAAGCTGACTCAGTGGTCCAGGGAGTGAAAATCTGCCTTCCCATCTAACTGCCACATTGAAATTCCCATTTTGCAACAAACATCCCCACCTAAATATATCCCTCAGAATATAATGATCCTCTTTCTTGGAGTTCTTAAATCAAACCTGGGTGTCCTTCTGAGGCATAAGCATACAACTCAAACGACATGCATAAGTTCACTGGCAACATGTTGTGAACTGTGCAATGGAGGAGGTCAGACTAGATGATCAGAACAGTTTCTGGTTTTGAAATTTATGAGTGGCCATTAGTCAGTACACAGAATGGTACAAGCTTTTTAATCATTCTTATTTCAAAGTAGCAATAATGAGTTGAATAAAACTATATCACACATCTGTACTTGAAAGTGTCACTGTATTCTGAAATGTCTTCAAAGAAAGCATTAAAGAAATTATTCCTTTTTTTATTTCACTTAGGTAAATGGAATAGACTGAAATTTGTTGACACTGAGTGCTTTTATAGAATGCCATTAACATAATTTCTTTCATCTCCAGTAAATTGTGTGTTTATTGGGCTGCTTTGGGCAAGATAAAAATAGAATTTGGTTAGGAAAATATGCTATAACTTGGTTATTTTCTGGAGTGGACTAAATCTTTGAAATGTTAAGCTGGTGCATGAGTTGTGGTGTGAGAAACCTCAGCTTTTCAAACATTTTGACTTTAGAATGCTTGATTTTGCAACCTTAACTCATTTACATTTGTATTTACATTTTTGAAGAGCAAAGCAGGAGCTGGAGAGATCTGGTGGTTAGAATAAGGAAAGGATTTCCAGGTTTCAAAGATAGCACAATAGAAGAAATGAAAGTGGGAAGACAGATTTGAAAGGTCACAGGACAGCCTTTGGCATTTAAACTAATTCAGTCATGTAGTACTAAGGTAAAGAATTCATATTTCAGCCAGTCTGAAATGCTATCTAGTAGAAGGCACCAGCCCGATTTACACAGATGTGTAGTACATTGCCACATCCCACCTCAGTCTCACACATTTGGACAGAAATGCCACAAACAGAGCTGGCTGAAAATCAGAATTTGGGTCTGCAAGAAAACAAGATTTCAAAATAGGACCAAAAAGTGCCTAAATACAGGCATACCTCGTTTTATTGCACTTCGCCTTATTGCGCTTCGCAGATATTGCGTTTTTTACAAATTAAAGGTTTGAGGCAACCCTGCATCGAGCAAGTCTATCGGCGCCATTTTTCCAACAGCATTTGCTCACTTCATGTCTCTGTGTCACATTTTGGTAATTCTCGCAATATTTCAAACTTTTTCATTATTATTATATTTGTTATGGTGATCTGTGATCA
>NW_017728918.1:32287083-32292380 GCF_001723895.1 Crocodylus porosus | reverse complement strand
GCGGCAAACTTCATTGTTGTCTTATTTTAAGAAATTGCCACAGCCACCCCAACCTTCAGCAACCACCACCCTGATCAGTCAGCAGCCATCAACATCGAGGCAAGACCCTCCACCAGCAAAAAGATTACAACTGGCTGAAGGCTCAGATGATGGTTAGCATTTTTTAGCAATAAAGTATTTATTAATTAAGGTATGTACATTGTTTTTTTAGACATAATGCTATTGCACACTTAATAGACTAGAGTATAGTGTGAACATAACTTTTATATGCACTGGGAAACCAAAAAATTCGTGTGACTCGCTTTATTGCGATATTCGCTTTATTGCGGTGATCTGGAACCGAACCCGCGATATCTCCGAGGTATGCCTGTACTCTAAAATAGTTTGTCTTGACAAGCTCAGAATGCTTTGTTTCTACTTTATCATTTTACTTTTATAATGGTATTTACAACAAAAGTCAAAATAAAATTGAAACCATTTTTTAAAATGAATCAAATAATTTCCTGTAGTAACTGATGAAACAGATACGTTAGTCACAAAAAATTTCTGTTTTACTAATCCAGTACTTTTCAATACAAAAATGTTATGTATGAAAATTTCCAATGGATGCATCTACAAGTGCCATTAATACACAGCAATTCTTTTATTGCTCCTGGGAAGTTCCAAGGCACCCAGTTTATAGGTGTGCCCAGTATATTGAACCACATCGGAGCAGCTCTGGCTGGCAGGAGGTCTGGGGGCTCAACCTGCCAGCCTGGAGCTTCTCCGACCAGGCTCAGTGCACTGTGGATGGGTTGGCTGTGGCACGAGGGTGCTTCAGTGTGGGGCTAGCTGGCAGACAGTACCTGTACTGAAGCACTTTCATGCCTCAGCCAGCCAAGTCAGCATTTACATGTGCACTACTGTGCACAAAAAAACTCCACAGCAGGGTAGTACTTGTGTTTACCTGTTGTGGAATTTATTAGTTTCCTGTGTCCTAATAGAGGTATACATGTAGAAGCTAAGACATTTATTGTGTAGCTAATTAGTCAGCACCACAGTAAAAGTCTCATATAAATGCACCCAATCAGTTCTAACTACAGACTTTAACTTACCTTCAAATAAAAGCTATGATCTGAGGAAGAATGCCAGAACCCTGCCCTAAACTAGAGACCTGGCATTCAAAGGGACAGGCATAATTGGCATTTATACATGTGTTCTGGGAGGTGGGGGGGCACTTTAATTAGAGTGGCTCTAAGAGTAACTGAGGGCCTCCAGGGCATGGCAGAAGAAAGAAAATCCTAGGAGATCCATTACTGCTTGGGGAAACTAATGGTACCTGTACATGTGTCTCTTCCTGTAACACTGCAGTCTACCTATGCACTATAAGATGTCATCAGGAAAACCCTGAGTGTTAAAAGTACCTCTTGGTATTGTTACTTATGGAAAGAATATCAGAAAGTGAATAGGTATCTCTTGCTATATGATCTGCTTCTTCCCTTTTCTCCTTCTCTTCCCTGTTCTGTGTCTTTGCACCTATATTCTTATCAACCATAGACAATTGTTTCATGAAACACCTCTAAAATATCATTATCCATGTTGATGTAATATTGGAGGGTAACTCCAGGAGGAACATCAGTTTTCTCACAAAACTGTGTCCACATTCCTAATATATCAGAATATTCTCTCTCTTGCTCTGGCTATGGTTTGTCATCTCATTGCTGAAGTGCCATTGATGGTATGCCTGTTTTTTCACCAGGAACTGATGATGAAAGGATAGTTCATGTTTCTCCATGCAACCACTGCTGTTTAAATAGCATGACAAATATCGATGCTTTCAGATTCATCCATTTTCAAGCCTACTAAATCTTTTTGATTATTCTTGCTCTGTTATTCGGCTTGGTAGCATGAATGATTCTTTTATTTGGTTTCTATAACACAGAGGTGCAGTTGAGTGAAAAGAACTCCACTTTCACATTTTAAACATCTTAGGGACCAAGCTGTAGGAAGTAAAGCAATTTTTATTTGTCCCTTCTTCAAGCATCAAGCAGGGAGTTTATTCTTTAATCAGCAATGTGATCATCCAAGCCTTTGTACTGAACTGATAATCACAAAACAAATAGTCACTATTTACATTTTTAAAGCACCTAGGGATTTTACATTTGCCTACACTAATGGCTTCAGCTTATCTGTGTCCCTTATCCTACATTATAACAGCAGAGTCAATCTGTTTTGACTGCTTCTCCCCAAATAGCATCACTGTTTGCAGCTGGAGGTCTATTGAGTATTGGCAGGTAGAAAATACCTATCTCATCTGCTTTATAAATATGATGGCTTAACTAATTTTTCAAGATTCTTTGCAGTTCACTAAGCCACCATGAAGTGGAGGCCTCTACAGGTGCATATGCTTCCCCACTGTATACCACTGTGTGCAATGCCATAATATCCACAAAAAAAATATAACCAGACAGTACTACCTTTAAAACAGACTACACTGTTTGTTTGCAAATGCCATTGCCTGAATGCACAGTAGCAGTCCACTTGTTATACTGTTGTTATACTCATATTTCACTGCATAGTGTATTCCTGTTATTACTCCGAAAACACCCCTGGCCTGCACCTCCCATAAACTTATTAAGCTTTGTCCTCCAGGTACAGATCCTTTTCCTCCTTACTTTGTTGAGATTATTCCAGAACTTCGTTCTTTGAACAGTTAGAAATCTTCTATTTCCAGTCTAAATTTGTTCAGTTAGTACTCATATTGTTCTTTACCTTAAATAACATTTCTTCTTCCCTGGTATCAATGATCCTAAATATATCTATAACAAGCAGTCATGCCCCCACTCAACCTTTATTTTGTAAAATTAAACAAGCAAAGCACTTGTAATCTCATTTAATAAATTCTCCATTCTCTTCATCACCCTAGTAGTCCTTTTCTGCATCTGTCCAAGTTAGAATTCATCTCTTTTGAACATCACTGACCAGAATGATACACAAAATACTAAATGTAGTCCTAGTAGTGCATTATACGGTGGACCTACTACTTTCCTGACTCAGGTAAAAAATAAATAAATAAATAAATAATCTCTACCCAGTGCACCTTACATTCGCATTTGCCCTTTTCCACTGGTGGGTTGTGGTCAATCAACCAATTGATGACCATGTCCCTCTCATCCACCACTACCAAGGTATGAGCACTCACCTTAACAGGATCATAGGAAAGTAAGGCTAGAAAGGACCTCATGAGTCCAAACCCTGCTCTAGGCAGGATCATCCCCGCTTAAACAATCTCACCCAACTGTCTGTCTCACCTTTTCTTGTAAATTTCCAGGGATTTACTTCACTAAGTAACCTGTTCCAATGCTTATACTCCCTCATAATGAGGAAGTTCTTCCTAGTCTCCAGACTAAATGTCCTCTGCTACAATTTGAGGCTATTATTCCTAGCCCTGTCCCTTTCAGCACAGAGAGAAGCCTATCTCCATCCACTTTATAATTACCCTTCCGATATTCGAAGTCTACTATCAAATCCCACTCTCATTCTTCTCGTCTCCAGATTAGTAATCCAGTTCTTTCAGCCTTTCCTCACAAATCATGTTTTCAGGCCTTTAATATTTTTTGTCGTACTCCCTTGGACTCTGATCAATCTGTCCACACCCTTATTGAAGTGTGGAGCCCAAAACTGACAAAGTACTGCAAGTAAGGTCTCACCAGTGCCAAATAGAATGAAAGAGTCACTTCCCTTCATTTGCATATGACAGGGCGGGCAATTATTTTGGACAGAGGGCCACTTAGCAAGTTTTGGCAAGCTGTCAAGGGGGCCACATGGGTAACCTCACCCCTTGGCAGGTGTCCTGCCCCCTGGTCACCATCTTGGGACCAGAAGTCCCACCCCTGACCTCTGACCCTTGCCACTGGAAGTCTCTTCCCTTGCCCTTGAAAGTACTCCTTCAGAGAAGAGGGTTTGCCATCTTAGAACCAGAAAAAAACAAATTATGTACTAAAAATCAAATACCCATAATATTATATTTAAATTCAATTTTAAAATATATTTTTTGTCCTGATATGTGTGTGTTTGCACTTTATATGTAGAAGTGATTGCATAATAGCTCAAAATGCAATCTTACTCTTGTATCGTGTGTGGGGTGTGCAGGGGTGTTGGGAGGTATGGGTGGGTGGATGTGGGGTTTGTGGGGAGCTCTGTATGTGTGTGTGTGTGTGTGCGTGTGTGTGTGGTATTTGTGTGATGTGTGATTGTGCTCCCACAACTCGTCCTCCTGCTTAACACAAATAATTACGGCATCATTGGGATAATGGAGACCTGATGGGACTCCACCCATGACTGGACCATGGGTATAGATGGCTATACCTTGTACAGGAGAGATCAAGTAGATAAAAGGGGTGGGGGTGTAGCTCTATATGTTAAGGAAAGCTACACATCCCTGCAAGCTGATGTTGATGACCAGGGTGGATGACTGGAGACCCTCTGGGTTAAAATCCATAGGGAACATGACACAGGGGACACAATGGTGAGAGTCTACTACAGACTCCCACCCAAAGTCAAGAGTTTGACCAGGAGTTCACTCAGGAACTGGCTGAGGCCGTATGCTCCAGGACCATGGTTGTCAAGGGTGACTTCAACTACCCGGACATATCGTGGGAGGATCACTCAGCAAAATCCAAGCAGTCACAAAGCTTCCTATCATGGGTGGATGACCTCTACCTGACTCAACAAGTCTACGGACGCTGCTCGACCTGGTACTGGCTACTGGGGATGACCTAATTGGCGACCTAGTGATCGATGGGAAGCTGGGTGACAGCAACCATAAGCTGATCACCTTCAACATCCTCTGTAAAGCTGGCAAGTCAGACAGCAAAGCTGAAGTGCTTGACTTCAGAAAAGCCAACTTTGACAAGTGCAGGAGGCTTGTCAGTGAGGCCCAAAGGGACCACAACCCCAGGGGAAGGGGAGTTCAGGAAGAGTGGTTGCTCCTCAAGGGAGCAATCCTCAATGCACAAGCTAAAACTATTCCATCTCGAAGGAAAGGCAGCAAGAGAGCACAGCAGCCACCCTGGCTCTCCAGGGATCTAGCAGACCTCCTCAGGCTAAAAAGACAGGCCTACAAAGGATGGAGGATGGGATTCACCTCCAAGGAGGAATATTCTGCACTGGTCCAGTCCTGCAGGGAGCAAACCAGGAAAGCCAAGGCTGCAACTGAGCTCCAACTAACTTCAAGCATCAAGGACAATAAAAAGTCCTTTCTCAAATATGTGGGGAGCTGGAGGAAAAGCAAGGGCAACATTGGATGCCTGCTGAAC
>NW_017728918.1:32276372-32286983 GCF_001723895.1 Crocodylus porosus | reverse complement strand
ATTCACCAGAGCGCCCCAAGGGATAATGAGGTTGAATAGTTATAAACTACTGCAAGACCGTTTCAAGCTGGACATAAGGAAGAATTTCTTTACTATCCGAGCCCCCAAGGTCTGGAACAGTCTGCCAGTGGAGGTGGTTCAAGCACCTACATTGAACACCTTCAAAAGTAAATTGGATGCTTACCTTGCTAGGATCCTATGACCCCAGCTGACTTCCTACCCTTTGGGTGGGGTGCTGGACTCAGTGATCTTCAGAGGTCCCTTCAGGTCCTAATGTCTATGAAATCTATGAAACCAGCGGGGACATGGCCCAGGATGAGGAAAGCCCAGGGAGGTGGAGCAGAATTTACGTCACACGCCAGAGGCTTGTAGCAGCACAGGCCTGGCTGCCCCCACCCCCATGGGTGCTCTGGGGGTTGCCAGCACCCCGAAGGGAAGGCCTGTCCCCCCCACCCCACAAGGGCCTGGCAGCCCGGTGGCAGATTGCTCCCCAGCCTCAGGCCAGGTAGGGAGGCTGTTCCAGGAGCTGGAGCAGGGCCATGGCTGCTTTACTACTTCAGAAATTCCTGCAGCTTCCAGGAGTCTGGGAGCCCTGGGGAAGCTCCTGGCTGGCCCTAGGGGCAGTATGGGGGGCCACCCAAGGCCTCCCCACACCCCAGTCCATGTCTCTGCCAGCTTGTGCTGCCCCCAGCAGCCCCAGGCACCCCATGTACTGCTCCCAGGCTTGGACAGGGAATTGGAAGCCAGTGACAGCCAAGCAGTGCCCCGGGGCCCTTGCCAGTGGGGCTCAGAGCAGGGTTGCAGAAGCCTGGGGTGCAGTTGGCTAGGTTGTATGGAGTTAAGCTGAGCTGCTCCAGCAGGGAAAGAGTGGAGCCTCCCCACTCTGGGCCTCAGCTGTGCTAGCTCCCATGCACCCCATTGCTTCCAACCCCCCAGCCCCGTGGTCAGGAGGGGACCAGCATGCGCCGCCCTGGCCCCCTCTTACCTGAGTTTCCCATTCTGGCACAGACAGAAACAGCCCCATGGTCCCTCCATCTGGGGGGGTGGGGCAGGTCACCTGCTCTTCCAGGGGCCTACTATGGCTTCCCCTAGGTCCTACTCCTCCTGGTTCCTGTCACTTTTGACAGGAGCCAAAAGAAAATAAATATTATTTTTTTAAAAATTTCTAGGGGTCCCACAGGCCAGACAAAATGGCCTTGTGTGCCAGATGTGGCCCATGGGCTGTATTTTGCCCATCTCTGTATTAATATAACCCAGTGTGTCTTTTTATGGCCTTTTTTGTGTCAAGAAAATACTGTTGGCTCTCATTCCATTTATGGTCCAGTGCAACTCCCAGGTCTTTTTCTGCAGTACAGCCTAGCCAGACAGTCCCAAATCTGTATTTTTTTAATGCAATGATTCAGTCTCAATTGTACAACTTTGCATTTGTCCTCACTGAATTTCATCTGACTAAATGTGGCCCACTTTTATCCAATACATTCTAGATTGTAGCCCTACTTACCAGGTTGTCTGTTATAGCATCCAATTTGGTACCATCCACAAATTTCCTAAGCATGCACTTGATCACATTATCCAAATATTTAATTAAGATATTAAAAAATACTGGACCCAGGACAACCCCCTTGAAGAACCCCACTCTTCTCTGCTAGACATTGAGCCATTGATGACTATTCATTAAGCCTGATGATCAACACGTTATGTTTTCATCTTACAGTATTTTAGTATCTTAGAAAATTAGGGTCGGAAGGGACCTCAGGAGATTATCTAGTGAGTCCAACCCCCTGCTCAAAGCAGGACCATTCCCAACTATATCATCCCAGCCAAAGCTTAGTCTAGCCAGAATCTACATCCCTGGAGGTCTTAAAAACTTCCAAGGATGTAGTTTCTACTATCTCTTCGGGTAACCTGTTCCAGTGTTTTCCTACCCTCATAGTGAGAAAATTCTTCCTAGTATTTAATCTAAACTTCCCATGCTGCAACTTGAGATTTGCTCCTTGTTCTGTCATTTGCCAGCACTGAAAACAGTCTAGCTCCATCCTCCTTGGAACTCCCTTTCAGGTAGTTGAAGGCTGCCATCCCCAGGGGAATGGGGGGTGCCTCCCACCCCACAGCCCCGGTCCCCTGCCCCCTCAGTCTTCTTTTCTGCATACTAAATATGAGGAGAGGCTATGGAACTGAGTTTAAGTCATTTACCCCAGCCCCCTCACCATTTTTGTTGCCCTCTGCTGGACTCTCTCCAATTTGTCCACATACTTTCTTTAGTGGGGGGCCCAAAACTTAACATAGTAATCCAGATGTGGCCTTACCAGTGCTGAATAGTGGGGAAGAATCACTTCCTTTGACCTTCTGGCAACACACCTACCAATGAAGCCCAGTATGCCATTAGCCCTCTTTGCAATGAGGGCACACCATATTAAGCTTATTGTTGACTGTAAGCCCCATGTCCTTTCCTACCTTGCCAGTCAGCCCCCAGCCCATACTGGTGCATGGAAATGTTCTGTCCCAAGTGCAGGACTTTGCACTTGTCCATGTTGAAACTCATAGAGTTCCTTTGGCCCAATCCTCTAATTTGTGTAGGTCACTCTGAATCCTAGCCCTACCTTCCAATGTATCTACTACCGCCCCCCCCCAGCATGGTATCATTTGAAGACTTGCTGAGGGTGCACTCTATGCCATCTACCAGGTAGCTGATGAAGACATTGAACAAAACCAGCCCAAGGACCAATCCCTGGGGCACTCACTTGATACCAGCTGTAAACTAGACAACCCCTGATCTTTGCCACCAGAAGTCCCTCCCCTTGTGCCTGGAAGTACTTCTTTTGGGAGGGCAGGGGGTTGCCCTCTTGGAATCAGGAAAAAACCCCCAAAAATATACTCAAATTCAAACATCTACTACAACATATTTTAACTTTATTGCAAAAAATATTTTTGTCAGGATTTGTGTTTGCATAGTGTATATAGAGATGATTGCATAATTTTTCAAAAATAAAGTCTTACTCTTGTATATTATGTGTGGGGTGTGGGGATAGTTTATGAGGGAATGTGGCTTGTGTGGGGGGAGTATAGGGTATGTTGCAGAGTGTGTGTATATATGTGTATGTGGGGGGCGGGGGTTGTGGCTGCAGCAGTGACAGCAGCAGCCCTGCCTGCAAGCTGTGTGTGCTGGCCGGGGCCAGGGTCCTCCTGCACAGGAGGGTGGGAGCAAGGTGCGCAGGCTGGGCAGGTTACAATTAATTGGTGGGTGCCTGCAGGCTGGAGGAAATTGCCTGGTGGGTCAGATCCTGCCTCCTATTTTGCCTGCCCCTTGCCCATATGGAGAAGCTAGTCCCAAGCTGTGACAGACTATGAAGGCTGCTGTTGAGGGTCTGATCCTAGAAGTCTGTCTGGCATTAGCACATAGGCCCTAAAAAATGCAGTGGAGCCCCTGAATTTAGGATATGAGACCAGCATGACTTAGAATTCACTTGAGGATCTGTAAAGAATCCTATACTTTGTAAAAGAGTTAAATAAACAAACTCCAACAAAAAGCTGTGAGAGAATGTGGTCTTGCTCTACAGACTTTGGTCCTGGAATAAGTTAGTATGGGATCAAAATGAAATTCAAAAGCAGAGGGCCTGTAAAGCTACTCTGTGACACAAGGAACTATGTTCAAGCCTAGCACTGTGCCACATCATCTTTTCCTTTTAAACTAATAAGAGGGTTTAACTCTACACAGATTTGGGCATGGCTTAACAAAGATCTTAAAATTAATTTTAGCAGGGAATTGTATTTGAATGCAATCTGTTCACCAGAGGAATCATTCATAGGTAGCTTATTTTCAACTTCACAAACATAGAAAGCTGTTACAAAACAGATTCTTGTCCTTCATTGTTGACTTACCATTTTCAAGTACAAAAAAGTCATGTCCTATAATAGCAGTTCCCAAACTGTGGTATGCATACCACCAGTGGTACGCGGACAACCTGAGAGTGGTACACGGAAGGGTGGGGGGTGGCATGTACATACATGGACACCCAGCTGTAGCCTGCTGCAGTCGGCCAGGAATGCAGCCCAGTCACATGTGGAGCTGTGCCCAGCAGGTAAGTGTATCAGGGAGGGGAGGGGAAGGCAGAGGCAGATTGAGGCCCCCACAGTGAGGGAGTGAGGGATTGGAGCAGAGGCAGGAACAGGGGAAGATGCAGGGGCAGCAGAAGGGGTGAATGAGGCCCCAGGACAAAGGCAGTGGGATCATGGAAGCCCCAGGCAGCTGGCCCAGGAGCACAAGGGGGCCCCACCAATGTGTACACCACTGTGCACAGGGGGGCTCAGGGGGCTCCTGGCTCAGCCTCTGTGTGTGCTGACAAATGAAGGATACATATTTTTTGTGGTATCATGGTAGGTTCATTCAAGAGAAGTTCTCTGACAATACAAGTGCAGAAAAGCTATCAAGTATGAGGCTTTTCCATAACCTAACTTGAACCATCAGAAGGATTACTTAGGGGGGAAAAAGGGTTAAAAAAAACCCACGCAGACAGGTGACAGACATATGAAGTCTCCATTCCAATAGCCTTTATTAGCTTTTAGAAATACTATGGATAGAAGTCAATACCAGGCATGAATCCTGATTCAAACAGGATGGCTAGTTTGTAATAACTAATCGCTTTCTTTGAAATGTAAAGGGGATTTTGGCCTCTGTATGCTATTGATTACTTCAAGAGCCAATTTAAAGTATAGGACTAGATTCCCAGCTGCATTTGTGTACCAAGTGCAGTTCAGAGGGCATGTGCACCAATGTAGCTTTCAGCACAAGGAAACTTGAGATTTGTCCACATGGGAGGCTTTTCCAGTTATAGCAGTATGATTACACCAGTATAATTAACCTGCTATATTTCCCCCATAGACACTTCCTCTGGAATAAAAGAGCCTTTTTCAGGTTAGTATAAATGACTTCCAAAGCGACATAAAGCAGAATAAAGGAATAGGTACATGAAAACTGTACTATGCAGCTAAGTATTTTACCACATATCAGGTGCTCCAGGGGAACTGCATATGTGCTTGCTCTTACTCCATGATAAATTAAAACAAATATATGGTAACTTATCCCACTTTTATTGCAGAATAAGCAACTATGGGTTAGTGTTCAGAAAAATAGAACAGAGCTTGTCCACCTTACAAAATGGCTAATATAGTTATTCTACAATATTTATTTCAGTATAAGCCTCTGTTGTAGGTATCATCGGGCATGTTTACACATGTATGCATCACAGCACCAGGCGCTTGGAAAAGCACCCAACGCTGTGATGTATGCAGTTGTATAAGCAGCAAAAGGCATATCAGTGCTGAGAAAATGGCGACAGCATGGTTTTGAACTAACACACCTCAGAGGTGCTTTAATTCAAAAGCACACTGCCACCATTTTCTGTGCACTGACATGCATTTCACTGCTTATACAACTGCATACGATGCAGTACTGTTCACCTCAGCTTGAATGTGGAGCAGACTCAGTTAATATGCTCAGAAGTGGCAGATCTCTGGTGCATCACTGGAAAAAAAGTATGTGTATAAATGCCTATCAATTCTAGGATGAGCCCTCCATGGCTCATTGACGGGTTCTGAAGTGACTTGAGTCCAATCCTTGAGCCACAGACCCATCCACAGAAGTTGTAGGTTTTCCACAGGGTAGAGTAGGCCATAGGCCAGAATTTCTCTCCTTTTCCTTCCTCCACTCTCTTCTCTGCCTTGAGAATGAGATGTTCTACCTTGAAATAGGCTACTGCTTGGTTGAGGTTGCAGCACCTTTGGAATTTATCAGCAGCAGTTTATCCCAGATCTTGATTTCAGTATGTTTTCTTGAGATATGCCTTCAGTGTGTCCTTGTAGCAATTCCTATTGTCAACACAATATCTCAGACTGTTACTAAGCTGGGAGCCGAGGACTTGTTTTAAAAGTCAAGAGTCAGGCACCTGCACATAATGTCCAGTCGAGCAAAGTTGGTGCTTGAAAATCAACACAGTGTTTGTAACACTGGCTTCAGCAAGGATGCTGGCATTTGCACAGTGATTTTTGCCATTTGATGTGGAGGAATTTCCAGATTGATCTCTTTGGTGATACCTATCCAAACCCTTTAGATGACCCACTTTTCACATCTGTAAAGAAAAGTGAGGATGATGACTACATTGTAGATCTGGATCTTCATGTTTTTCTAAGACTCCAATGAATAAGGACATGCCAAAGCAATTTTCCAAAAGAGGCACTTGAGCACTGGATCCTGTGCTAGATCTCTTTATAAATGTCCATTCTCTGCAAGAGGTGGCTACCATGGTAGGGGAAGTGCTTCAATACCTCCAGGGTCTTTCTTGCAATGGTAATCGTGGGAGGTGGGGAAGGGAGGACAGGGGTCAAATTCATGGTCTGAGGCAACCTGGTAGGGCACTTTAGTATTCTTGATGTTGAGAGAGAAGCTCAAAGCTTGGTAGGATTCTCCAAAAAGATCCATTGTGATCTGAGCATATTCCTCAGTATGCTCAAGGATGGTGCAGTCATTGGCATATTGAAGGTCAAGGAAGGTTTTACTGAGTACTTTTTTTTTTGAGCAAAAGCATCCCAGGTTGAAAGCTCTCCATATGTTCAGCACTCAATATCAATTCCAGAAGGAAGGCAGTCCTTAATGAGAACCAAGATGACTGTCAAACAATGGAGAACAAAGTTGGGGTGATGACACATCCTTACTTGAATCCAGTTCATATGACAAACAGATCCATCTCTGACCCACTACATAGAATGGTCACAGTCATCTGGTCATGGAGAAGCCTCAGGATATACTTTTTTGGACATCCAAATCTGGCCAGTACTTTCCACAAGGCTTTGCAATTGATGGAATAAAAGGGCTTAGTGTGGTAAATGAAGGACATATACAGATCCTAGTGCTATACCCAACACTTTTCTTGGACCTGGCAGACAACAAAATCATGCCAGTTGCCTCAGAGGAGCTTAAGATAGAGGGTCATAAGACATTCATTAATGCCCACAGGGAGCTCCATAAGTTGAGTGGCAAGCTCATTCTTAATGGTTATGGTGATACTGATACTGTGATCACATCTGTCCTGGACTGGTTTCCCCTTCCAGAAGGTGTAGCATCCACCCTTTTCATAGTTTCATAGTTGGTAGGATCAGAAGGGACCTGAGCAGATCATCAAGTCCAACCCCCTGCCATGGGCAGGAAAGAATATTGGGGTCAAATGACCCTGGCAAGGTGTCTATCTAGCTTCCTTTTGAAGACTCCCAGGGTAGAAGTGAGCACCACTTCCCTTGGAAGTTGGTTCCAGATCCTAGCCACCCTGGCTGTGAAGTAGTGCCTCCTGATATCTAGCCTGAATCTACTCTCTGTCAACTTATGGCCATTATTCCTTGTTACTCCCAGTAGCTTAGGGGAACAGGGACTTTTCCATTGCCTGCTGGTCTCCCTTGGCCAGTTTTTAGATGGCCATCAGATCCCTTCTCAGCGTTCTCTTGTGGAGGCTGATCAGGTTCAGGTCCTGTAGCCTCTCCTCGTAGGGCCTGACTTGCTTCCCCCTGATCATATGAGTGGCCCTCCTCTGGACCTTCTCAATGCTGGCCACATCCCTCCTGAAGTGGGGCACCCAGAACTGGAAGCAGTACTTCAACTGTGGCCTGACCAGTGCCGCATAGAGGGGAAGGATCACCTCCTTGGACCTGCTTGTGATGCATCTGTGGATGCATGACAAGGTGCGGTTACCCTTCCTGCCTGCGTCCCCACATTGGTGGCCCATGTTCATCTTGGAGTCTACAATGACTCCAAGATTCTTTTCTGCCTCTGTGCTGATGAGAAGTGAGTTCCCCAGCCTATAGGTATGCTGTTGGTTGTTCCTCCCTAGGTGCAATACCCTGCACTTGTCAGTACTGAATCCCATTTTATTCTCATCCGCCCACCACTGTAACCTGTCCAGATCCAATTGAAGCCTGTCCCTCCCTTCTAGCATGCCCACTTCCCCCCACATCTTAGTGTCATCTGCAAATTTGAACAAGGTGCTTTTCACCCCTCGTCCAAGTCACTGATGAAGATGTTGAACAGTGTGGGCCCAAGGACCAAGCCCTAGGGGACCCCACTGCCCACATACCTCCAAGTCAAAAAAGATCCATCTATCACCACTCTCTGGGTGCGGCCCTCCAGCCAATTTGTGACACATCTGACCATGTAGGCATCAACGCCACAGTCACCTAATTTCTTAATGAGAATGGGGTGAGAGACAGTGTCAAAGGCCTTCCTAAAGTCCAGAAAGACTAAGTCTAAGACTAAGAAAGACTAAGGATTTTGTGACCTGGTCATAGAAGGCCACCAGGTTGGTCTGACAGGACCTGCCTCTAATGAACCCAGCTTCCCTCAGCTGACCCTCATCCAGTCATTTTGTCTCACTCAGAGTTGCAGCATCAATGTTATATCTTACTAGATCCCTGGAGATGATTTTCTTTCTAGCAGTTTTTCTTTCTGGTTGCTTATTGTCTTGGTTATAGGGCTGTGAAAAATGATTGTCTTGATTTGGTTTTGGGTTCAGCCATTCCAGAGGACAGTGATTCATTTTGGTGTTTTGAATCTTTGTTCTGTTTAATTTTGGCTGAATATATTGCATCTGCTGCCCATCCCGCACTGCACTGGTGATGTGGGGTTGTGTGGGATGGGCAACAATGACAAGGAGATCCCAGCCCAGATCTCTGCTCCCTGCAAAGCCAGATTGCACAACAGGACAGTGCTGGTCCCTGCTACCTGGTTCTGCAGGGACCAGAGATCTGGGGTAGGCAGCTGTAGTGAGGAGACCCTGGCATGGATCTCTGCTCCCTGCAGAGCCAGGTCATATGGCAAGGCAGTGCAGCAGCAGTGAAGAGACCCTGGCACAGACCCAGAGCCAGGTCATGCAGCAGGGCAGCAGCATACAGCTGTTTCCCTGCAAGTTCAGCTCCAAAACACCAAAATTTTCTGAAATGTTTCAGATGCCTTGTTTCGTTTTGGAGTTGTTTCTGAGCTTTCTGTTTCAATTCAGATTTGGTGTTTTGGGCACTGAAACAGCCTGAAACACCTCCAAAATAAAATTTCTCACAGCCCTACTATCCACCAAGATGTGAGCATTCCATGTTGGAAAAATCATTGTCTTCTGATGGTTTAGACTGCAGAAAGAGTGATCCTGCTGGAGGTGTTTGTTCAACCTGCAGCAGATAAGACAGCCTGGGTTTTGGGCCCTTTCCCCATGTGGGGTGAGCAGACAGGACTGCATAGTCATGGTAGCAGCTGCTGAATTGCACACCTGTCTTTAAGTCAGGTTCAAGATGATCATCAGGTTGCTGCTGCCTGCATGCAGATTTGTAGCTGGAGACTGCCAGATTCATTAGCCTGTCTCCATCACTGCTTTGTCCATTGCCACAGGGCTTTTGGAGGTTGGTACAGAAGAGCATATTTTTTTCCTGTGGTAGAAGCCTGAATGTGAGTTGGTTTAACATGAGGAAGATAGTGCACGGAAGCAGCAACACACATGATCTTGATAAGGTGGAGATCTGAGCCCACTGACAAAGGAAACCCCTAGATGATAGAAGACCCCCATCTTTCTGAAGCCTTCTTCTGTCTTTACAGCCATTGAAATATTGATATATTCTTCCACCTGATCCACTGTTGAGGACTTGGGGTTTAGACTGTGGTTTGTTTGGACCCTCCCCTCAGGCCCAGTTGCCACTGGTGACCCTGCTAGGAGTGTGAGACTATAGGCAACATAGCTCTGAGGATCATTGGAATACACAGGTCCCTCCGCCACTACAAGGTCTTGGTCCATGGAGAAGAGACCTCTGTATGGACAGTCTTATTCTATAATGATTCTCTGATCTACTAAAAATTTTGCAAGTGAAAAATGAAATAATGTCTAAGCAGGGTCACTCCATAAAATGCATTTATCAAAGGTTTTTTAAACTTTCAGTATCCCTCATAAGAAACTAAAAAGGAAGCTAAATAGTAACTGGGCAAGAGGCAAAATGGTGTCATGTATTAGAACTAAGCAACAAGCTAACAGTCTATTTTTAGCTTGCCAAGGATTTTTTACTAAGATAAGCAGCCTTGAAATATCCACAAGTAATCAGGAAAAAAGAGCATGAACAGTGACATGTAGAACTATTGTAATACCGATATTAACTAACAGCATTAACATCTGGCACAAGGCCAGAGAAGCCAATAAAGAACCCAAAAAGCCAGGTGTGTAGACAGCATGATGAAAGATAAATTTCACTGCTCATCAATGTAAGGTACTGGACACTAGAAAGAAGATCAATAATTTGAATCAATCATATGTATTTATTAAATTAAAGGACAATAAAAAGTCATTTTTTAGATATGTGGGGAGCCGGAGGAAAAGCAAGGGCAACATTGGACCCCTGGTAAACCAGATGAGACAACTGACAACTGATGCCCAGAAAAAAGCAAGCTTGCTAAACGGGTACTTTGTCTCACGGGATAGAGCCCGGCAGAGCTGGCAAGCCAAGCTCAGGGTCGCGGTCATGGTGGGTTGGCCGGGTGGTGGCTATTGGCACGGACAGGTGGGATTATTGGCGTGGAGTCAGGAGAGGTGGAACCAGAGC
>NW_017728918.1:32271582-32275187 GCF_001723895.1 Crocodylus porosus | reverse complement strand
GATCTGGTGGCCACCTATAAGTTTATCAGGGGTGTTCATCAGGATCTGGGGGAATATCTGTTCACCAGAGAGCCCCAAGTGATGACATGATCGAATGGTTAAAAACTCCACTGTGACTGATTCAGGCTGGACATAAGAAAGAACTTCTTTACTGTCTGAGCCCCACAGGTTTGGAACAGACTGTCACCTGAGGCAGTTCAAACACCCACTTTGAATACCTTCAAGACATATTTGGATGCTTATCATGCTGGGATCTTATGATCCCTGCTGACTTCCTGTCCCTGGGGTAGGGGGCTGGACTCGATGATCCTCCGGGTACCTTCCAGCCCAAATGTCTATGAAATCTATGAAATTTTTGCAGTTTAAGGAAAAGACATAAGATGACTTGAAAATAACGCAGAACAAAAACAAAAAAAAACCCTAAACAAAATAGTAAGCTGTAGAGTGAATGAGATACAAATGTTTAAAATTATATGAACACCATTAAAAAGTATTGAATGTAAAGTATTTAAATGTACATATATATATTATATTTATATTTGACCGCCAGGCTTCGAATAACCACTCTCGAGCAGCCTTTGCTCTAATGGTGGATGTCAAGCACCTCCCAGGCTCATGTCATTGCCAGAGTAGCTCTCTTCTTCCCACGTCACCAACCCCGTTTTTGCCTGCCATGATTTGCTGTTCCTCAGTAGGAGGGGTTGGTTGACAGGATACTCGGTGGCCTGGGGTTCACCCGGCGGTCACTCATGGGCTCCACCACACCTACACCCCGACCTCACGCCTCCTTCGGTGTGCCGCCCAGCCATTGGCCTCAGCCTCTCCTTGTGGGGATAACCCTCTCCACCTTTGTGTATTGGCCTGCGACTTAAGGCCCCACTCACCCATGTGCGCCTACCCCTCAGCCCTTCACATCTCCATCCCCTTCTTCAGGGGGACATACAACAAAAGGGGGACCCTACTGAGGCTTCTCCACAGCCTCGCCCCTCAGGGCACTCGTCCCTAGGCCCCTTCGTCCAGGGTAACTAAAATAAATGTGTCTACCAAAACCAACTACAAAGCTACTCCCTGTCCCTTCCTATTTTTTCCCCAAAGTCTAACAGGGAGAGGATACTTCTCCTCTTGACCCATCACGTCCAGGATTTACTCCTGTCTGTTCCTCAATCCAGTGGAACCTGGCAGCGATACCCACCCCAACTACAAACCCCTATATGGGCTCACCTGGGGTCTTCTCCCCCAGTCATGCCTTCCTCCGCACCTCGTCATCATGGCACTCCCCACCTGTGTTCCTCTCTGCTTCCAGATTCCGCCTCTGGCTGCCAAACCTGTCGCTCACTCATCATCCTGAGCAGGCTCCCACTGGGGCGCTCCACCCTCCATGGTCAGCGTCTGCTCCCGCTTGCCAGGCTTCTGGGTCCAGTGAGAGGGGTCTTTGCTTTTCCACTGCCAGCATCAGCAGTGGCTTCTTTCCCTGGCTGTGTGCCCCCTCCATGGCAGCAGCCACCATTTTTATTCCCACCAGCCAGCATCCAATGCTGACATCATTGGCTGGCTGTAATTGAACAAAAAGGTGGCTAACAAGCCCTGCGGGCTCTTCCTCCCACCCCATGCACATCCCGTCCCAAGCTGCTGGTAAGTGGCTCTCGTTACTTTGACTCCTGGGACATTATATATTTGACCATTGTATCTGAAGAAGGATTTAGCAGAAAATAGAAAGTGTTATGAGGTATGTGAGAAAAATTATTAGAAACTTACAAAGAGATGTTTCCAAGGAGAGATTAGGACTGTTTGGTTTAGAACAAATATGAGTACATATCAAAGGGGAAGTTTCATAGGGAAACAAAATCATAATTGCAATGAAAAGTTTAGTTCACAGTTACGACTATTTATAAATGACACAAATTATCATACAGCAGGATATTATCCAAACATTTACTGATGCAAGTTAGGAGGAAAGTTCTGTGGAAGTGTTGATTACACCTCCCCCACCCCATAGGTTAAATCTACTGCGTTCATTACCATAATCTTAAAACAAGGATAACAAACAAGAGAAACACCAAAAGTGAATCTTGATATTTGGTAGGTCCTTTCTCAGTATCTCGCCAGTATTAGATTTCTTTATTTTACCTGGTGGGGGAGTTGCTAGTACAAGGGAGGCTAGGGGACAATGATCATGAAATGATCCAGTTTGCTATTTAGAGAAAGGTGGGGAGGGTAACTACCAAAGTGCAAATGCTTGACTTTAGGAAAGCCAACTTCGATGTGCTCAGGGCAGTAGTCAGGGAGGCACTCGGAACCCAGGGGGTAGCTAGTATGGGGGTCCAGGAAAGGTGGTCCTTCCTCAAGCAGGCTATTCCTGGGGCGCAGCAGGATGCAATTCCTCTGCGCAGGAAGGCGGGAAAAGGGTCCTGGAAACCTTCATGGCTAAGCATGGATATCCAGGCTGGCCTGAGGGCAAAGAAAAAAGCGTGGTGGTGGAAGCAGGGGGCAGGGACAAAGAAGGAGTATACCTCCCTGACCTGAGCTTCTAGGGATTTGGTGAGGAACGCTAAAGCATCACTGGATCTTAGATTAGCTTCTGGGATTAAGGATAACAAAAAGTCCTTCTTCAAGTATATAGGTAGCAAGAAGAAGTCTCGGGGTAACAATGGACCCCTACAAGGCAGGGCAGGGCAGGGCACTTGGTGATGGAAACGCGTGAGAAGACAGAACTCTTCAACAAGTTCTTTGCCTCCGTGTTCCTGTCTGCTGACAATGGGGTGCTCTCGGGTGACAGCATAGAGAGGCCAGGGAAAGATGTGAGTCCCCCAACTGTTAGTTCAGACCTAGTTAAGGATTACCTGGAGGGCTTAGATGTGTCCAAATCAGTGGGTCCAGATGACCTTCATCCACAGGTGCTAAGGGAATTGGCTGGTGTCATTGCAGAGCCATTGGCACGGCTGTTCGAGGACTCCTGGTGCTTGGGCCAAGTCCCTCAGGACTGGAAAAGGGCCAATGTAGTCCCTATTTTCAAGAAGGGGAGGAAGAAAGAGCCTGGCAGCTACAGGACAGTCAGCCTCACTTCTATCCTGGGGAAGGTCTTTGAAAAAATTATATAGGGCCACATTTGTGAGAGCCCTGCAGGGGAAGTGATGTTGAAGGGTAACCAGCATGGGTTCGTGCAAGGCCAATCCTGCCTGACTAATTTGGTCTCTTTCTATGTCCAAGTAACAAAGAGCTTAGATGGGAAGGAGGAAGTCAATGTCATCTTCCTGGACTTCCAGAAGGCCTTTGACACAGTGTCCCACCCAATTCTGGTGGGCGAGCTGAGGGACTGCGGCATTGATGAATGCACAGTCACATGGGTGGCAAAGTGGCTCCAGTGATGAACCCAGAGGGTGGTGGTGGACGAGTCGATGTTGACCTGGGAGGGTGTGGGCAGCAGAGTCCCCCAGGGCACAGTCCTTGGGCCGGTGCTATTCAACATCTTCATTAGCGACCTGGATGAGGGTGTGGAGAGCACCCTGTTCAAGTTCACTGATGACACCAAGCTGTGGGGGAAAGTGAATACACCGGCAGGCAGGGACCGCATCCAGACAGACCTGGATAGGTTGGAGAAGTGGGCA
>NW_017728918.1:32249895-32271002 GCF_001723895.1 Crocodylus porosus | reverse complement strand
GGTGCTCTCACCTTCCCTGGAAATCTTCAAGAGGAGACTGGATAGGCACCTGGCTGGGGTCTTATGACCCCTGCCACCTCCAGTGCTCCTTCCTGCCCATGGCAGGGGGTCGGACTAGATGATCTGTCTAGGTCCCTTCCCACTCATTGATTCTGTGATTCTATGATTCTATGTATAGTTATATATGGAGGAAAAGGAAGCTCTATGCAGCGATTCAGTTATTCCAAAACCAAATAAAGTCTGTAGACTTTCCGGCATGTTAAATCTTCAGGAGATCAGACCACTGCCATTTTGCCTCTCTGTCTCCCTTATGTGTACCCTACCACATACCTCCTTCTTCTGGCCTCAGGGAAAGATTTTAAAAATAAAACAAAAATCCCATTTCTGTCCATTCCACTCTTTCCAACACCAGAGTCTCTCTTTTACCACATGCAGCTTAGTCTGTCAATCAGGAAGGCCAAGTGCTGTGTGGCAAAAAGCCAACATAGCACATTGCCGTACTCAGATTGGCAGGTTGACACTGGCTGAGAGAACACAGAAATAGGAATAAAACACTTGGTCTTGCTAGATCGTGGTATTCTCTTCTCCAGACTACATCTACAGACATGGAAAGAGCTGACAGAAAATGAGGTGGGTGTTAAAAATCAGAAACTAAGATTCAAAGAAGCAGGAAGCATAGGAAACACAAGAATGTGAAACAGAAAGGGGCTATTAGTGAATTAGGAGGGCAACGGTGCAGGGGTGAAAAGAATGGAGCTGGAAGAGAGTACTTGAAAAGTAAGAAAGGATCAAATGATTTTCCCTTATAAGTGTGTGATGATTACAATAAGGGTCCCTGGATCACTGATGAAGGATTCTAGGAAACAATTAAATGAAAAATAGTAACAAACAATGATCACTAATAATTGCTATTTGGCAGAAAAATCAAAATAGGACAGTAACCAGACTGGGTCCATCTGTATTTCCATGAACCAGAGGGCAACTGTCCTCAACAAACAAAATAAATAAATACAATTCAATAATTGTTCACAAGACTTTTATCAAATTAAACTTAAAAACAAAAATAATACATATTTGAAATACTATGCTGTATTCTGTGGCTACAAACTAGTTATACTAATTTAGCTTTCTTCAGTGAAAGAAGTTGGGAGATGGAAAGTTCTTCAGAGTAGCAGGCAGACATAATGAGATTGAATGGCTAGTATTTAAAGCTGGATAATGTCAAAATGGAAATAAGGTTCAACTTGGAAATTGTGAAGGCAACCAATCTTTTGGAATAAGTTATCTAGGGATGTGGTAGATTATTTATCACCTGAAATCTTTAAATCATGACTGGATGTCTTTTTAAAAGATATGCTGTATCACACGTAGAAGTTACTGGCTTGATGCAGGAGTTACTGAATGAAAAATTATCATTTATGTAAAGTGGGAGGTCAGAATAGGTATTCTAATAGTTCCTTCTAGTTTATAAGCCTATGTATCTGTAAGAAAAATTAAACAGGCCAGTTTTGAACTGTGTATATATACGTTATATACATGCACATAAGCAGACAAGGTTCTTTGGGTAAATGTGATATATTTTATTAGACCAACTAAATATTTAGAAAAAATGTTCTTTGCAAGTTCCAGGTACAAACACACTTCTTTAGGAAGAGACTACAACCAACACCCTCATACACATGCATATATACACACTTGTGTAAAGGTGATACTCTGCTGAAAAACTGCATCTCTAAGGGAGAAGTTACATTTACCATAGGCCTTTGACTACCACATCCATACTCTGCTTACTGTTGCCTCTACATTGGCACAATCCACTGCAATCTTCAGTCTACATTAGCACAGTCCACGAACCACTACAGATCATGGTAGGATGTGTAGTTTTATGCATTAAGCCAGCGATTTTCAACCCATCATCAGCAGATCCCTGGGAACTCCCTGGGGGTCCACAGACTATGTCTGAAGGGTCCATGAAAAATTACTATTATCATTCAGTCAAAAGTAAGTGAATACCCAGACTTATAATTCAAAGGAGTCTGCACCTACATTCAAAATTTCCAAAGGAATCCACCCCTCTATTTGACAGTTTTTATGGGTCCACAAATGACAAAAGGTTGAAAACCATTACGTTAAGCTAAAAGGCTCCCATGGCATGGTCACAAGTGAAGCTGGTAGATCCTCCTGAATGAATGCTAGTAAAGCCTTCACGTCATATATTCTGTATGTATAGCATATGCTCTTCACAACAGAGCTGAGGCTCTGGCAGAGCCTTTTCTTCCCTGCTTGGTGTGGGCAACAGAATTGCTCAGAATCTTTTAGGAAGGCAGCCACAGGAGCTAGCACCACCACAGATTGGGAAAGGAGGTGAGCTTAGCTCCTTGCCCCATCCTCTTATACAGTCAGGACTTTGGAACCCCATTATCCTTTCAGCCATCTCCCCTTTTAGTGGATACACAAGGATCATGTTTTCATAGACTCAAGGTAGGTACATTAATTCACCACACCTGGTCTACAGTCACATGTCTTACTTTAAGCCACATGAAGGTAGACCGCTCAGGGTGGGATGAGGGGTGGATGGGGTTCAGCCAGAAGGATGGGAGGGGGCACTGGTGGGTCTGTGGGGGGTGTTATCTGTCTGAGATTGGGGAATGTTGGGGGGCTAAAAGTTGGGGGGAGAAGGGGAGGGCCAGAGTAGGAAGAGTATACCCCTGGGCTTTGTTCCAAATGTGTAAAAGTACTTGTTAGATCAGGTTAATCCATTCCTGATCTAAGTTAATTTACCTTCTCAACTAAACTAACTTAGATTGGGGCCACCATTTTTTTCCCAAGTTGGCCCCCATGAATGGCTGCACAGATGGCCAGGAGTCTGAGCAACATCAGCGGTTTTGGATTCAAATAAATGTCAGGAATCCTGAAATGCAACCTCCTGCACTAACCACTAAGTCTTACTGAACACATCCTAACTGAGGAATGCTCAAGACAAGCAGTAGGGCATACATGCTCTAGCCTATTCAACTCTGATCAGCAGTGAACCATTTACATGTGCTATCCAATCATACTCTGACGCTAACACTTTTGGGTTGTTTTTCCTTCACCAGCCTCATTTTCCCTGATCTACCCAAGTCATCACGCATGAAGTAAAAGCAGATTAAAGTCTCATAAATGGCAAAGGATTTTCTATAAATCTGTGACTTCCTGGCATAAGAACTTACATTTGTACAACCTCATTTGATTTTATTTAAATTTCATATAATTCACATTCGGACAGTGACAGTCACCCAGACCTGCCATACCTTAACCTAGAGACAAGCTTTGTAACTGGAAAGTAATTCCCTGATTGCAAAATAGGCTGAATAAAAGGGCCTACACAATCCTAACTATGAAACACAAATTATTCTGATATAATGGAAACAGACAAACCCATAAAGAACCTCCCCTTGACTATTTCATACATGATGGAATATTCACACCCCTTTTCCATAGTAGCAAGCTTCCAATTGTTTTCAAACATTATCTTCATTTTGAACCATTTTCATATTATTTGCCATTTCAATTTTGTTGGAAGCTTGCATAAAAAAAATTTCCAGGGGAAAATATTCAAAGCAATACCCTAGACTCCACTGTAACCTGCTGATAACTGTTCTGCCATGTCTCATAAACCTTCAATAAAAAAGAGGAAGAACATGCCATGTAAGCCCCTAGTACCTCTTTTAAAATTCAACTTGCAATCTTCCAATTTATGTATGTCAGGGAAAAAAAATCCACCATGTGAAAATCCACTGTATTATTGTTATTATTCACAGTTATCCCCCTTTTCCTCCCCCCTCCTTCCACCATTACTTTTTTTTTTTTCCTGGAACAGAGATGACTTGAGGTTGTCTTGTCTTGCATCATTTTCACACTATGTCATGGCATCAGTAAACCCTCCATTCTGTAAGAGTGAAATTCCTCTCTGCAAGAGTCACTCATATCACAGACTCAGTCTGACTTGCTCTCAAATAACTCTTCTAACAGAGGAGGGTAAAAATACCTGGGTAAAAGTATGAGCAATGTAACAAAGAAAATTCCATTAGAAAACAGCAACCGTCCCAACATTTTACTAATTCTTTTTCACTATTGTGATTATTACACAAAGACATTATGTTAATCAAATTAAATAACCTAATTCCTCGGTGTACTTATGACACCTCATTTAAAATTTCCCTATATATGAGAACAAAAAATACTGAAAACAGTACTTTCAAGTCAAACTTGTATGGAAAACAATGTTTGTATTTTCCATCTCATTCCACAAGCATGGTCCACAACAGATATAAAATACTGAGTGTAAACAATAGTATCACACACACTCTCTCTTTCACCATGCATGTCAGTAAAAAATGTACAAAAACCCACCACAAACAGTGAATAACTTGGGAATCAGTTGGTTTTTTCTGATATCACCCTCTGAATATTTTATTTTTCCTTCTATGCTATTGCCCCCTGTCACTGCCTGGCAAGGAACTGGAAGAGCTAAAGAAAGCAGAACTAAGACAGATAAAAGGGTCAGTTTGCTGAGACAAAAGATGATATCACGTCGAGACAAATTACAGAGGTGCTGTGTCTAAATGTGTTGAAGCAATAACTGCTATACAACAGCCATATCAGCAGGGCTGCTATGTGCCTCTTGCTTACACGCACTGCATGTAAAGCAGAAGGTCTACAGATGAAGTGCTGTTATTCAGGTCACACACATAAGCAGCTTCCCAGCAGTTTCAAAGACAGCTAGCTACTAGGCCCCCTGCAGGCCATTCTGCTCACACACAGCAAATATCTAAAAAAGAAGTCATTAGAAGTGACAGGTAGCCATAAACTTGAGGGCAAAGTTCCCTCCTGCCAACTCTCACAGCATTTTCACCAGTCTATCGATAGTCACCCACTTATCCTGCAGGGATTATGGGCCATGCACAAACATTCAGGAAGACTCTTTAAAATGCATGCTGCAGTTCAGAGTAGCATAGAAATTCTCTTTAAAAAAAAAACATATCAGTCCCAGTGTTGCCGCTATTACAAACACACACACACGCACACACTCTATTATTTTATCAGAATTACAACAAGCAAAACAACCCAAAAATAGATTCATACCACAGCAGCTCCTCCTCCTCCCTCCTATTGTTATTATCTTGGGTTTCCCTTTCTTTTAAAAAAAAAATCTCATTACATCACTGACAGGTTTCATAGCTCGATGTGAACTGCTGGAGAGGGGGTAATTGTACAGCCCCTGAAATCACTACTGCTAAATTAGCAATTTAATCCATCTGCCCGTGACATGAAATTGCAAGAGAGAACTAAACTTTGCAAAGGAAACACCAACTGCTATGAGAATATTGGTCAAATCACACAGCTGCTACCAACAGAGGAGAGTGAGATCCAAAATCCCCATCCAAATCTGTTTTATTACTCTAATCTCCTACACTTTTAAGAAAGGTCAACGCCACTTTTTTTTTCCTAACAGACTGCACCACTGGTGTACAGGATTTTGACAATGCAGCCACACAACATAAATAATTATTATATATCTAACGCTATTGATCTGGTAAGCAGCTTGCCTTCTTTAATTTGACTGAGGACCTGCAAGCTCTGTAAAAGATTGTGCAATAAAGAAAGAGTTCTTTCTTTGTGTGTTTTGCAAGTAATGGAGAGATTTCCTTCAGTAATTCAGTGCACCTAAAACAGCAGGCAGTAGCCATGGTTTCTAGCCATAGGATTGTCAAACTCCAAATCCTGCCAGCAACACTGCTGGCCAGTTCTTTCACCGACCTACCACAAAAGGCATGAAAGAAATTAATGCTCAAGATGCATTTGGAGAAACAGGAGCACATAAAAATAGGCTATGTGGCTATGTGCTTTTCATCCACTGCGACCATTTCTAGGTGTCTGTCTCTAAAATTCTATAAAAGTGGAGCAAAATCCTCCTGTCTCCAAAAGAAAGACCAGCTGAGTCCCACATGGTCTAAGTTCTGGGAATTTTAATAGAAAAAGAACCATTTCAGGGAAAAGCAGTCTACTAAAACTCTGGCTGTGGGATCTTTCACCCTCACATACATATTCCTCCCAGCTGTCAAAGCAGTTCCCTCAAACCTAATTGGAGTTTTGCTGGCAAGTGCAGATGTTTGACCCAATTCCTCATTCCTGCATGAGCCTCATAACCAATCTGACACCCACAACGTCTTTAATATTCCCTCCCAGCTAACTAAATACCAGTCAGCCAAGGAACTGTCTTCAGTCCCACCTCTTGGATGGGACCAGATGCCTGCTCATACTCTTCTCATTATCCTAACTTTCTGGGTGAGTACAGTCATTCAGCGCATCCTGGCTATGTTCATGTGGCTCACTTTAAGCCATGTGAATGTACATAGACCGGGAGTGGTGTGTACAGTTGTTCACTGCTCTTGGAAGTCATATGACAAGCTTGGTATAGGTAATTTGGGTAGGGGAAAGGTGGGCAAGATTAGGGGGTGGGACTAGTGGGTCCACAGGGGGCACTGGCAAGTTCACGGAGGCGAGACTGGTGGGCCCATGGGGAAGGTTGCCTGGCTGGGAAGAGGTTTGAGGTGGGGAAGGGGGGTGGGGGCGCTAAAAATAGCTCAGTCAAGCAGGGCTAAAAATAGCACAGCCCTGCACTGGTGTGAGTGACTGGGCATTCCCAGCCCCGGGGCTGTACTGAAAACATGTACAAGCATTTGTGAGGGTGGGTTAACTTAGTCTTGACCTAATTTAGTTCACCTTCTCGGGTGAACTTCATTCAGGCATGCCATTTTTGGGGCTATTTAAACCTTCTGCGCACCCATATGATTGCACATTTAGATATACCTAATCTTTGCAATGCTTGTATGTACTCTTTAGGCACGTCTACATATACACACAACTGCATAGTTGTTATTGTGCAGTCCCAGCAGTGCACAGGTTGTTTCTGACCCTACTGTGCAGTAGCATCAGCATCATGGTTGATGCCCACTGATGCTACATTGCCATAGTAACAAGCCACATGGTCATAGTGGACTGCGCAGTAACCACCATTACTGCACAGTCCTGGTGCCACATGGATTGTTTCTACTACTGTGCAGTAGCATCAGCATCATGGTTGATGCCCACTGATGCTACATTGCCATAGTAACAAGCCACATGGTCATAGTGTCTCAGGTAGATGTGCCCACTGTGACTCTAAGTATTAGGAATGCTTTAAAAAATGTTATCAGAGAACATAAAGCACCCATTTAATGTAAGAAGCACATTACAGGATTACTAGTCCTCAGAAGCTTATGAAACTCCTGAAAGCATGAAGATGTAAAGACTATTTTGGGGGTAGGAGGGTAAGGTCTGTAGTTTGCAACAGACAAGTTATAAGTTTGTTTTTTTAATTCTCTTTGCTGCATGGCACAACACATTCTCTTCTTTTAAGAGTCCCAAGGGTTAGACCCTGATGAATTTACATTAGAAAAATTAGAAGCAGTGATACACATGCATCATAACTATTGGCAACATCTGTAGTGGCCAGAACGTTTTGAAACCATAAGTCCTGGAGCTTTAAGTCCTGTAAATATTCTTTTTTTTTTCCAGTTATATTTTTATTAACCCACATGGTATTATTTTATTACTCTTAGAGATTTGATATTCTACACCTCTGCAGACTGTGTGTGTGGATGGTTGGGTGGGTGTGTATGCTTTGTATTAAGGAAGGGATTTTCAATTATATTGGCATGTTTAACATTTAAAGGGGAATCCTCTGGCACTGAATTGGCAATGTTAGTGTTGCATTTCAGTCTGTCCCAAGTACTACTGAAAAAATAGAACTCTATTTTAGAAAATAAGAACAGGTAATGGTCCAAAGATAAACAGCTTGAAACCCTCTGGGTCAAGCTTCAGCAGGGGGCAAGGTGAAAGAGACCTAATTGTGGGTGTTTACTACAGGCCACTGAACCAAGGGGAGGAGCTTGATTTGGAGTTCTCTCAACAACTGACAGAGGCCACACATGCAAGGGACTTGGTTGTCATGGGAGACTTCAATTACCCAGACATAGATTGGGAGGAACAGTTGGCTGGATTAGTCATGTAGCTTCTTAACTGTAATTGAGGAGCCCCTTCAGACGCAGGAAGTGCAAGGGCCAACCAGAGGTACTGCTCTCCTAGACTTGGTCTTGGCCAAAGGAGATGATCTTTTATGTGGCTTGAACATTGAGGGTAGCCTGGGCAACAGTGACCATGAGATCATCAAGTTCCACGATGATGTTTGCTGCAAGGTTAACAAATCAACTAGTAGGACTGAACTCCTGGACTTCAAAAATGCTGACTTCAACAAGCTCAGGGGAGGCAATGAGGGACCAGAGATGGAAGGTGAATGGGGTGCATGAAGAGTGGCCATTCCTCAAGGATACGATCCTCGAAGCACAAAAGAAAACCATTCCCATGAAGAGGAAAGGTAGCAGAAGGCCTGGAAAATCCTCTTGGCTCAATAGAGACATCACGGTCCTCTTGAAAAAGAAAAAAAGAGGCATACACACAGTGGAAGCTAGGCACAGTCCTCAAGGAGGGCTATACAACAGTGGTCTGCACTTGTAGGGAAATAATTAGGAAAGCTAAGGCAGTGACTGAGTTTATGTTAGCCAGGGGAGTCAAGGACAATAAGAAGTCCTTCCTTAGGTATGTAGGGAGCAGAAGGAAAACAAATGAATGTGTGGGGCCCCTGATTAACACCTCCGGACAGCTGGTAATGGACAGTCAGGAAAAAACTGAACCCTGAATGTCCACTTTGCTTCAGCATTTCACTGGACAAAGGGGAAAAACAAGCAAGATAAGGATCACAGGGGGCATGGTGGGAATGATAGCCTTCCCACTGTGGATGCTGAGCTGGTTCAAAATCAACTAGAAAAGCTAGATATTTATAAGTCAGCAAAACTAGATGGACTTCACCCAATAGTGCTGATGGAGCTGGCTGAGGTCATCGTGGAACCCTTGGCAAAACTCTTTCAGAAATTGTGGCACACAGGGGAGACCCCTGAGGATTGGAAAAGGGCCAACATTGTGTCCATCTTCAAGAAGGGGAAGAGGGAGGGCCCAGGCAACTATAGGCCAATCAGCCTAACCTCCATCTGAGGGGCAATCCTGGAAAAACTCATTAAAGAATTTATGTGCAATAAGTTCTTTGAGGGTAAGATTCTGAATGAGAGCCAACATGGCTTTGTCACGGGTAGGTCTTGTCTTACCAATCTCATCTCCTACAAACAGGTTTCTTCCCACCTGGACATGGGAGAGAAGGTCAACATTATATACCTAGACTTCCAAAAGACTTTTGATACAGTATCCTATGATATCCTTGTGGAAAAATTGGAAGATTGTGGGCTTAACTGCTCAGCAGTTCAGTGGGTGGAAAAATGGATGCATGGTAGGACCCAGAGGATTTTATGAACAGATCTGTATCATCCTGGTGAGAAGTGGCCAGTAGTGTTCCTCAGGGGTATGTGCTTGGACCAGTGCTTTTTAACATCTTTATCAATGACTTGGATGTGGGGGTGAAAAGTTTGCTGGCCATGTTTGCAGATGACACCAAGTTATGGGGGACAATAGCTATGCCAGAAGATTGGCTACAGATACAGGTGGACCTGGACAGGCTGGAGTGCTGGGCAAACTGGAAACAGATGAAGTTCAACACTCAGAAGTGTAAGGTGCTCCATATGGGGGCTAGCAATCCCCAGCATACCTACAGGCTCCGTGGTGACAATTTGACTTGCACCATGGCCAAAAGGGACCTAGGGGTCCCTTGCACAAACATTAGCTGGCAGTGCAGTGCTGTGGCCAGCAGGGCAAACAACACACTGGCATGCATTAAACACTGCATCTCATGCAAAACTAAGGAAGTGATATTGCCACTGTACTCCACACTGGTGAGACCGCAGCTGGAGTACTGCATCCAGTTCTGGGCACCGCACTTCAACAAGGACGTGGAAAAACTTAAGAGCATCCAGAGAAGAGCCACCCATATGATCAGGGTCTTGCAAGATAAGCCATACAAGGAAAGGCTGAGGAACTTAGGCCTCTTCAGCCTACAGAAGAAAAAGCTGAGAGGGGACTTGGTAACAGCTTACTGCTACATCAGGGGAGTACATCAAGAACTCAGTGAACAACTGTTCACTAGGGCACCCCCGGGGAAGACCAGGAGCAATACAAACCCCTGGAAGGCCACTTCAGGCTCAATTCCAGGAAAAAACTCCTTCACCATCAGGGTGTCCAGACTGTGGAATAAACTCCTTCTGGTGATGGTGCAGTCACCTACCCTGGAAATCTTCAAAAGGAGACTGGACAGTCACCTTGCTGGGGTCACTTGACCCCAGTTGTCTTTTCCTACCTAATGCAGGGGGACTGGAGACCGATGATCTACAAGGTCCCTTCCAGCCTCTAACAATCTATGAATCTATTATTTCAAGGAACCAAAGGGGAATACTAAATCTCAATCCAATTCTGTGAATTTTAGGGTGGAGCTGGAGGTTGTTAAACTGTCTGGCTAAACGAGCAACATAAAACATGGTAATATATATCGCACAGGGATCTGTGAAGTCAAAGACCATGTCCTCTCCAAGAGATCCTCAAAGTTCATAATTGGTTTTTCTCTTTGACTTAGTATTTTACCTTTATATAGTTACTTTTATTTCTGAAGGATCCTAATATGCTTTGCCGCTTACATGCTACACATACAGAACCATTCTAACCGCAGCTGCCTCTGGTGTGGAGCACAACAGAGAGACATGTTGCGCTGCATTTTAAAATATGCAAAATATGGTCGTAACATAAAATATGCTATAATTCCACTCCTGTTGCATTACTGAAATGTCAGTGAAAGGGGTCAAGATTGAGGACAAAGGCATACACATATAGACTAAGGTCACTTAACAGCAGCCCTTCTTAACACTCGAAACCTTGCAAGAACAAGGTGACAGAACAAGTAAATGTGAACACTTTTTGGTGGTTTCCCTGTGGCAGCTGCTAATCTGCTGTTATGGTTACTCTTAAGAACAGAACAAAAGCTGATTATTAGAACAGTCCATCATTATAGTAAAAATCTATAATTCAATATTGCACAGTTTTCTGTAGCCTGACATAAAAAAACTTATTTTTCTCTGGCATCATTATTCATTTAGTTTCTGTAAAGGGGCTAAAAAAGAGTAAATGATTCTGTTTCATCAAGTAATCAGCCTTTACATAATCATCATGTGATGAGTCAACAAGCAGAACATTCCTAAACATAATCATCAGTTCTCAATTTCAAAATCAGGATGTTGCCCTCTGAAGTCAGTTTTATTACCTGTTGGGTTTGATTAAGCTTTTTTTTTAACCAAAAAAGGGCTTTCCCTTCCAGCTTGTACATTTCCCAGATACTTGAGGAGTTTATACATTCTTAGTCCATACATTTGGAAAGGTGAACATCAGCTTCTCATGCTGATGAGCTCTATTTACCATCCAACAAAAATTCCAAACTAAATAAAATATGAACATTAGCAAAATATTGTAAATGAAACCATAGAAATTCATAAACTCAGGCCTGGTCTACTCATGCAACCATAAGCATGTTTATACTCAAAGCAGCTATGTAGTAGCAGAACCTTTTCTTTCTGCCAGTAGAGCAACACTACCCTTCTGAGGAAACAGTGCCTTCTGTTCCCACCCAGCAGTTGCAGAAGGCAGGTATGAACATACACATACTTTTTACCAGCTGCCACAATTCCTTCAGCAACTGGAGATTTCCAGGGCACACAGCTGCCATAGCGGAGTTGCATGGGACTCATGAAGGCGAAGTTACACGTTACACTCAGGCCTTACCAACTCTGTAGAATGCTAAGCTGTGTTAATAATGTTAGACCAGGCTGTGGGAAGTCACATGCCTGACTTGCCACTACAGGGTTTGGGAGCAGTGGCCTGGTTTGGAGCCAGGACACCTGAGGTTTATCCCTGGTCTGGAGGGAGGGAAGGCAGGAGCCATGCATCCTGGGATGCTGAAGGACCGAAAATTGCTCATTTTATATCCACGAAGGAGATTGAAGTTACTCTAACACAAGCTAGGTAGCACAACCCAGAGTTAACCATTGCCTGAAGTGGCATAATTTTGAGATGCTCACAGAGTACTTAGCATAAGTTAACAAGTTTTAATGTATGGACACTCATGTTTTAAGTGCCCTTCATATTATTTAAGTGCTATTATTTAAGTGTAATAATATTAGCTAAGTGTAATGGGTAACTTCAACCTCAGAGAGCTGTTTATATTTTCTTTAAATAGTTTTTGTGCTCAATGGCTGCAAGCAGTACAATTTTAAATGGCATTTTTGTCATGTAAAATCTGGATGATAAGCTGTACATTAGTACTTTTATTCTTAGTCTTTTACTTCTTAAAATCTTAGTTGACATTCAGTTTTCCTGTATAGACCACTATCTATTGCCAGCTTTTCTAGATTCTGACATTTATCGATATCTTAAAAGAAATTTGTAACAAAAATTATATTGAATACGTACAGAATAAAATATTTATCATTTTACAGCATCTAATATAACTGTGGATTTTCTCCTTATTTATATAAAAATCTTTATTCCACTTTTTAATCCACCTAAGCTCTTGCCTAAATGATATCAAGTAGCATTGTATTCCATGGCTTAATAAAGTGCTATGTAAAAAAAAAATTTTATTAGGCAGAAGGCTTAAAACTACCAATTTAGCCCACTATCCCCTTGTTTTCATGGTAACTGATAACACCCAGTTAATTTCCTTTACAAGTTAGTATCCCATTGCTATTAATGGAGGCAATTCATATATTTGAAACATACAATTTCTAAGATTCTGCATAACTTGATAAAGTCCTTGTGTTTTTGTGTACAGAAGGAAGAGGGAACAGAAACAAGGCAAAAATATTGATGTTTCAGAGATGAAATTCTACTTCACTGTTAACATGAGCACAAAGATGCTTAGCCATATTAGTCAGAAGGCAGTTGTGGTGACAAAATGTTAACTCAAGGTGCAGATGAAAGATATATTTGTCTCAAGTGCAGCAAGGGAAGTTTAGATTAGACATCAGGAAGAATTTTCTCGCTTAGAGGCTGGTAGTAAAACATTGGAATAGGTTACCCAGAGAGGTTGTAGACTCTCCACCCTTGGAGGTTTTTGAGACTCAGCAAGACAAAGCCTTGGCTGGAATGATCTAGTTGGAAATGGCCTAGAAGGTGGCTGAACTAGATGACCTCTTGAGGTCCCTTTCAACCCTAATTTTCTATTATTCTGATTTATCACATAATCAGCTGCTTGAAAGCACTCTATAGCTGTGCCTTGACAAAAGTGCACAGCTACAGAGTGCTTTAAAGGTCCCCAGTTGCATGACAAATTAGTCCTCATTTATGAGGGTTCAGATTAACGCTGTCCCCAGTGCTGCCTGCACAAAAGGGAGGGTGGGTAGAGAGGGGAGGGGAGGAGAGGACGTTTAGGATGAGGTTTGCTCAGACTGTGCTAGACTGGGGGTGGGTGGATTAGAGCCCTCTCTAGGCAGCAGGGCTTTCCAATTCACCCACTCCCACTTCAGCTCAGGCTGGGCAAACCCCAGCCCAAGCTCCCCCGCAACTCCTTTCTTCCACCTTCCTGTTGTGCAGACAGCACAGGAGCTGGGGGGGAAGTGAGGGGCAGGACTAGGAGAGAGAAGCTACAGAAACACAACTCCTCACCTGGATCAGCTCCAAAGCAGAGTTCAATCTCCCATCCTCCCAACCCAACAGTGAATGTCTGTCACCCCTCGCAGATGTGCTCCTGGATAAATTCCTCAAACAGCTTCCCCAGGACCGAGGTAAGACTAACAGGCTTATAATTTCCTGGGTCTGCCTTGCTCCCTTTTTTGGAAATGGGAACCACATTGGCCCTTTTCCAGTCCTCTGGCACCTTGCCAGAGCACCATGTGTGCTTGTAAAGTTGTGCCAGGGGTCCCACAATGACCTCTGCTAAAACCCTCGGCACTCTAGAGTGGAGGTCATCAGGACCTGCTGATTTGAACACATCCAGCCCCATCAGAAGTTCCCTGACTAGGTCCTTTCTGACCCTGGGCCTGGCTGTACCTCCCCTGGGACCATCAGGAACCCCAGTGGGGGAGATGACTTGGTCCCTGCTCAGAAAAATGGAGGCAAAGAAAGTGTTAAATAGATTAGCTTTGTCATCTGGTGAGACCACCAGATTTCCAAGCATGTTCTTCAGAGGCCCCTTGTTACCCAGAACCTTCTTTTTACCCCCTACGTATTTTAAAAAGGATTTCTTGTTATTCTTGATCCGGGTTGCTAGTCCCAGTTCCATCTCCTAACAGCACCCCTACAATCCCAAGCAATGGAGGTACAGTCCTCCCTGGTGATGGCCCCTCCTTTCCATTGGGTGTACGCCTCCTTCTTAGCTTTCAGACATTCCTGGATGCTTTTGGTGAGCCATGGTGGCTTTTGAGCACTCTTGCCCCCTTTGATCCGTGTTGGGATTTCCACCCTTTGGGCTTGGAGGATCATCTCTTTTAGGAACGACCTTCTTGGACTCCCAACTCCCCACCCCTCTGGGATCTCAGTGCCTCCCTGACTAGTCCCCTTAGCTCAATGAAATCTGCCCTCCTGAAGTCCACAGCTGCTGTCTTGCTGCAGGCCTTTGCCACCCTGCGCTGGATGGTGAATTCCAATAGGCGATGATCACTATTGCCCAGGTAATCAAGCACCCGCAGTCCCCTCACCAGATTGTCACTTGTGGCCATAACCAGGTCTAACAAGGCATTTCTCCTGGTGGGACTGGGCACCTCCTGGGTTAGGTGGAGGTCCTGTAACACGGCTAGGAACCTATGTGAGCAGTCAGACCTGGCTAACTGTTCTTCCCAGCAAATGTCCGGATAGTTTAGGTCACCCATGATGACTACATCCTTTGACTTAACTGCCTCCACAAGCTGACCTGAGAATTCTCAGTCTAACTCTTCTCCCTGGTTGGGTGGTCTGTAGTAGACCCCCACCATTAAGTCCCTTTCCCCCCAACCCCCTTGTATTCTGACCCAGAGGACTTCAGTCTGCTCCTCCTCTGTCCCAATCCTGCTTATTGAGAATGTGAATTGTTCTTTGACCACCCCCCCACCTTTCCTCCCTATTCTATCCCTTCTGTACAGCCTATAGCCCTTAATGCTCACCGCCTAGTCATGCGTTGGATTCCACCACGTTTCGGTGAGCCCATTATGTCTAGGGTCAAGTCAGTCTAACTAATGGCACTTTCATAAAGCACCATATTTTAGATTGGGAGCTGCACATTTGTCAGTACCCTTGAGGATCCATCCAGGTGCCTTCTTCATCTCAGTTGATACAAATCAAACCTCATCTTAGCAGTGTCCCTTTCTCTTATATACAGAATCTTTTCTTTCTGCCAGTCCATTCATAGTACCTGACAAAGTAGGTTGTTCCATACAAAAGCTCATGATAACTCCAAACCAGTGTAATGTCATCAAGACTTACTTTCTGCTAATGTGAGTGATACTTTCACAGTTTTTAGGCATCCAAGTCATCTAATAACACTCAACTTGTATTCATACAATGGTGTGACTCATGCTTACATGGCTAAATTCCTTACATAGCTGCATTCGCACACTATGTGATTAGGTCTATCCAGGCTGCATCACAGAACAGTGCCCTAAATTACCAGGCCAAGCCAAACTGAAAGCACCCTCCTGTGGAAGGCAAGCCTCGGGGAATCCAAGAGGAGAAAATGTCACAGAAAGAAAACAAACAAGAGGAGCCTGAATTTGTATTTTAAGAAAATGGATGCTGTATTGGCAGGGTGGGGAGTGAGCCCTTCCTTTTAATGTTGTGTGTACAAGTTTGCATTAAAGGCATTCAAAAAACTGCATATAAATTGGACTAAATTTAAGGAACAAGCTTCTTCACATAGTGCTCCATTTCTTTGAAACCCCTTAGTGTAGAGCTGAAATAGATGCTCAGAGTGTACTAGTCTTCATACAGGAAATATCTCTCAGAATGATGACCCAGGATCCCTAACAAGGAAGAGTATGTATTTCAGGCACAGCTGGTGAACTCAGACTGATGGGGTGGGTGGAACAGCACATGAGAGCAGGGGTGGGGGGGTTGCAGCCAGCTGGGAGCAGCGGGGTTTGCAGCCTCCTGCTTCTGGCCAGAGTGCCCAGCTAGCTGCAAACCGTCACCCTCCCAGCTCCCACGTGATGCTCCACCCACCCCACCAGTCTGAGTTTACCAGCTGCACCTGATATATTTGTGTTTGAAGAGAGAACAGGAAATCCTGGGGGATTAGAAGCAACAGACCTTTTTCCACTGAGAACAAGAAAGCCCACAGGTGTATTCCAGCAATTTGTCACTTGTCCAACCCACACTATGAGACTGGCTATCTCCCCGCAAATCTCCTGAAATCACACTTTAGGTATGATGTATTACCACACGTGCTGCTAACACAGGAGAGTGGACTGGTCATACTATAAAATGGTGATCCATTTGTTTTCAAATTACATTGTGCAATGGTCTGACTTGCACTGAATCAATTCCATTGGGTCACAGCTTCTCCTGATACTAAAGTGCAATTCAGAAAAGTTCTGAGACTTACAATGGCACAACTCCTGACATAGCAGTATTTGATACATTTAACATCAAATGTTATTGAATAAAATTGCATAAACAGACTAGGAAACAGATGTGACCTGATTATAAGAATAGGGAGATGTTTGTGGGGCTCTCGACAGCAATTCTATTCCTATCATGTGGGCACTTATGTGCCTAGAGGGGGTAAAGAATCACTCCTACACAGCTGACCACTAGGTAAACTAGTCCCAGCTATGTACTAGTGAAAGTATAGGAGAATTATACATCCCCACAGGTGAAGTAGAATGCTTCTCTGATCCTGGCCTTTAAGCCAGAACTTTTCTAGCAACTACACATTTAGGGGCAGAGGTCTATACTACTCCATCTCTTAGGCATATAAGTGGACTTAAGTAAATACAGGTGCAGACAGAAGTGCAGTTCCCTGCTGTAATTAAGAATGCTTTGCAGGAAGCATTCTGAGTTATAATGATCTCCCAGACCAAACAGAAGTTCACTGTTAATTCCAGGGAGACGGGAATCTAGCTGTTGGCAGTGAGCTTGAAGCTGGTTTCCCCTAGCAACAGCCTCTCCTCTTTCCCAACCTCTCTCTATTTCACAATGGGAGGAGGGAAAGGCAGCTCATTCTAGAGGTTCCCCAGCTGGCATTGAGGGGTGGAGTGGATGAATTGGAGCCCCCCCCAGGAATCTCCAATACATCTTCTCCACCCTCTAGCAGGGACTGAAAAAACACCAGACCAAACCCCCTCTGCTCCCTTTCCCCCCTCCCATTCTGAAAACAGCTCAAGGCTGGGAGGCATTGCAGACAGAAGTTACAGAAGAAGCTATGTTTTTAAACATCTTCATTTAACCCCTCATGCAATAAGGGGTCAGATTTTCACTCAGTCGGCCATTTTTTAAACTTATGTTTGGTCACAGCTATAGACCACTTCCTGTGGCCAGATTTTGGGTCCAAATTGTCACTTCTATCTGCACCCTAACTGCAATCCAGCTCATGTCCCTGAAAACCTGTAAATACAACAAGCTGTTTGGTCTCCCACCTCCTCATTTGTTTTGTGACTCAGTGTTAAAAGTAAGATAACAATTGTTACAAAAATAGATGCATTAATGGATTTTCATCCATTTGAATGCCTAAATCAGTAAGTGGAATAGCATTAGCCCTAGATGTCTGGTAGATGAAACAGAATTTAGCCCAACAGTCTGCTTGAAGTTAAAGTTATATGCCAAACCTTGACATTATGTTCAGTTTTTAATCAGTTTTAAATAAAAAATATTAATGGGAAGAATCCATTTCTGATAACCCTCAGAACCATACTGAGCTGCTTCTTTCTTTATTCTTCCCTTCCATTTCAGTGGAACTGCTGATGCAGAAAGGTGAGTGTAAGTGGCATAATCTGGTCCTTAAAAAACCTAGGCACGCAGGTTTTAAAAACTAAACCTCTAATTATATGTGCTGAGGGTCTGATTTTCTATTTGTATAAAAAACACATTTAATCAGACACCTTAACTCTGCCCCAGGTAAATACTATAGTCATCCCAGAATATAAATAATGAAGTTAACAAAATACGTGAGGTGCACCTTTTTGACTTAATGATCAGACTCAACAGTAAATCATCTATATACATATTTTTTCATAAATCAACATGATCTTTGCCCTAAAAAGCTACACATACAATATTATTCTCATAGAATGTCATTGCTTAACTGAAAATTTGTATTGCCAATTGATTAATATATAATCTAAAATTTGCATCTTATGAATGTCACTTAAAATATTCAGATGCCAAAATCAAGATAATAGAAATACATAAAAACCCCACAATTCACGGTCATGGTTGCTGTTTTTCAATGTAGTATGCACATCTTTGCACTTAATAAACAAACACATTATTCTTATCATCTGTGAAGTGTAAGATTTATTATATCCTTAGGTACTCATTTCCTTGCTTTTCAGTGCTTAGCTTTTGTAAATGATGCTGTAGGTAAGCACATTGTCACTTAGCAACTTTATACACTTTCATATAAAGTTTTGTTGTTTGTTTGAATATTTTAAACATTTCAAATGAAAAATTATAAAACTTGAACAGAAATTAAAAAGATACTTTTTACATTTTAGTAAGCAACAAAGAAATATTGAAAACATGAAGTAGAATCACAGAATCATAGAAAATTAGGGTTGAAAGAGACCTCAGGAGGTCATTTAGTCCAACCCCCTTCTCAAATATACAGGTTGTCAGGTGAGCAAGTGATCTAGTGGGCAAGATAAGAATCCTTTGGTTGGTCATTTTTTCTGGTGTCATAAATACAGTCACATTCTCCCTACTTGGACACTAGCAAGTGCTGTGTAGGGCCCCATTCCCTGGACCCTGTGTGCTGCTCTATAGTCCAGGCAATGAGCCAAACTTGAATCTCCTTACCCAGTTTTACAGTGCAAATCCTCTTTCTAGTTCTCCCTCTTAGAGCTGACATTGACAGTCCAGATGTTTGGCCTTACACAGCTTGTCTACACTACAGCAGTGGCAGGCCCTGGCCAGGACCACTCCAGGTGCCTCATACGCTACCCAACCATACCTGCAGACATGCTCTAAAGCCAAAGTTCACTAGTAAGTTCGATTAATCCTCCTCCCTAGTAACTGCTTTCAGGTATGCCAAAGCCCAAGGGCTTGAGAGAAAAGCCTCAGAGGTATTTTGCTGAATGCTCTTGCCTGCAAATTTTGGGTTTTGGATCATGGCTGGTGGAGATGCCTTAGCTGTTGTGTAGACAATCCCTAGGCATCCCCACAGCTTAAATACACCCTCTCCCAGAAGTCCAGCTAAGTGGGCAAAAAGGTTTATCACAAGCCCATATTATGATATTATAAGAACACACATAGATAATGCACAAGAATCTAAAAAAAAATAACAAGTAAAAGAAACCCACAGTTCTTAACTGAGAAGAGCAAGACACAGATATAGAAAAAGAACTCCTATATGGATTTTCTTGCCTAAGTTGCCTCACTGCTCTGGACAGTTTGGGGTTTTGCGTTAGGACTGAGTTTAGTCTGATTTTACAGCCTTTTTTCAGCTGATTCTTAATTTAACATAATTTTGCATCCAATAAGGAATAATAGGAACTTGAGCTAATAAGTCTAGAGCTGCACTTAACAGCAAACTTTTTAACAACTCATACCACAGTGGGCTTGGGTGGGCTACAGTCCATCCCATAAGCACTCAGGCCTATCTAAGTCTGTAAATGCTAAAGTTAAATAAATATATTAACAAGTTCTTGTTCTTGAATCATGTACTAAGAACAGAGGAGTTTAGTCATGATTCATAGACAAGTAACCTATTTTTAAAAATTTGTTGAAGACTTCAGCCAAAGACAGAATTATTGTATATATAATGTTTTGGTGGAACCTGCCTCTCATAAAACAAACTATATGAAAGCAATGATCTGTGCTCATTGTTAGGCATATGTAATAAAAATGCACTTTGCAAGATATGATTTATTGCAGCTTCAGACCTTTGATCATTGACAGTCTACCATATGCTGGAACCCACCCAAATTTCCTCTAGTTACATCACTGATTCATAGCCACTAGACCATAGCCCATTTCAAATATTATGACATCAGATATAACATGTCTAGTTAAATAGATTTGGTACACAGTCATCTGTTTAACTCCTATGTTTTCTAAAATGTTTTTCTCAGAAGACCAAGAATAATATTCTAGGCCAAGAATAAGTATTTTATGATTACCATAACAAAATCTATGGATGCTTTGTTCCAATGAGCCAGTTTTCCTCCAGCATTATCATGGGCTCTTTTGTCTGATTTAGCCTATATTTTTGGCCTATGTAAAAAGCCAGAATTGTTTCCGCAATGTCACTGTTCATTTCAGGCCAGCCTAAAACATTTCAAGCAATCCCTCTCTTGTTTTTCTTTCATAAGTCTTAAAATAACCTTTATGTGCCCTTTATAATATATTCTTCTGTAACACTTTAAGATGCAACCAGATTCCTTTAAACAAAATTCTGAATAGTACCGTGAACCTTGGTAGCTGCAGCAATCACAATTTACATTTAATCTGAGACCAGACTAGGTTTTATTAAACCCTTTTTACAAACTTATATGACAAAGTCTAGTTTTAAACTTCCTTTGCTATGGTTTTTTTTTCAAAATGCTGTTGAGCTGAGGTGTCAAGCTCACCTTGTGCCCTGGTCTGGATCCACACCATCAGGCTCCTTGCAGTGCTCCAAACAGTCATGCTGGAGGAAAAACTAACATGAAAACGATCACGCTAGTCTTACCTTTCCTTTGCAGCTTCTTTTTTCAAAATAAAAAACACATATTTTGTAAGGACTGATAATTTTCCCCTCTTTCCATCCATTAGATGTTGAATGCAGAAGCAACTTTGTCTCTTGCCTGTTAGTAAAGTACCTGGCTAGATTTAAATTAGTACTATGATAAGCCTCTTCCATTGACCATTTT
>NW_017728918.1:32242847-32249700 GCF_001723895.1 Crocodylus porosus | reverse complement strand
TAAGTATGAGATTAAGAAGGCTTATTGTAGCAAGTTCAATGCACCATTTACCCTTATAATATCACTTTACTTTATTGTTGATTTGTTTAAGCATAAGTTAAAAAAATCAGTCTGAAGATTTAGATCTTCATAGTACTGAAATATTTTGGGGAATTCGTTTAATAACTTTATACTCCTGTTCATAGCCTAGAATCAATAATTTTCCCCATATCCAAAAAGAGCAAGTAAAGACACCCCTTTCTTCCCATAGGTATTAATTACATTTATGTTTACCATCAAATGAGCAATAAAGGTTTATGAAGCCACATTTTCCTGGCCACAGTCTCCTAATTCAACATACCTCATTTTTAATGTACTAAAATTTTACCTTTTTTCATGATATCGGTACTTGATACTGTATAATAACAAGGGATTTTTATTCTAAAGGCCAGATCCTATTTCACTTATAAGTTATCTAAGTAGCTGGTGCCTAAATGTGATCCTGTGGCACCTTATTTAAGTCCCTGAAAAACAGTTAGGAGAAAGGCAACAGGTCCTCCTCCTCCTTGCTGCTCTTTGACTATAAAGAGACATGTGGTATTTACAGACATGCTCTGGGAGGCAGGGGTGCTTTAATTAGTACAGCTCTGAGAGCCATGTTCATTAAAAGCACCCAGAGCATCATGTGAATCAGCATCTCGCACTAAAAAATGGCAGCAGGGTCCTTTGAACTAAAGCTTGTCAAACAAGCTTTAGTTTAAAGTGCCCCAAAACCATTTTTCAGCTTGGGAAGCTGATACATATGATGCTGGAGTCTGCTAAGAGTGTGGTAATTACAGTGCATTGAAGCAGCCTCCCTCAGCATGTATAGAAGCCCATTGGGTTTGGAGAGGGATCAGCTATACTGGAATGTGTCCCGGTACAGCTGATCCACTTCACTAGCATCTACAGTCCTCACCAGGGCTGTTGTCCCATAAGGGCAGGCCCCTGACCCTCCCAGGGTTTTAGGGTTCCGATCCTGACAAGAGTCATGAGTGCCACACCCCGATTCAGGGCATGAGTCTGCAAATGGAGGAACCTCCTTGCAGATATGTGTCCTGATATGCATGCCATGAGAATTTCCTGCATGGGGTTCCCCATACTTGAAGAGATGTGAGCTGGGAAGTTTGATGCAGCGACTGGGCCTTTGAAGCCTTGGTAGTGTCCTGAGTTGGGGCATGGCACTGTGTTATGTGAAACACAGGAATCCCCTAACTGGCAATTTGCCAGTCCATGATTGTAGACACACACCCAAAGAATCCCCTTTCAGGGTGATTCCCAGGGCACACAGGAGTGGGGCCCTGAAGCCCTGGGAGCACCTGCCTGGGGGTAATGAAGAGGGCAGGTGCTTAAGTAAACAGATGTTGCCCAAAAGGCAGCACAAAACTATGATTAGGAATTGTTGTGCTTACCAATATGGACATCTGTGGTGCATTAGAGGGCTTAGACATTTGTTCACTCTGGTTTTGTGCTTCCATCAAAGTCTTTATGACAGCACAAAGGTGACATCCATTTGCAGCCTTAGTGAGAAAGTCTTAAAGTTACGGCTATGGCAATTTACAAAAAGTAGATGCATTTACATTTTTTCGGGTACTGGAGCACAGTGGAAGAGGATTACAATAAGGTGCCTACATCAATTTAAGTATCTAATAAATGAAATAGGATTGGAACCCACGTGCATCCGAGTCATGACTCCCAGGACAGATCCATCAAAGGCACTCAGGGCCACAAGATGTGGGAAATTGTATTACAATCCAAATCAAAGAAAACCTCACTCCCCTATTCTCTACCCAACTTTACCTAAGATTCTTGATTACCCTCTTAACATATGTGGCATAGGCCCACCCACCATTGTTTGCATTAAAACAGTTTTAAATTCACACTTCTATGGTAAATATTTAAGGGGGAAGGGGATCAGAGAAATGCTTATTTTTGTATAAGGAGTCCCCACCCTGAAAAACTTTGATAACCGCTGGTGCTAGAAACCACTCTCAGCTTTTTGCCCAGGGAAGTAACGATGAGCCTACACAAAGAACCACTGACTTAAATAAGGCTCAATACAAAACTAAGTAAAGGAGCAGAGCTTTTTAAGAACCAACCCTTTAAAAAAATCTGAGCCACATCAGTGGAAATTGAAGGGGCACCTATAAATATTCTACTATAACAAAAGCCTTAGTCTGTCTGTCTGTCTGTTCATAATGCTCTGGGCCAACTGAGCATGCCCCACCGAGAGGGCACACGCTGATTGGCTGTGAGGGCCCGGAAAGTTACAGACGGGGGGGCAGGGCAAGGGAGCCACCGTGCCATGCCCCCCGACAACTGCCAGCAGGGAGAGGGAGGTGGCAGGGAAGAGGGGAGGAAGGGAGAGAGGGAGGGGAGTGGGAAGTGGAAGGAGGGGTTCTAGTGGCAGCGCCCCCCCCACTGCCACAACCCCTTCCCCTCTGCTGCTGCTGCTGCCCAGCCCTGAACAGCCAGCAGAGAGGGGAAGGGAGGCAGGAAGAGGGGGCATCTTGCCTGCCACTGGCTGTTGGCAGTCGCCGCCGCGTGCAACCTCTCCTCCCCACCCCATTCCTGGGAGCCTGTGGAGTACAGCATCAGGGGGTGGAGGGGCACATGGGGCTGGTGGGGGTGGCACAGGGATTGAGGGGTGCACAGGGACAGAGGTGGAGCGGTGGCACTATGGGGCACTGGTTGACAATGCTCTGTCCCTGCCTGCCCCCCTCCCAGCCATTCATGATGGGCAATTTGCTAGTGACTTACATAAAGAAATTAGCACCGAAATACATTTGGAACACATATTTAAGAAGGGGTAAATATAGAAGATTCCACCTTTAATATCTTGAATTGTCCATAAAATAGATCAAAAACTTTTAATTTAATATTTATAAAGAATTTAATATCTATAAAGGCAAACAATTATAACTAATGTGGTTATAATATGATAACCACTTGGCTGAGAGCCAATCAGCTTTCTAGATTTCTCTCATCAATTTTTGAACCAAGATAAAATTCCTAAACCTTAAAACATTTGGCTTTTGCTTAATTATAATAATTAACTATTTATTTTCTTATTGGGCCAATGACCCAAACCCTTATCTAATTTTCAAATATTGAATTACAATTGCAAGTAAAAGTAGGATCTTGAACTGACAGAATTTTAGTTTTAAAATAAAGGGCCCAATTCTGTTACTTACACCTATATAGCACTTCCATCATTAAAACATGTGGGACTATTTGTGGAATTAAGTAAGTGAGTAAGAATAAGTGAGGAAATGACAAACTGTAAAATGGTAGTTCATATTTCACTTTCAGTAGGGTTAGGGTCAGAGAAATTGTATGATTCATGGAGAAATATGCCAAGAGGCAAACCTCTGGCTGTAACCATAGAAGCTTAATTAATGAGTAGCAAAATTTTTGTGGGTTTTAACCAAGGAACAGAAAGAAATTACACTGAAAAGTTGTGCACATGCATCTAAATTAGTTAACCAAATCTGTATGCTAGTACTTATAGCCATATATGAAACCCTGTGGAAGACATCTGAAACTGAAAACATACAAAGTGCTGCTAATTGTGTATTACTTTCTAAAAGCAATTTGATTGCAAATACTTATCACAATTCTGCTCATAATGTTTTGGCATCATATAATGCTTGTGTCTGCTTGGATGGCTATAACCTGCAGGCAGTCACTGTACACCTAAAAAAAATCCTCAGGTAGAGAGAGTCATGTGGAACTGTTTAACTGGTAATCTACTCACTGTCTAAAAGCAAATGAACCGTAATGGATGGCAAACATTTTCTCAAGATGCAACTCCATAAGCTACCTTTCTTGACCCCAAGAACTCACTTGTATTGCTGCTCAACCCCTCAAAGTTTGCACCTCCTACAAAGTCACTGGTTTCATTAAACTAGCTACTACTATCAGTTTTACCGTCCTGATGTTTCTTTATTCTGCTTCTTTTAATTCCTATTACTAACCAATACATCCCTTTAAAAAACTTTATTCTGCTGCTCCAGCTCAGTTCTTCCAGGTCCCTGTCAAAGCTTCCAACTAGATGGGGAAGGCATGCAACAATTCCACCCACCCTCTGGTAGGAAAGGGGAACTAATGGCAGGTAATAAAAGTAAAACTAAGTGGGAGTACAATGGAAGCAGAACTCTATTAAAAATGTTGCCTCTTGCTTATTCTCTCTCTGGCCCCATAACTCTAGCACGCCTTTCTGTCCATGACTAAGCTTCAAAGGAATGCAAAAGTCTGGCCCGAAAGGAGAGTAAGCAAAAGTTGTAGCTCAGTAAGGAGAGCCCTCTTTGAGTTTGTAGAGGAGGTCCTGGTTTCTAATCCTTGCTCATGCATTTTACATGACACAATCATTAGATAAAATGCATAGGCACCTCTGTTTTCTACTCACAATTGACATATGTTTCTAAAGGCCAGCTACTACATATGCCCACAAGTGCTGCTGTCTAGGCACCTAGCTCCTTCCTAAGCCTATTTAAGATTCATATTTTGGCACTGCTTTGCCTCCATCCCCTCAAAAGCCTGATCTGTTGGCATGCTCCTAGCTGACTGTCACTTACCAAGTTCAGCAATCCCTTCCACTTTCATCCAAAAACACAGAAGGAGGTTTTAGGCCCCAAGGGGTTCAAACCCACTTTTCTCAGAAGAGTCTCTTAAGCCAGGCTAGAGATGAGGCTGTGGGGAGGCTATTCTCCAACTCTCTCTTGAAACTGGGCCACTAGGCAGAAAGGAATATAAAAATCAGTGGGTGAGAATGATAGAAAGCAAGAGGAACAGTCTCTCTGCAGCCCAGCAAGGGACATCCCCCCTGGGAGAACAGAGTCCTAGGGTCCAGTCCATATCCAACGAAATCTATGATGATCTCTTAGCAGAGAGACATGATTTGAAATTAGAGAGAAAAGTGCAAAAAAAAATTTTTTCTCCTGTCAGCTCTTAGTTTTACATCCTGTCCCACAGAATTTGTTAGTGTGTCTATGTCTAAACTGCAATCAGGACTGATGTGGATGTACCCAATCTAGCTCTAAACTAGCTAGTTTGTAGCTATCAAGGAAAGTTTGGGCAACGGGCATGCATCTCTCTTTCCCCTCTGGCTATCCCTGGCCACTCACTTTCCTAGTACCTGACTAGGGTCCCCATTATCATGGTTGGACAGCTTCCACCTCACCATTTATGATGGCACATACCCATAAATAAAACAAACTTTCTACTCCCTCAGGTAAGTCTCTATTTTACAGCACACTTTCTTGTCTCAAGAGAGAGCCTGCTAGCTCATCTTACACCATGTCAAAGCAAGTCTGTCTAGGTCTGAGAGACTCTAAAATAAGACATCAAAGTTAATGGCCCTGGCGCCAGCTGGGGCTATTGTCTGGTTGATTGGACCATTGTCTCTTAATGGTTATGTTCATTTACCTTAATGAGTTCATTCTGTGGTTTGGAAAGGTATGTCCTCCCACAGAGAGGATTGTTTTGCCAGGGAAGATATCCATTTCACCCTTTGTTTGGTATGCTCAAGGAAATAATTTATAGCATTAACACTAACATTTCATATTCATCCTACTTCTAAAATATTGTTGAATGGCCACATTGTCACATATACATTTACAATGCAGGAGTCTGCTATATTGACATTGTCTCTTTAACAGGTACATTGGTGACAAGCTGTGATTATACTGCCAGCTGCTATGGCTCAGCTTGTAGAGATTTTGCCCCAGCTATTCTATGCCGGTACATCTTATTATTATCATCCCCCCTCCTCCTCACCTGTGTACTTCTCTCACCTACCCATTTCATCTTGTCTAAATTAGAAGTAATTTGGAATAGAGATTTGTAATTTGTGCCTTGTAAGGAAACTATGACCTGACTGAGATCTCTTGGTGCTCCCCAAGTATAAATAATGGTAATTATTTAAGGAGAGATTTTTTTAAAGAACTAGTTGGCAGTAAGCAACCAATTCCCACCAAATGTCAATAAGTGCCCCCCTCCCCAGCCTACCCCCATTTGTGCCTGTTAAAATGTTCACCTTGACCTTTATTCAGGATTCTTCACAGATCGGCTCTATAAGGTAACCCAAGCCTAGCACCAGAATTAAAAAAACTTGCTTAATGCTATACAAGTGAAATCCTGAAAATGCCTGCTTAGCTGCCTCAGTTTTCAGCATCTAGATGTTAGAGACTTAAAATTCTGCTTCTCCACATGCTCAGGAGGATCTTGGTTTTGGCTCTGCAGTTTAATTCCCAAACTCATCCCAAAGCCCAAGCTCAATCTGGATGCAGTTCCCAGTGACAGGAGTGTGTCCTCTACAAAATGCAGCAACAGCTCATGATATTTTTTATTATATCTAAAGTAGACATTCCTCACACACAGGTGCTAGGATGGTGATCATCCAATCACCAACAGTGGTTGGAGCTCTCACTGTGGAAGTGGAGGACTTGGGTTCTAAACCCTACTCAGGTTGAAATCTTTCAAATCCTCATCTCCTACTTTCCAGGGGAGCGCTCTGACCACCAAGCTGTAGGTCAAAATAGGATAAGCGAAGGCAAGAGTGGCCAATGTGTGCCACCATTCCCATGGGCAGCCTTTGCATATGGGACATGACAAATCAAAGAGGTGACAAGCAGCAGAGGGAATAGAGAAGGTGTGTGGATACCTTTAAGAGTGTTACATATAATTTGTTAAATTGTCCCAGAGATTGCAGAAGGGCACAACAGAACTGCAGGCAAGGTACTGCTTTCTGAATAACAAGCTTTATCATTCTATAAGCTTAATTCCTTGGTCATAGAATCATAGAAACAATGAGTGGGAAGGGACCTAGACAGAT
>NW_017728918.1:32210604-32242120 GCF_001723895.1 Crocodylus porosus | reverse complement strand
CCACCACCCTCTGGGTTTGCCCCTGGAGCCACTTTGCCACCCATGTGACTGTGCATTCATCAGTGCCCCAGTCCCTCAGCTCGCCCACCAGAATTGGGTGGGACACTGTGTCGAAGGCCTTCTGGAAGTCCAAGAAGATGACATTGACTTCCTCCTTCCCATCTAAGCTTTTTGTTACTTGGACATAGAAAGAGACCAAATTAGTCAGGCAGGATCGGCCTTGCACGAACCCATGCTGGTTACCCTTCAACATCACTTTCCCTGCAGGGCTCTCACAAACGTGGCCCTATATAATTTTTTCAAAGACCTTCCCCAGGATAGAAGTGAGGCTGACTGGCCTGTAGTTGCCAGGCTCTTCCTTCCTCCCCTTCTTGAAAATAGGGACCACATTGGCCCTTTTCCAGTCCTCAGGGACTTGGCCTGAGCACCAGGAGTCCTCAAGCAGCCGAGGTCTTTTTAAAACAACATTTAGTACCAGGAGTGGTGTGTGAAGGTAGAAAAAAAATTGAAGCATCTCAGAATTCCAGAGGAGTTAAAGCTGTCCAGCAACACAGCAGAAAACTGAAAGAAATTTAAGCAGAGCTTCGCCATATATATAGTGGCCAGTGGAGCTACAGAGAAGGAAGATTCACTCAAGATGGCTATTTTTTATAAATATAGCAGGCCCAGAAGCTCTGTCTCTTTATAACAGCCTACAACTGTCAGAAGTACAACAGAAACACTATGGCACAGTAATAAAAAAGTTTAAGAAATATTGTATACCCAAACAAAATGAAACCTTTGAATGGTATAATTTCCATGAGACAGCAGAAAGTATGTGAGACAATAGTTTGACAATAGTTTTGAAGCAGGCTCCAAGGACTATTCCACGACGGCCAGCATTTTCAGGGAACAACAAAGACAGGCTAAAGCAACAACCGAACTTAGATTAGCAACAGGAATCAAGGACAACAAGTTCTTCTTTGGGTACATAGGGAACAGAAGGAAAACAAATGGGAGTGTGGGGCCATTGCTCAACAACTCAGAGCTGGTTACCAGTACCCAGGAGAAAGCTGAACACCTGAATAACTACTTTGCCTCAGTCTTTCCCTGGACCAGGGAGAAAACTATGCCAGGTAGAGTAGAGTATGACCATGGTAGGAATAATCACCTTCCTACTATTGCTGTAGAATTGGTGTATGACCAATTTAAAAAATTAGATGTATACAAGTCAGTGGGACCAGATGATCTTCATCCGAGAGTGCTGAAGGAGCCAGCTGAAGTCAGCTGCAGAACCCCTGGCGAAACTCTTCCACAACTCATGGCACTCTGGAGAAGTCCCTGAAGACTGGAAAAGGGCCAATGTTGCGCCTATCCACAAGAAGGGCAGGAGGGAGGACCCAGGTAACTATAAACCAATCAGCCTAACTTCCATCCTAGGAAAAATCTTAGAAAAGTTAATTAAGGAGTCTATCTGTGATAAGCTTGCATAAGGTAAGATTCTGAATGACAGCCAGCATGGTTTTGTCATGGGCAGGTGTTGCCTTACCAACCTCATCTCCTTCTATGACCAGGTAACTCGCCACCTGGACACAAGAGAGCAAGTTGACATTGATTTCCAAAATGTCCAAATATACCTTGTAATATACTAAATGTACCAAATATAAATGTCCAAATATACCTCGACCTCCAAAAAGACCTTTGATCTAGTATCCCACAACATCCTTGCAAGCAAATTGAAGGACTGTGGGCTTCACTCCAAGACAGTCAGGTGGGTGAGAAACTGGCTGCAGGATAGAACCCAGAGAGTCGTAGTGAGTGGATCTGTGTCATCCTCGTGAGAAGTGGGCAGCAGTGGTCAGTGTTTGGTCCAGTACTTTTCAATATCTTTATTAACAATTTTGATGTGGGGATGAAGAGCTCACTGACCAAGTTAGTGGACAACGCCAAGTTATGGGGGGGGGTGGTCATGCTTGCAGATAGGCTATAGACACAGGCAGGCTAGCAAGCTTGGTGGATCAGAATCTGATGAAGTTCAATGTCAAGAAATGTAAAGTGCTCCACCTTGGGACAAGCAACACCCAACACACCTACAAGCTTGGCAGCAACAAACTGACTAGCACCACGAATGAAAAGGACCTGGAGGTAATAATAGACCACAGTATAAATATGAGCTGGCAGTGCTATGCTGTAGCCAGTAGGGCAAATAATACTCTGGAATGCATCTCCAGCAATCGATGCATCTCCAGCAAAAGCAAGGAGGTGATTCTTCTACTCTACTCAGCACTGGTGAGACTGTAGCTGGAGTAGTGCGTCCAGTTCTGGGCAAAACACTTTAACAAGGATGTGGACAAGCTTTAAAGAGTCCAAAGAAGAGCCACCTATATGATCAGAGTCTTAAAAGGCAAGCCATAGGAGGAAAAGCTGAAGGATCTGGGACTCCTCAGCCTGAGGAAAAGAAGGCTGAGAGGGGACCTGGTAGCAGCTTACCGCTACACTAGGGGAGTACATGAAGAGCTCGGTGAGCAACTCTTCACCAGGGCACCCCAGGGAAAACCAGAAGTAATAGCCACAAACTCCTGGAAAACCAATTCAGGCTTAACATTAGGAAAAACTTCTTCACAGTCAGGGTGTCCAGACTGTGGAATAAGCTCCCTCCAAGGGTGGTACCTGCCCTGGAAATCTTCAAGGGGAGACTAGACAGTCACCTTGCTGGGGTCAACCAACCCCCAGTTACCTTTCCTGGTTGGTGCAGGGGGCTGGACCTGATGATCTTCTGAGGTCCATTCCAGCCTTAAAATCTATGAATCTATAAATGTATTAATCTATGAATTCTTCTGAGGATTGAACAATCACACTGGACAGTGGACACAAATGAACTAATGGTAACTTTTAAATTAGATACAGGGGCACACATCAACCAGTGTAGTACCAGAAAACATTATTCAAAAATGAAAACTAAACCTGTGTACTATGAGAATAATAAAGTGAGATTGGGAGCATATAATGGGACCAGGATTGCAACCAAGGGTGTTTGTGCACTGTATATTAGACACAAGGGTAATACAGTGAAAATTCAGTTTACAACAGCCCCAGGAAAGCTAGTGCCGATTATTGGGTTACGAACATGTAAAACTCTAGGTTTGATTAAGAGAATGGATGACATTGGGACTATAAATCAAGTACATAAAAGAAGAGTTTTATGATGTGTTTCAAGGCATAGGGAAACTGTCAACTGAGTACAAAATACAATTAAGAGAACCAAATACTCCCACCATACTAAGGGAGAAACTGAAAAAGGAATTAGATAGATTAGTTAACATAGCCATAATAGAAAAAGTAGAGCAATCAACTGCTTAGTTTCATTCACTGGTCATAATAGGAAAAAAAATGATGGATTCTTAAGATCATGTCTGGAGCCTAAGCAAATGAACAGGTACATCAAAAGGTAGCATTTTCCCATTCCCACCAGGGGAGAGGTTTTTGGCAGCATGGAAGCTAAATACTTCTCCACTTTGGATGCCTCTTTTGGGTTTTGGCAAGTTCCCCTAGAAAAAAATAGCATTAGATTATGTAGCTTCAATACGTCCTTCAGAAGGTATTGCTTTCATAGGCTTCCTTTTGGACTGAGTTCTACATCTAAAATGCTTCACAGAAAGGTGCAACAACTTTTTGAAAGCCTTCATGGAACTATGGTGTATATTGATGAGGTATTAGTTTGGGAAAATATTATGGAAGAACATGATTTGAGGCTAAGAAAGGCCAAAGAAAGAGCTCACAGAAAAGGTTTGAAACTGAGCAAACAAAAATGCGAATTCAGGGTAAAAAAAAACCACATATCTGGAAGAAAAGTTCTCTGAGAGAGTGGTGCAAATCAATCCTGCAACAGTTAAAGCCATTACAAACATGCCACCCCCTACAAATAACGGAGTGGAAAGATTACTGAGAATGATCAATTTCGTAGGAAAATATCTACCTAACTTAGTAGAGAAGACCAAACACCTTAGATTACTCCTATAAAAGAATACTTAGTGGATATGGAAACATGAACATGAAGCTGAATTTAAAAACTTGAAGGAAAAAATAATTAAATCCAGTTCTAAAATACTATGACCCTAAAAGACCCATTAAATAGTCAACAGATGCTTCTAAGGAAGGTATTGGAGTAGCTTTGCTTTAGAAACATAGGGATAGCTGGAGACCAGTAGCATATGCATCTCTCTAAGTCAGAGAGTCTATATGCACAGATTAGAAAGTTCAGCTCAGGTATACAGGCAATCCTTGACTTACAACATTTCAAGTTACAACGTTTAGAAATTGACACCCTGTTTCAACTTTCTGATGTCAGTTTCAACTTTACAACACTTGATCCGATGCCATGCCATGCCAGCAAACAAGTTCACTGTGTTGCCCATCTCCCTTGAGAACATCTGTCCAAACTTCGTTGGACACTTTCTATAAGAAAGCAGACAAGACTCCAGAAAAACCTGCAGCCAAAACTCCTGAGAAAACTCCAGCCAAGAACCCTTCAAAAAGTCCAGCAAAGTCACCTCAAAGAAGTCTTTCCAAAATAATATGACTGTTATTTACAATATAAATATATTATTATAGCCATGTTACTCATCTCTAATTGACTGAGTACAAAATTCTGGGTTATTTTCGGTGAAAAGAGTGTATCAGGCCTAGGTTCAGGAACCAATCCCCCATTTAAAACATTGTTTCCTATCGGAAAATTGGTTCCAAGTTACGTTTTGACTTAAGATGCAGTTTTCAGAAACCTATTGTGTCATAAGTCCGAGGACTGCCTGTATGTCTATAAGAAATTTCATACATTCATCTATGGGAAGCCTGTGATAGTTGAAACTGATCATAAACATTTGGTAACTGTAGCAAAGAAAGGTTTATCAGACATGCCATCCAGATTACAGAGACTTCTCTTTCAACTACAAATGTATGATCTAGACATAGAGTACGTGCTAGAAAAACATCTACTTATTGCAGATATATTGTCCAGAGCATATGACAAAATGGACAATGACAGAATTCCAGATTCAGACATTGTACATGTTAATCTCATTAAAAGAGTGATTCCTGTCACAGATAAAATATGGGCACCAACTGCAGAAGCTATTGCTCAGGATACTGCATTGCAAAAAGTGGTAACAGCTATTTGTGCTGGTTGGCTTAGAAAACATATACCTAGCCCCTACTCTCTGGTCAAGGAAGAGCTGTCAGTACTGGATGGCATTTTGTTCAAAGACTCACCTGTTGTTCTAGCAGTGCTAAAGAAAGACATGTTAAAGAGAATACATGAAAGACACCTAGGCATTGAAAAATACAAAAAGGGAGCAAGGGGTGCTCTATATTGGCCCAAGATAAATAATGACATAGAAGATGGTTCATTGCCAATGGTTCGTTGCCCGGTGTGCGTCGCGCCAAATAAACACCCTGGGGGAGAAGCAGACAGAGTTTATTTGAGCTCAAGTAAAAGGCACAGGGAGACTGTATTGTCTCAAATCCTGCACACCTAACCCTGCAACAGCGAGATCTTTATACCCCGGTCAGTTTCACTGTCAGTGTTTTTCCGCCCGCTAGCCCCCCTTTCCCTCCTCCCTCCTCCCTTCTCCCTCCGAGCGGTGTCCTTGCATTCCACAGATAACAGTTTTAGCTCGCCTGCTTTCCAGAAGGACAGGAGATTTGCAGGCGCCAGAGAGAAAGGGTTGCAAAGGTTGGGCAAGGGGGGGCTTTGGCTCATCTGAGCCTGGAGCAGAAGGACTTCCTCGACACTCGTGGTCTTCCATCCCTCTGAGTTACCCAGGGTTATGCCCAGTGTCACCAACACTATAAAGGCTTGTACACTGTGCCTAAAGTAGAGATGAGCACAAAGAAAAGAGCCCATGATGGCCATGGAGGAGTCTGTAGCTCTGTGGCATCAAGGGGGTTTTTCTTATTCATGCATGCAGAAACAAATTAAGTATTAGTGCTGGATTATTATTCTCACTATCCTGAAATTACATTGCTTGAAAGTATAACAGCAAACCATGTCATAACTCACATCAAATCAATTTTTCCTAGACATAGGATTCCACGATTGTGAAAATAGGCAACTGACCTCAATTCAACTGTTATGATTTTAAAGAGTTTGCGAACAAATATGGATTCCATCACAGCACTCTAAGTCCTAAATACCCACAATTCAATGGTCTGGTGGAAAATAAAGTAGAAATAGTGAAGGAATTGTTGAAAAAGCTAGATTCACACGCCGATGTTTAACTGTCACTCTTAAATTACAGGGCAACACTGATGAAACATGGCTTGTCCTCTGCAGAAATGCTGTTTAGCAGAAAACTAAAAACCAGACTGCCAAATCTTGTGGATGAAGCTTAACAAAATGAAAAGCAAGGGGCAAAAACATTTTTTTAAAAAAATCAACAAACTCAAACAAAAATGGTACTGTGGACAGGGGTTCAAGGGAGCTATCACAGCTGCACAAAAAAAGATATGGGGCTTATTTCATATGGCTGAATGTGGAAACAAAAAGCACTAGTTTCCCACTAAGTAGCTTCAAGATCGCATGAAGTAGTCACACCAGAAGAACAGGAGTTAAGAAGGAACAGACGACACTTGCAGCTTCTAAAAGAGGAAAAAAGAAGCAGCATCACGGGATTCACCGAAAGAAACCAAGCTAACAACAAAGCAACAAGAAATGACAGAGGAGATTGAAAATCACACAGAAATAGAGACATCTGAACAAAGAAACTGAACAAAAACTGAACCAATAAGGATTGAGCATGCAGAGAAACTGAGAAAATCACTTAGAGATAAAAGGCCAGCAGGAAAACTAAGAGGCTAGGGATGGACATTCGAAAAGCTGGAGTCTGAATTAATTCAGTCCTTGCAGGCTAGTCTAACCTGCCTAGATTGAACCAATTTGCAAGTGAATAGATACTCACTTTTGACTCAGGAAATGCAGACACATGCCTGCAGTGGCTCAGGCCAGAAGTCATAAGATGCTAGAGTGAGCCCTCAGTTGCAGGGAAGCTGTGCTCCCCCGGGGTGGGGAGCATGTCCAGCACCAGTAGTAGCCTCAAGTGAATTGGCCAAAAAGGGGATTTAATTCACCCCTCCCTATCCCACTGGCATGAACCCAAGCCAGGGTGTGCCTGGCATTTCCCCCTTACTGCTGCAGGGGTGAAGGTGTGGCCAGATGCCAGCTGACATGGCCCCCTGAAGCAAAGAGGTCAGGGATGGGGGCTTTTCCCACTTTTGCTTCTGGGGGGACCATAGCCAGGGTCTGCCAGCCCCAACCACCACCTCCAGCAGTTTCTCTCTGCACAGGGCAAGCAGCAGAACAAGCTCCTTCCCTGCCCCATCCACCAGACACCAGAGGAGAGAAATAACCATCCTCCCTGCCTCTCACCTAAGGGGGTCCTGCCAGCTGGCCTCTGGCTGCATCCCCATCCTTGCTGCTGGTGTGGCAAGGGGGTGAGGGGACAGCAGTCCTGTCATGGTTTCCCAGGAACATAAGCCTCTTCCCAAAAGGGGGGCTGCACTACCGATAGAAACAGGCCAGGCAGACCTGCCACAAATTGTGCAGAGCAAGCAGCAGTGGCAGCACTAGGAGGTGTTTGGAGGCCTATGGTCATCCCTCCAAGCCCCAGTGCCACTACTCATCCCGCACAGTCTGTGGTAGCTCTACCCACCCTGCTCCCACCCACAGTGCATTCCCCTACCAGGAGGAGGTTTGCACTCCATGACAGGGGCTGCTGCCCCACTAGAATCACTTCTTCCTTGCTGCTCCAGCAGCAGAGGTGGGGGCATGGCCAGAGGCTGGCCAGCAGGGCCCCCTTACATGAGAGAGCAGGGAGAGGGATTATTTCCCCCCTCCCTCTGGCATCTGGTGGAGGCGGTAGGGATGAAGCTTATTCTGCTGCTTGTCACACACAGGGAGCGATCAGCAGAGACAGTGGTCAGGGCTGGCAGATTCTGGCTGCAGTTCCCCAGGGGCAGATGAAGCGAAGGGAGGAAAAAGCCACTCCCTGCTCCCTCTGCCTCATGGGACCATGCCCTCACCCCTGTAGCATTGAGAAGGGAGTGCCAGGCAGACCCTGGCTCAGGTCCATGCCAGTGGGACATGGAAGGAGGAATTAAACCTTCTCCCTGGCCCATTCACTTGAGACTACTGCTTTGGGCTGGCCAAACCCCCACCGCTGGAGCAGCAAACAAATGCCTGGCAGGGCCTGCTGTGCCCCTGCCTGTCAGACCCCAGTTGGGTCCATGATGGTGGACATTGGAGGAAGAGAGAATAAACCTCTTCCCTGCCCCCTTCACCTTAGGGGGGCTAGCATCTGGCCACACCCCCAGCTCTGCCTGCCCCTGCTCCACTGGAGCAGAGAGCACAGCCCCACCCAGGGCTGCAGAGCATGCTAGGATCCTGGGGGACTCTGGTTTAACTTAAACCAGGAGGGGGTCTAGGACAGAAATTCCATCAACCAGTTTGAGCTCAATTGGTTAAATCTGATACTATATTCAACCAGGGTTATGTCAAACCAGTTTCAGACATTTTGAAACTGGTTTATGTGCACTGAACTTCTGTTCTGTTACAGGTTAAACCAGTTTCTGATCACTTAAACTGGTTTATGTGCAACTTCTGGCCCTAGCCATAAAGACCTATTAAAATGTGCTTTATAGGTTGAACTAAACTGTCAGTGTTAATATTATATGGGAATATGTTACATGTAAAGGGAAAAGGTGTATGGATACTTTAAGAGTGTTATGTATAAGAGGTTACATTGGCCAGGGGATTGCAGTAGGAAACAGCAGAACTGGAGGCAAGGTACTGCTCCCTGAATAAACACTCTTTATTGTTCTGTATAAGCTTAACACCTTGGTCTTTTCAGAACAACACAGAGCAGGTAGTAGAAAGCAGAGCAGCAGATTGGTCTTTTGGGGAGGCTGTGGGGCTAATCACTGTGGCATGCTTTCCAAAAAGCTTGGCTCCTACTGGGCGAGGGGTTGTCTACCATTCACTGAAGTTAGGTCACAGGATAGCCAACCCTGCAAGATTCATGGGCCCAAGAGAAAGGAAGCTATAGGAAGCATGACTGCATCTGTATAAATCAGCTATTAGACAAAATGTATCAGACATCATCGGGAAGAAGCTTGAAAGTGTGCCTAACCAGTAGGCTGCAGGTGCACGCTCCCTCTCATGAAAGATTCACTGGGGAAGACAGAGAGCTTCTTTCTGCATTGTGGTCCAGCTCTAAAAGGAAGGCTGCAGAATGCCCCCCTGGAAACATCTATAGCTGGTAGCTAGGCTACTCTCCTGTGGAGGAGGGGAGTTGAATTTCCCCAGCTGGAGCAGACAATAAAGTGAAAATTTAGCTCTTCCAGAGAGAGCAGTCTAACCATAAAATCATTGTAGACCCTGGGGACCAACCCTCCCTCACACCACACATACCAACTCTGTTGCCTGAATTTTGAAGCAAAGAATGATCTCTCTTTGGTCCCTGATAGAAAAGTTGCAGGCACGTAACTTCAGCACACTGTTCTTAGCTGTGAATCTAAGGATATGGAGGCACTTCTCTGTAGCCCTGAATGAAAAGCTGGATTTAAGAGACAGTCCTGTTCTCAGCAATTCTTACCGGTTAACTCGAGGCAGCGGTATGCTGAGTGTTCTCACTCACGGCAGGTCCGTGCTTAGCATGCTGGTTGTTTTCAAGCCTAGTCTGAGGTGCTCATCTCTGTATGAAAAGCCAAGGCACCTAACACAGAGTTCTGGATTTGAAACTGAGGGTGAGGTAAAATGCATAAAGGTTAGGTTATTGCAGTGTCTCAGCGTTAGTAACCCAAGTCCTTTTTTGGATCTGGTCCCTAGTAAATAAAGCATGATTGGCATAAGCACTGCTGGAATGAGACAGGGCAACAGATCAGGCCAAAAACAATAGGTACATCCTGCTGGCATATGATCTCTGTATTTAGAAACCTCTTCTAAAATGATTACCATGGGCTTTCCCACACAATTTCAGAAATAGCCTTTTTTTTTTTTTTTTTAACTGCAAACATAAAAAAGGATATTTTCTCTGGTATCTGACAGCTCAACTAATTGCAAGACAAGTTTCCAACTAAGGAACAAAACAGCAAGATTTTCAATCAGATTTCTCCACAGTCGGGCATTTTAATTTAAAAATTATTGAAAATAAATTAGTGTAATTATCCACTGAATCTAATGTTCATTGACAGTGGGAGAGGATTTAGGCCAAATGAATAGAGTTTCAAACTACAGAACCCTGCAAAGCTAAAATACAAATGAATTACACCTGCAATCAATGGTGGCCTTAGGCTTATGCAACCTGTGTAAATAGGACATCACATTTCCAGGGATCTATCACTGTATGCCATCCTTGAACCACTGCTTATCCAGAGCACTGATCTCCTGATTCCTGAAGCATGATCTTCAGTTACCTGTCTAGGCATCCAACACCCATGGCAGCAGTCTGCATCTATGATTAAACTCCCACTTGAATTAGTGTCCTTCTCATTGCTTGATAAGTTTTGCTTCAGATCTGCTTCTTGGTTTTCAAGGCAGCTGGCAACTTTGTACACAACAGCAGCATTCGCACACAACAGTGGCATCTGGAATTAACAGTTGCAAGGAGAAAGGCTGCTGGTATATAAGCCAGCACACCAGGAGTCAGTGAAGCATAGGGATGCTGAAGTGATAGTACACCACAGCCTACAATAAGCTACTAAGCAAGCTCCAGATGATGTGATTTAATGCAAAGAGTTCAGACAGGACAAGCCAGAGCCCCACTGATACTTTAGTCCTAAGTCCATTCCCCACCCCCATGCCCCCCCTTTCTCACTTTCCTGCCACCAAGGATATTTATTTTCTAAGTTTATTTTTTGTTTTTAGTCCTAACTCACCACATTCTCTCTGAGGGGTGGGCTGACTTTCTCTGCGCCGCTTCTCATTACAGAAACTGCATTTTATGTTTTCTTCCATCCCGCAAAGCACAATGGAAAATGATACAGGGTCAGAGAAAGCAGGAGGTTTGCATTTCTGTAATGGGGGGAGAAGGCGTGCTCCCAGGCGGACAGGAAACTGCATGGAGCTCTGAATGGTGTCTGTCTTTGAAAGTAAGTCTCTCAAACTATAGGGATTTGTGCCCACCTCCACCATAGCACCTCACATTATAACCATTTCACATGCTAAATGGGATCAAATCTAGTCAGTATGGGTACCAACACACACAATAATTTTCGCCATTTAAGGCATTCTAAAGCCAGCTCTTAATACATGTGGGAGACTTGAGAACATTTTTTAAATAGCTGAAGTTGCCTTAATTAAATCTCATGGTATGAGTTCTAAATGCAAGGCAAACTGTGATAGTGAATCTCAGCCTACCAAGTTTGCCTTTATTGCATATGTATTTAACTGGAGCTCTTCAAAGACTTCTCCACAGCCTCAGTCTGCATTGTGTAGCATCTGGTAGCCCCTGCATCCTACTCTACAGAACTACAGCAAGGCACAAAACTCGCACCAAGCTGTGGAACGCCTATTAAGTTTTAAGGCGCTGTACCTAAAACGCTTTAAGTAAACGTGCAAAAATTATAGTACCTTTGGAAATGCCTGCCTTGCACATGTATTGGTGTCCTATGGGTCAGATCTCATTCCACTTATATACAGAGAGGTACTTAGCCAGCAGAAGGCAAACCATGGTAGCATATAAGCAAACTTACATGTTTAAGGGTGATTACAATTCATTCTCCTCAAGCTCCTGCAAAACAGTTAGGATGCCTATTTTTGTAATATACCATGTGGAAAAGGAAGCCCAACCACCATTTACAGTCATAGTTTTTTAAGGTTTTGACTGTGTTGGAATTGCACTTTGGCACCTAAGTCCAGTTAAGAATATAGCCCTATAAAACTCATAATGAAACCTAGGATGGAGAGAGGCACCAGTCTCTGTAAATGGCACTCTCCTCTGAGAAGCAAGGATTTTTTTGGTGATATCCTTGTTTTGGATCAACTGTATAGTTGGGGAGATGTTTGATTTCTCCAAACCTACTGTTCTTTGAGTCAGAGCTAAACAAGCACATCAGATAGAGAACACGCCTGCTGGAACTGCTATGTTTTAAATAAGAAACTCAGTGAGACCCTGAACATTATTAATCCAATTCCACTGATTTTCAAAAGTACAAAATGTTAGTCCTTGGTTAGATTCCAACTAAATTCAGCAGACCAAAATTCTACTTGCAGTTAAATTGGACATAGCACTCCTCTGAACTTTCTCTCCAATATGCACATAGCATTGTTGCATGTTGTTAGATCAATGCTGTAATTCAGTCTAGAGATGACCACAACTCTGCACCAAGTTAAACAATTCCTATATGTCATCTGTGCAGCAGCGTGGTCTCCTTACAGATGTAAGTTGTAATATTAAGATTTATTATATTAATGTTCTGGAGCTCCTAGCTCAGGCATGAAAATGAGAATTTGCAATGATCATTATTGTGTTCCTTAAAGAGGAAACTAAATGCTATGGCCTAATCCATAACAATAGCATGAAACTGGGAATCTTGGACAGATCCTGAAGGTGGCTGTGGAGCCCCATAGTGGCCACACTTATCCTGCCCCACTCCAGTTCCTCAGTGAACTCCCTCACTATTTTTCCTGCCATGTCTTGATGTATAAACTGTGTTGGGAGGCTGCCCCTGAGTCTTGGAGTGAACCTGATGATACCAACCTTTGCCTCACTTAATTTACTTAGCCAGACTCCTAGACTGCTAAGACTTCCTAACTTGTTCCCTACTGGCAACTAGCCTGCCCTACAGGCCCTATCCATGCCTTAGCACACCATTTTGCCTTAGGGGTATTAATCATGGTCTCCAGCCTCCCTCATAGCCACAACTATACCTCATAGGTGTCACTCAGTCAGCGTTAGTTAGTAAATCTGGACCCTCAGGCCCTCATCTCTTTTGTTTGGGCTTCAGCAGTTATGACTGGCTCCTTTCCTCTGAATCATTTTTGGCTCTGGTCCACTTGTTCTGGCCTGGCTCCAGCCTCTCGGTGCCAGCCTTGGCTCTCTCAGCCTCAGCCTCAGCCTCCCTCCCTGGGCTCCTGGTCCTGTTGTGGCTTCAGCCCTTCCTGGGTTTCAACTCCTCTGCCTTGGCTTCAACTCTCTCCACCTTAGCCCAATTATGCCTTTGCTCAGTGCAGGGATTGAAACACAGGGACACCCCAGGCACCCTGCTGCATGGCATCTTATCCACCCCTAAAGCTACATCCCAAACCTCTAGTAAAACAAAACACAAACCTAGACCCACTGGTCTCTAACTTAAACTGAAACCCATCCTTGGGTCTCCATACCTCTGCTAGGTCCATGTCCTGGACTGGTGCTTTCCCAGCCTTTAGGATACCTTCTTTGGCCTGAAGCTTCTTCTAGGACCTCCCTTCCTTCCTAAGCTCTTTCCTTCTAGACTATCCCCTTGGCCTCAGGAACCCAATTTTATATTCCCACAGCACTCCCTTTCCAGGTCAGATGTTCCCCTGACTAGTTACAGGCATAACCCTTTATGTAATGAACAACCTGCCCTCATCTGCTGCAGTTTCCTTTTCTGTTTGTCTGGAGCTCTGGGCTACTGCACTATTCTCTTGCAGCTGTCTCCCATGTAGCTACCTTGCCAGATTTCCATGGCCACTTATGCTCTTGTAGCTAGCCCTTGCCTAGCCACCTGCACCTGCCAGTAGGCTGCACATTCTCCTCTGTTCTCAACTTCCTTCTTGCAGTAACAGGAGCTCTTGCTACCTGTTACAGTATCATAATAATCATATTTGTCATGATAACACCTAAGCCACATCCAAGAATACCTAACCCTGTACAAGCAGTAAATTTCAGTCCTTGTCCTGTAAAGTCTAAATAGACAATGGGTGGGAGGAGGAGGTGGAAGATACAACCAGGGTGAATAATGTTATAGATGTAAGAGTTATGTTTGTCCCCTTTTTTTCTGTGGGTTTAGTCATGTGCAGGTAAGCTAAATGGAAAAAAAAAAAGGAGAAGGGAGGGGGACATTGGAGGTTTTCAAGAAAAACATAAATAAGCATTTGCTTTGCATGATTTATGAATGACACATCCTACATTTGGGCAGGGGTTCGACAAGGTGACTTGTGATCTCTCCCAACCCTATGATTCGATGATAAGGGTGCAATTAAAAAGGAGAGAAGAGGGAAGTACCAGGTAAGATGAAAGCAAAGAGACGGTCAATGAAGAGGAAGGTGGAAGCAAACAGCCAAGCATCACAGCCCAGAGCAAGTCCACTCAAACCTGTAGAATGTTGTACTGGTGTCCAACAGCTCCCACTCCGACTTCTTTTCCACACAGGAATCTCTGGATGGCTCTTTTCTGCATTATCCTACCCAAGGCCAAGGGATGGTTGAAAGGCAGGCCACCCCAGAATCTAGAATCTGCTGCATGTTCCTGAGGCTGAAAGCATATAGGCTCTGAGTTCATGCTACACATGTTTAAGGAAACACAGCACATCAGAAGGGAAACACATAGCAAGAGAAACCTCAAGTGTTGGTCAGAAACTTTGCAGCTCTTGCAAAAACCTGCCAGGGAAAGTCTTTTCTCTTTGATGCTTATTTGTATCTTCAAACAGGGAGAAAGGGATCAGATTGCTTATTTCCATATTTGTTGAAGATGGTGGTAAAGGAACAACCTTCATGATTTCCAAGATGGGATTATTTTTGCTCTCACACCATTGTGGATGAGGAGAAACTACTTTGGAGTAAGTGTGAGATAGGTCAAAAAAGAATCAGATCCTTGGAGGATCCTCTAAGAAAATCAAAGCTTAAGAACAAAGAGCATAATAGCACAAGGCAGTGCCACCTACAAAGTTTGCACTGAACCTGTCTCCCAGGCACTCAACTGTAAAGACAGTGAGCTTACCTCAAACACTGAGTGCCTGAACTATTTCAGATTCAAGACAATGTTCTGTGAAAGATAACAAGTACAAGCCATTGTACTTGGGAGCAAGAAAAGAGAGATTTCAACAAAGAACGCCCAAAATGACAATGCACCAAAGGAAAATTATTTTTAAAAGACAACCGGGGAAAACAGGTAAGTATACTGTAAACTAGACTTCTCCTAACACACAAGTGATGTGTCTGGCTTTCACAGCTGCTCGGGACAGAAAGAAATTAAGTGGGAATACTACAAAAGACAAGAGGAGAATGCTATTTGTTCAGAAAGATCAAGTTATCAATGAAATCAAGCCTCCATTTATTCAGAAGAAAGACCTACAACCAATGCAAAAACTTCAAGGAAATTCATGGTTCAGAGACTGGACCTGAGCCTCGTCTGAATTACAAGAAATATTTAACAGAACTCCATGAGTTTCTATTTGGGCCAATCAAACAAACAGAGATTTGATTCAAGGTCTTTCACAAAGAAAACGAGAACAAAATTGCTTATGTTCTCAGTAGCATAATTATACGTATAATAGTTCTTACCTTTTTCTTTTTATTTATTTATACATTTATACACACACACACACATATACACACACGTAATGTAAGAACTATTAAATATACAGTTATCTAAACTGACCAACCTCATTGTGTGAACTCAGAGGCTACATGCCTCCAGCCTCAGGAACATGCAGCAGACTCCATTGCCTGACCAACCTCATCTCCTTCTATGACCAGGTGATGCATTGCCTGGACAAGGGAAACATGGTTGATGTCATTTATCTGGATTTCAAGAAAGCTTTTGACTTGGTCTCCCATGATGTCCTCATGGTTAAGCTGGAGAACTGCAGCCTTGACCATCTCATGGTCAGATGACTTGGGAACTGGCTGCGGGGTCAGACCCAAAGAGTGTTAGTTGACGGGAGCATATCAACAAGGTGCAAGGTGACCAGTGGTGTCCCTCAGGGCTCAGTACTTGCACCAGTACTCTTTAGTATCTTCATTAATGATCTGGACTCAGGCATCAGATGCGGACTGGTGAAGTTCACAGACGACACTAAACTATGGAGAAAGGTGATCACACCAGAGGACAAGCTGGGGATACAGGCTTATGTGGACAAGCTCACAGAGTTGGCAGACCTAAACCTGATGGCATTCAATGCAGAGACATGCAGAGTGCTCCACCTTGGGAGGAAAAACCAGCATCATACTTATAGGATCAGCTATGCTCACTAGCACCATGACCTGAAGAGACTTGGGGGTCTAGATTGACCACAGGATGAACAAGAGCCACCAATGCAATGCTGTAGCTGGAAAGCAAACCAAACCCTGGCATGCATCCACCAATTCATCTCAGGCAAAACCAGGGATGTCATCCTCCCTTTTACTTGACCTTAGTGAGGCCACAGCTGGAGTACTATGTCCAGTTTTGGGCCCCCCACTTCAGGAGGGACATGGATAAGCTTGAGAAAGTCCTAAGGAAAACCACCCACATAATCAAAGGGCAAGAGAGAGAGCCTTATGAGGACAGGCTGAGGAACATGGGACTCTTCAGCCTGGAGAAGAGAAGGCTCGGGGGTGTGTGGAGGGGGACTTGGTGCTAGCCTATAAGTACATAAGGGGTGTGCACCAGGATCTGGGAAAACAGTTGTTCACCACGGCCCCCCCAGGGAAAACAAAATCTAATGGCCACAAACTTTGGGAAGACCAATTTAGACTGGACGTAAGGAAAAACTTCTTTACAGTCCGAGAGTCCAGGGTCTGGAACAGACTCCCCTCAGAGGTGGTGCAAGTCCCTACTCTGAACTCATTCAAAAATGTTTGTATGCTTATCTTAGTGGGATCATTTGACACCAGCGGACTTCCTGCCTGTGGCAGGGGGGCTGGACTCTATTTTGTGAGGTCCCTTCTAGCCACTAATGTCTATGAAATCTATGAAACTCTGAAAGCAGAAATATCATGCACTTGTGAGAATGTAGAGCACATATCAAAGGGGAAGCAGGTGGTCTGAAGGGGTATCTAGTATTTACAGCAGGATACTGAGAATCAGAATTTGTTAGCCCTGTTCTTAGTCCTGTCCTTAACTCACTAATCTTAGGATTTGTGATCATTTACTCTTAGCCTGCCTCAGTTTCTCCATCTGTATTTATATCCAAAGTAGTAGTGAGGCCTAATTTGTAGAAAGCTCTTCTTCGTAATATACAAAACAACCTCCCAGAACTAAGTATAAATGTTTATTCATACAAGTAAACTTATCAAGCAAAATTGTGCCCACAAATTCAAGAACAGTTTTTTTCAGATACGGCATTAAAATGCTACCAACAGATTATTTACTCTATGAATACTTAAGTGAAACATTTTATATTAGAAGTTACAGGTTCTAATTGAAAATGATGATTTAATAATGCAAGGCATGGTCAGACAAAACAATTGTGCTGCTTTAAGGTGCAAAATGAGGACCTTATCACAGGTTTAGCTGAATCTTCTAGAACTGTTTTGTCTCTTCACACACACAATTAAACCTGAGCACCTTATTCCTGAATGAGAAGGGGTTAAATTGATACAATTTAGCTTTACTTGCAGCAGTGCAACTGATACCCTTTAAAGCAGGTGTGTCAAAGACACAGCTGCATATGATTAGCGGAGTTCTGTCATTTGGCACACAGTGCTGCCTGTGAGTCAAACCAGCTATGCAAACTGCATGCAGCAGAGCCTGGTCCTTACCCCACGTGCTGCATGTGACACACAAAACCTCTCTAGCACACACTGCTTGTAGTGCATGGGGTGGACCCAATGTACACCCTGCATGCAGGCCCAGTCTGGGAAATGTGTTGAATGCAGAGCACAGAGCTAGTCTGAGATGCATGCTGCATACAGTGCCTGCACCAGGCTGGTCTTGTGTGCTAGATCCAGGGCTGGCCCACACTGGATCTAGTGCATGGGGCTGGGGCCGGGGTGTGCTGCATTTGGTATGTGGGGCTGAAGCCAGCACACATACAGCATGTGGGGACAGTCTATGGGGCCAGTCCAACATCCTTCATCCAGCCCATGAAGCCAGATGAGTTTCCTACCCCTGTTTTACAGTGGTATCCTTTAAAGTGGATGATTCAACCATCCACACCCTGAAGTTCTCTCTTTCCAACTATCCAAATTACATTTTGATATAGCAGTCCAAGGATACTGTATAGCATTACAGAACTGACACACTCCTAAGAATTTTTTCTTCCAAGTAATATGGGAATGCAGAATCTCATATCTGGAGCAACTGGAGGAGGAAAGACTGACTGCAAGCAGGTATCATGGATTTATGAAAAATAAATTGTGTCAAACAAACCTGATCTCCTTCAACAAAGTAACTACTTGAGTGCAAATGCTGTGGATATTATGTATCTGGACTTCAGCAAGGCTTTTGACAAGGTCTTGCACAACCTTCTCATAAACAAATCGGCAAAATGTGAGCTAGATAAAACTACTACAAGGTGAATAGATAACTGGCTCAATGGCCACAAGCAAAGGGCAAGTATTAATGGGTCCATATCAGAATGGTAAGAGTTTCAAGTGGAGTCCCACAGGGGTCTGTCCTGGGCTGGATGCTGTTCAATGTGCTTATTAACTATTTGGATGCTGGCAGAGACAGCTTCTTGAGTAAATTTATGGATGACGCAACATTGGGAAGGATTTTGAACACATTGGAGGATGCAAGCATAATTCAGAAGCATCTTGACAGATTGGAAAGTTTGGCTAGAGCTAAGAGGATGAAGTTCAGTATGGACAAATGCAAGGTGCTAGTCCTCAGGAGGTATAATCAAAAACACAAATACAAAATAGGGAACATCTGACTGGATGGCAGCTCTATGGAAAAGGACTTGGGAGCCTTGGTAGATCACAGATTCAAGAAGCACCTGCAGTGTGATGTAGCAGCACAAAAAGTGAATGCAGTTTTGGGACGCATCAGTAGAAGCATTAGGTACAAGACATGGAAGACGATAGAGCCTCTCTACTCGACATTGGTTAGACCTCATATGGAGTAGTGTGTGTAGTTCCGGGCTCCTCATTTTAAAAAGGACATGGAGAAGTTAGAGAGAGCCTAGAGATGGACAATCAAGATGAGAAAGCAAGTCATACAAAGAGAAGCTGAAGGAGCGAGGCATATTCAGATTGCAGAAAAGTCACTTAAAAGGGAACATAATAGCAATCTTCAACTATTTGAAAGGCTGCCACAAAGAAGAGGGAAAGCACCCTTTCCCTCTTGCTGCAGAGAGGATGATGTAGACCAATGGCTTGAAGTTTCAGCAAAATTAATTTAGATTGGATATCTGGCAAAACTTCTTCACTTGTAGAACAGTGAGGCAGTGGAATAGACTGCCTAGGGAAGTTGTGGACTCTCCACCGCTGGAAGTGTTCAAAAAGAAGTTGCACAGCCACTAGTCTGGGATGGTCTAAGTGTAGCTATGCCTATTTTCTACCATGAGTTTTTCTCATGCTTCTGGGCTTTGCTGGTTGCCATCCCCCCATCTTTTCTGCTATATTGGGTGTGCGAGCATTCCTGCTAGGAGTAAATCCAGAGGTCTCTAGCTAGAAGGTCCTGCATCTATGCTTTGGGTCAGACCAATCACCATGTTTGGAGTCAGGAAGGAATTTTACCTCATGGTCAGACTGGGATGGACTGTGGAGGGTTTTGCCTTCTTCTGTAGCAGAAGGTATGACCTTCTACCCAGGACCTCTTAAGCATAGATTGATACTATTGTATAGAAGCAGGGCATTGGCTGCATGGTTCCCCTGCTTTGCTTGTGGCGGATAGGGTATTAGGTTTATGTTGTGTCAGTGTTGATGGTAGTCTTATGTAGAGTTTAGATTTTGGTTTTATGGAATTGTTTGGATAGGGATAATCCTGTCTCAGATAGCAGGTTGGATTAGAAGAACTCTGAAGGTCTCTTCCAGACCTACTACTCTGTGACAGAGTTTTTATTATGTAGATACCCCCTGAGGACGCTGGATTGTAGGAAAACAGTCTGTGACTTTGAAAATAGTCCTGTGTGGTATCTCTAACTAGTATTTGCTCTCAAAAAACAAGCTGCCAGTGCTTAGGTATCAGGCCAATGATGGAGAGCCCTCTTGGAGAAGAGCTGACCCGTCACTTGGAAGGGGAGGGAGGAATTGACATAACCTGAGAAGGTACCAAAAAAAAATCTACTACCTCAAAGGATGCTTCCAGATGAGTGGGAACTTGCAGTATGCAGTGCTGCAGACCCATCTGCAATGTTGCACATCACATGCACCACACATATAAGCATTCCCCACACTGCAAATTAGTAGTGCAAGGGGGAAGGGCAGGGCAGGGGGAGAGAAAGGTTGACACCAGGAGATCCTGGTGTAAAAAAAACCCACGCCTAAAAAAAGCAGGGTGGGACACATAGCAGGGTGGCACACTGCCCAAAACCAGAGCCTGGCCAGCTGGAGCCACACTTCAACTGCTGGCCAGGCTCCGCGCTGCTGGATCACTGCAGCTGCAGCTCCCAGAGGCCCCCAGGACACCAGGTAAGGCTGCTGGCACCAGTCCAGGTGCTGACACCAGCCTCCCCTACCCTACCCAGAGCGAGGTTTTGGGAAGGTTTGATCATACCTCTTACCTGTTTGCCCCTGGGGAAATGCATGTTCCCACTTGTAGGGATATGCCCAATGTAGTTATTCAGAATCACTAATTTCTCTGTGTGTTCTGAATATTACCTTATGTTATTTGAGAAGGCACTGAGACATAACCCTGGAGAGAACAGCAGTGATATCTGATTCCAAAGTGCTTTACAAGTTAGACAACACCTCAGTGTATCCAGCAACAATGCAACTACCTCTCTAGTGAAACAAGAGATGTATATGAGAGCAAATGGCAATATTACACACAGGTTTTTGGACAGGAAATTTAAAATTGTATCCCCACAGCAGTGCAAAGAGTACTTATGATCACATTATACAAGTCAGGAGTGGCCTGGAATCCAGACTTAACTCTATCCTTTTGCAAAAAAACCCAACAACAACAAAAACTCAACACACAAACAAGAAAAATGCGTAACAGGGATTTAATTAGCCAGGCTGCAAAAGCTCAGTTTTATATTTGTCACTTTCAAATGAGTCCTGCAGCAGCCAACAATGCCAAGGGCTCTCCCTGACCTGTACTTGGCCCCCTTGAATCTCCACCTAGAGAAGATACCACAGTGTAGAGGAGAAAACAGGAAGAAATTTCCCAGTCTATGGGAATGCCTACCTTTGACTTAGTCAGATTTTAACACAACTCTCAGGTCTAGCATGGACATTTGTGTCTCTTTGGGTGCATCTACTTGTTGTTTAATGCACCATAGTTACAGCACTTTATGTTTAGTACTTGGATAACCAAGTACTAAATCAATATGCAGTAACTCGCACTACTGTGCAGTAGCATCAGAACATGGGTTTTTTCAGACTAACTGTGCAATAACCTAACAGTACTTCACAGAAACGTATTAGCATACTAGTGCACAATGTTATTAGGCTACAGTACAGTTATCATCTCACATAGATGCACTCCTTGTGCTTAACATGAAGCTAAGAATTCATATGCAGGCTTACCAGATATGACTCTTTCATAAAAATATAAACCAAGGTGAAGTCTCTCCTCAGCTCACTGTTGTGAACCCCTAAACTGGGACTATCAGAAGTTGGCAAACACAGAATAGGGGACTGGGATTATAGGCGCAAATAAAACTATGTGGAATGCTTTTGGACACCTCCTTGTATTTGTAAATCTAAACTAGAAATAAAAAAATAAACTTACTTTATTTTAGGTCCTGAACTGAAGGTGCTAAATTTAATCCACTTTTGCTGCATAATAAAATACTTGATGCAAGGTCTTTACTTCCACTGTTTCTACAAGGATTATGATTACATTCCAATAGCCACAGACATCCAACATCCAAATCAGTCATCTAAAACGGGGCATCTAAGTACTTACCTGAAACAGATCAGGCAAAAATGTTGACACAGTCTGTCACCAAACTAAATCCAGATATATCCCCAGTCCTGCAGACAAAGGTCTTGAAATGCTCCTGCGTCTGAACACTGAGAAGTTTAGCAGCATATAATTTTAAGAATATTACTTAGCTTCTTTGCTACTATACATATTTTCAAGCCTTAAGAGAGTTCTTCAATCCCTAAGTTTTAGAGAAGAAATCACACACCACCATAATATTTAATGTAATAAATGCAAGTAAGTTGTAGTTACAAAAATTTTACAATAACTAATATCATAACCTACTCCATTTTAGTCACTTAAACATAGACAGTCATCAGGTCACTGCCCTCTGTGGCTAGGGACAGACATTAAACACAAACCAGTATAAAGTGATCAGAAACTGGTTTAAACCTTTTTCAGAACAGATGTTCAGTGCACATAAACCAGTTTGAAAGTGGCTGAAAGTGGTTTGAGATAAACCTGGTTGAATATAGTATCAAACTTAACTGATTTGGGTCAAACACGTTTATGCAATGTCTGTCTCAGGCCCCTTTCTGGTTTAAGTTAAATCAGAGTCCTCCGGCAGACCAGATGCTTTGCAACTCTGGGCGGGGCTCTGCTCTCTTATCCAGCCCAGCAGAGCTGGACCCTCCCCTCTGCTCCCTGGCTGGCACTCCGGCAGAGACTGCAGATACAGCAGCATCTTCCTGGCTTCCTCCTGTTCACTCCTCTCCCTGCTCAAGCAGGGATTCCCCTCTCCCCTCTGCCTTACACAGACACCTCCCAGCATTAGCTAGCATATCACATGCTGGCTACAGTCCCTGCTGCGCGAGACAGGACAAAAGCAGACAGGACAATGTCTGCTTAGGGCTTTTTGGAGCTAATCAACAGGTAGCCAGTAATTTCCCTCTGTTCCTTCCTTGGAAAAAGTTGTTTAAGAGCTTGAACTAATGATGAGAGGGGCTGTTTGTTTTGTTGATGGGCTGATAAATGCTAACAACTATCTGTGTAACACTCTGCTGTGTAACTCAATGCTCTGTTATCAACAACAAGGGGTAGGGAGGGTCTCCCTAATCAGAACACCCTGCCAGGGCCTGGCCACGCCCCCTCCCCCTCAGCTCAGTACTGTGGAAGGGAAAGAAGGTCTTCTCTAGTGCTCCCCAGCTTCTAGCCTGAGTCACTGCAGGCATGTGCCTGCATTTCTTCAGTCCAGAGGGGATGTCTGTACAGTTACAAACTGGTTTAGCCTAGCCAGGTTAGACTTACCTGCAAAGATTAAATCAATTCAGGCTTTCTGAATGTCTGTCTCTAGCCTGTGTGACACCTCCTGACAGGACTCAACACAGCAGTTCTTCTGTCTCTATTTCCTGGCAGCATTTATCACTCAACCCCCCCAGGCTTGTCAATACAAAAAAATTAAGCCTACTAAGTGACAGAGACCAAAATCATACTCCAAAATACAGTAAAAGCTGTTATCCAGCACTTTACCATCTGGAATGCTCTATTAACTGGCATCTGTCATAGATGGAATCTGTTTTTATTGCAGTGGATTGATGTGCCAAAAGCAAAACCAGAAGCCCCACCATGGCATTTCTGGTTTTGCTGAGTCCCACTTCTTCCTTGAGGACCATGGCCCAGGGCAAAGCAGGCTGTGAAGGGCCCCCTCCCTGTCCCCAGCACACTGACACCAGGTGGTGAAAGCCCTGGTGCACCAGATATGGCAGGAGGGTGTCACAGGCCAGGTGGGTACTGTGAGCGTATCAATTTAGTTGCAGCCTGACTGAGTGCTGCAACTGTATCAGCCACTGGGCTGTTTGGTTTGGGATCGAGGAGGTGGAGTTGGGAGAGGAGCAAAGACAAGTTTCACTTATAACAGTAAAAATGAATTTTATTTATAACAGCAAAATAATAACAAGAATATGTTTAAGCAGCAAAAAATCTAGTTTGCATGTATAACAGTTAATAAAAAGGTTAACCTAATAAACAGACAACTTAACAATAAAAGTTAAAAATTGGCAGTGATAATAAAAACAGACAGACAAATTGACAAAGAGTTCCCACTTGGTTATCAACTTATTGATAGTCCCTCAGTGTCAGGTACATGTCAAATTGGTCCAGCAAAGTCAGGCATCCCCGATCCACGCTGTAGGAGGGAGCACTGGGGAAGGTCCCTCAGTCAGGATCTGGTCCTCGCTCACACTGGGAGTCAGGAATCCGGGCTTGGGACAGCAATAACCATTCTGTTCCATCCTTCCTACGAGTCACGCTAGAAGGGAGGAACAGGCTGCAATCAGACCTAGACAGGTTACAGGGGTGGGCAGATGAGAATAGGATGGGATTCAACACCGACAAGTGCAAAGTGATGCACCTGGGGAGGAACAACCAGCACCATACCTACAGGTTGGGGAACTCCCTTCTGGTCAGTACAGAAGCAGAAAAGGATCTTGGAGTCATCATTGACTCCAAGATGAACATGGGCCGGCAGTGTGGGGATGCAGTCAGGAAGGCCACCCGTACCTTGTTATGCATCCACAGATGCATCTCGAGCAGGTCCAAGGAGGTGATACTCCCCCTCTATGCACACTGGTCAGGCCACAGCTGGAGTACTGCATCCAGTTCTGGGCGCTGCACTTCAAGAGGGATGTGGACAACATGGAGAGGGTCCAGAGGACGGCCAATCGTATGACAGGTGGCAGCAGGGCAGGCCCTATGAGGAGAGGCTACAGGACCTGCACCTGTTCAGCCTCCAAAAGAGAAGGCTGAGGGGGGATTTAGTTGCCTGTTACAAACTAGTCAGAGGGGACGAGCAGGCACTGGGGAAGTCCCTGTTCCCCCGTGCACTACCAGGAGTAACCAGGAATAACGGATACAAGCTGGCAGAGGGTACATTTAGGCTAGATATCAGGAGGCGCTACTTCATGGTCAGGGCAGCTAGGGTCTGGAAACAACTTCCAAGAGAAGTGGTGTTGGCTCCTACCCTGGGGTTCTTTAAGAGGAGGCTAGATGTACATCTTGCTGGGGTCATTTGATCCCAGTACTCTTTCCTGCCATGGCAGAGGTTTGGACTAGATGATCTACTAAGGTGCCTTCCAACCCTAGAAACTATAAAACTATGTGTGTTCCTTTATATTCTGTCCTATGCTAATCTGTTGGCTTTACAGCCACTCACAATCCTACCCTACAGCAGTTATCCTATGGGGTTAAAAGGCGTTAGAAATTATTATAATAGGTTACTGCCTAAGCTTGGATTTACCCAATAAGCAAATCCCAGCACATCACTTTGGGGTCTAAGATCAGCATTTTTCCTGCCCAAGTTCAACCTACTTAGAATTTTTTTAAGATGTGTTAATTATACCTTGTGGTTAGGTTTATCAATCTTACTGACCTTTAAGCAAAAATTTATTAAATTGGCTATGTTTGCAGTTTTATTTTTTAGTTCTGCTTTTTGAAACTCATGTTAGTCATATGATTGGTACAAACAGTTAAATATAACATTACGGTTATGCTCCTGACAGATCGGATGCATCTGTGGGAAACAGTTTTATAAGCTTTGTCCTAGCCAATATTTATTATGTGCTTTTACCAGATATTTTCAAAAAGCAGGTCCTTTTTTGCTATAAGTTGCTCATTAACCCCTTTGGTTCTGGCCATCACAGGAGGGGCAGCGGCCCGAACAGGCAAAGACACCTTCAACCCACCAGGCTGGAGATAAGCTGTCAGATAACCGGCATATTTGATTAACCAGCACCCCCCATTCCCAATGGATGCTGGATAACAGAGCTTTTACTGTACATGTAAAATAAAAGAGGTTTTTGTCTTATATAGGCTTAGTTGTTGGACTTCTGAGATTATTCATCTCTTCACTCTTTGGATTTGGCTCTCAGACCCAACTCTTTCCCTCAAGTAGAACACCACTCTGTTGGTTTTAACAGTCACCAACAGGTCCTAGATGAACCCAAATGGGGTCATTTTAACTTCTCTTCAAATCAACAGAAAACAACCAATGAAACATATCAGGCACACGGAACTGATTCCCTCCCTTGCCAAACTAAATCCAGATATATCTGAAATCCATATTTTGAAGTGTTCTTCCTGTATCTGAAGGCTGAGAAATACATTTACAAATAAATGAGTGAGTTAGCCTTCATACTAGCAAGGTCCCATCCTGTCATGGTTCTAGGTTCCAGTCAAGCTTCTCTTCCCCAAGGAAAGATTGGCTTACGCTCCTTCACTACCATCTGCTCTGGAACTCCCTCCATCCTGAGCCCCACCAGAACCCAAGCCTTGCTATCTTTCAGAAGTACTGTCAGATCGTCATATTTGGCAGGCTTTTAGCAGGTGGGCTTAGGTTCTGGGTATTCCTTGTTGTACTCTTTTATTGTAAGCCATTCTGAGCCTTTTTGGAGAGAGTAGCATTAAAAAATCATAGAAATAACTGAATAAATATCATGCTTAGACAAGCACATCCTCTCCTTTGTAGTTCAGGCCCAGAGACCTGGGACCCACTATAGTTGGAGTAGACACGGTTGATTGTACACAATGCAGTTCATTTACTCTTACTATTTCACATGGGGTTTATATCATATAAGGCATTTGGTAAATTAGCAGATCATTTTCTTAACATTTCAGAGTTACTGGATATAGCACTATAGTTGAGAAAGGCAGTAATTAGCACTGGCTGGAAAGAACCTTCCTAAAAGTATTTCAGATTTTTAAAACGGCAATTTGTTTTTAAGAATTTTTGCCCCTATGGGAAGAACTAGATTAAGTAGATTGCCCAGCAGCTTAGGTTAGGATCATTATGGTAACAATATATTTGTGCCTTGGGTATTAACAGTTTTTATTTCCTGTCATTCCTACTAAAATGTAATATTGAAAAGGGTCAGCAGCAGCAGGAGTTGATCCTGGGATCCCTCAATCTAAACAAATAGCTTCTGCTACCTGAACTGAGACTTAATTCCATTAGACCAAGCTGTGGCCAGGTCAAACCATGTGTGCCCTGCCTGCACTAGAAAGGATACAGTCACAAGGTGCTTGATATGTGTAAGTGTTTATGAGAGGCCACCAAGAGCTAAAGTATTCACAAAAAGTTATGCAGCTCTGTTGTACCACAGTGTTTCAGTGTATCCAATATCATCGGATACAGAACACACCAAGTATCTAAGAAGGACTGTACATAAAATATGCACTGTATTATCCACCAATAATATAAAAAGAAATTTAGGTAACAACTCAGACAATACAAAAAAAGTCTTGATGTGTTTTTCCAGGTGCTCCCGCCCTATCTAATTCCCAAACACTTTTTCAAACTTCCTCATCTCTGTCTTCAGTGCATTCCCTACTACTATATCTTTTCCATATTTGTTAAAGATTGAATCACTGCTTCAAGAACAAAACTCAACTGTTTTAACTCTTCATACATAGTAGCAGCAAAACACATTCACTCACTCCTTTACTCACCTGCCATCAGCTAGGAACAGAGAGCATCTGTAAAGAAATACAAAGCTCAAAAGTATTTTTAGGTTAGAGAATTTTAAATACAAAGTCTCTGTGGATTAGAGAATTCTGAACTCCAAGCCCATCTGGATAAGAATATTTTAGAAATATGACCTGGCAAGCCATTCACTGACTGTTCAGAAGCTTATTTTTTTAATTTGTATTTTTTGTTAATTATAGTACAAATCAACTGCACCAAGAGTGACAGCTTCCACTGAGTCCCTCTACAAAATGTTGGCAAGAGTGGCAGCTTTCCTATGAGTTTTCCACTTAATAAATGCAACATAGCGGGTGGTCAGTAACTCTGCCTCCTGTGACCTGTAATATCTTCTGTCAGTGCTCATGTTATGAGATTGGTTAGCACTTAATTCTTTTGGATGCCCAGACACGTGTATAAAATAAGTACAAATCAACCAAGACTGACTCTATTATATATCAGAAAAAGAATGGTAAAGCACTGATGTTAGTTAGATTGCCACTCCTGTCTAGGAAATATTCTATTGCTCTAACTTGAATAGCTCCTACATTTATTTGGCTAGAAAAGGAAAAATAAAGCAGCCTTTCTTTTGTTACCTTCTGACATTTAATATTACTTATAATATTACTAGCAGCGTGAGATTATCACACTTAAATCCTTAAGCATGCTCCATCTATACTTCTGAAGAGTATCAAAAGACAGCTTGGAACATCTGAACATTTATACAGACAGAAAGAGGCTATAGGGGTCTATTCTTTTTTTAGTGCTCATGTTAGTTATGCACATAAATCCCTCACATATCAACAACAGCTTTCTGAAAGCATTAAATGAGAGCAAGAAAGTATATATATTCCATATTTGAAAGTACATAATAGAATTGAGTGAGGCCAAAATGTTCCCACCCCAAAAACATTGAATCCACTTCTTTGAGTCTTCCTAATCCTTGCCTTTGTGTAATATTTTAAACGTTAATTAAAAACATTAAATGTAAATCATTCTGATCCACCCAAATAACTCCATGTTGTTTGTAAAACTTACCCAAGTTTTATGCACATGACTACCTGAACACTGCAGTGCTTTTTGGGTGTATTCACACTAGGAAAAAAAATATCACCCATGTGTTAGCTAACTTGTGGAGAAGGCAGGTAGTTTCAACATGCAGCAGGTCAAGGCAAATGCTGTGTTATAATTAAGACAGCCTTCCCTCTATTATGTGCATGTATATGCTCACTCACCATTATTCTACTGCCCAAACGCTTCATAACATTGGTGTATTTCTCCTCACAGTCTATGATGCCAGGCAGTACTATTGTCCTTTTTTTACAGATGAGGCACTGAGAGACAAAGTATGCTGCTTCTACAGTGCTCTTAGGAATGCCATTCTCAAGTATATATATCTGCCAACTCAGCACATGCCAAACCTGGAAGTGAATCTGACCTAGAGTTCATACTTCTCAAGCTTGCCAGAGACAATGGCAGCTGTGAGTGCTCTCAAGCATGCTTGGTCTTTGGCATGCTCAAGACCAGCAGTGGGATTGCTCTTAGGGCAGCTTCACCACCTCACTCTGGGGCTTGGCATACACAGGGTTGGAGAGTAGATGGGCTGTGCTTGAGCAGCAGTCCCAAATGTGCTGCAAAAGCAGCATAGAAGTGTATGGCTGAGCAGGGGTATGGATCAAGGTCTCTCAAATCCCAGGCTAGCAGAGAAGAATATGAGGTATAAGCATTCCTTATCTCCATCTATCACATTGCGTACATGCACATACACAGCTAACTTGCACAGTGGACTGGAAGAGCTCGTTTCAAGATGTCTCAGCTTAATGCTACCTCTGTGCACTCACTTCAAAGAATCCTGAATTATGGGTGAGAAGTAAACTGATCTGGATAGTGCTCCAGTGAAGAGGCACATGCAAGAGAGGTGTTTAGATTAAACAATTTTAGGTAAACAGTGGACTTGGTGAAAGTTGAGGGAACAGTTTCAGGCTGTTTGTTGAGAAAAATGGAAAGAGCAGTGACCTGACATAACCAGATCTACTCCTTCTTCCTGACACTACTTGTCACATCTGTGGATCTCAGATCAGCTTCCTCAGTCATCTACAAACTCATTGACAACTTCCTCATTTACTGTCAAACCACAGCCTCAAACTTGTGGCTTTGGCCTCTCTGCCTAGTCTGCCATTCTCCAGCTGACCACACTGGGCAAAGCTCACAGGAAGCTCAATCAGGGCTCAGCCATCCACCCACTCCCTGCTACCGGAGTGGTTAGCTGGGGTCAGCTGATCCCACACTTCCCTCAGTATAAACTGTGCACAGGAACAGGACGTGTCTGGACAACACGCCTCAGCCTGAACCCAGACTGCCTCACTATTCCTTCTGCCTCTGCCTCTGGGCTTCTCAGCTCACCTTGCCCTATGATTTTGCACTCTTCCTGATCCTCCAGCTTCCTGGCTTGGCCTGCCCCAACCCAGTTCTCAGACTGATCTCCTGGCTGCTCGCAACCCAATGTGACATTTACTGGAAGACTTTTATCCTCATATTGAGGGACTGATGATGATTTAAAAAGATACGAAAGCTCTTATTTGTGCTGTGTAACTTATCATCTAAATCCCATATTATTGCTTTTGTTCACTTTCAGGATGACAAAATTTTAAAAAGAGGAACAATAACAGGAAGAAGTGTTATATTTCTAGTGTGCATTTTCAGCTGAATAATAAGTAGTGCTAAAGTTGGTTAAATTTTTGAGTCTCTAAATACTCATGCACCATATAAAAAAAATCTATCCTGCTCATCACCATAGCACTTAAGCCCCTTTTGGAATTGAATAAACACATCTTCAAAATTATGTAGATGCATAGCTCCCAACTGAAATCAAAAGAAGATAGCTAAATATATTTGATGAGTTATATCCTAAATACTGTTAAAGATACAGATCTGCCATGACAGTCAGCCTTGATAGTTATATAACTCTTCTGCGGGGCACTGGTTAGCAGCACAAGGGCTGGGTTCAATTTTTGTGGTACTAAATGTATTTAATCACTAGGGTGTCCCACATAAACAATAACCCGCTCCTCACAAGCAGTGTAACCAAAACAGATTTTAATACAAAAAACAGAAGAATGCATTGTGAAACACTATTAACTACATGGCATTGCACTAGGGATACTACTTGAGAGTGTGGGTCCTTCAGCAGTGCAAGGGGCCCCTCGGTGCTCTTGGAAGGACAGTGGCGTGGCAAACTTGGCTCCCACAGAGAAGCTATATGTTTGTGTGGGGGGGTGACTGTGACTCCAGACAGTATACATGCACCCCACAATTCTGAGCTGGATTACGTGGCCTGCTGAAATGCAAACTGCAGGAAAAACTCCAAGGGAACCAGGTTGATTAACGGCTACAGCAGGCCCAACCACACAGCCAACTAAAAGAAAAGACTATCAAAAGAGAGGGGGGAAGATGAAGCCTACCACCTAGGCCTGGGCTGCAGATGATTTGGGTCGTAGCTCCACTAGGAATAAAAAGTTGCAAGCCTCAACCCCGGCCCAAACTATCAGGAATAAGAACTCCTAGTTCCAACCCTGTTAAAGCTGCCAGGCCTAAATCCTGACCTGCAAACCCAAGGAACCAGTACTCTTTCCCCAGTATTAACCCCTTAAAAATCTCAAAAGAGAGGGGAAAGAAGAGAGGAGTTCCCAGACACTGGGACAATTCTCCCTCTCTCCTCTCTACCTGAGCTTCCTTTTTCACTCTCTGCAACTCCTTCTCCCTTGGAGGAGGCAGCACTCTTCAGCAGTTGCTAGCAACTTCTTCTCCCCCAAACCAGCCTAGCTCCCCTTTTATTGCTTTGCATGATATCACCCTGCCTTGTCCACTCAGGGATTGCCACACTTCAGTCTCACTCCCAAACAATTGGCCTGAAGAATCCTCTGCTTCCCCTATAGGGTTTTACATATTTCCCCCAAATACAGGCCGTACACACACAAAATCAGAGTCAGGAGCATGTGCGTGCACACACACACGCACACACACACACACACACGCACACACACGCAGAAATTTTACTAACAAGATCGTAAATAATAGTGTAGCAGTTAAACTTCTATAGCAGACTCAGCCT
>NW_017728918.1:32204082-32210593 GCF_001723895.1 Crocodylus porosus | reverse complement strand
CACTCCGCAATCAAAATCACCGAAAGGAATTCGTGGATCCATCACACACATGTGAAACCTGCAGTGTTTACCCCAACGGAACCTCATCATGTACCTCCCCTTTGGCTGCAGAGATCCAAAAATCAGTGGACAATATATGCCTTGCAAGTACTATCATAAGTACATTTGTGTTAGTAGTCTGTCTGCCCACATTAATTGGGTGCCCCTGCAGTCTCACCCGGTTCGCAGGAGTCTATCCTGGCACCCAACTAGGGTATACTAACACCAAACAAGTTCGAGACAAAGTTAATCAAGTCCCGCCTAAAGGGTCTTCCGCTGTCATGTACAGGTCCAATGCTTCCCCAGGTCAATGTAAGCTGTATGGCTATTACGTTAATAGCGATGAAATTTGGTGTGCAGACCCCACCACAGAGGCAAGTCAAGCTTACATCCAAAGTAAAACTACTAATCCTGGGGAACAATCATTCTATTTCAAAAATGGAATGGGGACCTCAGTTTGGCGAGTGTCGTCCCCTAAATTACTAACTGTCAATCCTCACCAAAATGTAGAATGGCCTCATAACGCTCTTGTGAAAATGACCAATTCCTATGCAAGTAACTTAAACTTCTCAAACTGCTGGGTGTGTACTCGACTACCCAAGCATCCAAGTGTAGGTATTCCTCTCATCGGTCTTGGTCTTGGTTCATTCAATTATTCTTCTATTAGCAAGAGCACCCATAATGACAGCAAATGGTACTATGAGTACTGGTTCCTTAATGAAGTAATCCTCCCTCAAGATTCTGCGTGCTATTGCAAACCATGTCTTGGTAGTTTTGCTGTGTTTGTAGGAAATGCCACAGCAGGTGCTTCTAATATAACAATAACCCTACACTCATCCTCTCTTGGTTGGCAAGGTAATGGACCTGTACATGTGGGGCATTATTGGCTTCGTGAGAGAATTGCATTTAAGCATTTGCCACCCACCTGGTGTGGCACATGCACCCTGGGCGTAGTGATCCCAGACATGACACTTCACCCGAACACATCGCTTCAGGGGTGGCACCAAAACCGCCCACATCGGTTCCGATGAGGAGCAGGCCTCAACCCTCTTGTTGAGCGACCTACCTCGTTCCATTCCTTTGCCCGATGGTTCATACCTTGGCTAGGTGATTCTGAACTTGAAAAGGCTCTTGTAAACCTTTCAGCCTCCCTGGAAGTATTAGCTAATAACACCGCAGATGCCTTAACCCGACTGCAAACTGAAGTAACTCAAATTTCTCATATTACTTTACGAAATCGCCTAGCTTTAGACCTACTTCTTGTTAATCAAGGCAGGGTATGTACTTTAGTCAATGATACTTGCTGTACCTATGTAGATGAATCAGGAAAGGTATTAGAGGATATTCATAAAATCCAGAACATGGCTAGTCAATTCCACGCCATAACCACAGATAACACCTCTTGGGGTATACAAGATGCATGGGATCTCCTAACATCCGGATTACGATGGGCTCACAAACTCATTGTTATTATTGTTGCTCTTGGGTGTTTTTTTATTCTAACCTGTTGTTGTATTCAATGTATTGGAACCCTACCTTCTGTATTATCCACATGTTGTAGATGTACTTTGCATAACATAGAAGAAAGTGTTGAAATGTCTAAAGCTGAAATATTAGCGTGCCAGAAGCGTTTAAATGCCAAATATAGTAGAAAGTGATCCCGACCTTTGAAGGCCAGGATCAAAGGGGGGAATTGTAGAAATTTTACTAACAAGATCATAAATAATAGTGTAGCAGTTAAACTTCTATAGCAGACTCAGCCTGTAAGGACAGGCTGATACAAGATCATAAATAATAGTGTAGCAGACTCAGTGCTTCAAGGACAGACTGATAAGACACAGGCCTCGTCACCTTGAAGTCTGAAGCAGAGATACAGCCCACCCCCCATTAGTTAACATGCAGACAAAAAAACAAACAAACCAGTTTTGAAACAATTAAGCGTTGTCCCACACTGACCTGATATTCACAGTGGAAAATTCCCACCTGCACGCGCATCTTGTCTGTAAACTATAAATCGCCTCTAACAGTCTTATTCGGGGCCTCTGAGTTCGCTCAGAGTGCCCAGCATGCTGAATAAATTTTGAAACTGATAGCGACTCTGTGTCTTTGGGAATAGCTCCGCAAGGGGTTACGAACTCCTCAACACACAAATACACACACACACACAATCATAGTCAGGAACAGGCTGAAGCCAAAATCAGGAAGCCACAGATCATACTCATTTCAGAAGCTAGAGCCACGGATGATCCAGGAATTGGAAGCTGAGAATGATGGTCAGGAACTAGACAAAATCAAAAGCCAGACACAGATAAACAGTATAGAAAGAGAAAGCAAAAGTAGGGACAAGAGTCAAACCAGGACACTCAAAGCTAGGAGACTGGTTTTACAGACAGCTGACTCCTGTCTTCCCTGCTGGCTTTGAATTTATTTGGGGCAGGATCAGACAGCAGCCAGTAGCTCAGCCCTAGCTGGAGCTGTGGCCCAAAGGGCCAAAGTTATTAGCAACATCTTCCATTTCTTCCTTCATAGGAGAGATTCAGATTTGTTTAGAAATAAAAACAAATAACATAAATAAAAACAAAATAAATCTCCTTCCACACTATTCAAGCCACTCTATTTGAATCCTTAACTCTTACGAGTTAATAATTCTCTATTTCAATTCAAATATTTTTTGTATTTGAATTCTTAATATGGGGCCTAATTTGGCAAACTCTTCTTGTTATAGGTCATTAATAAGCATAGGATCATAGAACATTAGGGCTGGAAGAGATCATCTAGTCTAACCGCTGCTCAAAGCAGGATCACCCCCAACTATATCATCCCAGCCAAGGCTCTGTCTAGTCGCGTCTTAAAAACCTCCACTAAGAACCTAAGAAATGGCATAATGGTCAGACAACAGGCCTACACCACAATTCAGGAGCTAACAGTACCATAGATCTTGGAGCTGCCAAGGGAAAGAGTATTTATGCAGGGCATTTTCAGAATGATCCATTGCCTACCTTTCTACCCTTACAGCTTCCAACAGAGAGACCTAAGATATCCTTACTTGGAGGTTGCAGCCATATTATATTTTATGCCCGCTAATAGACAGCTAAAGGGGAGATTTTTCACCCCAAAATTACATGTTTCTATCAAGACATCATTTTGTTACCCTAATATACACCAGGTTTACTACACCTTATCAACCTGAAGATTTTAGGGGTCAATGCTTCAAAGGGCATATGTGCTGGTCTTTTTTTTGAGATGCTCACCAGGCAAGAACTCCTAACACTCTGGTGTGTGGAAAAAAGGAGTTTCCTGCCCTTCTTTTTCTGCTATGTGCTCACTGTTCTAAGAATTAACTACTGTAAAAAGAAATGGAGCATGATCACTTGCTTCATTGCTTCCCCCAGACTGATTGTGCATTAGACAGTTCTGTGTGTCAATGCATTTGTCTGTACACTTAGCCTAGCTCAGTGACACTCAAAGTAGTGTACTTTATTGGGCCCCTCTCTATATGCAGGTGAACGCACAATGTGATCTAATGCACAATCCACACAATTGCACCTCCTGCCATGCCACATGTTCAAGGCAGAGGCATGATTGTAGGATTGTGCATTAGATCCCATCACTACTTAATGCTGGTGCAGGGGAATCTTGGGATCACAATCCTGGGCACCCCCTGCACCAGCTCCCAAGACTTGCAGCCATGCAGCTGATGCAGCTCAGAGCGGAGGCAGCATTCCTGGCACTGCCCCCATTGCAAACCCCACAGCTGACATCAGCTACAGGACTCACAGTAGGAGCAGTACCAACAATACTGCTGCTGATGCAAGCCCTGCAGCTGATGAGGCTCCCAGAGGTGGCAGCATTCCCAGTGCTGCCCCCCACACAAGTCCTGAACCTTATGAAGCTCACCGGGGGGGGGCAGCGTTCTCTTTGCTGCAAGCCCTGCAACTGATGAGGCTCACAGCTGAGGCAGTGCCAGGAACACTGCCCCTACTGCAAGCCTTGTCACATGTGGGGCTGGCAGCAGGTGGTGCGCCCCTGCAGCTGGGAGCACCTCAAGTGATAGGGCTTCCAGCCACCGGGTGGCACCTGGGCATGCATTCAATTAATGGTGTGATTCAAACAAGCTACAAAGTTATTCCACATTTTTGTGGAATAATTTTGTAGCTTATTGCTTGTTTTATCATACCACTAATTAGCCAAACATGTAGCTGGATCACAAGTTAAGTGTAACATGCAGAGGGGACCATTGACTCACATGGAAAGAGGTTACACAAGTGTTTGGAGAAAAAGCAGTTTAAATGTGTGATCAAGACAGGTTATTTTTCAATTAACGCAAACTTCGCATTCTAAATCATCATTGCTCTGGCACCCATGCTAGTTCCACAACACGGGTGCTAGTGGAATTAACAGAATCTCTTACCTTCTCTTTTTCCCGGTCACAGACAGCTATCTTTTTAATCAGCTCCATACTACGTCCTCCAAAATGTAATACAATGAACATGCTGTCCCCAGCAAACTGTAAAGGTTGTGGGAAAAAAGTACATTTATGTCACAGACATTTAAAATCTTTGGCAGTTCTTGAATATAACCAAAAATGAGATAAGTATTTTGGGCATGAGAGGGAATATACTTAGAATATTATAAGTGTCCTTATAATGCTAGGTCCATCAGGCCCACTCTCCCTGCTATTTGCTGCAGCACACATCCCTGCATGTATGCTTTGTTGTGGGGCAAATTGCCCTGCTTTGGGCAAACTGGTGTAGAGCTCCCAGCATACCGGAGGAGTTAGGCACAAATAAAGGAGTGGAGATGCTCTGGCAGGCAGCCAAAGCATCTCCCTGTAGGACCAAGCCTCTGTGTCTGCCGACTTACGCTCCTGTCATGTGTGTGATGATGCTTTTTCTCCTCACTCTTTTTTTTTCCTACCAGGATTCCCCAGTAGGAAAATTTGCCTTCATGCTGCAAATTTGTAGCACAGGGCAAATTTTAATGTTCCAGGTGTGCAGTTTGTGGTGCTGCAAAAAGGTTTGCATCACCACAAACTGCTCATGCCTGCACATTTGGATCTAGCCAGTGAGTGCTACAGGGAAGTATTTATGCAGGGCCTATCAAGGTTGATTCAATCCCACCGCCCCGCCGCCCCCTTAGTGCTCCCGGTATTTGAAGCCCTAAGTAGTCTTAATCTGGAGGGCATACTAAGCCCTAATACTTGTGTCCTACATGAATTTACCTAATCTTCTTTTGAACCATGTTAAGTTGTTAGCCTCTACATCTTGTGGTAAGTTCCACAGGTTAATTACACAACATGAAAAAGAACTTCCTTTTCATTTGTTTTAAATCTGCTTCCTAATTATCTCATTGCATGTGATAGTTGGATAAAATAAATAGTAAATACTTATTTACTTTCTTCTATAAAATTATTTATTTTAGAAACCTCTACCATATGCAGTCACCTTTTTCCTCTAAGCTGAAAAGTCTTAGTCTATTTACACTCTCTCTTTATGTGGAAGCCTCTCCATTCCTGTTATCTTTGTGTTTTTTTATGTACCTATTTACCTGAATACAATACAGTCCAGTTCACTTGACAGGCCCTAGCACATGTACACTGTTACAGCTTCAAATTCCTATCACAATCTCACTCATGCACCCACATACCCATGCTTCCATCTGCATCTCCTTACCCCTTACAATTGCACTGGCCTGCCTGTGCTGCCTCTGTCTTCCCCAACCCCTGCCATCCCACCCCTCCATTCCCCTCCCTAATCCTTAGTCCATGTCGCCTTCTTTGTTGTCATCGCCATCACCTTCTCATTGCTCATCCCTCCTTCTTCCTCGCTGTCTCTGTTTTCTTCTTCATTATAATCAGCATCAGCATCACTGTCTTCTCCAGGGGAGTTGTTCTTGAAAAGTTTGTGGCAACTGTTTCTCTTCCAAATCATTCTGCCATCTTTTCACTGTCATCTTTACAGTCTTTTGGTAGTATACCTGCAACTCACTCAGTCCTATCTTGACACAGTCCTCGACTGAAAGGTTTGTGTGCCTATACATAAGTAGGTTTCTGGTCTTCCACAGGGTGCTCCTGATGCAGGAGATAAACTGGTTGAAGTGGGTGCCCATACAGCACTGCCTCTCCAGTCATGGTCTTGACCCCTGACACCACACAAAAGAATAGGTTTACCATCTTCCACACCTTCTTGACATATGGGCAGTACCAAAGGAGGTGGATGATTGTTCCTGCTTTCCTTAGGCAGAGTCCTCTGGGCAGATTGGTGGACCTATCTTTGCCCCTCTCTTTCTCAGTGCCCACAGAGTACCCAGTGGGATACCTGCCAGTTCAGGTCCCTCTGTTCCTTCTGCAGGTCCTTGTGGAAGACTCGTTCCAACACAGCCTTGCTGCCATAACTGGGGAGCACCTTCACAGTTGACATTCTGTCCCTTTTCCTTTACCACCTCCTGTATCTTATGGCAGTTTTTCAGGGTT
>NW_017728918.1:32193024-32203398 GCF_001723895.1 Crocodylus porosus | reverse complement strand
AACAGTAATAATTCTCAGATACTGCCAACTTGATCTAGATTTGAACTCAGGTGGGAAGTTCCATAATCTATTACTAGATCTTAAACCATCTGGTTACTGAACCTCCAACAACTTAGATGGTATTTAATATCTGAGTCATTTATTGGGATTTGTAGTGGGGGGAAGTATATACTTAAATATATAAATAGTTTTCTCTCATCAAGAAGGCAGGATTTCAATTGACACTGACTTCAATTTTGGTTACACAAGCTAGTGTTTAGATGAAAGAAAGATAAACTTCAGTCTACAATTTATATATTGTGATACAAGTCAGCTAGCTACCAAGCACAAGAATGTTTATGATCATACTGAAGGTCCTGTTATCAGCGGCAATTGCACATACAAAAACTTTTTGCAGGGAAAGACAGTGTTTGCAAATGTTTGTTCTTTTGGACACATATGCAAATATGTCTTGTTTTCAATTACACAAGTAGCTTGTTCTGTTTTTATAAAATTATTTACAAGTATTTGTAAATACAAACCATAAACATGAAAGATTTTTTTCTGCAGCTGTTCAACTCATATGGAAGCCAATGGGCCTAATTCCCTACTGTCTTCTATCTTGTAGTTTCATTTATATTTAAGAAGAGTGAATATCACAGGACACCAGGTTAGAATGTTTAAATGTTCTTTATTTCCATTTTAGAACCATTTTGCACATGTGCAAATTCCCATGAGACTTTTGTGTGAGAAAATGCTGCAGGTTTGAAACGTTTGAACTGTTAAAAGGCAAACTTAAAAAAAAAACATAGCCTTGAAATACCAAATAAATATATCTTAATATGATTCCATATGTGTTTTAATATTTTAATAATATGCCCAGTCTGAAAGCCACACTTCATTTAAGCTAGATTTTACAGTAGCAGTCAGGGTCAATTTATAGAAGAAAACTCATTAGCAATATAGCAGACACATGAATATAAATGCAACAGGAGAAACTCATACTGGGAAAGCACAGGCACAAAGACAGCATATTTATAGAGGTCTCACCTCTATAGTGACTTTAAAAATTCTTTTAAGAATTTTACAATGACAACTTCAAATTAGATACTGCTGTTGCTTGCCAGACAGATGAGTCACCCTAATGGGTGAACATGTATCTATCTATACATTTTACCGAAAGAACACTGAAATCAAGCTTACATCTTTGTGCTTGTCCAGCTTGTATCAAAGGCGGCATCTAGTATTTGAGAGAGACATTGCATTTCACCCTTTCACTTGTGTAATCAGTTAACCCATTGCAAGATTACAAGGTATTTGCCACCCAAGCACAAGAACAAACTTCTCCCAGGGTGGCCTGACATATTCCGTGACTCCGAAACAATAGGTACAAAGTAAGATTATCAGAGTCTAATTGATTATAGATTCTCTTTGTCACAGTTTAGCAGTACTCAATTCAATCCCTCATTAATTCAAGTATAACAGTGGAAGGGATCATCTTACACCTTTTGATGTCCTTGATGTCCACTGTATACCACTACTTTTTAATTCTAGATGTAGCTGGTTTAAGTAGTCTCTGGGTGTGTCCACAAGTGTAATTAGCACATAGCAATAAATTCAGGAGTTTATTTCTCCTTGGTGCATTTACATGTGATCCTGAGACTGCAGCATATTGAGCTGGGGCAGAGCAGCCCTTGGCTGGCAGGGGGCCCAGGGATCAGCCTGCCAGCCCAGGGCTGCTTTGCCCTAGCTCAATGTGCTGCAAAAGGGCTGTCTGGGGCAGGAGGGTGCTATAGTGCAGCGCTATCCAACAGACAGCCCCTGCACTGTAGCACCTTCATGTCCCAACCAACCCTGGTCATTATGCATACATTCTGGTGCATGAAAGTACCCCATTGTAGGATATTACTTTCCCGGACAGTACTATCCTACAGCAGAGTTAATTAATTTACTGCACTCTAATACAGGCACAAGTGTAGTTTATTAGTCAGCTGCAAGGTAAAGTGCACATGTAAATGCACCCTCTGTGTATCCTTAGGGTAGAAGGGAGAAGAGAAGAAAGCACAGATGTATTTTCATCCCCCCTCAAGGCAGGTATTTATTTATTTATTGCATCAGGAGTGTTCAGGACATCAAATATACATTTATCATTACAAGCTACTTTCAAAACAAGGAAAAGAACTGCCAAGAAGAATTTGCAGCCACTGCTGATACACCTTTCTCAGTAGTGAATTGGGTTAAATAGGGATGATAATGGATACTTTTAAGGTTAATGAGCTGGTAACAAAAGACATCCTAGACTTTATGTTGAGCACAAAGGTCGTTACATTCCAGTAGGTTTCTTTGTCTGTTGTAGAGTGGTTGTATGTACATGAAGATGGGAAAGGAGGGAAGCAAGCTAAGGCACAGATGACTCTAGCCTCTTTGGTCCTTCAGAGGCTGAGGTGTAGTGATTTTTAGAAACACCTCAAGTACATGATCTTACAGTCTTTTACATATGTGTAGTGAGGTAAGAGCTAAAGATCTCTCATACTCATGAAATAATGCCTTCATGTTTATCTAGTCACTAACCTAAAAGGTTACTGACTAATTTAAAAAAATACAGTAGTGATGCGTAGACAACCTAGATAGGAAGTTAACCTGTTTGTCTGAAGACAGGCAGAAGACAGAGTAAAGGTGGACCTGAATTAGGTGCACATATGTTTTAATGAACAGCAGTTTATTTTAACAGATATCAGATGAAGTGAACTGCTACTCATAAAAACTTATGCATCTCTAATTTAGTTAGTCTATAAGGTGCATCATTACCCTGCTTCCTGTCTAAGTAACTTAGGTAAATCTACCAGTGTAGAAAATAAAAAGAACACTTATCAGCCAAATTCTCATCTCAAAAAATAACTGCCTAGATGGAAACGCTAACTGAAATTTTAATATTGGAGCCATTACATGGTAGTCACATAGCTAAATATCCCTGTTACTATCATCATATTATATATCAGCTAGCCTTCATGTTTCTACTCCTGTACTAATATCTATCAATATATTAAAAAAAAAAATCTCTGTCCACTGTTTTTTTTAGTCTAGAAAAACAGTAATAGAAACACACCTCTGTTTCTTTGGTCCTTCCTACTGGCATTCATTCTTGTTACATGCATAGTAAATCTATTTAAATAATTTTGGCTTGACAGAATGAAGATATTTTTTCACTATAATTTACTGTAATATTCTGCTTTATCTTCACCTGTATAATAAAGGTACTCATTTAAAGAGTGCCTTTACTCTAAAGATCAGTAACTGCTTTATAAATACTAATGAATTAAAACTCACAGCACTACTTGTAATATAGGCAATTTTTATTATTATTCTACCAATGAGGAAAGAGAAACAAAAAGAGGATAATAGGTTGCAAAAGTTCACCCAGCACGTCAGTGACCTAGCTAGAAATAAGACTCCAGGTAGCCTGACTGCCACCTTTGTACATTAAACACTAACTAACATTCCCTCAAAAGATTCACAGCATAAAGTCCAGTAATCAAGACTTTATACAGACACTCATCTCTTACTCTCTTAGAGGTATCACCTCTTACTAAGGCCATGTCTATACTGCAGACTTCATAAAGATGTCAGCCAGGCTGCTGAAAAGAGATGTGATCCCTGACTAAAGTAGTTGTAGCAGCAGAAGCCCCTAAAATGCACACGGTTGCTACTAACTCTTGTTTTTTTCATGGCAGGAGATTTTACTATAATGTTACAAAGCCCAGCTTTGCTGATATATGTGTTCATATTAGCAAAGTTTTGCCGGTATGGTAACTTGGTATTTCAATATTCCTGGTGTATGCAGTCTACCTAAATAATTTGTAAATGTACAGGTCAATCCATATCAACTCCTCTCCTCAACCTCTAAAGCATTTTAGCAAAGGCAACATTCATTCTCCAAAAAAGAAAGAAAATTTAGCTTCAAGCACAGGTAAAACAATAAAGCATACCTGGGTTAAATAAATTGCTTTGGTCGTGCCTCCAGCCTACTTTATTCATTTTTGGTAATCATTGTTGAGTTTTACTACCTTAGATAGTCATTTAAAATAGTCCAAAGATACATATGTAATGTATTTGGGAAGCAGAGCTCTAGACTGACACACTCAAGTATTCACTCTGGCAATCTTTGTGCAAAAGTGGGTGAAACAAACAGTACATCTATGCTGGATGCTGCAGTTCAATGTAGAGATAGCCTAAGACTGTTCTAACTAAGTCAACTTGGGTATCAACTCTAGTCATGGTAGCACAGAACTGATAGTTCATGCAAAGTGCCAACCAGACTAACCAACTGAAAGCTCAGAAGTATCAGTACAGTACACTACACTATCCCTATCATCAGAAATAGCTTGTTTGCCAACACAAAAGCAAGCAAATAATAATTTAGGATTTGATGAAAACTGAAATCTGAAGGAACTGGGTGGCTTACAACTACAAACTGTCCGTTCTCTGATATTTTCTGCCTCCTCCTCACTGTGCTTTCCTCAGATGTTAGAACTTAGAAGTTGACTATAGAAAGAAAGTTGATAATGTGTATTATTCATGGTCAGAAGATAGTTCCAGGACCTTAAAATGACAGATTAAATCGACTAGCCTCAGAGAACTTTGAACAGGTCTGTGGCCCAGTCTTCCAACTAGCTAATTATCAGGGGAACCTTTCAGTTGCCTTGTTAAGTTCTCTGTTGGAGGTGAATTTTTTTACTGAGTAACCAACAACAATCTATCGAGAAATGCTCTGCTTCTGTATGGTGTTTTCTCTCTTACTGTGTGTCTGTCCTACGCCTCTGTCAGCAAACATCTTAATTTAACTTTCTAATGAATTTGTGTGGAATAGGACCCATTTCAATGAATGACTGGTTTCCGCCCAGGGCATGTCTGAGGTTGCTATGGAAAGTAAAGCAGAGTAGTAACGTTATCACTAGGTAAGGTTTCTTTCTCAGCAAGCTTTCTTGATCCATGACTAAAAAAGAGAGTTGGATAATATAAGCGACAATGAGGCTCTGCTTCCATAGTTATTTCCTAACAGCCACCAGCTTCAGACTTGTCAAATGCCCCAGTCATGTGGTGTTCATCACTAGGATATTTCAGTGTTACCAAAAATTATGAAGTGGACAGAAAGATCTCAGTCTTTCCACAAGTTAGCAAGGAAGACTAGGGAAGAGACATAGCTTTTTCATTTTCCTCTGAAAACACAAAGGCTCATGATCTTTCTAATATCTTGAGTGAGATCTAACTTTTTTGGAGAGTTGCTGGTAAAGGTGCATCTCCTGAACACAGTAATTTCACCTTTTGGGGGGTTGACACTTCCATTGTAGAAAAGAAAGACAGAGAAAGGAAACTGGAATAGGGAGGGAAAGGAAGAATGCAATCAGAAAAAACAAGAAACAAATCCTATTCAAGTTAACAGTCTTAAAATAAAATGAAAGAAAACTACAAATCTTAATGGATTTTTGTCCATCTTGATCCTGGCACCAAGGCCAGAATTTTTAAAAATTCCTTAAGCATCTGAGTTGCTTCATGGTTACTTTACCTGAGGCTGAGAATACAGCTGGGACCAGATGCTCACCACTGGTGATCCTCCTGGTGGGTTTGGGTCCATCATTAATTGATGGTGCTGAGAACAGTCGAAAAAGCTAAAAAGCTATCAGTCAGAGCACCATGCCTCTAGTGCTGTGGAACAACAGCTAGCTACCAACTGAGCTGACTCGCTGTGCCTTGATTCAACAGACTCTGCGCTTGACAGAGAATTACTGACTTCTTGAGTCTGAGGTAAATGAGGGACTGGTGATGTGGGCAGTATTGACAGGAACTTGGCTGTTTTGTTTTTTGCCCTTAATAGCATGGCTGCTGCATGGCAGAAGAAGATACTTAATATTCTTAAAAGTATAAACTGCTGCAATACTTGTTAACTCTTAGTGTTATTACCTGGAGAGGGATTATACTGAGGAAAGCTTTAAAGATGCATGCTAAAATGTAAACTTACTCATATATCCACTGACCCTTTTCAAAATTGTCCTTATTCCTGTTGGTGACCAGCAAGGACATTTGTGTTTAGAGAAGGGTTCACCCTTTTATCTTCAACCTCTTTTGTGAGCCTCTTGAGTGAGATCAAACTTTTTTGGAAATTTGCTGGTAAAGCTGCATCTCCCAAACACAGAAGTTTCACCCTGCACCTACCCTACCTTGGCTCCAGCTTCAGCAGTGATGAGGGCAGAGCAGCAACGGTGGCACACAGCATAGGACTAACATGTGGAGATTTGCTGCTGGGAGGCAAGGGTGGGGAGAGTGTAGATGGCACTTCCTTTTGTTGCTGCTGAAAACAAGTATCTAAATGGCTGCTTGACACACATGTCCGTGGCAAAAAAGTGGTGACATCCCACCCTGTCCACCAAATCTTACCTACGGTACAGCACTGACCAGTTACACCACTGAATGGAACCATGGTAATGTTAAAAGTAAATTCCTACTTGACAAAATGCCATTTTTGTAAAGGTTGGCCAACATACAAGTAGCTTTTTATTTTTATATTTTTGAAGTAGAATGCATCAGGTCCATGTAAGATGTAGGAACAGGAGTTCTCTTGTGTAATTTGGGAGTGCATGTCAGATATTTTGTAGAAAAATAAAGGGGGACAGGGAAGGAACAGAAGAAGAGAATGTTACATCTTTTGGCATTAGACTGCTTCCAGATTGAGTCTCTGAGCATCTATTTTTCAAAAAAACCTCCTGCAGTGTTGGCCTTAGTGTCCTCTGAATAAGAATCCATACAGCATGTAGGGAAAGAGCAGCATCTGTCTGATTTGCTTATCATTCCTTGTCAAAATAAATAGAGCTTTTTTCAAGAATTACACAAAAAAACTGAAACTACAATGCTACTCCTATCAACATTCACATTTCATTACAATAAATGTGTCTCTGGAAACAAAATAAAACCATTTATTTTCCTTTACTTTCATTATCAGGCCTTTTCACTGAGGCAAAGTTAATCACATGATCTTTCTTTTTTGTTTGTTGCACTTATTAATATTTTGCTTTTATACCTAAGTGTTATCATATCTTCATAAATTTGTCTATAAAAAGGTGACTGGACACCTTCAATATTGCAGATCAACAAAGGATATAGAAATAATGACAAGCTGATTTAAAAGGGATGAGACACTAAACTGACATGAAAATGATCCTATGTGCACCTCTAGTAAGATCTTGTTTTCTCCAGAAAAACTAGGAAAACCTGCTTTATACTACAGTGAAAAAGAAAGAAAATAACCAACCAAACTAAACCAACCAATCAACCTCTTGCAATAACACTGTTACATAAAAATATTATACCCACATTAATTGAGTAATTTTAGCTTGCCAATTACCCATTAAATATGTCTTCTGAATTTGTTTAATTTCAGACATGAATTTTATTAAGCAATAGATAATTTTGTATGTTATTAAGAGGTAATAAATCAAAATGTAACAAAAGAAAATGTTAGCACATAGTGGCAAGCTTATTAAGCTGCTTACAATGCTGGATACTGGATATATATCTATACATATATATACATAAACATATACATATATACATTCATACACACACACACACACACACACACACACACACACACAGAATTATGTGTAAAGAAGGTCAGTAATTTGTTGCCAAAATAGTTTTTCATTGAAACTTGATAATATGTCAAAAACTGAAACTGGTCACAGTAATCTTCAAGTTTTGATGAAATGTTCATTGGCAAAGGTCCATCAAGTTTACAGTGGAGTTTCTGGGCAATATGAGAGATGCAGAGAGAGTGCAGATCAGTCAACAGCCAAGTGGTTATGCATTTCCTTCTGAGGCTCAAGTCCCGGCTTCTTACAAGCTAAGGACTAGAACGTGCATTTCCTACATCTGCTACATGGGACGGTACTAACCATTGGTCTATTGTGCATCCTGGGCATGTTCTCTCTCTCTGTCTTCCACAAAATAATCTCAAAACATCTTGGTTAGATACTAATACAAAACAAGAAAAATGTTGAAATCTCAAAAAAAAATTGCAAGTGGGAAAACCATTTTTCACCTAATGAGTTCTTGCTAAAAGTGTTTATCGATTTGCAAGTCAGGCTCTATGCAGTTAAGTATTATGAGAATGCCAGTTACAGTTCAAATAAAAGTAATTCTACTTATGAAATTAACAGTTATTAATTATAAAATAATAAATAAGTTCTCAGATGATAATTCAGAGCCTCAGCATACATTAATACCGTGGCCATGAAAATGTTTAACCTGCTCCAGTAAAATGTTTAACCTGATCATTCATGTAGACAAATCTCTAATGCCTTTGTTCATTAATCAACGTTCATCCATTTACTATTTCCTGTTTAAAATTAAAAGGCATATTATTATTACCCTTTGTTGTAAAAAGGTCTCATAGCAACACAACTTCTTAAAATGACTTGTCATTCTGTGTGTTGTCCCCAGCATGTCTATTATAGCCTCTTATATATTAGTAGCCCATTCCTTTATAAGTTCCATTTTCCATCCAATTAATTCAATATGTTCATATCCACTATGGCAACATTAACACATTATTCTATATTTAATTGTAAAAAGCTGTTAAAAAAAGTTGAGTAATGAAATGGAAAGATGATAAGAAGGAAATGTAAAAGAGAACACTGAAAGAAAAGACAAAAAACTCAAAATATTGCAGAAATGCCAGGTAATAAGAAAGTTTTGTATTTGGTATCTAGTACCCTTTACAACTTCTATTCTGATTCAGAGTTTATAACTTAGCTAGGTATGAAAGTCAGGTGCTATGAAAAAGTTCAAATCCAGATTTAGGTCCAGATTTTGGTGGGGAAAAGTTTTGGGTATGCAAATACATATACAAACTTCTGCTTCAGCCACATTTTACACTTTTGCCCTGTTTACCCCAAATGGTGTTGTTTCACTATTGAAAAGAAATGCCACTATATACAGAGATATCAGTTGGGCAATGTTTTATTGATATATTTACAAGTTAAAGCAATTTGGAAGGCGAGGTTGGGGGAGTTTGTGGGTGGGTGTAGGGTTTGTTGGGATAAAGTTTGGAGGCTTGTGTGGGGCTTGGGGCTCGTGGCTGGTTTTGTGGGTGAGGGAGGCTGCTCAGGGGGGTGGATCCCCTGCTCCCCCACACACAGCACATGGACTGCCCTCCCACAGGGCCACAGCTTCCCCCACAGGGCCTACATGCCCCCCTCCCTGAGCTGTTACCTGGGACCCAGCACTGCTCTCAGAGTCCTGCGTGCATGGGCCCCACACACCATCAGGCTAAGCCAGTTCCACGGAGGCAGGACACAGCCCAGCACAACATGTAGTCCCCATGAGCAGCACTGAGCCCCAGGTGACAGCCTGAGCAGCCCAGAGCTGCCCAAAGGCACATGGCCCTGTGCCAAGCTGGGTCGGGCTGCACGATTTAGCACAGGCAGCACCGGTTGCCGGGTGGCTGGGGCTGCACCACACTGCCCTGTGCTACGGTGGGGGCTGTGCCAGGAGGGCCCTGAGCACCCCAATGACCACTGCTGCTGGCTATGGGACATGCAGGGGCCAGGTGGGGTACCCACCACTCCCGAGTAACCCATCCCCCCACCACACACACAGTCCCTGGCACCCTCACCATACTTACCTGGTATAGAGCCCATCACCATCAGGCTGCAGCCTGAACTGCTCCAGGATGCCCTCCATGTGGAGGCAGCATTCTTCAGCACCACTGCAAGGGGACTTTAGGACCAGTGCAAGGGGGTAGACTATGGCTGTCTACCAGAGCATCTCTTTGGAGGACCCCCACCTCCGGTTGCCCTGGACCATGCCATGCCCCACTTTTTTCTGTGTTTTTTTCTTTTTTTAATACCTGTATTTCCCAGTCAGCCCCACCACTAGGGGGGCATCCTCAGCCTAGTTTATCCAGGCCCAGTGCTGGGGTGGTTCTTTGCCTGCCCCAGACCCTGGCCCTTAAAAGCCTGTGTGGACACTGAGGCCCTGGGCCACCTGCAGCCAGCCTTTGGCCAGTGTGTCTCCCAGCAGAGGTCCCAGGCCAGGCACAGCAGCCTGTCCAGACCCCAGCACTGGTCCCCAGGACCATGTTGCCACAAGGCTGCCAAGCCCATGCCGTTGTGCTATTCTGGGTACTACAGGCACCTACCAGGACTAGAAACACCCTGGGCCACCTGCAGCTAGTCTCTGGCCTCCGGGTCCCACTCCAGCTGGCCCGAGGCCAAGGTCTGGATGGCAACACAGGGTCTGGGCAGCAGCATCATGGTGGCAGAGGGCCTAGGATGGTATGGTTTCATAGTTTCATAGTTTCTAAGGTCGGAAGGGACCTGAGTAGATCATCTAGTCTGACCC
>NW_017728918.1:32172389-32192264 GCF_001723895.1 Crocodylus porosus | reverse complement strand
AACTGACTGTGTGGGTGTCTACACCACAGCCCCCCAGTTTCTTAATGAGAACAGGGTGAGAGACAGTGTCGAAGACCTTCCAAAAGTCCAGGAAGTCTATGTCCACTGCTACCCCTGCATCCAATGATTTGGTGATCTGATCATAGAAGGCCACCAGGTTGGTCTGACAGGACCTGCCACTGATGAACCTGTATTGGTTGCCCCTAAGCAGGAAATCCCCTGCTGGCCCCTCATGGATGTGTGTCAGCATAATGGTAAGTCTGGCTAGGTGGCTGCACCACATGGGTGGGTCACTAGGGCTAATATTGACCTGGGCCAGGTGGCATTGCTGCACTGGGGCAGTATGGTGAGAAGGGTAGTTAGCAGAAGCCCAGGGCAGTGAACATTGTTCCTGGGGCCTGGGGCTACAGCAGCCATGCTACAGCAGGCAAAGGCTCCAGTTATAGAGTCACAGCATTCTGGCACCATCAGAGGCAGGTTAAGGTGTACCGGGGCTCTGGGAAAACACAAAATTGGAGGCCCCCTTTTCCCATGAGAGCTGGGTTGTGGATGGGGGAGGGGCCCCTTCTGCTCCTGGTGCTGATAGGGGAGGGTAGGTGGACCCTGCTGGGCTGGCGGGGACACATGGAACCCTCTTCTCCCTGCTCCCCACCCCCTTTCCCCTGCTGTGGCTAAACACACACAGATACACACACACACAAGCAGACACACACACAAAAATGCACACACACTCCCCAGACACACACTTTCACTCAACAGGACCTTCCCCCTCCCTCACTCTCAGTCACTCTGAAGCAGCCCAGTCCCCCCACCATAAGCCATCCACAGCTCCATCTTGCTCCCCACCAGCCCTATTGAACTGACCAGCAGGGAGCTGCTGCCTGGCTGTATCCATGCAGGCAGGTGGCGGTGCTTGGAGGAGTGGCTACAGGGGCTAAGGTGAATTTTGGGGAGGCTATAGTCCCCCAAGGCCCACCCTCCAGCACTACTCCCAGCTACAGCAGGGAAATAAATGTGAAAGTGGGGGTTCTAAAAACCCACTTTTGCTTCCCAGGGCACAGTGTTTTGAATCCCAGGGCCCCAAATTGGTAGGAGCACCTTGGCTCATGCCCAGCTGGCCCATACTTTAATCCACCTATGGGCACCATGCTCTGCAGGCTGCTCCAGGCCAGGAAGACAGGTGGCCAGGGAGCAGGGATGGCTTTTAAAGATGGCCACTAGCCACACACAGGTATAACCAGGGCCTCTAGCTCTCCCTGGCTGCTGCAGGGAGCCGGTACAGGACCAGAAGGAGTGGGAGCAGATTACATGCCATGAGCAGCAAATCTACTCCCAAATGGGTACATGTGTAGATGCCTGCCCAGGGTGGGTTTGCTCCAGAGTAAATTACTCCAGAATAAAACCATCCAGGAGCATTTGCACTTGTAGACATACTCTTTACTTCAGAATAGCTGACACACAAGAGGTACCTTGAGATTTTTAAAAAAACAAAAACCAAATAACCCAAAACAATATAACCCAAAACAGATTTTTGTTTGTTTGTTTGTTTTATTTTATAGATTTCATAGACATTTGGGTTGGAAGGGACCCTGGAGAATCAAGTCCAGTCCCCTGCCCCAGGGGCAGGAAGTCAGCAGGGATCATAGGATCCCAGCAAGATAAGCATCCAGATGTGTTTTGAAAGCGTTCAAAGTGGGTGCTTGAACTGCCTCAGGCAGCAGTCTATTCCAAACCTTGGGGGCTCGGACAGTAAAGAAGCTCTTTCTTATGTTCAGCCTGAATCAGTCGTGGCGGAGTTTGTGACCGTTCATTCTTGTCATCACTTGGGGCACTCTGGTGAACAGATGTTCCTCCAGATCCTGATGAACACCCCTGATAAACTTATAGATAGCCACCAGATCAGCCCTGAGCCTGCACTCTTCCAGACTGAAGAGTCCCATGGATCTCAGCCTCTCATCATAAGTTCTGTTTTCCTGACCTCTGATCATGAGCATAGCTCTCCTCTGCATTCTCTCAAGCTTCTCCACATCCTATCTTTTTTGAATTGTGAAGCCCAAAACTGGATGCAGTACTCCAACTGCAGCCTCACCCAAGGCCAAGTATAAGGGGAGAATGACGTCCCTGGATTTGCCTGAGAAGCATCTATGGATGCAAACCAGCGTTTTGCTCACTTTACTAGCTGTGGCATCACATTGAAGGCTCATGTTCATCTTGTGGTCTAGCATGACCCCCAAGTCTCTTTCCTCCATAGTGCTAACCAGCTTAAGACTGCCGAGCCTATAAGCATGGTGCAGGTTTTTCCTCCCAAGGTGGAGAACCTTGCATTTTTCAGTGTTGAACACCATCAGGTTCTCATCTGCCCATTTCATGAGCCTGTCAAGATCTGCCTGGATCACCCTCCTGTCCTCAGGTATGGTTCTCTACCCCAGAGTTTGGTGTCATCAGCAAACTCGGCCAATCTGCTTCTGGCACCAATGTCCACATCATTGATGAAGATGTTAAATAGTATAGGCCATAGGACAGAACCTTGAGGGACCCCACTGGTGACCGCACACCAAGATGATTGGCTCCCGTCAACCACCGATGGGGTTTTAGCAGTGAGAAAAAGTCTTTTATAGTAACTGTGGAAAGTTTTCTCTTAGCTTCCACTGTTTTAATCTGGGATCATTTCATATATTCAAAATGCAGCTCCCTCCTAGATAAAGATTCATTATAAATAAGTCATGGTTGAATAGGTGCAGTTACTCACCTGAGTGAGGAATCTGATTACACAACTAGTGCCACAGCTGTCAGCAGTACTAATTGAGAAAGTTGCTCCCTGTGTAAATTAAAGATTAGGGGAATGCACAATTTGTCCTGGTAGTAGTAAAGCCTTTGATGAGGTATCTGAATCAGATCTCAATGCTCGATCTGTGTGCTCTATATAAAAAGTATTGTACTGTATCTTCATTCTTCTTTCACAAAGATCTCAGTTTAACACCAGCACGTATCTGGAGTGACTCCTGAAATCAGTGTGGTTACTTAACACCTCTGTAAAGGTTCTATATTCATTTAGAGCCCAATACTAGTCCTGTTGGCATCAATGGCTATGTACAGTCATTATATTTCTGCTACAAGATTCACAACTACCCCAGTAGAAATCAAAAGTGTACAGTTATTCATACAGTTACTCTCAGAAAAAAATAGTGATTTGGGGAGGGAAAAAACCCATCTCCAACCTATTAGAGTTTGTTCCTGGGAGAATTTCTTCTAGGAGAATGAATGCCTGTCAACTTCCCTACTGTTTGACTCTTCCCAGTGACCAGGGGGAGTCAAGCAGTGCAGTTCTCACAAGCCAAATAAACAGTTCTAAACAATAATTTATTTTTCCAAAGTGATCCTTGGGTGTGTCTACACATTTATTAATGCACTTTAGGTAATGTACATTAAATTTAGTACCTCTGGGCACCTATACACAAGCACAGAGACTGCTCCAACACATTGGAATTCCAGTGCTAGAAAATGGCAATTGCTGCGCTCCAGCAGCCTCCTGCGTCTCATGCATCAGAGACCCCGCACTTTAAAAATGGTGGCAAGGATGCTTAAAGTAAGCTTGTTGAATGAGTGTTACTTCAAGCACCCCCCCACCATTTTTAATTGCAAGGACACTAATACCCGAGACTTGGCAGTGCTTTGAGTAGATCGGCTGTCGGAGCCACTTTAAATAAAGTGCCACTCTCCCCACCCAGGAGCACATGTAAAAGTGCCCTCCATTGTGATTTACTAGAAAAAAGGTCATTATCCTTTAATATGCAGTAGCTAAAGAGCACAGGGTTTTTGTGATGCTTTAATGCACATTAAGATAGGTTAATGTGCATTAAAGCACATGTGTAGATACTTCCATAATGAACAAATCCAGGGAAGCATCAGTCTCTTGCCAAAAGAAGTCATAGTGCATCCAGTCAGCAGATCCATAGGATATTTTTCAATATGACATTTGGCCTAAAAACAAGGGGTACCTGGCTTCTCTATCAGAAGTTGCAACCCATTAAAATTTTAAAAATCTCAATGCTCCATACGGGAACTGAAAAAGTACTTTGTCCTTCTGACTCTAATTAATGCTGAAGGCTACAAATGGGAGAGGAACAGGGAAAGAACATACCCAGTTCACTCTCCCTTTCAGCATCCACCCTCTGCCACTGTGACACATGATATACTACACAAGATGGACTGATGGTCTTACCCAGTAAATGGCAGTTCCTATATGTTCTTTGTTATGTATAACTCCTTTTTCTTTTGTGGTCTGTCAGTCCCATACAACTCCTCACAAGTTCTGTAATATTTAACAAATGGTTTTCTCTAATTTTTATTCCAATGTAACTCCAAAGTAAGAAATGCATGTACATTTTTAAAATTCATATTAGAAAAATATAATATGTAGGTATTGCCTGACAATTTAATGAGTTCCCAAAACCAATGTAGTCCATAAACTTAGCTACAGTAACTATTTACATTCAGGAAGTTATCTTCACAACCAGAAGGACTAGAAACAGCTTATGTTCTGTATAAAATTTCACAGCCTCCAAAAAACAGTTTCATGACCCTAAGGTTAAAAAACATGCTTGCAGTATTAGAGATTATCTTAAATGCTATTACATTTAAATCCATAACTTTTTCCAGTGCTTTGTATGCAATGGTGGCTAGTTTTAAAAGTAATACACTTATCCAAAACACAGCGTAAGTAAGAAGTCCAATATAAAATTAAACATTGACAAATATGTTACCATGAAATATCCAAAGCAAGCAGCAAAAAATAACTACTAGCTGATTTCTTCTATTACTTTATATGGCATTGTGCAAGAAGAATTTTGCCAAATTATTATCATTAAGTGATTCAATTGTACTTTTGCTTCATCAATAAATACTTTTAATTCGCATTTGCACCAGTAAGTATTTGTAGTGATATTTAAACTGTGCTATGTAAAAGCAGTAAAGGAGCAATACATGTTGCTAGGGGCACCTGTTAGTTAAACTACAAACCTAATATTATTATTAAGAAAAATACAATTTTATAGCAGCACTTGCTAGTGAAATTCTATGCCAACATTTTCAAAAGTGACTAGGGATTTTGGGTGTCCAAACTTGCCATACCATTAAGGAACCTGATTTTCCAAATCTTGCCTTCTAAATATGAATCCCTGCCTGGCAAGATGCCAAAAAGCTGCACATCCATAAACCATATCACCCAAGGTCTGATTGCCGGCCTTGACAATTTTAGCCACAGATTGTAGAATAGTCTCATGTAACACCATAAAGAAAGAGAAAGTGAAAGAGGACAGAAAAAGGTGATGTTTCCTGTTATTATTTACTTATCTCATGACAACTGATTATTGATGATTGTTCTCACTCCCCTGTCCACTGAACACTCTTGCTAGTTGTCGTCTGTATGTTTTCAGATAAACTGATGTTGGTGTCCTATGCCTTGCATTTTACATTTGGTTTTCATTTTCTGGATGGGGTCACTAAAATAAAGGTTAACAAACTTCCTAGTCATACTTTTTAGGGGTGTGCGAAGCGGGCCTCATGTGATTCGGATGTGGCCCAAATCAGGGGCAGTGATTCAATTTGTTGATTCGGATCACTGTCCCTGATTCAATTTGGCCAAATCCAAATCTGAAGATTCAATGCTGATTCAAAGAATCAGCAATTTGGACATAGACACATCTTCAAAAGTTTTTTCTACATACCTTGAGGTACTAGCACAGTATGATGAATGCTGCTATGCTGGGGTGCATGGAGTGTCCCACAGGAGTGTGGGGGGGCACCCTCCATGTGCTTGGTGACGAACCCGAAAGCGGACCGGAAGTACTCGTGGTCCACTTCTGGGTCTGCCAGGGAGCATGCTGGGTGTGCCCCGCCCCCAACTCAGTGATCTGGTGCAGGGGGACCCCAAGTGTCCCCCCAACCCAGGAGGCACCAGTCACTGAACTGGGGGGACACAGGCAGCCCCCCTGGAAGTGGACTGGAAGTGCTTCTGGTCCACTTCCAGGTCTGCTGCCAAGTGCGCTGGGGAGCCTTCCCCGCTTCTGTGGGGCGCTCCATGCGTCCCAGCATCACAGCACTTATGAGCTCCTGCTACCTAGAGGTATGTAGGAAAAACATTTAACGCTGTCTCTATGTCCAAATTGCCAAATCTTTCTGAACCAATTCGGAGGGTTCCAATTCGATTCGGAGATATTAAAGGGTCCTCTGATTCGATCTGGATTCAGAGATTCAGCCACCGAAATGGGCCAAATCTGTGCCAAATTGAATCAGGGACCTAAGCTTCACATAGCCCTAATACTTTTCATTCAGCATGTTTCCTGGCCAGCTGCTCTAATGGTTTTGCTTTTACTCTCAAATATATGCTTTTTCTACTACTCATTCACTACAAAATGGCTCATCATAATCAGTCATTCACAAAGAAGCTTAACAATAATATTTGAGTTTCCTGAATTTTCATTGTTTTCAGTGATCCTTGCAGAATCTCCTCTTATAGTAAGCAATTAGCCAAAATTTAAGATCTTACAGGTTGTTTCAAAGGAGGAAAAAAATGAAAATAGAGTTAAGTGTTTCTTTGATTTAATCCCATTTATTTTACAATAAAAAGTACTTTTTTTGCCGAACACAATCGAAATCAAACAACAGGGTGGCAGTTTCATTGTTCTCAGTTGCAAGCCTCTTCTCAGCCAGCACTCAACCCAAAAAGGGTCATAGTCAGAGAAACCATTGCACTTTCTCAGGCTGACATGCTGGCTGTGTACCTTTGTGCTATTTCAGCCAATTTTCTTTCCTATATATTACTGCCATCAAATCAAACCTCTAATCTGTGTTTACCAAATACTTTTGGAAACACTTAGAGCATCTGGTGCAGTCATGCTCCCATTTCTTGGGTTTAGCTTCTCCTTGTTTCATCTAAAACCAAATAACACATAGCATTAAACTGTTCTCTCAGGAAGCCAGAATGGAAGCTGGCTATCACCAGGTGGTGCAGTTGGCCAATCACCACATAACGTATATCTCAGCTCTGCTGTTAGTCTCAAAGGAATGACAAATGGCAACTGCCCATCCCAAATAGGAAAAGAAATTTTCAAATGGTACATGATACACATTTAAATACTTACATAATTATTATAGGGTTTTTCTGCTGGGACCTTCTCACATGCTCTACCCAAATTGATTCTACCTCTGTTCAAGTCTCCTTGAAGCATGTCTTTCCCTGTCTGATATCCATTCAACCAGCCAAGACAGGGCCTCCTTCAGTGGGCCCCTGAGATATGTCTGTTGTGTCTGTGAAATCTGCTGACTGAAGCAGACCCTGACCATTTTATTCTAATGGAGAATTCATCTCTGTCACGGTAGTATCCTGCCATCAGTCTATACTCAGAACTCACATTGACAGCAATGGGAGTTTCATGTGCATTGCAAAGGTAGCATATCATCATCATCATTATTTATTAAAAACTAGCAGAGTGCTGTGAGATATGGACCCAGATCATTAAAGGTTACAGTTTATATATAGTCAGTGTAGTAACATAAATTTCAGTTTTCAATTATTTTCTTACATCTTCTATTATTTTGTTATGTTTTGGTTATATTTCATACATGTAGTTGTTCCTTAATGCAGGATTGCTGGAGAAGCTACAAGTAGAAATGTCTGTACTATAAGGTCTTTAGTAGATGTATTACAAGAAAATAACATCATATTTAAACTTGTGACATGTTTATCTTGTGACCTTGCTTCATCAGACTGTATATTTTCAGTTTGTCCCACTTCTCTACTGAGATTATTGTCATGAGTTCAGCAGGTTCTACCAAGATGGACTGAAAATAAAATAGACTTCATTTTATTAATCCTTTAACACTTACCTACCTTGCCTTCACTAGAGTCTTTTTTTCCAGTAGTGTTCCCTTCCATTTACAAAACTAATCTGTTTGTGCAAATTATTAAACCATTTCCAGTCTTTTGTGTTTAGCTGTTTATCCACCAGTGATCACAGAACCTGACTAGGATGAACATGGCTGCTCAAGATCTGGAGCAGTTTCAAAGAGTGTTTAGTTCAGAAATTAGTCTCCTGATGCACAAAGCTGATGTATAGTCTTATCACATTGCTTTTGTTTTGGCCAGGTCTTTTCAACTTTTCTCGTTCATTGCTAATGAGGAAAAACAGACCTGAAGCCTTATTTTGTGCTATTGATCACATTTTGAACCACAAATCACTTGTTGTGCATGATCCTTTAGCTGCCTCCTGTGAGGAATTCAGCAAGTACAGAGTGAATTTCTAATCAGCCACTACTGTTCAGCACTATTTCTGGTAATTATGCTACCAGTGCCTGTATCTGCAAGTTTTATACGTTTTTATTTGTTCCTTGCTGAGATCACACAGTTGGGAGAGCAATCATGCTCCATTACTTCTTGTTTTGACTCTTGGCCCATATGGCTGCTCACAGACAGTCTTTTCAGCATTTTGCACCATTATAGATAGCATGGTTAATGACTCTTTGCTTTCTGCAAATGTTGGAGAATTACTGAAATTTGCAGCTGTTCACTGCTACTTAAAATGGTCAAAGCTTTACCTGTCTTGCATTGCAGATTTCTGCCCTACCTTCTGATACCTGACTAACTCTCCTTTTTTGAATGGTGTGGGGGGGACAACTGAAGAAGATGGTTGCCCTTTCACTACAGGCAATTTTATCTGGGAATGGATAATATGAGAAGTTTCAGTCTGGCTTCAGGAAGTACCACAGTCCTGGGATTGCTTTACTTAAGGTCACAAATGATTTATTACTTGCTGCTGATTCAAGTTAAATTACAGTACTCCTGCTGATAGATCTTTCTGCTGGTTCTGATACCGTAGATCTTGAAACTTTACTGAATCATTTGAAGGAGTTGCTTGGGCTATGAAGTACCGTCCTAGATTGGTATCATTCACAAATGATAAGTTATTATCAATTTGTGCCTGGCAATTGTGGATCAAGTTCTGCCTCACTGGCCATATTGCTCCTCAGAACATAATAATCTATAATTCTCTCTTTATTTGTTGTAGATGTAGACAGAATATCTAGCACATAATATAAATTTTCATTGCAACACAAACAATATATTGATGTATTCGTCTTTTACAGCTTTGCCTCTTGCCCCAGTTGTGACCGCATCTGTTTGTTTAACAAAGCCTGTTCTTGGATGGCCATAACCTGAACTGAGATAAAATGTAACTGCTTTTGGTAAATCCTCTGTGCCTAAGTAAATGTTGAAAAAAAGTACTAAAGGTTTTTTCTTGCCTATCTCCGCATAACGTATCTATCTGGAGTTGATCAGAACTTTTCTGTAAAATGGAATTTCATTGAAATATGCTATTTTGTCAAGCCAAGGTATTTTGCAAATCCTATCAGTTTTGATTAATTCTGATCAAGAAGATATTCAAGGTTCAGGGTTGTTTGCCAGAAATGAGAGAAAGAGAGAGAGAGAGAGAGTTTAAGCGCTTGAGAATTTTGATCCAAAATACCCTTTTTGAAATAATGCAATGTTGTGAATGTGTTCAAAATGTTACTGTCTTGTTCTGATGTGGAACCAAAACAAATTTTGAAGCCTCAAAGGTTACAACAGAACATCTCTTGGACAGTGATACATGTATCACATTTGCCCTTAAAATATTATGTGTAAAAGAGCATCTCTCACAGGCTACCAGAACGAGGAGGTCAGGAATGATAATGGATTTCTATATAATATTTGTCAATCACATATTCACCAAGTTTGCTTTTCATCATCCCAGAAACATGACTGAAGTGAAACTTCATTTTTACCAGTGATAACTGTTTTCCCACCCTAGGCATATTTTTTAATTTTAAAAAATTGTTTCCATCCCAAACAACACCACAATTCAAAATCTTGAAATTTGTTCATGAACTAGAAATTTGAAGAAAAAATAACTTAGATCAATTGAGTCAATTTTGACAGTTTGGAAGCATTCTTGTTTTCAATTTTCAATTGTTAAAAATAAGTTTAAAAACAAAAACTTTCTGTTGTGAATTGTTTTAAATGAGACCTATGGACAATGTCTAAATTTTCCTTTTACATTTTTTGAGACAAGGAATTTGTTAAAATTCAACTTTTGTAATGACAAAATTCAGTATTTTTGGATTGACATTTTTTTCAACAGAAAGTATTTGATAAAAAAGGTTACCAGCCAACTTTATTTAGAATGTGGATTCTTCTGCTCTTGTTTAACTAGGTGTCCACATATGAGCGTTGGAGTTTAAATGACCACATATTACCTGGAAATTCAGTACCATCTGTTCCAATAAGCTTCTGAAATCTGTAGTACTACCTGTTACTAAGCTATCACCTTCAGACCCGGAGAGCTTTTACTCTCAAAAATACAGGATCTATGTTCTTCGGCCCTGAAAAAGAGAGTTTTCAGTAATGCTACCTAAGATCATCTTTTGAACCAGAAAGTTATTCTGAAAAAGGTTCATACTTTTGCTTTCTTGGAAATCTTACCCATTACAAAAACCTACATATACATCACTTTAGTTTCATTTATTCAATGCACTTTGTGCAACACAGAATATTAATTTCTGCCTTTGCCAAGAGACAGTTTGCAAGACTGGAGTCTCAATTACAAGGACAAGAACTTTCCAGTACTAGAGAGATTTTACACCAGGTGACAAATCCATCTGCAGTGACATACTTTTTTCAAATTAATCAATTCTTGTTCTTGACCTCAGAATATTAGATCATTACAAGTGCAAAATTAGACCACAGCCAGTGGAGAGCCAGGATCCACAACAGCGACCCTGTTTAGACTGGACAAGAGAGGGAAGAAAACAATGAATGACAAAGGGCAAGATTAGAGGTGGATAATCTGAGAGCTTCACTTTTTCTTGATAATTCCACTTAACCAGGAGTTTTTGTGCAGGCACCATTGCATGCTTAGGGTTTTTTAAACAAAGTATGAACCATTATGATTAAAGATATACTAAACATTTCTCTTTAAATCAAGACCCTGTACATACATGAACTGCTTGCCATTATTTGGGTTCCATGGGCATCTGCAGCTTACCTTTCTTACATTACTCACAGAGAGTCCTGCAAAGATGCAATTTCCATCCAGAATAAAGGCCTTTGCCTGTGAAAGTAAAAAAATCAAGCAAAAATGTTTTATAGCCTGTTTTTCCTCTGAATTGAGAAAGTCATCACTTTCCCCCAGCCACTGCATTGCACTGACAAGTATTTCCTCCCATTAAATCAACTCAATGATATGTAACACAACCTGGGATGTGTCACACAATACATGGTGACAGGACATTTGAGCAGTCAAGTTTTCTAAAAAAAAAATTGGTGAAGAAAAGCAAGGATTAGAGAAAAGAGAATAAAAGCTTATATCTTTTCCTGGACTGGTATTAATTCCCCTCCCATACAGATGCCAATAGCATCATATAAGGAACACTCCTCATTTATAGAACCCTTCAGTTATCCTGTTGCTATAGACTGGAGAAACACTACAGTTGTCCCATGAAAATTCACCATTTTATCCAAGCAATACAGCATTAATCTCCCGTTTGTGCAGGACCTTCTCAGGCAAGATTTAGGAAAACTAAAAACTAACTAAAATAAAACCATTAAGTTAAAATATTTAAATAATGCAATAAATGTGCCCGAAAAGCCAGCTAAAATGACTGCAACATGGGAAAACATTATTTTTATTCCATTTTAGTATCTAATCACCATTTTAGTTATCGTATTATCTTAACTATTGCCTGACCAAGCATCTTTCCTACTTGGTTTGGGCTGCCACATGAAGCCCATGTGATTTGCCTTTGATCATATGCAAGATGTTGCAGAAAAAGGATTTAGTTTTAAGTTGTTTGGTGAAAGGCCCTGGTTCTTATACAGCCAATAAACACTGGGCAACAACAACACACAAGAACAATACTTATAAATAAGCAGACTTAGCCTAGAATGTGAGATGTGATGCACTGCAAATAATGCTTGATCACATAATTTGGTTATGCCCTATAATCAATTCTTTTTGGAAAAGAGTTAACATGGTTTTGAACACAGCACTGATATCTTTGGCAGATGTATGTGCTTTTGGGTGTATCCATAAGAAATTCTAAGGGAATCTTTCCCATATTGCAGTCTGGGTCTTATTAGTAACACACTAAATCATATTACTGTACTGGAAGAGCAGGTCATCTCCAAAGGTCAAAATCTGGTACGATGAGATGCCATGGCTGACACCTAAGAGAATCGGGTTTAGCAGGCTTAATTGCTTTGAGAAGCTTGATGTAGTTTGGGACGAGTTCCTAGAATATTTTGGCAATTAAAATATTAGTCCTTCCACATTTTTCTTTTCTTTGTCTGTCCCTTCCGCTTCCCTCTTCCTTTTTTTTATTCTTTCCCCTTTATTATTTGTGACAGATGTGTACATAGTTCATTTATGGTCAATATATATATTTTTCTGAGTTTTGTATTGCATTTTAAAAAAATCAATAACAAAAAGATTTAGTATAGGATCTTTTACAATATTTTAAGCATTCACAGTACAACAAAAGCAATATAAACCTTCACAGGCAGATCAGATTTAGCCAAAATATTAAATATGCTAAAATGTAATAATACTACAAATTATTTGATAAACTAATTGCCCATTTAGCTTCCTCTCACCGAACATTAACCTAACATTCAATGTTATGTTGAACCTGTGCTATGGCATGAAATAAACAAATGAACTACATGCTATTGTAACAATGTGCTCTGTATGGTAGTGGAACAGTCGACAGGGACAACGTGCTCCGTAGGTAAAGAGCAAGGGCTTGATACAAACCTGTTTAAGTAAATGGGAATTAGACCCCACAAGCTGAACAGGTGAACAGCCAAGTTGGAAATATTTGAGTAAATGTCTGTTAATTCTCAGATTTCAAACCATAATATGCAATACTTTGGAAAAAGTACACACACTGGAGGACATCTTAACTCACTAACAGAATTATTATTCTGCCTATTGAAGTTTTCCTTTTGTTTTCTTTTAATTTCTTCACCTTTTCTCTATCTGTTATCCCTAGCAAACCCTTGAAATTACCACTCATATAATTCAATTTAGTCTCATCACACTCTGTCCCCATTGCTATCTAGGGCATCAATTGAATTAGTTCCATGAATGAATCCATTTTATTTTCACTTCCCATGGTTCTTACTACTCTCTGTCATTATTCTTTTCTGTTGTACTCTTTGGTTTTACATTATGATGTTTTTATACTCTTTACAGCTCTGAAATGGATCTTAGTGCTTCCTCTCCCAGTTTCCCTCTTCTCTCCTCTCCTGCACTTTTGGTTGAGGTTTTCTTAACCTTTTAGGAGAATTTTCAGTAGTGTCTATGGCAGCAGAGTTTGAAATGCCCAATTTTGATGGTTTTTTTAATGGTGGGTGTTGATATGTGTGTGTGTGTGTGTGTGTGTGTGTGCGCGCGCGCATGTGTGTAAGAGGGAATGAAATGATAAAACACCTTTTGTTTTCTGCCTTCCATTTGAACCCACTGCTTACCTACTCAAGAATAGTAAGTTGTGCATATGGAAGGCTTCCTTTCACACATCTAAAATCTATTTAAAGGTGAATATGCCCTGTATTGCAGGTGGGAATACTGAGATGATGGGAATGGATTTCATTATAGACTACATCAGTGAGAGATCTTGAATAGACTCTGAGCTGCCCCATACTAATGCTTTAGCCATTACTTATAGAGATGTAAAAAGTTAAGTTAGTAGGGAAGGCCTTCTTACCTCTTTGCATGGTAAGAAAACTGCACTCCCTCCTATTGGATATGGGCTCACCCATCATAAATCCATGCTGTCAGCTCCTTCATAAAAAAGTTACGAGTCAATCTACCTAAGGCTCTACAGAGATGACACGAAAAAAACCCTACATTAATCACCACACAGCAGCATAACACACAGGCTAGGTACAGACATCCAAAAAGCCTGAGGCAGAATCGATCTAAGTTATGCAGTTTTCTGTAAGTGGCATAGTTAAGACTGGTAGGGAACAAAACACACATTTGCCCTTCAGTGGGAGGGCAAATCTTAGACTAGGTTCTACCATTTTTAAATCAGTCTGTGTGCACCAAACTTCTGCTCTGTTATGAGTATAGTTTGGTTTTATGTGCCAAACTTCTGTTGCAGGTATAGACCAGTTTCCAATCACTTATACTGGTAAAAGTGTAATGTCTGTACCTGGCCCTTAAGAAAAAAAGGTCAACGGGAACACAATACTCTTGAGTTTTGCAAATGTCACTGGCTTCTCAGGTCAAACACCTAGTCTAAAGGCATAAAACTCTTCACAGAACCTGCCTATACCAACAAAACCAGAGTTGTTGAACCTTACTTCAAAATGGGAAAAAATATCCTGAGGTTAGTTTTTTCCTGGAAAAACAAATCACTAATATAGCCAGTGGAAAAACCCACAAAGATTTTTAGAAATGCTACAAAGAATATATGCTACATGACTGACTTTGTAATTGTAACTGTTCCTCTAATATAAAAATAAGCACTTCAGAATGGACATTTGCAAATTTATGAAGAAAACAAAAATGCAGTAATCAAATTCCCAGTCTCCTAGCCAGCTGGACCTACTCCTCTTTGGAATCTGGCCTTTAGGTGCTGATTACTCCAAATTGTTTTAAGGTTTTGCCCTTGTGTAGTGTTTTGCTGCTTATTGGACCAAGCCAGATCTCCACCAAAACTGTCATCATCCTACATTCAGTCCAATTCTTCAATTGCCTCATTCGACTGTTTTTCTAAGTTAGTGCTTTTTTGCTGAATCTCTTGCTGTGTAAAGTGTATATTTACTGTTCTGAACAAAGTCCTCCTCATCTTCCAGATAAGGGCTGTCCAACTTCTTACTGGCCTAGGGCTTTATGCCTGCAGGGGCCACGCAGAAAATGATACGATTACAAAGTAGATCATATAGCATATGATTTACTTTCTAGTATTTCATAAATTCCCTGTGGGCCAGACTAGTGTGACACATAAGCCCCTGAGATGCACCCCATTTCCCCCGCTGCATGACACAGAAGGGCAGCCATCCAACACACACATCACTGCACTGAATGCACAGGAAGCCCCACCTCAACTCCCATGTGGCACCATGCCGCAGGCTCCCCTGGCACTGTGGGTTGCACAGCTTTAGTTGAACAAGCTTTAGATAAACTGCCTCCACTGCCATCTTGAACACTGGGGATGCTGATACACTAGATCCTCTGTGCACTTTAATTAATTAAAGTACTGGCCCTTCCGCCCCACACTTCCAGATGTCTAAATGCCCAAGGAGCACATTAGAGAGAGGCAGTACCCTTGTGGTACTGAAGTTCCTTCCACCCACTCTTACAAAGGTGGATGAAAAGGCCTTTGATTTTGTGTTCACTCCCTACCTTTATGGAAGGGAAATGAAGATCCTGCCACTGCTGCTTCTCCTGCTTCCAAAAATCTCAAGTAGAGCAGCTGATTGTACAGCTGACTGGGACTGCAATGCAAGTCAGTCCAGCACAGTTTAAAACAGGGGTCAGAATGAGCCCACAGACTGCAAATATGTACTTCTGGGGAAAGAAGTAGCCTGGCTTGGAGCAATGGGGGAAAGCAGAGTTAATGGGGGCTGTGTGGATGATAGGATTCATTCTGGGTAAGGGATAAGATTAATTAAGAGGCCTCTTTATGGTGTTTATAGAGTTAATTAGAGAACGTGCATTGGGAGGAATAGAAGTATTTGCAGGTAGAGTGGACACATAATATAGGTAACTGAAGGGTTATGCCCAGAAGAAAAGAATTAATTGGTAGTGGGTGGGGTGTGTAACTCAGGTGTTATGTGTGCTGGAGGAACAGAAATAAATGGAGGAGCTTGTTTTGGGAATGAGGGAGGGAAAGGTTACTAGATTTTCTCTTTGGATGAGAACATTACCTGGTGGCTTCCTAAGAGACAGAATGAATTCTGCAGATGGAGAGAGGATGAGAAAGTGAGGAAGTAGGAAAAGATGACAAAGGAAATCTCTCCCGCTTGAAATCCATTCTCTCTGTTTTCTTTTCTGTTTTATAATAGGGAGTAAGACTGAAAGGAGATCCAGAGTATGGCTGGAGAGAACACACCCAAATTTACTCAGGGAAAGAGGAAGAAACAACACCTATCCAAATTACCATAATTATAATTAGAGGAAGAGGTGAGAGTCCAAGGTCATCCTTCCTATTTGTAGGGTTAAGGGGACCAATGATAATGAACAGAAGTGAGTCATACCTAGTTTGGCATATGCTCTCTAGATCACTGGAACACTTTCCGATATCATTGGAAAGGTCTACAAGACCTTGCAATGTCACCAAGGAATATAATTCAATAATTTTACACATTCAAATTTATGCAAAAGTAAAGCTGTTGGGACAGCACTTAGGCAATAAAGTGTTGTATACATCCGATAGATTAAAGAGGCAGCCTGACACTGCTTTAGAATATATTTGTTGTGAGGAGGATTGGAAGGTTAGTGCCTTTCACTTGTTATATATCCAAAATTTTTCCTGTCTACCTCAGAATCCTCCCCAAAAGAATAAGCAGCAGTATCCACAAATGTCCCCTTAATTTCCTATACTAAAAGGACAGAAAACACCACTCTGACACATTTTTCATGTCTAGCCAACACAGCTTTTTTAATTAAAAAAAAAAAAACTTTAAAAAACTGAAACAGCCTTTACCTATCCCAAACTTTGAGAGGGAAAAATCCTTCATGCTTAAAACCCAAAAAACATAGCATTAGGGAATCCATCTTTTGGGCAATTCTAGCATCATAATGACACTAACAGTTTAGAAATGAATGGAATGTGCCTGGGCAGATTAGACTGGCCAAATAGCATTAAACATCAAGCTAACTGACCCTTGGCACTAGACAGGTTGATTTATTATACTGTTAGCCCTCCTGACAACATGCACTGTGGGCTTGGCACTGGCTGGTCATTTTTCAAGCTCTTTGCACACTACCGACACCTATATCCTCTAACATATTACATCAGACAGCTCAGCTACAGAATGCTAAAAGCTTTCGCTTTTTTTTAAAGCAGCCTGAATGAAAAAGATAATCTAATGAAAGATAAGAGGTCAATGTTTGTACCTGCTGAAAGGATAAATATGTATGGACTATATTACATCACAAGGATACATAGTTACTACAGTGCGGAAATATTTTTTTATTTATTCATTCATTCATTTGTAGTAGTGCATATCATGTAATAGGCATTGCCAATTAGAAAGATTAGTCCTGTTCCAATATCTAGCGCAAAACAGTATTCTTTCCTGGGAACCTCCAAAGGAAAGCAGTGTGAGTGAGCAAGCCAAAATATCGTTGCTTCAAGGACTAAAATTTGCTGGTGGTCAATAGAAGTGGGGAGCTATACTTCACCAGTGACCATGGCCAGAATCACTGAGCTTGCAGAGTGAAGAGGTAATGGGAATGCCCGCATGGGATGCTGAAGGAGCACACTGAGATGCATCCCTCATATTTCAGTTTGCCTCTCTCCCTTCCCAGCTGCACTGGCTTACAGCTGACAAACATAGTGCAAAAGGCACAAGGCCATGAGCCATGCAGGTTGCAGCTTAGTTCCAAAACAAACCACTCTTTATCCATCTTCCAATCTATTATCTAAGTTCCAGACAAGACAACTACACTAAGTCTGAAATATCAGGAGATTCATCCAGTTGTAATGAAAAGAGATTTTTAATATTCAAAACCTAGTTCCAAACATTCTCAACAAGGTCTATGCAGGGCAGCATCATTTGAGAACAGAATTGCTTTCAATGTGCTGCCTTCAAACTTTCTCATCATTATTTCAGACACTTCCCGTAGCCACAGGAAGCAGAAGCAGTTCTCCAGTATCTCAGCACTTCTGTATAGTGATTTGTAATGATGAAGCACATGATCTCTCATGCATTTTTAGTTAATGTGGCTTTTTTGGGAATAACTGTTTTTGGTTTTCCATGTGCTTATTCTCCAAAACACAAATGTCTGTCATTCTCACCTACAACTTTGGGTGGGTTGGATGAGAAATGGCTCTTCAGTTTGCATGGTCCCATGGAGCCATTTGGTAAAACACAAACAAACTATGGTTAATTGAATAAAACGCACCATGATTGCTGGATTCAAATAAAAAAATATGGGGATTCATGTGTAACAGTTTTGTTTCACAACTTATTCACCATTGTCTTCTCTATTTTTGTGGTGCTTACATTTTGCTCTATTGCCTTAATGTTCATCTTCATTTAAACACTTCTCCCAGGTACTTTCCCTCTGAAATGACAGCTGCAGGACTTTATGGAGGGCATAAGAGTAAGCAGGATATGACTCCAGGTAGCTGTCCATGCCACTAGTTTTATTGCAAAAAGTAAGGGAAAAAGGAAAAGGAGTCATACTGGTAGCTCTGGCAACTTTAACAGACCCTGCAGAGAGGGAGAAGAAGCCATTAATGTGTATTTTAAAAGGTGCTGTAATTTCATAGTGTCTCATTTACCAAATCTCCCCTCAAAAGGAAAACACGACTTACAGTTTGAATAAGACTGGATGACTTGGGATGTCATGATGCATGGCATTTCCTCAAGGAAACTAATCTTACTGCTCAAAAAAGGCTATCCCTATTAGATCAAAAAGAGAGAGAGGAGCCAAGAGACCCACCTGGCTCAGAGACATTAGGGAACTTCTCAAAAAGAAAAAAGAAGCATACATGCAATGGAAAATGGATTGGGATCTAGAGAAGAGTACACTCATGTGGCCAGGCTCTGCAGACATGAGACAAGGAAAGCCAAGGCATCCATGGAAATCAAGCTGATGACCAATATTAAAAGTAACAAAAAATCCTCTATACTATATAGGTAGCAAGAAAAAAAAATCAAGTTCCACTGTCGCACCCCTACTGACCATGGAGGGGAAGCCCACAGTTGACCCCCCATGAAAAGGCAGAGCTCCTTAATAATTACTTTGCATCAGTTTTCCTGAAACCAGGTGAGAACTCATCACCAGACCAGGGGCACAGGAAATATGGCAATGACAGCGGTCCTCATAAAATCAGTCCAAAACAGGTGAAGATCATTTGAATGTTTTCAAGTCAGCTGGTTCAGATGACCTTCACCTGAGTGCTGAAAGACCTGGCCAAGCTCATAGCCGTGCCTCTGGCAGTGCTGTTTGTGGAGATGTGAAACTCAGGAGTTGTCCCTAACAACTGGAAAAGGGCGAACATGGTTCCCATCTTTAAGAAGGGAAAGAGGGATGACTCTGCTAACTATAGACAGGTCAGTCTGACTTCGGTCCTGAGGAAGATCTTTGAAAAAATTGTCAAGGAGGCCATCAACCACAAGCTCATATCTAGGGGAGTACTGAGAAGCAGCTAGCATGGCTTTGTAGAGGGGAGGTCATGCCTAACAAACCTGGTGTCCTTTTATGACCAGGTAACTAACCACCTGGACATGGGACAGGAGGTGGATGTCATCTACCTAGATTTCAGCAAGGCCTTTAATACCGTTTCCCATGAAATCCCCTCAGTTAAGTTGGCCTAGACCAGGCAACAGTGAGGTGGGTTGGGAACTGGCTAAGCAGCCAAACCCAACAAGTCATAATTTATGTGGTGGCCTCATCCTGGAAGGCCATCTCCAGTGGTATACTCCAGGGGTCAGTGCTTGGGCCCATGCTCTTCAACATCTCTATTAATGACCTGGATGAGGGAGTGAAAAATGCAATGATTGAGTCTGCAGATGATACCAACCTGTGGGGACATGTAGGCACATCAGAGGACAGGCCAATGATTCAGGAAGACCATGACAGGCTGATCCTATGGGCT
>NW_017728918.1:32158768-32172289 GCF_001723895.1 Crocodylus porosus | reverse complement strand
CTGACATTTACCCAAGCCCTGGTCTGCACAGCTGTGGGAAGTGTGGTGATTTCTACCATATAGCCAGGTTGGTGCGTCACTGACACACAAAGGAGAGCAGCCCCAGACCTTTGGTCTTGGCCCTCCCACTGGTGTCTTCCCAGTTGTGGATGGCCAGGTCCTAGGGGTGTCCTTGCTCCCACCCAGCTTGATGGACTTCATAGAAAGAAGGATCAGGCCCTGCTACCTGGCACAAGCCTCCAGGGCTGCCTGCTGCATCCTGCCAGCTACCACTGGTGCTGGGCTCTGGCAAGGCATGCTGGGCAGGTCAGGGGCTTGTACCAGGAAGCAGAGGCAGGCTGGCTCCATAAAGGGTAGGATCAGGCTGTGCCACCCAGCACAAGTCCCCGAACTGCCTGGCATGTCCCACTGAAACCTGGCACCAGCAGCAGTAAGCAGGATGCAGTGGGCAGCTGAGAGGGGTATGCAAGCAGCAGGGCTGGGCTGGGTTGCGGGCCCCCTCTCCTTCCCCCCCTGCACCCCACTGGCCCTAGTGAGCCCCTAGGTGGGCCAGGCTGGGCTCAGGGCTGGCCAGGGGAGAAACCCCGTGCCACAGCCCCCAAATGTGGGGGGTGGGCTAGAGCTGCGGTCCATTTTTCTGTGTTTGGGCTGCTTGCTAGCTAGCCAGATCGGAGCCCAGTCCTGGCTCTGTGGGAGCTTGGGGACAGGGCCAGCGAGTACAGTGAGTCATAGTCCAGTTTCCCTGCCCGCAGAGGGACTTGGGATGCCAACCTGAGTCGAGAAGGGATCTAAGACAGAAGTTCCATAGATTACTTTAACAGAAATCAGGTAAGTCTGATACTGCATCCAACCAGGTTTATCTTAAACCAGTTTGGGCCATTTTGAAAGCAGCTTATATGCACTGAACTTCCGTTCTGTTACAATTATGAATTAGTTTCTGATCATTTATTTATTAGACCTCAACAGGTCTAATGGAAAAATATTTGCTTAATTACATATTCAACAGCTTTGAGAAAAGAAAATAATCTAGTAAACATTCAGGAGCCTGGTTGTCAAGAGTTGCAGTCTCCCCCTGGCTAAACAGCTGCAGTGATACTTTATACACATGCATTTCAGTACTTTGCAAACACATGTACTTCAATATTTAGTGGGCACATCTACACAAGACGCTACATTGCTGTAGTGACCAGCTCATTGCTATGGCTATGTAGCATCTAAAAATAACCGTGCACCACTGGGACTACACAGTACCAAATGTGCAGTCAGAGGCATATATAGATGTGCCAAGTAGACATTACTACCTCATTTTACTGCTAGACTCTGTCATTGCCCCACTGATTTTTATGGGCAACTTTATGCATTCTCATAGATTCAACTAATTACTCTATGCTGATAATTTACAAATCTCCTTCTTCATATCTGATTCTCCTCTCTGTGTTCAATCTCCCACCTCAGCCTGTTGTTTTTTAAAATTTCTTCCTGACGATGTATATGTCAACCTGACACAACTAAAACCAAGTCTCTAAGGGTATTGTCTATACTCATTCAACAGCACTTGCAGAAGCACAATCATTCAGGCATGCCCTGCATACCTGATCCCACTTAACTCAAGACGCTTGCCTCAAGACACTGCTCTCAAGCAGGCTGGAGACAGAAATCATGAGAGCAAGAGTGAGCGAACAGAACGTGCTTAAGAGCAATGTTCCTGAGAGAGATACAGAAACACTTCTAATCACTCTTTTCCCTTCCTTCTTACTAACAAGTGCTTCCTTGTTATATAGGCTTATGATCTTGATTGCACTTGATTGTCCAAATCTTCCCTTCTAACTTCATAAAATCTGACCCTCCTCCCAGACAGCAAATAATATTTGTTACATCCTGATCCTTAAGTTTTGTTCACTGAAAACTGTTCATCTCTAATTATCTCCAAAACCACAGTATATTCAATTAGATGATATTAATAGGATGAATCCTGAGTTAGGCATTATTTATTTGGGTGCCACTTAATAGGAGCAGGAGAGATAGCCATTGTTATAATTTGAGTAAAATCAGTAGTAACATGACACAAAGCCAAGACTACACTTAACTATTTTATGTAGTACCAGTAAACAAGAAGGTACTTTAACTTCTTTTCTGCTCTGGGGCTAGGCCCCATTTCCCTCTTTTCAATATAACACCTTCTTATTTCTTTTTTGATCCAAATGAAAGCCTGAGTCCTGATCTAATAGGTCATTAATGGGCTTCCCAGCCTATTTTAGGGCCTTATTACACATTAATTTTTGGCAGCTCCTGGAGCTCTTAATCCCTGGAGTGTCCTCACATTAACACCTTCAAGTGCTTTTCAGCACTCATTATGCAGCTCAAAGGGTGTCACCCTAGGACAGGATGATCTCTGATCTTCTACACTACCCAGCTTCTGTTCCATTAAGGTGTGGCCACTCCCCACAGATGTGCCGCCTAAACTGAAGACCTCCAGTATCCCAAAATTACACCTCCACTCATAGAGCAGGGATAGAAGTCTGTCTTGGCTCACCAGCCCCATAGCTGTAACTCACAGCTACAGCACCTAGTCTTGTCCCTGCTCACCAGGCCTCTAGTGGCAAGTCACAATTGTGCAGGTAGGAAACAGTCAGAGAAGGTGTCTAGACCAAGGGTGAGACTGCTCCAAACTCTAAGCTAGCACTGACACTGATCAACATTTGTGCAGCTCACAGTGTAAGGTGCAACAAGGCCTTTAGAACCTGGATGACAACTGCACTCCACTGGGTAGAGGTAAATATATACATTCAAGTTTTGACTATAAGGCACTGGGTTGCAGATCATTTCAGTGAGAGGAACCACAGGTCTGGGACTCCTCACTTGAAGAGTTTTACGTTAAGGGACAATGTTGGCACAAGAAGTGGATATAAATTGGCCAACAGCATATTTAGGCTGGAGATTCCAACACTTCTAACCACCAGGGGAGTGAAATCCTAGAACAGCCTCCCAGCAATAATGGTAGAAACAAAAGACCTAACACTTTTAAGAAAATAATGAAGGGAGATATACCATTTGGTTGCCTGCAGTAACAGGAAACTGGAATCAATAACCTGGGAATAACCCAGGAATTCTTTTCCAGTCCTACATTCTTAAGAGAGATCACTCCATATTCAGATGAACATAAAGGACCCTTGCTTCTCTCTAAAACTACTAATGGTTTGTAGTAACAATTGGAAAAACAAGAAGGGGAAAGAGATATGACTTTGGAAATGTGAAAAGGCTAAGACTCTTGGGTATACTCAGTTATGTCTGATGTAGCATTGATTGCGCTTAAATAGCATAGAAATAGCTCATTTTGAGATACCTCTACTGTAAATTGTGTTGAATAATTAAAAAAAAGACCTAATCTGGAGAACAGACAGATTCAGATTAATACAGGGACACCATTTACTGGTGTCTGTCTGTCTCTCTCTCGGTCAAAAATGCTCACACTATTTTGCTCTTCCTTACTTTTCATACAAGAAACATGTCAGTCAAATTATGGTATGTATGAATAGGAGCTGAGTTATAATATACAATTATACAAAACTGCCAAAATTTCAGAACAAGTCGGATAGGCAAGAAATGATAACTGCAATAGTATTCTACAATGTAGTTCCATTATTTGTCCAGACTAAAGGAAATCTGGTGGATGCAAGATATTTGGGCCTTAGTTCAGCATTTGATACAGTGACATGTGGGAAATGATTAGTTTAACTTTGGTAGGTGAGAACTAGTATAACTGTAAAATGGCTAGGAACGAAGTAAAGGGGTGATTGCAGAGGGTTGTACTGAGACTGAAATTCTTGGGCAGGAGGGACGCCACTAATGAAGGTCTTCAAGGGTCAATCTTAGGACATATTTTGTTTAATGTTTTTATTAATGACCCTCACAAAAGAAGAGGAATTCCCTGATGAAATTCACTAATGAAACAGAATTGAAAGGCATAATAAATGCAGATAAACACTGGACTATTGAGGGGAAAATGTATGACCTCAAAAACTTTAATAAGAAAAATGTGATGAAATATAATAGGACTAAGTGCAAGCTCACATAGAAGAATTTCTTCTGTAAGCTGGGAGCTCATCAGTTGGAAGCAATGGAAGAGGACAGGGACCTCTGTGTGCTTGTCAGCCACCACCCTGATGTAGCCATGAAAAGGAAATATAATAAAATATCAGGTAAGCATTTCCCGCAGAAATAGGAAAATATTAATGCTTTTGTATTAAGGCATTAGTAGGACCTCATGAAGAATATTGTGTATGTTTCCAGTTTTCCTGTTCAAGCCATGATTGCAAACTGGAACAAGTGCAAAGAAGGGTTTCTAGGATGGTTAAGGGACTAGAGAGCCTTATTTATTAAAGGAAACTGAAAATAAGTTGACTTATTCAATCTATCAAAATGAAAGCTAAAGGACAATTCTGTCAAGCAAAATAGATATAAACAGGCCATGAAGACATTTAGCCTGGAAATTATAAGGTTTCTAACTATCAGAGAAGTGGGATTCTGGAAAAGCTTTCTGGCTAGATTAGTGAAGACACAAAAATAGTACCCGTTTTAAAATGGGATTATGATGTGATTGCCTTTAAAATCAGTGGATGAGGCTTGATAACCAAAGTCCCAAGAGTAAGTTCTACCTATTTGCAAATCAAAGTCAGTACCTTAAACCACATGGGAAAGGTGCCATATCTACTTGATTCCAAGATTTCATAGACATAAGGGCTGGAAGGGACCTCGAGATCATCAAGTCCAGCCCCCTGCCCCAAGGGCAGGAAGTCAACTGGGATCAAAGGATCTCAGCAAGATAAGTATCCAAACGCTTCTTGAATGAGTCCAGAGTAGGTGCCTGCACCACTTCTGGAGGGAGCCTATTCCAGGTCTTGGGGACTTGGACAATAAAGAAATTTTTTCTTATGTCCAGCCTAAAACAGTCTTGTAGAAATTTATGATGGTTGGTCCTTGTTTTTCCTTGGAGCGCTCTGGTGAACAGACTTTCTCCCAGATCCTGATGAACACCCCTTGTGTACTTATAGGCAGCCACCAGGACCCACCACCCCTGAGCCTGTACTTTTCCGGACTGAAGAGCCCTGTGGCTCTCAGCCTCTCTTCATAAGGCCTAGTCTCTTGCCCTCGGATCATGCACATGGCTCTCCTCTGGACTCTCTCAAGCTTCTTGACATCCTTCATGAACTGTGGAGTCCAGAATTGGATGCAGTACTCTAGCTGCGGCCTCACCAAGGCTGAGTACAGTGGGAGGATGAAATCCTGAGATTTACTTGAGAAGCATCTATACATCCAAGCCAAGGTTTTGTTCTTCGGGGTTTTGTTCATCAGGTTTGTGTCTGTCCACTTACTAAGTTTATCCAAGTCAGCCTGGATCACTAGCCTGTCCTCAGGTATGGATGCTATGCCCCAAAGTTTAGTGGCATCAGCAAACTTAGCAAGTGTGCTTCTGACACCAATGTCCACATCATTGATAAAGATGTTGAAAAGAACCAGTCCAAGGACAGATCCTCTGGGGACTCCACTGGTTATGGAGTGCCATAATGACTTGCTGCCATCAACCAACATACTCTCTGGGTCCGACCTCAGAGCCAATTCCCCAGCCATCAGACTGTGGTGTAGCCAAGGCCACAGTTGGCCAATTTTTCTATGAGGAGGTCATGGGACACCAGATCAAAGGCTTTTTTTTAAGTGCAGGTATAGGACATCAATCTCTTCTCCCTTGTCCAGGTGATACATCACCTGGTCATAGAATGAGATGAGATTGGTCAGACAAGACCCACCCACGACAAACCTGTGCTGGATGTTGCCCTCAGCCAGCTTATCCAGAAGGGTCTCTTTGAAAATTTTCTTTAGACTCTTACCAGGGATTGAGGTCAAGCTGATTGGCCTGTAATTCCCAGGATCTACTTTCCACCCTTTCTTGAAGATGGGTACCACATTGGCCTCTTCCAGTCTTCAGGTACTTCACCTGACCACCACAAATATTTGAATACTTTTGTCAATGGTTGGGCTATGACGCCTGCCAGCTCCTTAAGTACCCTAGGGTGTAATCTGTCAGGACCAACTGACTTGAAGGTGTCCAGCCTCTCAAGGTGATCCTTTACTAGATCAACACTGATGCTGGGTATAAATACGCCCTTCACCCTGGCCATATCACATCATGCTAGGCAGGGTGGTCCCATTGGACTGATGAAAGACCAATACGAAGTACCCATTGAGCAGGTTGGCCTTTTTCTGGGTGTTGGTTATCACCTGTCCCATTTGGTTCAGCAGACGTCCAATGTTACCCTTGCTTTTTTCTGACTCCCTACGTATCTGGAAAAGGACTTTTTGTTATCCTTGATATGTGAAGCCAGATGGAACTTGGTTGCAGCCTTGGCTTTGATGACTTTGAATTTAAGATGAAAACACCAGCACGGAGGCAGGCAATAGGGAAAGCAGAAGTAAGGGGCAGGTGTGGGGAAAACAGGAGTGAGGAGCAAGAGGTGGGAAAAGCAAGAGTGGAAAAGCAGGCATCCTGCCCCTCATCCCTTGTCCCCCTATTGCCCCCCCCTATTTACCTCCTACTGCTGCTGCTTTCCTGCTAAGCGGGGCACAGGTGAAACCCTGGAGCCTCTCCTGCCCCATGCTGCAGAATGCAGCTCTGATGGTAACATGGGTCTGCAACACACAGATTTCTCTTTCCCTGCCCTGCTCCCGTCCCCCCACCCCATTTTAAGGGGATACAGGGAAAAGGAGCAGGGCAAGGAAGGAGAAACCCATGTGGTACAGACCCAGGTTCCCAGCACAGCTGCTTCCTGCAGCACGGAACAGGCTGGAGACCAAGGTAGCAACAACCTACAGACTTCTCCTTCCCTGCCTTGCTCCCTGCCAGCAAGGAAGGGGAAAGGAGGAGGGAGGGGAGGGGAGAAGGAATCCAGGCAGGTAGCAGAGCTGCTGCTGCTGTCCTTGCCCCAGCTGGACTCCCTGCACAGCCATTTCCAACAGCTCCCACTTGTGATGTGCAAGTCTAAGAAGAGGCTTTGTTTTCCCCACAATGTACAAGGAAAAACAATGATCTTGGAATCATGTAAATACAATGGATAAGTAGATTGAAACTTGCAATATATATCTCCGGTGTGTGTCTGGTGGCATGTCTCAGTAACTGGAGAAACCCTAACTTTTCCTCCTTACCAAAATGTGTCCTGAACATCCCAGGGGTGTATCTCTGTAAGCAGGGAAACTAAAGCAAGACCTTCATGGGCTTAAGGAGCCTGATTCTGTGGGAGAGTTCCCGGGTTGCATAGGACTGGATCACTTGAGCCCCTGGAGCTCCTGCCAGGGGCAGCTGGAAAGTGTGTGCAGCTTTGGGTTATTGGCACTTCTGCACCATAAATTAGACATCTATAGCAGGCCTTGGGGTCTGCCACCCCAGCATCTGGTACCCTCCTGTGATGCAACCCTCCTACCAGCTCTTTCCCAGCCCCACCTTACCTCCAGCATCTTGCCTACCAAAACTTCAATGTTAACTAGGGGAGGCAGTCCCTAGGGCCAGGGCTAATCTGGCTGGTTCCCTTGACAGTCAGCTCTGCCTTCATGGCTAAGTCCACCCCACCTGGTCAGTGCTCCCCCACCTCAAGTGCTTCCCCTTTAAGGGAATACTCCCTCAGTCTTCTGAGTGCCTGTCAGGGCATCAGCTGTCCAAGCCTTGGCCCTCTTTTCCTCTGGCTGCACCCTCAGCCTTGGTCCACTAAGACCCCAGCTCCCAGGCATCAGCCCTGACTTGGCAGCACCCCTCTCCCCCAGGCTCCTTCTTTCACCCTGCCAGCCTCAGCCCCTCCATCTTGGGACCAGCTTCTGTCACTGATAGCGGAGAGTGCCACCCAAGCACGCCCACCCATGGTCTCCTCCTTCCCTGTAGCAACAATTTGATCTAATGTTCAAAACATTTCAACACAAAAGAGCAACTTAACTGGTTCTAACTTAAACATAAACCCATCTGGGACATAGGGGCTCGAGTTCTGCTTCTCAGCTTCCATCCTTCCTACCCCCAAGTACCTCTCAAGCTGGCTTGGCTCTTTGCTGCAGCCAGCTTTCTTCTGGGAGCTCCCTGTCCTCTCACAGCCAGGGCTAGACTGCCTCTCACATGGCCAGGGACTCGGCTTATACGCCCAAACTCAGCCTTCTTCCTGTCATATGACCAGACCTCCTGCACCCAGAGGTGAGGTTTAGCTAATTACATCATAAACTGTCTGGCCTTTTTAGTCCCTGGCTCAGTCCACATGCACACCTACTTCCTGGCATTTCTAACCCTGTGTTTCCTGCCCTCCTGCACCTTCCCAGTAACATGACAGGAGTCCATGTTACAACATCCACTGCTAAATAATGGCACAAATTGATACCACATTCATCATGGCCACATATTTTGGGCATTTGCAACACAACAAAGGGTGTGGACATCTGTTTGTTTGGTGTTTGTGCCACCATAAAAAAATTCATAGGTGACAAAAAGTGGCATCTGGTTCCACCCTAAAATAGGACAGGATCGGAGTAAAACTGGAGTAACTGAGTCTTGAGAGATTTCTATATATGATGAAGTTTGGGATTGCAGGTCTCTTGTTATTTTTGTGACTAGCATTGGGTAAATACAGTACTGTAATTCTGGGTTACTGTTCTTTCTTTAACTTTGTGTAGGCAATTTTGATATTGTTATAGATCCCACCTGATGTTTGCAACTCAAGTGCAACAATTGCTAATTGATAATTTTTTTGTAAATGAGCAATACATTTGCATTAAAGTCCATTCCACAAACACCACAGGGGGCACAATTTAAAAAGCTTTCCTGATATTACAGCATACTGCTATAAATGACTGAAAATAACTATCTTCATAAACCGTTCAAGAAGGACTCTCTCATCTCTCCAGCTATCAACCTCCTATTGTTTTCCTGTTCCTCTCACTCAGAATTCATTCTATAATAACATCTTTAGTGTTTTCCTATTTCTGTTCTTTCTGGAGACCTTCATTAGTTTTATCCAGAGAAATCCATATGGTCTGAACTACTTGGTAAGATTCATTTAATTTTATTTTTAAATGAAATTTCAGCTCTGAAGCTGGTCAAAAAATGCAGTTTTTGTAATAATGTTCATTAAAATACAGTCTCATTTTTAATCTTGAAATGTTTTGACCATCTGTACACCTGGTTGAAAAACAGGATGAAGTTTTCAGTTTTAATTCAAAACTGAAGTTGCTTTTAGTCAACATTCTGATTTAAAATCTTACAAAAACTGTAAAAATTTCAACCAGATGTAATGAAATGAAAAGTTAAGGTCTCAACAACAGAACTCCTATCTCACAGAGAATTTAAGAGCCCATTGCACCCATCAAAAGTTAGCATATTTTCTCAGCTATAGCATGCCTTGGAATATAATATACACCCTTATTTTGAAAGGCAAAATGAAGGAAAAAGATCTTACTTCTGGTAACTGAGTAGCAGCAGTTAGGGAGCCAAGCCTGCTCCTGAGCCTGCTGCCGGCCCTATGCACCAACCTCGTGTGCCAGCCTGATCTAGCACACCAGTTCTGGGGCCGCACATTGAGACAAATCCCATGTGCCAGGTCCAGGGTTGCACATTGGGTCTACCCACAAACTGACCCCAGACACTGGGCCATGTCAGCCAGCCAGGGGGCTTCTTATGGGTCCAGAAATTTGGTAACAAGGGAACAGTAGCAGCATTAATTGCCATGACTCCCAGAATATATTACATACTCCATCGGTGCGTTTCAGGTTTGGGGAAGTGAGGGTTATATGCATGAAAACATGGTAATAAATTCAAAAGTTGTCCATGAAAATGATTGATTGTCAAATAGTTAAAACTAAGAAGGTAAGCTGAAGCTTTATTATAACATATCTGTGCATAAAGACAAGATAAAAAAAGTTGTGAGCCCTAATTCAGTCTTTACAATCTGGTATCACAAGTAAAAACTTGTAAAATAAATTGAGTAGACAGACGGGCATGTGAGTATTATCACTGGTAGGCTATGGAAAACAATTTATAAAAAGGAAAGAAGGATGGTACTTTCATCATATTCCTTTCTATTCTGCCCAACACAAAAGTAATCCTGTTTTTTAGAGTCTTCCTCCACATCAGAGCTGTTCCATACCTATAATATTTCATCATTTATCTCTGAACTCAACCTAAATATCCAGTTTATTTACACTGGTCATGTCACATTTGGATTTTCAAAATTTGCCACAGGTGGTTTGACACAGAAGTATTCAGAAGTTACAACCATCTCTCTGTATATGAACTTGTGCATGCAAACTTCAACTGGTTCTTGCAAAAGCCTCCTAAAGGTAAAAATCCCATATCTTCCCTCCCTAACTAAACATAACAATAATTAGCAGTCAACATTAACATAATGCAGACTTTCAAAAATGTATAGACAACCTTCTTATTATTCATATAATCACTGAAATGTATTGTTTTACCCTATTGTGCATGTTGCTGATCTCCCTTGAGCACCATCACTGACAGGTAGCTGTAAGTCAATTATTTCTCATGTCATGTCTGGAGGTTCAGCCATTTCCACCAGCTGTTTGTAGATTGTTTGAGACCTTCTTGAATAAAACAGCTACATCAATGCTCATTTCCTGCATTTCTGCAATAGGCAAAAGTGTTAGCCATTTCTTTATAGAACGTGTCTATTTTCACGATCCACAAACACCTCTTACAACATCATCACTATTTGCCAGCATTTCACATTGTAGTAACATGCAGCAGCATTGCTGTGAACTACACAGGAACCATATAATCATACAATGGTTTCTGTTTTGCCTCTCTCTGTCTGAATATCTGTGCATGGGTTGATCTATAATTTTGAAAAGGGGAGTGCAGATGGTGAGATGCATCATCACATACAAAACAACACATATTTCTCTCTAGTTAAAAATAATCTAGAAGCTTTACTAATCTGCTAGGGGCCTGGGGCTCTATTATTTGGTTTAAGATTGAAACAAAAATATATATAACTTCAGTGCAATGAGTTAAAAATGATCTTCAGGGCTATGAAATAGGAGCTTCATTACCAAGAACAGCTAATAGCAGAACTGCAGAACAAAGGATAGCTTGATTTGTGAAACATCAAGAATATTAAAAAGAAGAGAAGGTGGAGAGTTTAGAAGAGATGAGGAAAATTATAATGAGCCATGTAGTCAGTGGGCTCCCTCAGCACTGTCTAACTAGAAATGCTGCTGCCACTGCCAAGGATTTGGTTTAAACTTTGGGTAGATCAGGAATCAAAGGGAAGTGCAAGTTCATCCCCATGGATCTTCCCCAGATCTGTGTCCCCAGTTATTCTGACTTTGTGGCTAAGTACAGACAGTCAAAAAGCCTGAGACTGAATTGATTCAATCTTTGCAAGTTAGTCTAAGCTGCATAGATTGAACCAATAAGCAAGTGAACAGCATTCACTTTTAATTCCAGAAATGCAGCCAAATGCCTGCAGTAGCCCGGGCCAGAAGGTGAAGGGGCACTAGAGTGTGCTTTCCTGCTTGGCTGGATCAGACAGCTCTGGCCAAGCCTAGCTCACCTACCCTGTGAGAGGGGGTTTGTGGGGGTGATGTGCAAAGCATCCTGGGATACTGGGGGACTGTGAGTTAGTTGAATCTGGACAAAATCTGTGATAGAAGTTCAATAAACTAATTTAACCTAAATCAGTTATGTCTGATGCTACATCCATCCAGGTTTATTTTCAGCCATTTTGAAAGCCGTTTATGTGCACTGAACTTCTGTTATGTTACAGATTTGAACCAGTTTCCAATCACTTATATCAGTTTATGTGGGATACTGGGGGACTGTGAGTTAGTTGAATCTGGACAAAATCTGTGATAGAAGTTCAATAAACTAATTTAACCTAAATCAGTTATGTCTGATGCTACATCCATCCAGGTTTATTTTCAGCCATTTTGAAAGCCGTTTATGTGCACTGAACTTCTGTTATGTTACAGATTTGAACCAGTTTCCAATCACTTATATCAGTTTATGTGCAATTCCTGTCCCAGTGCAGGCATTTAGTTTTCAGTTTTCTGTTGATCAAAATACCAGTAGTTGATGACCCATGCTTCATTGCTGCTGTTTGATAACTAACAATACTAAATGCTGGTCAGTATCCGACTCCACAGCCTTCTCTAGTATGTAGTTTATTTGCTTTTTATTTTGACTTTTTTTTCACCAGTACACTTGTTTGGGTACAATGGGAACTAGCCGGGACATCCACTACATCTCTCCAAATTGTTTACACTCATGCCAACTGAAAGACAGCACACTTTCAGACATTACCATAGCTAGGAAAAATGGATTAGTTGTGCATGATTACCTATTTTGCTACAGTGTTTCTGGTAAGATTATCTCAGGAAAATAAAAATAAGTGCATCATTTTCTTGAGCCAATGTAAACCAAGTTATTCCTGTTTTGCAGCATGCTGCAATGTTGTCCAAAATCAGTAATCCCAAATAGTTCAACAAAGCTGTTTCATTCAGTGTCTGTGTTCTAATAAATCAGCCCGGCTTAACATATCAGAACAACTGTTTCTAAATTAAGAGAGCTGCTTAAAGATGCAGTTCCCACAGAGTCGATTTCTGAAAAAGGGCCTGGTAATATTTCTAATGTTTCGAATTTGTTGTTTACAGCTGTCATAGTATTTAGTAGATTAATTGCAAATTTGTTGCTGTACATTTTTTAAAATTCTTGTAGAGCATAGAAAACTCAAGACCTGCAGTCATATGTGTGATGAATGATTTAAAATATTGTCAAAAAGCAAGAGGTTCCCTTCTTTAAACAATAATGACCCTCACACACCTGAAAAAGGTGGGAAAACAGGCAATTTATAAGCATTAGGTCAGATCCACAGTTAGTGAATTATATAGCTCATGCTCTAGCTCTTTAAAAAAAAAAGCCCTTAGTGATGATACAGGAAAGGTTAGTGCATGTATAAATTATATAAGAATCTATGGAAAAAATGAAGACATCAAGAATACCTGTTATGATGATTTAGTATCATTTTATACCCCATCAACAGCATGATAAACAGTGAAATAAATTTCACCCCATCATGCAAGTAAAATTACATTAGCAAAATAACAGATGCCATGATAGATACCTTCATGCAAACATTCTTATAACTTTTCTGAAGTAAATCAGATAAAAAAAAAGTTGTGTCAAAAATATTTTAGCCTTATATACTAAATCCAGCTATCCTCACTTAATCAAACCTCTCACTATCAGCATTTATATCCCATAAATGGACAAGTCATTCCAGGCAATTAAAATACAGTATCCCAGCCCCGAAATGTTTGCAGTTTAAATGTGACATTGCATGTTACACTTAGACTGTACTAAATCTGTAGAAGGATAAGCATTGTTAAAGTCAGAATATGCTGTGAGCAGTCACACATTAAAGGTTAATAATGTTTCTTGACTGTACTGCTCTAACTGATGAGCAGGTGCTGCTGAGTAGA
>NW_017728918.1:32145239-32158668 GCF_001723895.1 Crocodylus porosus | reverse complement strand
TATCTGAAAAAGGACTTGTTATTGTCCTTAATACTCAAAGCTAGTTGGAGTTCAGTTGCAGCCTTGGCTTTCCTGGTTTGCTCCCTGCAGGACTGGACCTGTGCAGAATATTCCTCCTTGGAGGTGAATCCCACCCTCCAACCTTTGTGGACACCTGGGCTCTATCCCTGCTTTGGGTAGGGAGGGGCTAGAAGCAATGCATCCTGGGATGCTGGAGAACTGCAAATTTCTCTTTTTATCTCTGTGGAGGAGACTGAAGTTACTCTAACATGAGCTAGATAGCACAGCCAAGAATTAACCCTCATCAGAAGCAGCATAACTTTGCAACACTCAGAGGGCACTTAGCATGAGTTAAAAAGCTTTAATCTGTGGACACTTACATTTTAAGTGCCATTTGTATTGACTAATTGTAATGTGTAACTTCACTCTAAGGCTAAATCCAGGTTTCCAGGCATGGTAAATTTGCCATTTCTGGAAGTAGTGCCTTCAAGTACACTTGGCCACCAGAGGTAGGATGCCTCCTCAACCAAAAGCAGTGTAGCACTGCTTTCATTTGGCACTTCACACTTTCAAGAGGGCTACACTTAGCACTACTGAGCCCAAACTAATTACCTGACTCATAATGCTAGGCAGATAGAGTTACATAGCTTCTGGTTTAGGAGGCAGCCAGTCTAGAATAATGCAGAATGCTTGCGGGTGCCACTGCAGGGCACAGTACATTTACCATACAGACATGGCTTTGATTTATGTTCATGTTTACTTTATCAACTGGCTATACTAAAGCCATGTGACTTATGTGGGGTACATAAATTTAAACATATAGGTCTTTGCAGCATCAGTGCTTACAGCCTCTGTATTGCAATCAGGGTATAAAAAAAATTGGGATTTCAAATAGCTTGCCAGGTATATGGATCTTGGTCACAGATTTGTGTCTTAATTTAAGACATAGAATGAAGCTAGCCATAGGCAACTGGGAGGCATCAATCATCCATGATGCTAGCCCAGCCAACTTCCATTGGGATGATGGGATTTTGACCTCAGTAAGTCTAGCCATGCCACAAGAAACCCAGATTTGCAAGATTTTCATAGTACACAGGTAAAGCCTCTTCTGATTGGCTGTCTTCCCAATAAGCAGCCAATCAGGGCTGCTGCCCCAACTAACTTGAGATGAAGAAGCTTCTTAATCAGGAGAAAAAGAGCAGTCAGTTCCATTGTCATGAAAGCAAGGGAGAAACGGAAAGAGCCTGGCATCTCAGAGTGGCTGTTTCCCCACCTCTTCTCCCCTCTTGTAAAATATAGCTTTTTCCCCCATCTTCCCTCAAACAACAACACAGCCTGGGAAGGGAGAGAAGAAAATCCCTGTTGGGACTGTTTTCCTGTCAAAGCTAAGGGATTGATGGCTAGAAAATGGTATTTAGAGGTTTGTTTTTGGGAACTGACTTACACGTAAAGTAGATATTGCACTAGAACAATGGTCCAGGGCAATGGCAAGGGTTAACTGATTTCTAAAAGCCTGTTTGCAACAAAGTTTCCTTCAAGACCTACTGTGTTTCAAGCCAGCAGACACACTGGCTGGGAAATTTAAGACATGTACCACACTTCTCCATAATATGAGATAAGGTGGCATTAGGTCACTGTGCCAAACTACAGAGGCTTTGGGATTTCTGGCTTTGGTAAACAGACCAAATAAGGAGGCCTGGTAAAATCCCAAATTAACATATGTGTGCATGTGATGGGTTTGTGAAACAACGGAATATGCTGACAGGCCAGAATGTGAACAGTGTAACAACCACAGAGAGACCAATTGCTGATGCCCAGAGATGAAGAGTCATCACAGGGGGAGAAAGAATACAAAAGGAGGCATTTCAGAGCATCAAAGGTTCCCCAAGAGGGGAACCTGAGGCCACCATGGACAGAGGGCACACCACCAGCCTGTCTCACCCACCCAGCTGGGGGGAAGAGAGGAGGCCCTTGGCCTTTAACCTCCAGGCTGCTGATATCTGACATTCAAGAAAGAACCTTAGGGTGAAGTTTGTGTATTAGACAGACTTACCCTGCTCTGTATTGTGTATTAGACAGACTGACTTGCTCTGTGGCAGCTCTAGGACCGGTGGATATAGAATTATTTGCATTATTCTTCCCTGCTATCACTGTGTATCAATAAAATTTGCCTATTACTAAATGGAGAGGTTGTAGTCAGTCTGAGGGTTTGGGTGTGCCTAGAACAAGGTATCTGGGTCATAAATCCAGTGTCAGCAGGGATGAGTCATAGGGTTATTGGAAAATAAGGTTGAAGGGACCTCACAAGATCATCTAGTCCAGCTGCCTGTTCAAGGTTGTAGTATCCCTGATTAAATCAACTGAGCCAAGTATACATCCAGCCTGCTCTTGAAAATTTCCGGGGATGAAGATTTCACAATTTATCTAGGTAGCCTGTTCCAATGCTTAACCACCCTCAGTCAGAAATCTTAATATCTACCCTAAATTTCCTGTGCTGTATCTTGAGGCCATAGTTTCTAATCTTGTCCTCTACAGCCACAGAGGAAAGCTCATCTCCATCCACTCTATAATCAACCTTCAGGTATCTGAAAACTGGTATTAAATCCCTGATCAATCTTCTGTCCTCCAGATTAAATAACCCTACTTCTATCAGCCTTTCCTCATAAGTCATGCTTCCCACACCTCTTATCATTTTTTTTGCTCTCTGCTGGACTCTTTCTAATCTGTCCACATCCTTCTTGAAGTGTAGGGTACAAAACTGGACTCTAGCCTTACCAGTGCTGAATGGAGTGGAAAAATCACTTCCCTTCATTTGCAAGCGACACTCTTGTAGTTAATACAATCTAAGATGCTGTTGGCCTATTTTATAACAAGAGCACACTGTTGTCTCATATGCATCTTATGGTCCACTGTAACTCCCAGGTCCTTCTGTGCAATAGTACAACCTAGACAGTTATTCCCCAGTCTAAATTTGTGCATATAATTATGCTGTCCGAAGTTCAGGACTCTGCACTTCCCCTTGGTGAATTTCATCTAATTGATTGCAGACTATTCTTCCAATCTATCCATGCCTTCCAGAGTGTTCAAAACTCTACCCAACCTTGTGTCATCCACAAATTTGGTAAGTGTGCACTCAATCCCATCACCCAAATTATTAATAAAGATGTTTTTTAAAAAGACCCAGGATGGACTCCTGGGGAACCCCACTTAATACGTCCTCCTAGCCAGACATTGAAACATTGATTACTATTAATTGAGCATCCATCTGGTTATGTTCCCACCCTACAATATTTGCATCTAGTTTGCATTTTCTTTCTAAAAGTCATGAAGATCTTTAGAGGTACCCCCCCATGCTTCACTCCTGGCAGACAGCAGGACAGATAGGTTGGGAACAGCTGTAAGAAGCTGGGCAATGAAGATCTATTGTATGGCTGCAGTCATGTAGGAGGGCAACAGCTGTGATGGATAGGGATAAAACATCAGTTAATTTGGAGCTGGAGTGAAAAGGTAGCAGTGTGACTACATCTGCAAGACATTGGAGGTCGGAGGATTAGCATGGTAACAGTATAATTGGTGCTGTTGGTCAGTCATGCTAAGTAGCCTGCATGTAGCACTATGTAGATGTAGCTATACCTCTACCTGCAGAGGAGGCAGTATACAAAGAACAGCATAATGTTATTGAGGGTGCCTCTGCTCTGTCCAGAAAATCTGCAGCCTAGCCATGGCCTGAAAGGAGAGGGAGAAGTGGACGGGATTAACTCAGTATCAAGACATAACCAACAATACCTTTATTTAGTGTTTTTAAGTTCGTTTTTGGGGGAAGAGGGCAGCTGATTCATGATCTTTTAATTTTTGTGGTTGGCAATACTAAAAACTTTGGAAATCATTGAGATAGAGAATACATATTACAGAACAAAGATAATGCAACTTTAATATAGCTATTAGTGTAAATATCTTGTTGGCTATAATATTGTTCCAAGTATAACAAGGAAAGTTAAAACTCTTTGGGAATTTGTCCTAGGTTAGGTTGTCATGATTAGGAACTTCTATTACATTATAACAACATGTAATTTATAATACTTTATTCTAGTGGACGAGTGTTGGACAGTTTATTTGTTAATGGTATAGAATCTATCCATCTCATAGTATATTTGATGATATTTACTTGACTTATGAACTGATAGATGGGTCACATTTTTAATACTAAAATCATTTTAAAAATCTATAATTTCTAGTTTATCTGAAATGGAAAATACAGTACTCATCTGTCATTTGCTAATCTAACTTTCTGTTGCTGTCACAGTACTGAAACAGCATGTGCTCACAAAAAAGAATGCCCATTTACTGATATCTGCAGTGAAGTTACATAAGATGCAATTCAGAAACTGGTGAGAAATGGTGTGATTCCTTTACAAAGAGAGGTCCTCTTGGTGTTCAAAGCTTTGCAAAGCCATAATATCAAGTGAAGTGATGAAACTCTTAGCAATTAAAGACAATCCTAGGCCTTAAGTCCATAAATCTGTCATTAGAAATAGCCAAATTAATGAACTAAAACTCTTTAGGTTTCAGGTGCATCGATGCAGAAAAATGAGTGGTTGTTCTTCAAGCCACCATTGAATAAATGGATTACAGGTTCAAATGGATAAACCAACCACCAACCACAATGTGTCACATCTTTACTCTGGTTTAATACTTAAAAAAATTAGCCATTACTAAATTTTCTTACCAGGCGCTGAATGAGGAGGAAATGGAGAATTCCTCCTGTCACTTCCTGCCTTTAAAATAAAATCGTCAATGATGTAAAATAAAATAATACGTTACAAAAGCATATTTAAAAATTTCTTAATATGGTTGGTTGAGTTTTTTTTCAACAAAAATTTTTTTTTCACTGAAAAATGTACATTTGTCAAAAGTGAAAGCCTTTTGTAAAAGCATATCTGTTTCTACATTGGGTCCAGGATGAAACCTCTGGTCTCAGTGAATGAATGCCACAATAACCAAGAACTGAATGCTCATATGTGAGACTTAGATTTAAGTTCCTGCTTCTCCTGCAACATTTCTAATTAAACTGTTATTAAATGTACAAGTGTAATGCCACTGATTGTGAAACTGAAGGTGCAGTCCCTCTCTAGCCCAGTGATACTTAATGATCCCCAAATGTAGAATAGCTCCAACAGATCTAGAGATAACTATCCTGGAATAGCCAATGGCTCAATTGTAGATAAGGGGGACCCATGTTTGAGCCCCTTCTCCAATCAGGTAAAGTAGAGATTTGACCCTGAGTCTGCCCACAGTCCTGCTGTGTAATCTAATCCACAAGTTACAGGCTATCCTGGGGTCTCAGTCTCAATCACTTCTGTTGGAACCGTTCCATTATTATAAATAAATATTCACTGAACCATAGATAGAGACAAACAGAGAGAGCTGAATGAGTCTTTTCCTGCTGCTTTCATCAAGTAATTGAAAGGTCTTGAGTTCACCCTGATTCTGAATAGACAAGAAAAAATGAAATTAGAATTTTTAGCGAATCTTGACATATATTATTTGCCTAGACAGTCAGTCTCTGTTGTCACTCATATTCTCAGACTGGTGGTGCCAATGAAATATTAATTTACATTAAAGGGGGCATGCCTATATGAGGCATTTACTGCAGAATAGACTAATTTGCTCTGCAGTAAACATCACACATCTATACATGCTGGCTAGCTGCGCTCTAGAGCACGCTTGTGCCCCAGCCAGCCCCTCCACAGCACACTGAGCCCCGGGCTTGCAAGCCTATGCATGAGACCTCCCGCCAGCCAGCACTGCTCTGGCCCAGCTCAATGTGCTGCGGTCCTGGGCAGTCATTCAAACAGTGCACCCGGGAGCAATAAACTTGCTTCACATCAACTGCACATTTGGACAAGCCCAGGAAGGAAAAACTATACTTATGGGAATGTGGAATTCAGACATACTACAACCCTGAGAGAAACAAGAACTATTAAAATAACCTGTAAGAAAGCAAGGAGGGTGCAGAAGGATTAATTTTTCAATTTGCTTTCCTTGAGCATGAAATAAGAATCTGAAAATTAGGCTTACTATATTTTCTCATTAGATAAGCACAGTGGAAATGTTAGCCATTTGTTGACAAGTGATCAAGATTTTTTTCTCCCAATCTGGTGTGAATCTTAAATCAGTTTAATATCTGATTGTTTTGTCATGGAGACTGTAGCTCCTGTTTAATTTCCTTGGATTTCTAAAAGAGAAATAACTTCTACTGGCACCATTTAATTCTGTTTTGAAACCATAATGGAGTTTCATTGAAACCAGCTTGCCGTTATAACCTTATATTGTAGTGGTTCCATAATAGCATCATCAAAAAGGTCTTTATAGACTTTCTATGTAATAGTTTTCCCATAATAACTTCACATCTCTGACTACATTGTAATGATTTCATCATGGGGTCAGAGACTAGCACCAAATTCCTTCTGCCATTGAAATCTTACAATACATCATTATACCCTCAGTCACTGTGGCATTGTTAGGGGGGCTCCACTGGATAACAATGAAACCATTTCCTTATAATATATTAATCTTAAATAACAATATCACACTAATGATATAGTCCAGAGGTTAGGCAAGAGCAAACCATAACCTTACTCATTTCAGTGTTTCAGTATAGCATTTGATTCAGGGGGTTGTGGGTTTGCAGTATGGCCACTGAAGTGCCTTCCTTCATTATGTAATGAAAGTAAATCATGGCTAGGTAAGCCAGAGGAATATGAAATTAAAAAACTAAAAATAGAAAAGGGGACACTTTACCATTGCTGGACTCCATTCATGAAAAACCAAACAAACCACATGCTTCATTCCTGTTCAACAATCCCACTGACTGGGAAAATTTAAGCATATGATCAAATGCTTTGCTGAATTAGGATGAATTTAAAGCACCTCCTTTGCTGAATTGGCACCCAAGTGTTTCCCGGCTCCAAGTGTCTCAGAGTCAAAGCCTATAAAGGCTTCAATGGGAATTAAGGGCACTCCTCATTTCACGGGGGGAGTCGGGGAGGCTATCAGCCCTCTGCAGACTTCTCATCGTATCTCCCACTTCTCTTTAGGAATGAATTGTTTTGTGCATCCTGCTTTGTTCTGGCTGCACAAAAACTACCAATACAATGTGTTTAATGACATTGTCCATTCCCTCTGGCTTATCCTTACAGGCTGTATTTTGCCAAACCCCTGAAAAATCTTGCCACTCTAAATCTCAGATCATAATGGCCTCCTATTAATAGGGCCTCCATAGACCTGTACCTTACACGACTGAAATCACAGATTGTAATGGTTCTGTAATCACATCAAATCACAGTTTCTCCACAGATGGATGATCCCAAGGCAGCCACTGCTTTTGCACTAAGCAGCTGCTGCTTTTATATCACTATGCGAGGAAGAGGATAGTGAGTATCTTACAAATGAAGAAAACTCATTTAAGTTCCCAAATAGGAATGCACTAAGTCAGATGCAAAATCGTTGGTGCTGCCTTTGCACTTTGGACAAAAAGTGAAGGAAAGCTTACAAACACTAAGCAGCAGTCTGGAGCAGTCTCCCTGACTTGATATTTCCTCATCTTCTCCTGATTCGGTGACTGAGAACCAAGAAAAGACATGCACAAATAGCCCGCTCTTCATTGCCTCTCTCTATCTTCTTGTAGATGAATATAAAATAAAGACATGGTAATGGAAGCCAATGAAAAGACTCTATTGCCTCCATTTAATTATTGTAGCCATTCTGCATGTTAGCATTGTTCCAGTACTGGCTACAGTAATGGAGACCCCTCCAAAATAAGTAGATAATTGGGATCTGGCAAAGAAAGCAGTGATCCATATAGGGCCTGTGTAAGTACTGTACCTCATTTTTTGATTCAGCAGTCAGACAGAAAAAGAGAAAAACAAACAGTTTGGATCAACCCCAAGTTTTATTTTTTCTCTGGGTGTTCTGGGTGGTGGTAATCTCATTCTGCCTTCTTCACATTAGTCCAATTTGTTAAAAAAAAATACTGAAGAAGGTATTAGAATACACATGAACCATATCCCAGGATGGAATTAAACCTGAATTTCCCACATCATGTGCAAGTTCCTTTACTGAGCTGTTGAGCAAAGGGTGCTTTTACTCAGTTTTGTGAATCAAGCCCAGAATTTTTTCCACAATTCCCAACAAATGTCTATTATATTCATGAAGCTGCTATTTCATGAATAATAGCACACCACACATTTTGGCAAATTTCCTATTTGCTGTAGAAGAGCCTGCTGAGCTCTAATCCATACAATAATGAGCCTTAGTGAGAAAGCAAATAGTTAACATGGGACAAGTTTCTCTTTCTCAAATGTATACTTAATTTTCACTCACACGTCTGTGACATTTAGATCCTGAATTTAAAATTCTAAATAACAGCAATTATGGCATTTCTTCTCTGCATTTATGCATAGCCATAGAATGCAAGCTGAAATTCCTCCTTCTCTCTTTTTCAAGCTACATACTTCCTGACAATATTTTTACTTCATTTACCAAGGACAATAAGTCACACTTACCTCTCTTTACATGTACACACTGAAAAAGCAAAACTAATATTTTCTTTATGGTTTAATATAATCTGCTGGGCCATTTTAAAAAGATTATTTTGGAGAAATTGTATGTAAATCCATAAAATAAACAAACTCTCCTTTTATGAGCTCCAGACAAATAACCTGAAAATAATCCCATGAAGATTTTATTGACAGAGCTGAGAACCTGTCTCAAAAGTCCTCACATGAGCACCTTCAGGGCTTAGTTTCAAATGCCTTTCTGTACAGTATTCACCATTAAATCTTTTATTAAATAACAATAACCTTAACTCTGCTCATATACATCTCAATTGCCCTCTAAGGTTGGAAAATATGTATTAATGACAAATATTGTATCATCGCCATCTGAACCAGGTCTCCCTTGTCAATTCCACCAGAAATCTAGTGATGGATTCTATAAATCCTATATATTTTGTGGTTTATGCCTGTAAATATCAATATTTAAACCCTGTCTATCCTGCCTTGTACAATTATGGAGGCATTGCCAAGCTAAGAAGGTACAGCAGTTGAAGACTACGGCAATCAACATTTCTATAAAATACAATTATAATTCTGAGAATATTTGCTTACAGCAAATATCCCTTCTTCAACTTTATGCACACTAGACTTTATTGCTGTGTATTGATAACAACAACCCCCCAAAATAGTTCACATAGATAGTCTTATGTCTACAGTACTAAAACTGAGAAGAGTTTCAGTTTCTGGATCTGCCACAAATTTTCTGTGTGAACCTGTGTAAGTCAGTTACTCTCTCTTTACCTCAGCTTCCCATCATTAAAATGGGGATAATAATATTCTTTTTTCCCCAGTCCTTTGCCTGCCTTGTCTACCAAGACTGGAATTTTTTGGGGGGACAAACAATATCCTTTAATATGCATTTGTAGAGCACCTCCTGCAATGGGACTCCCAACATGTCTCAGCCTGTATTATCATCAGCAATAATAAATAATGAATAACTTGTGTCTCATAATTTTCTAAAATCCAGAATGAATATTATTACTTGCCACCCACATCCTACATCCTTTTTGCACAATGTAAAACTGTCCCTTGATTTAAAAATGTATTAATTCCTCTACATTTTATGTATGGTGAGCATGTTACTGTGAAAAACAGCTTTTGTTGCTCTTTGACTTATTTAGCTATTTGTTGCACGTGTTATGTTAAAATGATCAAGGCCATAACCCCTTTCCCCTCCACCCACCCCAATTTTTTACCAAAGTTAACCTATGAATTACAATGAAAATAAAATTCATAGTAAAGGAGATTTCCAATTAATTACCCAAATCATTGTTTACAGCCTTGATTGGCTTGGCAAATCAGTTAAGTGGAAAGAGATTTTTCACTATAAAAAGCCATTATACCCACAATGTAGAGAAAATGTTATGAGCAAATCCTTGTAATCTTGCATTTAGTTGACAGTTCTGAACAATGCCTTTTTTTGTACAGATTCTCAGTCTAGGTCTGGGCACTAAAAACAGCTTCCTTTCTTTAGGGCTAGATGAAAAGGAGCTTGTAAAACTTTTTTTATGCTTCAAGACAGGGTCAAGGTTTGGAAAAGTTTGAGTACCATAAGAAACTCCCACAGGAGAAGATACAAAGACCATTCAACACTCTTCAATCCTTATTGTATTGATGGCATCAGGCTACCCAGTTAGAGTAGCTGAGCCAAGATGGAAGTAACTATCGTTAGTTTCTAAGTGGGTCGCACCCAATGAAGTTTTAATCAGCCCTTCAAGCAGTTTTTTTAAAGAGATCTTGAAGGAAAGAATTAAAAATAAAAAGGCAAAGAAAAATAACAAAAAAATATCCAGCCAAAAATATCCAGCTTTTTCCAGCTAAAATTCTGTCACAGGGCATCCATTCTGTATAACACTAACATACAGTGACATGCAGATGCAGTTTTTTTGCTACTTATGCCTTATTTTACATTTCTGTTTTAATTACAGTATTTTTCCTCATATAGCACACCACCAAATATAATGCATACCCCATTTTGTGAAGGCCTCAAGATGAAAAAAAGATTTTACCTTAAAGTATGGATAAGTATCTGGGGTCTCTAGGGCTAAGAGGCAGCACACAGAGGCTGGCAGTTATGCCCTGGGGATGGGGAATTTAGAGCTAGGAACCATGTAGGGCCCAGGAGCTGCGCACTGGCCCCAATGCCATCACAGGACCAAAGCAGAGCACTCACAGACTGAAGCGGCGCACTCACGGGCAGCTACTCCTTAGAGGGAGCATTGATGCCATGCACCAGGGCTAAGTCCAGCCATACAAGTGCTGGGTCTGGAGCTGGGCAGCAGGCTCAAAACAGCTAGCACTAGGACTGGAGCCACATGCCAGGTAAAACCTACCACATGGCCCCAGAGCCAGCATGTGGTACTTGACTCAACACGCTGGTTCCAACCCAGCACATGCTTCTGGGCTACACCTGCACAAGCTCTCCCCAGACTACAGGCTGTGTGCCCCCACACACTGTGCCACTAACCGCCCCACCCCTGGCATGCCATGTGGGCACCTGCCTGATGCACATCACATTATGCAGGGGCCCATGTCACCCCCTGGGACAGAGACAGAGAACAGAAGCTGGAAGAGGAAGGGGGAAGTCCAGAGATCCAAGTGACAGCAGCCATTGCAAACAGCAGCATAATGTGGATGAAGAAGCACAAAATACTCCATGCTTTGTACTGAGAATAAGGAGCTCCAAGCAGTCAATTGGATGATTTGGGGTAAATGGTTTTCAAGGTAACATGCAAGGGTCAGGTACAAATGGCATGCTGATAAAGAGACTGGGTCAGAGGAAAGATGTTCCTTTCTAGCTACAGGACAAGAAGTAGCGGTGTAGTGTCCTACATGGAGATTACAGCTGTGTGCTTAACTGCTACTTTTACCATCTCCGTGCAAAACAAGCAAGATTTCAGACCATATGATTTCTCTACCAAGAGGAAATTGCCAAAAAAAGTCTAAAATAGCCCTCTCTCTTACCACCAAGGTACAGACAACCATGCTTTTATGAGAACTTGTTTTTTCCATGGGAACGTACCAAACAACATCAGTAGTTTGTATTTTCTCTCTGAAGGCTGGGAAGTGAAACACCAAAGCTCCCCTCTAATTCTTTGTATATCCAGGACAAAGAATTGAGTCAGGGATTACTAGATATGCCGAAGTGACCTAGGAGCACAAATCAATAGACTTCCAATGAAATTCGTGTTCAGTGTCCAGATCCGAAAGAGCGTTTGGGCACCTAAAGTACAATTTGGGTAATGTTTAGGTACCCAGATCTGAGTGAGTGATCTAGGAAAAGCACACTTAACCACTTCAGTATTGGAGTGCCAAGAGATGCCGAATTTTTGTTAGTGAGTTAAGTAGATGCCCGAAGTTCTATAGTTACATGTACTTAGAGGTGCTACAATTTTGGCTGAGCTAAATTTTTAGGTCCCTGCCTAAAATTATTTGGGATTCACAAACTAGATGCCCCTCGCCCCTGAGGGACCCAATCCAACAAGAATGCTCAAAGCATACCTAACAAGCTCTAGCTGCATTGAGATCTGCACCTAGTACACCAGTCAGAGCCATTTCCATTCATACAACATGAAAAGCAGTGCCTGCTTTTTATCCAGTAGCTTCCTAGTTAAAGAACTTGCCCAGGAAATTGGAGTCCAGGGGAAGGTCCCCTCCTTAGCCTGAGGAGACAAAAAACCTATCTTCCAAGAGAGTGCCTTCACCACCTGGCTAGAGGCTGGGCTCCACCCCTTCTACTGAAGCTGGGCAGTTCTGTACAGGTTTCCCGCCCTTTATGTTGTACATGTTTTCCTGGAAAATGGTGCATAACTCAAATTTGCATAAAGGGAACCCACTTTACAATGTAACAAATAGGGATTTATTCCAAGACCTCGACTCTGCTGACCCCCAGACCCATTTCTACTGCTTTTGCAAGACAATTTTGATAGTCACCAACAGCAGACAGTACACACAAGCACAGGGCACTATCACAATGGGGTTGGCAACTACAGAAACACGTGTTGCAGACAACAAACAAGGAGCACAGATCCACACAGGAAACTGTATTTTGGTGCATGCATCTCCCACAATGCATTGCACAAAGCAGCTGACTGCAAGCTTCCACCACACCGATTACACAAGAGTGAATTTACCTTCCATATAACAAATTTTTTATATAAAAAAGGTCACCACATAAGAGAGAATTCGCACATACAGAACCTGCATAAAGCAAGGGAAACCTGTATAAAGAAATGAAGTTATCAGCCAAGCAGAGAGAGCCAGCCTGTGCCAACCAATGATAAGTGAAGCCCCTGGGAGTCCTAGATTCTCCCAACACCATTTATACATTTAATGCAATGACTCTAATGCAAAAAAGCATAAGTGATCCCTGGAACAAGGACCAGAGCCTGCTAAATTCCACATTCTGTAAACCACTCCCAAGGATGGTTTTACCAGCATTCAAAGGTCCCAGGAGCCAACTGGACTAATTTGGGGTGGGGGGAGAGGTGGGCAGGATCCAGTGGGGAAGGGGCCAGGAGGTAAAAATAGCCCCTCATGAGGGCAGGGGTGGGGGAGAGGGAACACCTCCCCATCCCTCTAAACCCTCCCCACAGACCCCACTAACAACCCTGGTCCTACCAAATATTCCTGGACCCTGCCAATCCCACTGTAGACCCCACTTGCCCCTCAGTCTCCTCAGCCCCGCCACAGAACCTGCATGCCCTCCTGGTCCTGCCAAATCCTCCTGGTGCCTACCGTCCCCCATCCCTGAGGACCTCACTTGCCCCCCCAATTCTCCCTGATACCCCTGTAGACCCCACTTGCCCCCCCCC
>NW_017728918.1:32135806-32139320 GCF_001723895.1 Crocodylus porosus | reverse complement strand
TTCAAGAGTAAATTGGATGCTTATCTTGCTGGGATCCTATGACCCCAGCTGACTTCTTGCCCTTTGGGCAGGGGGCTGGACTCGATAATCTCCCGAGGTCCCTTCCAGCCCTAATGTCTATGAAATCTATGAAATCTATACAAGTACTAATTGATTGTTCAGTAACTGGATTTACTGCACAGTAGCATCACCAAACAGTTTTCAGGTGATGCTGAATGAACAGTAGGTCATTATTACTTCTGGACTGATGGCTTTGCATTGTGCTTTGTGCCACATGAAGCACTGGATCATGCTTTGTACCACACGATGTAACTGAGCAGCAGTAATGGGCTACTGCACAGTCAGTGTCTCCTTTAGATGTGGCTACTGATAATGTTTTTCTTTCTTTCTCCCTCCCAAAATAAATTCATGACCTTGTTGGACCAAATTTGTTCCAAATATCACTCTATCCTCTAGGGACTCTTCCACTCCCGTAGCTCCTCTGTTCTCCCCACAATCTCTAGTATCAGACTTAACTGATTTGGGTCAAACCAGTTTATGCAATCTGGCCCAGACCCCTTACAGGTTTAACCAGACTCCCCCAGCATCCCAGCATGCTCTCTGGGCTGGGCAGGGCTCTCTGCTCCACAGCAGAGCAGGCCCCTCCCCTCTGTTCCCTGGCTGAAGCTCCAGCACAGACCGCAGGCTGCTCCCACACCTCCCCTTCACCACTCCCTGCTAAGCAAGAATTGTCCCCTCTGCTCTGCCTTGCTGAGAGGTGTCTGTGTATTAGGTAGCAGACTGCATGCTGGCTATGATCTGTGCTGCGGCAGACAGAACAAAGGCAGAATCAACAGGTAGCTAGTAATGTCCCTCTGTTGTTTTCTTAATGGGATGATAAACATTGTGTTATCATTGATCAATTCCTGGTTGGGCTGGTCAGGAGGTAGGAGGGAACCCCTCCCTAATCACAGCCTCCTGCCAGAATCTGGCCATGCCCCCCTCAGCTCAGTACTGTGGAAGAGGGGGGGCTTCTCTAGCGCCCCCCAGCTTCTAGCCTGAGCCACTGCAGGCATGTATCTGTATGTCAGATGTCTGTACAGTTACAAACTGATTTAGCATAGCCAGGTTAGACTAACCTGCAAAGATTAAATCAATTCAGGATCAGGCTTTTAGCATGTCTGTCCCTAGCCCTAGAGACAGTTTAGAGAAGCCCTAAGAAGCCCTTAAGAAGCACAGACATCAGTCCAGAAGTATAATAGTACTGAATTTTCCCTTTAACTATTAAAAGCTAATATCTGACAAATCACTGTACATTTGATGTCTAGAGAACAGATTTTGGCATGTGTTCTGGGCTACTTTGTGATACTTTTGGGCTCACCATGAAATCGTTATAGAAGTGGCTTTAAATGCAGGAAAGTAGGACAGATCTAGTGGCAGGAACCTTACTACCGCTTCTGCTCCCTGCTCAGCACAGTAGTCACTAGGAAAAGCAGAAAGGGGAAAATTTCTGCTAGGCAATGCAGAAAAAAGTCACTTCAGTCACTGTCCTCTGCTCCTCACTATGTTGGCAATCTGAAAGTGGGGGATGGAAAGGGAGCATTGACCCTGAATGCTAAAGAGCAATTGGAACCCCAGCACCCACAAACTGTCATTAAGCTATGGTTTCAACTGCATGAGTGGCTTCAACTCTATACAAACAAACCAAGTCTCACCAAGAACATACCTTGTAAAGAGATACAAGTAATAAGCCCAAATCTTCAGTGACATGTTGGCCTTTGGGATTTATATGAGACTTACGTAAAGGTAAATGTTAAATTTTGTATATTGCAATGGTTTCTTTGTCCCAGCAAGATCACAGGGATGTACAGGGCAACCGTTTTTACTGCAGGAACAAAAAGGCTTAACTGAATGCTCTTTAAGCATAACAGCAGGCAGTAACAGGAGACAAAGAGTGTAAACAACCATTCAAACAATCCAACCCAGGTTAGACATCTTACTTTGAAACACCTAAACCTGAGTTGTGTTTTGCTGCATCCAGGCAGCAAATGCCTGGGTAGCCAGAGGTAAGTCAGGGAGGAGGGCCTGATGGGTTAGGCATGGGCTGCTGGGTCCAAGGCTGGGGTAGTCAATGGGGTTAAAACAGCACAACCCCCAGAGTTTGGTGGGTGGCTGGGCTTTCCTAGCCTCAGGGCTAAGCTATGAACATTTGCAGGTGTTTGTTAGGTCCGGCTAACCCATTTTAGATTGAGTTAATCCAGGCCTATCTAAAGTAAGTTCACCTCCTGAGATGAACTAACTTAAATCTGGTGTGCCATTTTTAGGGCCATTTAAGCCCTGATTAAATGATGGGGCATTTAGATTGACCTAACCAAGAATATCCTAAACAGAAGATCTGTGATGAGTTTTCTTGCACTTCATCTCAGCTGCCTGAAACCTAACCTCAATTTAATGCTTATACTTACCCAAACACAACACAAAACAGCACCACCTCTAAGCATACATGTGTATATGCACTTGCCTGCATACACAACTCAGTACATGCCATAACATTAAATACAGTATATGGACACACTAATAATTTGTTTAAGAGTTAATGTATCATTCAAAGGGGATTACTGCTATTGCAAACCACAGCAAGCAATTAAGGGCACCCATAATGCTTAAAAAATTAACAGTGGCAGTACAGTTGAGTGACTGTTTTGAAAAATTGGTCATTCCTTGGAGATTAATGAGCAATTTTCTGTCAGAGTACAGGGCACACTCTGGTAGCAAACTGACAAAAGAAGCACCATGCTCAGGGGATTATTTTTAACAATCCATTTTGTTGTGCATATTTAAGAGGAAACTTGTGGATATCACCATCCGTCCAGAAGTATTTCCTCATTTATTTTTCCCTTTACGTATTAGAAGCCAATATATGACAAGTCACAGAGGACTGGATATCTAGAATCTAAAATGACCAATTACAACTGAATAGCCAAACAGGTGCAAAACATTTCATACGATTTGGAGGCTTATGTTTGAGATTGTATTTTTTTGGCAACTGCTTTCATTTAGGTTTGTTAGACAAATAAGAATGAGCGATTAGGCTTCATTTAAATCAGTCTTAACTGATTAATGTGAACTGTTTCACTATTATTATTATTGCTTAAGTATCTCCAAGCAGCTGTTCTCTAAAAAAGTGTAAAGTTTAGGAAGAGACCTGTCTGACTAAAGAAATGTAATTATAGCTGTGATGAATGGAAGTCTTACAGGACTTGAAATGGTGTTTTTACTACATAATATCTTTAGTGTTTCCTTCTATAAAGAACTGCCCTAGTTTAAATTTTTATGCTGATTTTTATTTACTGCTACATACTGCATCATGATTAACATTCTGTTTTAATTGTACCATACAGCAACTTGGTCATGAAATAATTTAGGTAGAAAATAAGGGGGTAAGACTGTATTATGTCTAGGAAAATGCTATTTCATATTAAAGCGTAGCACAAATAACATCAATGTCACTTTTTTGTCAGAGATGGGAAGGAAA
>NW_017728918.1:32132771-32135706 GCF_001723895.1 Crocodylus porosus | reverse complement strand
TATCTAAAGTAAGTTCACCTCCTGAGATGAACTAACTTAAATCTGGTGTGCCATTTTTAGGGCCATTTAAGCCCTGATTAAATGATGGGGCATTTAGATTGACCTAACCAAGAATATCCTAAACAGAAGATCTGTGATGAGTTTTCTTGCACTTCATCTCAGCTGCCTGAAACCTAACCTCAATTTAATGCTTATACTTACCCAAACACAACACAAAACAGCACCACCTCTAAGCATACATGTGTATATGCACTTGCCTGCATACACAACTCAGTACATGCCATAACATTAAATACAGTATATGGACACACTAATAATTTGTTTAAGAGTTAATGTATCATTCAAAGGGGATTACTGCTATTGCAAACCACAGCAAGCAATTAAGGGCACCCATAATGCTTAAAAAATTAACAGTGGCAGTACAGTTGAGTGACTGTTTTGAAAAATTGGTCATTCCTTGGAGATTAATGAGCAATTTTCTGTCAGAGTACAGGGCACACTCTGGTAGCAAACTGACAAAAGAAGCACCATGCTCAGGGGATTATTTTTAACAATCCATTTTGTTGTGCATATTTAAGAGGAAACTTGTGGATATCACCATCCGTCCAGAAGTATTTCCTCATTTATTTTTCCCTTTACGTATTAGAAGCCAATATATGACAAGTCACAGAGGACTGGATATCTAGAATCTAAAATGACCAATTACAACTGAATAGCCAAACAGGTGCAAAACATTTCATACGATTTGGAGGCTTATGTTTGAGATTGTATTTTTTTGGCAACTGCTTTCATTTAGGTTTGTTAGACAAATAAGAATGAGCGATTAGGCTTCATTTAAATCAGTCTTAACTGATTAATGTGAACTGTTTCACTATTATTATTATTGCTTAAGTATCTCCAAGCAGCTGTTCTCTAAAAAAGTGTAAAGTTTAGGAAGAGACCTGTCTGACTAAAGAAATGTAATTATAGCTGTGATGAATGGAAGTCTTACAGGACTTGAAATGGTGTTTTTACTACATAATATCTTTAGTGTTTCCTTCTATAAAGAACTGCCCTAGTTTAAATTTTTATGCTGATTTTTATTTACTGCTACATACCGCATCATGATTAACATTCTGTTTTAATTGTACCATACAGCAACTTGGTCATGAAATAATTTAGGTAGAAAATAAGGGGGTAAGACTGTATTATGTCTAGGAAAATGCTATTTCATATTAAAGCGTAGCACAAATAACATCAATGTCACTTTTTTGTCAGAGATGGGAAGGAAAGTTAGAAGAAATATCATCAGACACACTGGTTTATTTTAGATAAAGCTCTCTGGAGACTAAAATCCTTTTTTGCAGGCTGCAAAGTCACCATCAGGTTGGGATGGTGTCTTTGCCTCTAGTGGACTCTGCTCTCCCATACAGCTTGATATTCAGGGAAAGAGGCACTGATGAAGAAGCTCAAAGCCAAGACATATGGAAAGGTGAGTGTACTGGAGGACTGAGTTTCAGTGTTCCTGCACATTTTCAAAAGTTTTTTAGAACAATACTAATCCTGAGTTACTGCTACATAGAAATAAAGAATTAGAGAATTAGTTAGCTCATTACTGCCACATAGTGGTGATGGGCCAGGGTATCCTGAGACAGCTCAGGGAGGTGTAAGCAGGAATGCACTAGAGAGCTGGACTTGTCAAACAGGGATGAATTTCAGAACGACTTTGTTAAATGAGTTCTCTGCCTTCGGATCAGCTTTCTACAGATCCTAGTTCTCTTCCATTCTTTCTGCATGCTCTGAGAGAAGTAGACCAAGACAGTCTGGAAGTTTGCTTGCTGAAAACTCTCTCTCTCCATCATATCCTCAATGCTACAGCCTTTGCTGTATGGATGGGCAGTGCTCCAATCCATATATTCTGGCTGCTTCTTTCAGCCATGCAGTCTATTCATCTTCTGCAGCTTTACTCAGCCAGCAAGACCACAAACCTCTATCTGAACAATGAAAGGCAATTTCCCACCTTTTTTGTTATATCTCAAAGCCCAGACAGGATCACCCATTTATCGGAAGCCTTGATAAAGCCAAGGAATATCACATTCACTGCTCTCTCCTGTCCCCAAAGCCCAACCCTTTGTTATGGAAGGAAATCATGTTTGCACTGATAAATCCATGTTGGCTGTCCCTTGCTACCTTGGTTTCCTTTATGTGCTGAGAAATAGATTCCTTGACAATATGCTCCATCAGCTTTCTGCGTATCAAAGTTAGTGGACCAGATTCTGGAACCCAACTCCTGTTAGTAAACAGTCAAACCAATAGTTCCATTGCTTGGGTGGCACTGCTTCCACGAGCGAGCAGAAAGGTTTCATATTCCGGCCAAAAGAGTTGTACTGACTGAGCCTATTCTACTGAGACAACTATTGCACTCCCCTTTCTGTGGACTTTCAGAACAAGATAAATGTATTCAATGTATGGTAAGAATAAAACCATGCAAGCTCACTGGGGATACATTAGACACCTGTAGGTCCTTTCCAGTTCTAAGTACTGGGATATTGTTTTAACCAAATCCTTGTAGCAGAGATAATTCATCAAAATTTTCAAATCTGGGTACCTAAATGTTTTGACCATATTTCCCTAATTCTCCCGTTTTACTGTTCACTGAAGTCTTCTTGGCTAGGGAACAGGTCTGAAGGGTTGGCCATGTGGCCTCTATCCTGGTACTGTGCAGTGTGTAAATATAAAGAATAAATACATTTATGAATGCTCCAGTAGCCAGTTCTGTGTCAGGGTGGGCAATATGATAGGTCCAGCTGGTGGCTGGGCTTCTTTTCTCAGTGGCCCCTATCACCATTGCTGCATCCAATTTCTATTGAGACCCAAATAGCGGCAGCGCTGTGACAGCACAGGGCCAGGGTTTCCCTAGAAACCGGCCCCAGCAGTGGTGGCAGGGTGAGCAGCT
>NW_017728918.1:32128833-32132266 GCF_001723895.1 Crocodylus porosus | reverse complement strand
GATATCCAATGGCTAGATAAGTGTGCTAAGCTTCAAGCATTCATCAACAGTCCTTAGCTCTACTTTTTAGCCTACAACTGCAGTTCTTCATATCCCAGGATGACTAGTGTATTTGCCAGAGATGCAAATTTCCTTGCCTTGTTACCCTAGTTTTACTATGTACTATATTAACACTAATACAACTTCCTATCCCTATGGTTGTAACAATTGCCCCTGAAGATCACTCCCCAATATCCCTTGAGCTGCACCATAATATTTTCAGCTAATAAATTGCTTCTCCATTTTATCAGTATCAAAGATTAGGAACCTAGCAGTAGAAGAGGCCTCTTCACCAATCAACACCAGTCCTCTGAATCCACAGGCAGTCATTTAACCAAAGACTTACCAAAATCACCACTTCCAAACAAAATCATCACTTCAAATACTCACATGCAACTACAAGACATAAAAACAGAAATACCATGAATACCCTATCAAATGTCACAGGTGAGAGAAGGGGAGACAAGGGTACTGCCAATGCCCTGCTCCTGCAGTGATAAATAACAGTTTGGTTAATATATGTTCAGAGGCTCCTAAGAAGAACCTGTCTCACACATGAGCAGGAGTCAGCAACCCCTGGCATATGTGCCGAGCATGGCATGCAAGGTGATTTTCCTCATCATGCATTGTGGCCGGGGCTGGAGTAGGGAGGCAGCAGCTGTTTGCAGCCTCCTGGATGCAGCTGGCCCCGGCACTGGGTAGCTACTAGCAGCCAGGAGCCCAGGCTTCTCCCAGCAGGTGGCTGGGAGGCTGCAAGCCCTGCTGCAGCAGCCCAAGCATGATAGCTGGCAACAGCTAGCCCAGAGCTTGGGCCGGCTGCAGCAGAGAGGCTGCAAACAGCTGCTGCCTCCCAACCCTGGCCCCAGCTGCCTCCCAGCCCGAGCCCTGGGCTCCGGGGAGGCAGAAGATCCCAGTGATGCTCACCACTGTGCTGACCTTGGAGGGCCCGGAGTAGGGCAGCAGGGCCAGGAGCACAGCATGTGGAACACAGAGCAGCAGCACACATCAGGGCTGTGCAGGGAAGCTGCCTGCTGCTGCAAGTTCCTCACTGCCCAGGTTACACTTCTCCTGTGCGCAAGGGAACAGTGTGGGTGTCATGCAGGTTGTGCCCCTCGCTGCTGACCCCACCTGCAAGGGAAGTGTGGCTAGGGCAGCAGGGAGCAAGGAGCAGGGAGGAGAGGAGGGATCCAGGCACACGTGTCCCACACACGTGTGCCCCCTAAACTGACTCGAGGTGGAGGCAGACGCAGCAGCAGTGGAGCCAGCAGTGGGGACAGCAGCAGCTGATCCCCCTAAGGTAAGTGGGCAGAGGGACCAGACGCAGCTGAGCCAGATCCAGAGGGGAAGCCCCCTGGATCCCTCTTAGCTGAGCCGGTAGGGAACCGTGCTCCTGAGTCGCACTGCACGAACAGAGCGCACCGGCGGGTGAGCAGGAAGGGCCAGGAGGGAGACTCCTGCTAGGGCAGGGCCAAGGCACTGCACTAAGCCATAAACAAGCAGCAACTCCTACGATGGTGTTGATGCAGAGTGCTGCCAGGGCCCCTGCCCGGCGGGGCGCAGCCTACCCAGGGCATGTCTGAGGCCTCCACCCAGACAGAGCCCATTGGGGGGCTGGCGTCTCCCCACTCCCTGGCCTGTGGGAGTTGCAGGGATTGGGAACCCCCACACCTGTCCTGCAGGCCTTAGGGTCCTGGAGGTGCAGGTGAGGGAGCTCCAGGAGGAGGTTAGCAGGCTAAGGGGTATCAGGGAGGAGGAGGAGGAAATTTCCTTTCCCTGCAGGGCCACACCCAAGGAAGAAGTACCTCGGGAAGTGCCCTCCACTGCAGAGTGGCAGACAGTCACCTCCGCAACACAACAGTATCACTTCCTCCAGTCCAGCTGGAGAACAGGTACGAGGCCCTGGCAACTCTGGAGGAGAAGGAAGGAGAGGAGGCAACCAGAGAGGCGGCAACTCCACACTCTCCATGATACGAGCAGGCTGAAGGAACTAAGCAGTACCGAAGGAAAAAGCATCGAGTGATTGATAGACAACTCCATCCTGAGAGGTACAGAGGGCCCCATCTGTCACCAGGACCCCTTGACACACAAGGTCTACTGCCTACCCGGAGCAAAGATTCAGAATGTGAAGGGGATGATCCAGGCCATGATCCAGCCCACTGATTACTACCCTATGGTCCTAATCCATGTGGGTACTAATGATGTGGCCAGGTGAAGCCCTGAGCACCTGATGGTGGACTACCACACTCTGGGGGGGGGTGCTGAAGGGGTTAGGTGCACAGGTGGTTTTCTCTTCTGTCCTACCAGTGGGAAGACGTGAAAGTTGGCATGCGACGTGCATCGCAGAGACCAACTGGTGGCTTCGGGAATGGTGTCTCAAGGCGGGCTTTGGCTTCCTCGACAACGATCAACACATCACGACAAGAGACATGCTCAGATGGAATGGGCTCCACCTTTCCCCTAAAGGTAAGCGTGTGTTTTCTTCTAGGTTGGTGGATCTCCTCCAGCAGGCTTTAAACTAGGCTCGTTGGGGGAAGGGGAAGATGAGGGCGGAGGAAGCTTTGAACTGCCAAACCAAGCAACACCCACAAGTACAGCCTAGCCTAGACTGACAAGAGGAACATATACACAGGTAAGCAACAGGGACCAGGGCAATGCTGAGATTAGGGGGCCAATGCACACATCCTCAGGAGGCTTCAAATACCTCTACACGTAGTATGGGAAACAAGCAAGAGGAACTTACCCTTCTGCTAGCTGACACCAACCCAGACATTGTGGGGCTCACTGAAACGGGGTGGGACTCAATGCATGACTGGGCGTGGTGCTCTACATTAAGGAGGAATACACAATTAGCAGAGTCAGAGGAGGGGCACTCTGAAGTGCTCTGGGTTAGAATATAAGGAAGTTGAGGGGAAAGACACTTAATGGTGGGGGGTCTACTACAAACCACCCAACCAAGGGGAAGAGCTAAACCAGGAATTCTTCAGTCAGCTCACGGAGGTATTTAGATCAAAGGACGCAGTCATCATGGGTGACCGGAACTTTCCAGACATCTGCTGGGAAAAGCAGTCAGCCAGGTCTGACCACTCACATAGGTTCCTAGCCAGAATGCAGGACCTCCACCTAACCCAAGAGGTGCACAGCCCCACCAGGGGAGACACCTTGTTGGATCTGGTGATGGCCACCAGCGACGACCTGGTGAGGGGGCTGTGGGTGCTCGACTACCTGGGCGACAGCAATCATTGCCTGCTGGAATTCACCATCCAGCGCAGGGTGGCAAAGGCCTACAGCAAGGAGACTGGGGCCAGATGCATTAAGGAGGGTGGCCTTCAATGAGCTGAGGAGAACAGTCAGGGAAGCACCGAGGTCCCAGAGGGAGGGGAGTCAGGTGTCCAAG
>NW_017728918.1:32123038-32127616 GCF_001723895.1 Crocodylus porosus | reverse complement strand
CGTTTGACCCCAGTACTCTTTCCTGCCATGGCAGGGGTTGGACTCAATGATCTGCTCAGGTCCCTTCTGACCCTACTAACTATGAAACTATGAACTTGGAGTGGCAGGGAGGGCAGCACAGCAGTGAGCACTTTTGGCACCTGCTGCCTCCCCGGAGCCTGGGACTGGGAGGCAGGAGAAGCCAGGGCCGGGACTGGGGCAGCAGCAGCTGTTTGCAACCTTCTAGCTGCAAACAGCCCAGGTTCTGGGTAGCTGCTGATAGCCACGGAGCCTGGGCTGGGGGGTAGGGGCTTTGGGTCAGGGACAAGGGACACGAGCAGGGCTGGGGGGCTGGTCTTGGGGGGGCAAGGGGCATGAGCAGGGCTCAGGGGCAGGGGCTTTGGGTGGGGGGCAAGGAGCAACAGGCCTGGGAGACAGGGGCTTTGAGTGGAGGGCAAGGGACACCAGCAGGGCTGTTGTGGGGGGACCTGGACAGAACAAACACACAAGATCAAAGGGAATATCAAGTTTTATTTATTGTTACCAGGTTTACAATTTTTAGACAATCTGGTATTTACAGTAAAAAAAGGGGGGGGGCAACATTTATGACTATTAACTATACTAATATGCAGTACATCCTGCCATGTACCCCCTGCCTTCGTTTTGTTTTTCTGGCATGTCGGCACTCCGGCACCTTCCAAGGTAGGCATTGTGGTTTTTTTCAGCACTCCAGCCAAAAAATGTTGCCTAACCCTGCTATAGAGAAAGGCAACCCTATTCCTGCTCCCTCCCCTCCCAATCTTTGCCAATTTGATTTAAGGCAGAAAATCCTTCCTGCCTCTAAATTTGATAAGCAGTATCACCCAGAGCAGCTGTGCAAAGCCATCTAGTCAGAAACCTGAGTTCAATAAAAGTACTGGCAGCAGGATCAGTGCAACCCAATCAAAAACCCTAGTCTTATTTGTGCCCACTATCCCAACGCTTCAGAGAAAGGCAGGGGGAAAATCCACAGAAGCCAGTAGCAAGAATTCTTGTGGGTGATATATTTTATGGAACAAAATATATATATATATATATATGGAACAATATATATGGAACAATATATATAAAATGAGTGGTTGGGTAGCATGGGCAACCGGTGCCTCCTGAGTCTGGGGGGGGCACTCACAGAGGCCAGCATCAGTAATGGGGACAGCGCTGTCAAGCAACCACAGAGGCCACTGGCAGTGTCACATGGCAGGCTGGTAGGGGGTGCTCCTGTGTTGAGCCACCTACCTCACTGCACCTGACCACCTTCCAGGCTCCAAGTGCCTCCCTAGGGGCACCTCACATCCAGCTGTCCCCCTTCCTGGAGCACACCTGCAAGCCTGGAAATAATGCCACCACCACCCAGGGTCTGGATTGATCTTGGCCCTGTGCCCCTTGGGAAACACAAGCCTAGTAGTCCTTGAGGGTCCTTGACCCACTGCAAGAACTTGGGGTGCTTCCCTCAGTCTGAAGCACAAATAGTGGTCTCCCTTAGTCAGCCGAACCAAGGGGACCCCATGGCATAATCTAGATCCTCTCCCAATAGGTCTTCCACACTAGGTACAGAGGAGAACTTTATTGGTTACAAGAAGTAGGTTTGGAATAGGGTACAGGGTAGAGTACTATCAGAAAAATCCCTTAGAGCAAATAGTGGCATGGTAGCCTTTGATTATGCATCTGTGTTACTGCAAGCTACATAGCTAGTTAGGTCTCAAGTAGCTTACTCACAAGTATCAACCAGAGGCAGGTGGAGGTTCCCTCTAGAAGCAAGCATTGAACATGAGTTTTGAGATAGAGTTTCAGAAGGTCCAGCTTCTCTGAGAGTTCTCATCATGGCTGCTACCGTGCCTCCTGGGCAGTCCTTCACTTATGACCTCATTTACCTGATCCAATGAAGGCCAGTAGCTGTTGGTTGACAGCCAACCAATTTTAAATGCATCACAGCTTGCTGGGTAGACTGGCAGGTTCTCTAGCCCCCTCCCAGTCATGATGACATTGCTTAGAACAATAAGGAGTTTAAGCCACCACCCACATGTGTGAGGCCAGTCACAGGCAGAGGGACCAGGTTTCCCCCTCTCTCAGGAATGTATCTGGATCAAATTACAACTCAGGGTTACCTGAAACAAATGAGGCCAGGGGTGTCTGCCCTCTGCAGTGATCATGCTAACCAAATTGTCAGTGGCCTGCCCATGCCCCCCCTCAGCTCAACCCTGTGGAAGGGAAGGGAGGCAGCTCCCAGCTTCTAACCTGTGCTGTCATTTCTGGAATGACAAGGGAATGTCTATCCACCTCCAAATCAGTTCAAGCTTTGCAGATTAGACTAACCTGCAAAGACTGAATCAATTCAGGCTCAGGCTTTTCGGATGTCTGTCCCTAGCCTGTTCAGTCTTAAAAGCTATTCAAATTCTTTTCACTCAGCATTTGCCTTAGGAAACCATTTCAAAACTTCACTCCTCTGAGAGTCAGAAAAACTCTGAAAGTTAAAATAATTCCATGCCACTTCTTTATCTAAATCCCTTAGCTCTTGAATCCATTCAGCTTCCTTAACTATTTGCCTTAAGTTTCTCAAAGTTAGCTCTTCTGAAATCCAAGACCCTCACTACAAACTTATTCTTGTCATTCCTGCAAGTTAAAATAAACTGAATCAATTCATGGTCACTTGCTTCCAAATTATTTTCCACATATTCTCCCATAATTACACAAAGGCCACACACACAGAAGGCATGACTGTGAGATCCTTCATCAGATCCCATCAGGCCATACTGCCAGTGTGGGGGAAGCCAGGAAGTAGCAGGCTTAGCTCCCTGCGCTCCCATGGCTGTTAGCCCCAATCCACTGAGGGGTGCTCCCAGCCTCTGGAGCATATGGAAGTCTTGAAAGGCTGTCGTGATCCAGAGGCTGGGCACCAGCACACATTGAGTCAAAGGTGTCCCTGGAACCAGCCCCAAAGTTATTACATATATTTTGGGTAATTACTTTGTGGCTTTTTCCTCACTTTACCATACCATTAATTGAATGAATGTGTGACCCAGCCATTACATAAGATGTGATTAACCAATCCTCAGCATTTCTGATTGCCTTCCTTAAGTAGCTCCTCACTCAATATGCAGACTTTTGTGGAATCCCTTTTGAGACACCAAATTCTCTCCATGTGCTGTAGCAACTATGTCCTTAACTTGGGACTATGGATTTTGCTACAGATTCAGGCACCTGAAGTTAGGCACTAAATCACAAAACACTTATATGTCCCTTTAGAAAATGGTACTGAGGCACTGCTGAAAATTGTACCCTGTATTTTATTTACTTTTGATACACTGGCAAAAATAAACTTTGACACAGTGAAGACAGAGAAATTAACATCCATTACTTAGTTGCATCATCATTCTTCCATTGGGTTTTCTTTCTTTTATTCACCATAATATTGCCCAAACCTTTTCCTTTCTATCCATTTTATTAAATTGTGTAATGACATGTCTTAATTATGCATTTGTAAGTTTTTTAACTAATTCCATATGCTGTAGTTTAGGTATACAATGATCTAATTATAAATCAACACAATGCCATACAGGAAAATTTGTTCCACATTTGAAATATTCCACAATTGACATTCTGCTTGAAAATTAATGTAACTGACAATCAGGCTAAGTACAGGCATTCAAAAGGCCCCTGGCAAAAGTGCTCTGTTACATATTTAAAGCACCGTTAGCTGGAGTGGGAGTGAACTGAACAGACATTCACTGCTTGGTGAGAGGTGGGACTTCAAGCCTGCCTGCACTGGCCAAGGCCATCAGATAGGGTGTGCTCTCGTACACCTCTCAGGAGGCTGACAGAGAAGCCACTCTCCCAAGGGGGGGGAAGGGAACGCCCATACTGCCCAGCCCCACCCCACCCCCATTACTGGATCAGGTCTTTGGGGAGGGGGGGTGGCCAGGCTAGATCCACATAGCAGGAGGGTTCCCTCCTTCTCTCCTGCCCCAGCGTCTTGTCAGTTGCAGTCAACAGCTGAAGCATGAGATTGCCCAACCCGACTTTTGGCCATGCCAGAAACTGGGTGTTGAGAGAGGCAGCCCCCAAGCTGCATGGACCCAGTCTTCCCCCCCGCCCAGAAAAAAAAAAATCTGACCCAGCAATCTGCAAAGGACATGAGCACCAGCTGAGACTAACAAGCTGCCCAATATGAGGCCCCTGGGATCCCGGAGGAGTGTCACCTACCTTGACTCAGGATGGGATGTGGTATGGTACAGACATTCAGTAAAGTACTCTAACCTAAAGCACTTTAGTCTGATACCACATCCATCCAGGGTTAACTCACAGTGGGATCCACCATTTTTAAAGGGCTTTATGTGCTGTAAACATCTGTTCTGTTACATCTATTGAGGGGCCAGTGGGGGAGGTTATGCTTAGGGGCAACCAACACAAGTTCATTAGAGGCAGGTCCTGTCAGACCAACCTGGTGGCTTCCTATAACCAGGTCACAAAATCCTTAGTTGCAGGGGTAGCAGTGGACATAGTCTTCCTGGACTTTTGGAAGGCCTTCAACACTGTCTCTCACCCCATTCTCATTAAGAAATT
>NW_017728918.1:32120840-32122243 GCF_001723895.1 Crocodylus porosus | reverse complement strand
AATCTGGAACCAACTTCCAAGAGAAGTGGTGCTGGCTCCTTCCCTGGGGGTCTTTAAGAGGTGGCTAAATGAACACCTTGCTGGGGTCGTTTGACCCCAGTACTCTTTCCTGCCATGGCAGGACTGTGGACTCGATGATCTGCTCAGGTCCTTTCTGATCCTACCAACTATGAAACTATGAAATCTATACAGCACTTTCTGCATGCTTAACATGTATAACATATGTATCTAGCTTTAAGTATTAGGAGATTGTGTGATACATGAGATAGGTACTACAATCCAGTCCCATTTGTTTTTGGAGGTACTTTAAATAAGATTTAAAGCAAAATGTAGATGCCAAAGTTCCAAACAACAATCCAGTTTGGCTTTGTTCCATAGCTACAAAATGCAGAAGGTGCCACCTCCATTTTGGATTTCAAAGTTCCCTAAGTGTCTGATTTCTGAACATGCACTGGTGCTATCCCATTTGATCACCTTCATCAGCACTGTTCAGCTCACAGCCCATAGGCTGCATGTGACCTGGGAGGGGTTAACTTGCATCCCCTGGGCTTCCACTTCCCCATCTCTCCAGCTGTTGCTGAAGCTGTGGTCTTCTATTGCCCACTACTTCCATTTGCTTCTTTTTCCTGCTCCCACACCTGGGGGTGAAATGGCTTATGGAGACCAGGGAACCCAGAAGAGCCCTGCACAACGTTGAGAGCCTGGAGGAGGTGGAGGGGGGGATCCTATGTGGCAGCAGGAGCCTGGGAGAACAATATAGCAAATTGTACAGCCCTGACCTGGGTGCCTAAACCCCCAGAAGGACTGAATCAATTCAATTTGCTTGGATTATGCCTAGTTCACACTGGAGCATCGTTTCCCACTCAAAAACACAGTGCTGCCAGTAGCTACCTTTTGCCCCAAATCTACTTTGGGACATCTGCTGGGAGGAACAGTAAGCCATGATGGACTGTTCCAGGAGGTTCCTGGCTGAGATACAGGACCTCCACTTAATTCAGGAGGAAACACCCTGTTGGACCTGGTCCTGGCCACAGGCGATGACCTGGTAAGGGACCTCCAGGTTCTTGACCACCTGGGCAATAGCGATCATCGCTTGCTGGAATTCACCATCCAGCGCAGGGTGTCAAGGGCCTGCAGGAAGACGGTAGCCCTAGACTTTAGGAGGGCCAACTTCAACAAGTTGAGGAGACTAGTGGGTGGGGTGCTGGGGTCCTTGAGGGCAGGGAAACTCAGTGTCCAGGACAAGTGGTCGTTCCTTAAGGAAACAATACTCAGGGCTCAAAGGGAATCCATCCCAACAAGAAGCAAGGGGGGCAAGACAGCCCAAAAGCCCCCCTGGCTCACCAAGTGCATCTGGGAATGCCTGCTTGCCAAAAAGGTGGGGTACACCCAGTGGAAGGGGG
>NW_017728918.1:32099015-32119650 GCF_001723895.1 Crocodylus porosus | reverse complement strand
TAGGTCGGCTAGGAGCTGGAACCAGCTTCCAAGGGAAGTGGTGCTGGCTCCTACCCTGGGGATCTTTAAGAAGAGACTTGATGCCTACCTGGCCAGACTCATTTGAGTCCAGTTTTTCTCCCGCCCAGGTGGGGGTCAGACTTGAAGATCTACGAGGTCCCTTCCAACCCTACTTCTATGATTCTATGATACTTAATAAAGCACCTGTCCTTAGGCAACTGCAAATGCATCTCCTTCCAACAGAGTGCCTGAGTCACCAAACTTGATAAGAGCACTATCCACCCTTCCTATTGAATCTGGACCACTGGTAGTCATGCAAGGTTCATGGGGCCAAAAGAAGGGGAAATGTGCTTTGAAGCCTAGTAGTCATCTGTTAGGAAAGAGTCCTAGGATCTAGTCCCAGGTCCTAGGTTTAGTTCTGGTTTTTAAACAATGACTCTCAAATATAAAATGCATAAACATGGGCCACTTGTAGAAACAACAGTGTTGTTTGTAGGACTAACATAGATATTTGGGGGAAAAGAAGACATTATTAAAGTTCATTTGTATTACAAATCCAAGTCATTTTCTTATACTTCTAATATAAATGTTTTAATTCCCTTCAGTCCTTATTACTGAATGTTTATTAGCAGTTATCATTTCACCTGACATATAGGGGCAGGTGACAACATTTTTTTATGTCCACTTCAAATAATATTCCAGCAAGAACTAAAACTGCACTAACCTATGAACAAAATGAACAAGAACTTGGGAGAGCAGAAAAAATTGCAGTTATTGCACTGAGAAGGAAGGGTTTATGCTGAAGCAGATTACATTTCATAAGCTTGACATTGTGTAAATAAAATAAAAAGTCAAGATACCAGACTCTTTTCACTTAACTGACCTTTTCATTTAGGGATTAGCACTAAGTGGACTTAAATCCAATGATCAGGGTGTGATTTGAGAACTGTCCTTTTGTTGTATTGTATTTATGTATTAGAAAATATGACCACGTGAAAAGAGAGTGGCTATCAAAGCTGATATATGATATCATAAGCAGAACTAGTATACCTATAGTCAAGGTTTGCCTAACATTCTCCATTATAACAACAGGAGCATAGGACAGAGGAGAATAGGAACAAAGAGATGTAAAGACTGACTGAGATAACAGGGATTGAAGTGTTTACAACTATTTGAGGACACTGCCCTCCAGAGCTTTAAACAGAGCCCAACATTTTAATGTTCTTCTATTATGGTAAATATCTGTGAAAGTCACTTGATAACATTGCAGTAAACATTGTGGTAAATGGAGAATCCAAACCATGCAGACCTCGGTGGCACTGGAAGAGGATCAGGACCACTGCTGTCAAGAGAAATTGATGCAAGGTGATGACTGATGTCTCCATCCTGCAGGGCACAGAGGTACCTATCTGCTGGCCTGACCTGTTGGCTTTGGAGACCTGCTGCCTACCAGAAGACTGCATTTGAGACATCACAGAAAGGTTGCCAAGACTCATCCAGCCCTCTGACATGCTATTCATCTACGTGGGCACTAAAACACTGCCAGAGGTGACCTTAAGCAGATCAAAAATGGCTGTATGAATCTAGGCACAAGGGTGAAGAGAATGGAGGCCCAGGTGGCTTTCTGATCTATCCTTCCAGGCAAGGGTAAAGGTACAACTAAGAGCAGGCATATTACAGAGGTCAACACGTGACTGCATCGATGGTGTCACCAGCAAGGCTTTGGCTTCTTTTACCATAGGGTTTCAAGAAGAATGACTGGTGGGAAGAGATAGAGTCAACCTGATGAAGGGGGGTGGGAAGAGTGACTTTGCATGCAGGCTTGCTAACCTAATGAGGAAGGCTTTAAACTAGGTTCACTGGGGGATGGAGACAAAAGCCTAGAAGTAAGTAACAAGCCAAAGGACCTGGATAAAAGCTAAACAGGAGAAAACAATAGCAGAAGCCTTAGCAATGTTCTCAGGTGGAAGATAGGACAATCAGTTAGATGCCAGAATGTGACTATACTAATGCAAGCATGGGGAACAAACATGAAGAACTGGACTCTCCAATACAATCACAGAATTATGATGTAATTGGGATTATGGCAATGTAATGGGATAGTTCACATGCCTAGAGTATGGCCATGGCTAGGAACAGTTTATTCAGGAAGGATAGGCAGGGCCAAAAAGGAAGATGTGTTGTCTTATCTATGTGATGTACATGTGTTCTGAGGTGCGGTAAGTGTAAGGTGGGCCTGTTGAAAACCTCCTGGTAAAGGTCAGAGGGGAGAGCAGCAGAAGGGATATCATGATGTGCATCTGCTATAGGCCAGCAGCCAAGAGGAGGTGGTGGACAGGGTCTTCTTTAAAGAACTAACAGAGACTTCCAAATTGCAGGACCTGGTTTTCATGGGGGGACTTTAATTACTGAGACATCTCCTAGGCAGGAAACACAGCAGTGCACAAGCAATCCAGCAAATTTTTGGAGAGTGTTGAGGATAACCTTTTGAGAAAGGTGTTTCAGAGACCAACTAGGGGGAATTTCTTCTGGACTTGCTGCTTAACATAGGCGGTGGAAGGCCAGATCTAACAGGGCTTAGCCCCTCACCTCAACACGGGACGGTGGTGGCAATGCAGAGGGCCGCAGGGCAGGCTAGGTGTGGGCTCCGGGTAGCTGTGGTGGGAGGTGGGGGTTGGGGAAGGGGCACGCACAGGCAGACACGCAGCTGCAGCAGCCCAGTGACATATAGAGCACTGCCTGCCATGGCACGTAAGTCTGTTATGGGGAAGGGCCATAGGGGGGCAAATCAAGGTCCCCGCAAAGAGGGAGGGAGTTGGGCATAAGCAGGGGAAGGGGCTAGGGGGAATGGGGCCCCAGGACTGGGGCAGATCATGGGATGATCAGAGCCTGTGTGGCTTGTGGAGGCGGGTGGCAGGGGGGAGATCCCACCACTGTGTGCATCTTGGTGGAGGCCCGGGGGGCACATGCCTCCTGGATTTGTGCATGGGGTAGAGGCAGGCTGTCCCTGTGGGCTGGGCTCTGGGCCTCGCTGCCAGTGCCGTGGGAGCAGTGTGATGACATGTGCCTGCTGTGCACTGACTGCACCACATCCCCGGCCCTCCCAGTGGTGGCAGGCACATGGCATTGCGCCTTTCCCAAGGCAGTGGGGCACAGAGCCCAGCCACGTGTCTGTCGAACCTGCTCTTGATGGAGCAGGATCTTCCAAGGATGGAGATTTCACAATTTCTCTAGGTAGCCTTGGCAGGGACAACTCTTCCTTGAGCAGGGGCTGGATTAGATGACCTTGTAAGGTCCCTTCCAGCCCTCTTTTCCTATGCTCTTGCTTTCCAGAACTGTCCTTTACTCTATCCAGTGAACAACTTCTTATCTGATTAATGCAGTTTGATTCACTGGAACATGGTTGACTGCTTGTGGAGGGGCTCAGCTTCTTGTCTTATTACAGACACTAACTCAAAGGGAAAAGCCCAGAGAGCAGAGGAATCACTAATATAACCACTATCTATGATTTCTCTTTCTTTTTGGTTTCTTTTTTTAACACATCATTTTGTTAAAAAACTTGAAAAATTATATTTGAAAAATCCTAATACTAAAAGAATGATTAGATTTCTTACTTGAGCACTGAACAGTTAGGACATCCCAGATTTAAGGTTGTCTGTCCATCTCCACTTTAGAGTATTTATGTATCCATCCATCAATACTGTAGCAGAGAAACTAGGGATTAGATCCACTAAAGGATTTAGGAATTGTCACGCCTAAATTTTACATATTGCCAGCTATTGAAATCCATAGCTTCAAATAAGGCAGCTCTGTCCCATGTACCACACATTCAGCAAATTGGCATCTGAGCATAGGATCTACAGCTCCTCAGATAAATGCTGAGGAGAGGGTTATCTTTTAATCCCTGCCTTTTTCCAGGATGTAGGCACCTTACTCCAGGCTGCAGGATGCTTCACAACCCCTGAACACTCCAGTGTCTACTCCAGTTAATACATACAAAAATAATTCCTTCATTGTATTCAAGGAATATTGAATTAAGTTACAAGTGAATATAACTTGCCTGATTAAGAAGATCAAGGTTTGAACCATTCTGTAATTGACTTAGCTTCACTATATAAATAACATTAAAACAACCTATGTTTTATATCAGGAGCAATTCTCAAGCAAATCCAATGAACCTTATAGCAGTGGAATGCACAATATTTATATGTAATATTAGCTCCATCAGGAAAATAAATGTTGAAAATTAACAAAAATTGATTGATGCTCCATGACTGCAAGACACTGTAATATTTTGCAGTATTGCAATGTGGAATAACTTAACTACATGAACACCAGTTCCTCCTGTACAATTGCGGTTGTGATTCTAGCAGCATTATCAACCTCACACATGTTTACCTCAGGGATATTTAGCAAGCCATAATTGACTTTTGCACAAAAACAAAGCTGCAGGCAAGGTTTAATCCATTTGAGCTTGATTTTTCACCAAAAATAAATACCCATCTAAAAGAATTTTAACTAGATCATGCGTAAAAATCATAGGATGGGATGACCCTGTTCAGCCTTTTCAGTGTTATATATTATTCCATATTTCTCATAATTAGCAAGTCTTCAAACTATAAAGCATTGTATAATTTAACATATTACAAATAGTGTTCAGAATTTCTACTTCCCTTAGCAATGCTTCTTTAATTGATATTTAACCAGTGTGTATTATATCACAGGGGTATAGCTTAATAAAAACCTCATTGCAATTGTGTTATCAGACCAAATTTCAGCTGACAAAGTTAATGCTAGATAATGGAGATTGTAAATACACTATGCACATAGTACCGCATCCCAGGATAAAAACCTGATTTAGAGTTGTCAGTATAGTTCACTCTACAGTTAAGGCTCTGCCTCATCAGAACTCTGTTTTTGCACATGCAGGGGATGCTAGGTAGTGTACTCCAGTGAAGCAGAAGTTAGGAGACTCGGGATAAAGCCCTGACTTCACTTAAGTCCACGGCAAAATTTTCAAGGACTACAATGAGATTAGAATTTCATTTTGGGTTCTATCAGCATCTGACTTGGATTCATTGTTTGAACTTGGGAAAGTCACTTAATGTTTCCTTTATTTCCCCATCCAAAATGGCAATGATCAGGCTTACTCTTGCAAAAAAGCTTTGCAGAATGTGAGGAAAACCATTCTATTTGTATTGAGTATTGGCTCCTACCCTGGAGGTCTTTAAGAGGAGGCTTAATGCCTACCTGGCTGGAGTCATTTGAGCCCAGTTTTTCTCCCGCCCAGGCGGGGGGTTTGTCTTGAAATCTACAAGGTCCCTTCCCACCCTACTTCTATAATTGTATGAGTATATTACTATCATTTGAGAGATAGAACTCAGTTGCTCTTTTAGTGAATTATAGAAAATGTTCTCTATTTTTACATGTAGATTCAGATAGACATAAGTGAGATCAAGAGAAGTGTTTTCTTTCTTCCTCTCAGATGCAACATTTTATGGAAATGTATATAGCATATAACTCTTCTTATGTTAATATTCTTTTCATGCAAGGCAGAAAATTAAGATTTTGACCCCTCAAACACTGATGCAATTATTACCTAGTTGTTCAAATTTTTGAAAGGTTGCACACCCTTTAAGAAAACTGGGGCCTAATGAAAACTAGGGCCTAACTCACTATGCAGGTAGAATGAGAGGTTGATTGATCATGTAACGCTGCTGAATGCACAAAGTAAATAGAAAAAAAGAAAGCAAAATTAAAAATGTCAGTTGTAAAATTTCCAGATTAGACGTCACCTGTAGCCACAGGATCAGGAACAACATTTCAAGGCAAAAATCATTTCTTAAATTAGCAGAATCCTTCTAAATCTTGACTGGCTCCTGGAAATTGTAGATTTCCTATAGGAAGACTTATGACACTACTGTCCAGCTTAACAACAAGCAAATTAAGAAAGCTGGTACAAAACTTGTATATATGATCATTTTTTCTGCCTGTTTTTATCTCCATGTGCAAGAACATCTACTAGGAAATCACCAGTTAAAGATTATCACCGCAGAATTTTAAATGAGTAGTGCACAGATGGTTTTGAAAATAAGGTGAAATCTAGGTTCCACTGAAGTCAAGGGCAAAATTCCCCAAAGTAATAATGGTCTGGATATCACCCCAAATGTGATGAAAGAGGTTTTCAGTATTCAAGTAATAAAGTCAGTAGTTTTGCTTAATGTTTCTCCAGGAAAGAAGACAGTGGAGGCAAGAGATAAACTGTAAAAGGGCAAGGCCAAGCAGAACTCCAGAAGAGTCCCCTGATTCATAAGAAGAAAACCTAGAGAGGTCTTTTGGCAAGGACATGAGGAGGCAGGATGGTAAAGATCCAATAAACCAAGATATTCTTTGACAAGAAAGAGGTCAAAAGCTGAATTAGTGTAGGTGGAGATATCCTGCAGAATGTCAACATTAATAACAACTCAGTAGCCACATCTACACATGCGCTTAACTGCAGAGTAGACTAATTAGCTGTGAGCTAAAGTGTCACAGTCTACCTTTGTGACACTATTAGGCCACAATAAGCTACTTAATGCTGCCATAAGATAATACTGTCAGGGACAGTACTATCTTATGATGGAGTAATTAACTGTGATTAAACACACATGTGGATGCTGACTGTGGTTGTAAATTGCACCTGGGCAGCTCAGCCAGCAGGAACCAAACTCCTGCTTGCTGTCTACCCACACAACTCGGCACTTTCAGCACCTTTGAGCCCCAACCGGCTCCTTTACTACCAAACGCTGCCACCCAGAGCCTGGGGCTGGCCCCCTGTGCCTCCTGCCAGCCCAGGCAGAAGACGGCAGGGTAGCCCTGAAGTAGACTACTCTACCCCATCATAAATTGCTGCTGTCCCATACACACATGTAGATGCTGTACCCAGGAGTCGTTTACGTCAGCTCAAACTGCTCCAGAGTTCATTGCTTTGAATTAATTGTATATGTAGATGACCCCAGTATGTTATAAAGATCAGCGCTAAAAGAGCATCAAGATTTTGAAGACTTTGTTAGAGGAAAGTCAGTGCGTCTCTCTGGTTGGTTGCATCCTGTGGTGCTGGGGATCTCAAAACAGCAATACTTAATAAATGGAAATAAGACAAAGTGAACTGGTGAACAAGTTATTCACTAATAGCAACATTAATCCTTCTATCAATGTAAATTAAAGCACAGCAGCAGAATTCAATTTTTTCTCCACTGTAGACAAATCTTTAATATCTTTCATCTCAGACATCTAGAGACACATGCTGAAAACTCTAACAATACTTTTGAAAGTGCCTCCAAATTTTCTATTAATACTCAGAGAACTCTCCCCTATCATGGTCAGTAGTGTAACTGAGGTGAAGTAGGTGATATAGGGGTTCCTCATGTGCCTTTGGGTGGGAGAGACATGAAAAATAGTCACTGTTGCAGTTGTGGCTGACTGCCCCACCACCATCCACATTTCAGCAGCTAGCACTGCCCCATATGTCACCACTGCATGAGGCAGAGACCTTCCCTGCTATGCCTCTGATCATGGTAAATACATTTAGGAAAGGGCCATGAGAAGGAATTCAGAGATCCACTAGAAAAAAAACCATCCCATTAAAAGAATATAATATAGTCGCCATTACAGAGAATGCATCTGGTAAATGGAGTTCTTAAATGAACTTAACTAATGGACTGAGATAAACTTCAGACAAAATCTCATATAAAATACATGGCTAGAAAATTAAAAACATGAGCAAGAGAAATGTAATAGAAGTAAAAAGATGGGTTACACAACATTTGTTATACAATTATAAAAAAGATTCACAAATCATTTTCTTTTCCCTTTATCCGGTAACTACTATGGTTGTATACTAGATAGTACTACCCAGTGACTCTTACTTTCAGCAAATTACATTAGAATTAAATTAAAAATGTTATTTTCCAGAATACATTGTTGAGGGTTTTGATGAAAAATCAGAATCTAGAATTCATGCATAAACTGAATTTTCATGTAGACTGAAAATTTCATGCATAAACTGAAACATTTTGTCTAAGAAACCTATTGTGAGATTTGGAGATTACAATACAGTGTCTCCTGGGGGTGAAGCTTGGGTGTATGCCTTCTTTATAGTTGGGTCTCCAAAGCAAACTATAGATCCCACGATTTACCAGGGGAAGGAAGAGCACTGTGGGTTTTGGAATTTGGGCTATTCTGTTTTTCAATAAAAAACCCTTAATTTTTCCATGGAAAACAGGTACTTTTTACAAGAAGCTTTGTTTAGTTAAAATACAATTTTCCTTTGAAACATAGAGATAGAACTTTTCAACCTCTAAAATACAGGTTCCATAACTGTTTAGCCATTTGGAAAATGGGTAATTATTAGATATTTATCAGTTTAAGAACAGCAGGTTTCCACATTTTTGCAGGGGTGTTGTGGGGATAGCATGGAGTAGCATTTAAGAATGAAAATGCCATCTGACTGTGATGAAATAGGACTTCTACGTGCATTAAATCTCAGACACCACTCCTCCATCTCCTTCTCAGATCCCTTCTCTATCTCCCTGTTCCTCAAGCCAGGAAGTACTCTAGAAGATATGAAAAGTAATCCCGGTAAAGGTAGGACAGAAAAGAGGCAGGACATTGTCACTTATGCATCTGTAAAGAGAGAGTAGCAACCAAAGTGAACAGGATAAGTAAAGGGGATAAGTCTCTAGGTGGGACCTTGCTATTGTGAGAGAACAGAGGAAGAGAAGTCTGGTAGAGGAAGGGAACAGATTTAGAAAGTCCTGTGCTAGGAGCTTGAAGACAATGTTACCTGTCTGATGTTACAAGCCATGTTAGAAGAGCTGGATATGTTTCTCAGCCTAACTCCATTCCCTTTGAACTCCTGAGAAGTGTTATCAATACCATTAGCTTTAGACTGCAAAGAATTAGACCAATGCTGAGTGGTTTTCAAAATTCTTCCTACTGGTTAAGAATTTCAAGGTGGTTGCTTCTAAAAGCTGATATGACATCCTGGTATGATAAAGGCAAAGACTAGCAATCTGATCAGAATCAGTATTGCTAATGACAGAAAAGTAATCAGTGAAAGACCTAAAAGGGTAAAATACCTCTCTACGATAGTACAAACAGAGCAAAAGAACAAGTAAAAGATCAGTATTACTGGGTAACTCATGCACTACATGTTTGAAAATTTATTTCTTGAATTTATCTGGATATGGCCAATTAGAGAGAGCTCTTACCCTGCAGGGTCCCTGAAGGACTGATTTTTCTTCCTTAGGAATATTATATATTACCACAGGTCTGAAAGTTGACCATCTCTTTTACTTCATGCATTCAGCAAAGAACATTTATATTACCTGTCAACTGCTGACACAAGCTTGCAGAAATAAAATTTGTTTTCTTGTATATGAAATTGTAATAAAATATTTTTTGAAGTTGATCATCATTGATAAGCTATATGCAAGGTGATGATGTATTTTGCAAATGTTAGAACAAGCAACATGTATGTTAGCTGTGTGAATTATTTTCTATGGGACTGCATTATTTTAGGATTAAGGAAATAAGTTAGATGTGGCAGCCTTAAATGAATCACAAGTCTAGCTCACTGATTACCTTGCAGGAAGATGTTCTCGGTAGGTAAAGAAAAATCCAGACAAGTAAGTTAGCCCAGCATAAATGAAGTCTCTTAAGTTTCTTAAAGAGCAACAAGAAATTGTGGGTAATTTGGTAGTAAGCTACAGCTTCGAAAGAAATAACAAAGAAGAAAGGGAACAGAAGGTAACCCCAAATCCTCCACTACAGCAAGCAGAATCCATTCATATAAACAGTCTCCCAGTATAATCCATTAAGTTCCTTCAGTTGTCTCTTCTGAAACCACCTCTGCTACTAGGCCTGTCACTAAATTAATAACAGTAAACATGAAAGATTATATTCGACAATGACCAGCCGCCAATTAAAAATGAGGCAAGCAGATAGCCATTACTGAAAAGGTCTTTTGGTCATTCTATGTCCGTAATCAGTGAGTTTCAATGAAGGATCAATCTCTTCTTTCTCACATTTCTCCCCCTTTTCCATCTAAACTTCATCACGCTGTGCTGCACATTAAGATCAAATGAACATGCATCTAGATTCCAGCTTTCCTAGGTGTTGAAACACTCACCTTGGTGGTTTTGGGGCATTTCTCTCCCAGTAGCTTTTATTTCACTTCCTAGCTGCACTGCATAATGATCAATAACTTAACATACTGTGCTTTTCTCAGTGTTGTCTCTTCTTTATTCTGGCAATAAATAAATGAGACTTTTTTTTCTTTTTCTTTTTAAATTTTTTATTACTAAGATCAATAAAATCAGAGTTCTGTTTCTACTCAGTCTCCATTCACCAGAGCCAGTCATTGTGGGGACCTGCTTAGAAATGGCTCATGTCAAGGAGGTGATTGTTTCTATGCTAAGTTTATCTTAATTACTTCCTCTGAGATCCAGTCTCCATAACTTACTACCTCTGTCTCAGCATACCTGATTTATAAAATCACATCTTCCTATTTTTGGCGCATTTCCCCACATGCAGTGAATGCTCTATAATCTTCAAAAATGGTCCTCCCGAGAAAGCTGTAACTTCTGTTCTGAGGAACATTTTTGTCTGTGAGGGTGATTTTTATAACTGTAGTTAATGCTATTTCTAATCTGCCTTTGTTACCAAAGGTTTCAGAGAGGTCATGGCATCTTAAATTCAGGCTCACCTTGTCAGAAATATTCTATATACGTACAAGGTTTTAAACGTTCTTCCTGTCCTGTAACAACTCTCATCTTCTCCAGGTGTCTCTGGATTTACTGAGACCCTTGTGTTGTTACTCTAATCTGAGACTCCTAGTAATAGTTTCAACCACACAGACGAATCACTGTGCACTCCAAGAGCTGTAAAAGGTTCAAGCTTTAAATGAAAACCATTATCTGTATGTTATCCAGGAAATAAAGTGAGGCAGGCTGGATGTTTTAGGCAATATGATATAAGGAATTGTTATCATTAGCACTTCCCCAGTAACAAAATTACCTTTAACTAACATCTATGCATTGATATGGTAAAGTAAGAAAATAGCCTATTCCTATTAAAGTGATGACAAAATAATTACCAATATTTGAAGCCCAAATATTAGGACTATAGTTCAGACTTCTTCAGAGCTAAAAAACACCCCCTTCAAACTACCTCTTTTAAGAAAAGCAAACTTTCCATAAACTACTGAACAAAAAGCAAAGTGTTTTAAAAAGTGAATTACCATTCCCCCAGGACCAGCTATAAAATACATCATAAAAATCTATAGTTACTCATACTTTGATGTTAATATGTCAATAAAATAAATAAGTAGATTCCAAATGGATTCTCAAAGTATTAGTAGAATATACACAGCAAACCAAATATATCTCAGTTAGTGCTATCCATTTCTTGTATAAATTTGGTGTTTTGAAGACCTGTAAGGAAACCCATTAGTCTAGAAAATGTGGTTAGTTTAATCCCAAATACAGGGCAGAGTACAGCTACAAAGTTAAGGTCCCTCTACACATGTGTAAGATAGGAGCTGATGAACAAACCACACAACTGTTCCTTTTGCCATGCCACATCGCAAATCAGATCCCATCATGCCTTATTGCTGGTGTAGGGGGAGCCTGATCTTGGGCTCCACCTGCACAGGCAAGAAACAACCTCCTGTGCCTGGGAGCCCCCTCAACTGATGGGGCTCCTGGCCACAGGAGTGCACCATGCTCTCCTGCAGCTGGGAGCCCCATTAGCAGACCTGGGTTTCCAGCTGTAGAGGTGCCCTAGAGGTCCCTGCAGTAGGGAAACCAAAGCTGATGTGGTGTCCCATCTGCAGAGGCACCCCAAGTATCCTCACAGCTCAGAGACTGCATGCACCTTGTAAGAGGAATCTTAGAGCCCTTGTTACTTTAAGAGAGAACTGCAACAGCATGAGCCCAGGCAACTGTCCAATGGTGGGCTTTCACTCCAGAAGTCCCACCCCTATCTGTGGTAGAGGCTTGTCTCTATTGATCTAGGTGTTGTCAATCTCTGGAGCTCATCACTTGTCTGAGTGGTTTTTTTCCCCTTTTCTTCCTTTCTGACTCTATCTTCTATACCAAGACAACTTTAGCACCTCAGCTAACAAGCCGAAGTCCACCACGACGTCTTGATGGCCCCTCCCACACATCCATGATCTCTCCTGCCATGACTTGTTGTTACGGAAAAAATAGATTGCTGGGGCATGTGGGTCTTGACGCTTTGGCTCTTGCAATTTGTCTTAGTGTAGTGAGGTCTCCACGAACCCCTACACCCTCACTTGTTCCACTGGGTGGTAATTCAGTTGTCTCCGCAATCTGCCTTTGAGCAGTAAAAAAAAAAATGCTCCTTGGGTCTCTAGCTCTGGTCACTCAGTATCTCTGATAGCCCGGTTCCACCTCACCCAGCTGGCTCCTGGCACAGACCTGCCAGTAATCCTAGCCAGTCTTTTTCCTGGTTTATTGTCCTGATAGTTGTAAATGCACTATCTGGGGTGACTTTCCTCTCACCCTAACAAAAAGGAGAATAAAAAACCAAAAGGGCCCTTCTTCTGCCATTTACAGTCCCAACTTTGTGGTACCCTTTTTCTTCAGCCCTGCTATTAGGGTCTTTACGGTACCTCCTAACTGCCTCACAGCAGTTTCTGTTTCGCTCCCCGCATTTCCTTCAGGGTTCTCTCCCCTGGCAGCTCCCTCCACAGAGTTGCTTCCCTTAAGCCCGGTCTCCCTTGCTTCCTCAGCACCTCTGGCTCTCACTGCCATCTCACTGCCTGAGTCAATCTCTTCCAGTTCCTGTGTTACTCTTTTGCCTGCCCCACATCTCCTTTATCCTGGAGCTCCGGCTGACTCCCCTTCCCCTCCTGAAACACCGGGTGAAGAAGGAGCCCTGCGGAGGTCTTTGCAATACAGGTGGGGCCATTTTACTTCTCTGGGGCTCTTCTCTCTCCTCACAGCAGCTAAACAGGAGTCAGCTGTAAGAAGGAAGGTTGCAGGGGAACACCAGTGCTCAGGCAGTAAGCTGGCCCTGTATTTGACCAGGAAGGAGGCTCTGGCTGAGAAGGTGCCCAGAGACTATGGGGCCACTTTCCTCTCACTTGTCCATGCACATTTACAGGCAGAGCACCAGTGGGTGGCATCCACCGGCTCCTTAGGTGCCTTTGAGGACTGACAGGTGCGGCCCGGGGAGCTCTGCTTAGTGTCCCCCTCAGGTGCACTTATTTTCATGTTTTGACCCTTTGGTCCACATGACACTCCTATCCTGTTTTTTTTTATTAGTTGTCCCAAGTATCTTGTTGTAACATTCACCCATTAGCCCCCATACAACAGGGGTACTCATTAGCTGCATGGGTCTTAGGGCCTATGGTATTTTGAATGTTACAAATATACAGGCAGTAAGCTGCCCTTCAAGACACAGAGTATACCTGCAAGCTAGTCTGGGGTTACCAGCCAAAAAAGGGAATAAACTAACTGTTAGCAGAGTAGTAGCCAGGGCCTAGCAACTAAGCAGCAGCAAAGGAAGGCAGTCAAGTTAGTAGGCTCAGACTGAATAGCCTTGTGTGTGTGGCTGCTGAGGCACCTAACCAAAAGAGGACATGGCTTAAGGAGCATTTAAACCCAGGGTCTGAGCACAAACAAGCAGTCTAGCCCTGGGGGCTGAGGAGGAAAAAGCTCTCGGGCAGGAGAAGGAGACTTGCAGAGAGGCTCCTGCCTGACATCTGAGCTATACTATGACTATTGCAACTACAGTACATCTGACTTGCAGGAGAATAGGTCTCAGGGTTGGGGGGAGGTGTTAAGATACAGCTGAGAAACTGGTGTTTGCATTCTCACCAAGTTGAGGAGATTGAATTATAGCTCCAAGACTTAGTCCTGTGTTACAGTCCAGTAACCTGGTGGTTTGAGTGGGACTAAGGGGTGGTGGAGGTCCCAGCAGGTCCATGACAGAGCCAGAGTAGTCTCAGTGTCCAGGAGCAGGTCAGTGACAGAGCCTGGGAGTAGGGCATAGGCTGGAGCCTAGAAGCCAGGTCCAGGACAGTGGGGCTGAGCTTAAAGGCCCAGCCAGAGCAAAGAGGCAGAGGCCAAGAAGGCCAAAACCTCTAATGAGGGAGATTGACTGGATTGATTGGGCAGTCACACCTGTAAGGCATGGGCATGGCTGCTTGATAGTCCCCAAACGGGGTACCACAGGGGAGGTTGGAGGCCACAAAATTAGCCTGTAAGGTGATCAGTGCCCAGAGGGGCATGGGCAGGACAGTGAGACTCACCTAGCACTTGAGAGGCAAGGCTGAGACCAGCAAGGTCCATGAGGAACCTACCAGCTGACAGATAGTCAAGGGATCATTTGGGGACCATCAGACAGCCTCCTTTTTTTATAAATTAACCAATCACATCAAGGTGTGGCTGGCATGAAAAAAGCAGTGGGTACCCATCCAGCAAAGTTGGGCGGGGACCGCATAGCCACCAGGAATGTTATAGATTTTATAGACATTAGGGCTGGAAGGGACCCTGGAGGATCATTGAGTCCAGCCCCCTGCCCCAGGGACAGGAAGTCAGCAGGGGTCATAGGATGCCAGCAAGATAAGCATCCAAACGTGTCTTGAAGGCATTCAAAGTGGGTGCTTGAACCACCTTGGGCAGCAATCTATTCCAAACCTTGGGAGCTCGGACAGTAAAGAAGTTCTTCCTTATGTCCAGCCTGAATCGGTCACAGCAGAGTTTGTGACCGTTTGATCTTGTAATCTCTTGGAGTGCTCTGGTGAACAGACATTCCCCCAGATCCTAATGAGCACCCCTGATAAACTTATAGGTGGCCACCAGATCACCCCTGACCCTATGCTTTTCCAGGCTGAAGAGTCCCATGGATCTCAGCCTGTTGTTGTAAGGACTGTTTTCCTTACCTCCGATCATGCGTGTGGCTCTCCTCTGCACTCTCTCAAGCTTCTCCACATCCTTTTTGAATTGTGGAGCCGGATGCTGTACTCCAGCTGCTGCCTCACCAAGGCCAAGTACAATGGGAGAATGATGTCCTGGGATTTGCTTGAGAAGCTGGATACAATCCAGTGTTTTGCTCACTTTACTAGCCACAGCATCACATTGGAGGCTCATGTTCATCTTGTGGTCAACCATGACCCCAAGTCCTTTTCATCTGTAGTGCTAACCAGCATAGCACTGCCAAGCCTATAAGCATGCTGCAGGTTTTTCCTCCCAAGGTGGAGAACCTTGCATTTTTTGGTGTTGAACACCATCAGGTTCTCATTTGCCCATTTCATGAGCCTGTCAATATCTGCCTGGATCACCCTCCTGTCCTCAGGTGTAGATGCTTTACCCCAGAGTTTGGTGTCATCGGCAAACTTGGCCAGTCTGCTTCTGACACCAATGTCCACATCATTGATGAAGATGTTAAACAATATAGGCCCTAAGACAGAGCCTTGAGGGACCGCACTGGTGACCATGCACCAAGACAATTGGCTTCCATCAACCACTACCTTCTGGGTCCTACCACAGAGCCAATTCCCCAGCCAGTGGATTGTGGTGTGGTCAAAGCAACAGTTAGCCAGTTTTGCCGAGAGGTGATCATAGGATACAAGATTGAAAGCTTTTTTAAAGTCAAGATATATAACATCAATCTCTTCTGCCTTGTCCAAGTGATAGGTTACCTGGTCATAAAAGGAAATGAGATTGGTCAAGTAAGACCTACCTGCAACAAACCCATGTTGGGTATCCCTCAGGATATTGCCGTCAGCTTATCTGTTAAGGATGGCCTCTTTGATAATCTTTTCCAAGACCTTCCCCAGGATAGAGGTCAGGCTGATGGGCCTGTAGTTTGCCGGATTGACTTTCCTCCCTTTTTTGAAGATAAGCATGACATTGGCCTATGGCCCATCCTGACCACCCCTAGGGCGCAGCATGTGCTACAACTCCCATGGCTGCAACACCAGGTCACCTACAGCCTCCCAGACACAGGTGCGCATGGTATTCCCCCCATGGCTAGAATCCAGCATCACCTGGGAACCCCCAGGCTCAGGGGTTAACATTGAATTTTCCTAGCTGGAAATTCCAATTAGGTGACAGGGCTCCCAGCCACAGGGGCTCCTGGCCACACATTCAATTAACGATGTGACAGGAAGCAGCTACAAAGCTATTCTATATAGGCTGTGGAATAACTTTGTAGGTTATTTCTTTTTAATCATAGCATTAATTACTTGAACGTGTGGGTGGGTGACCACTTAAGACTTGATTAACTAGTTAATCATGCCTTTAGTGTAATGTATAGATGGGGCCTTAGCTGAATATATTCGTAGTAGACACCCAAATGTAGTCACTTAAATTCAGCATTTTAATGCGTGTGCAGCTATCTAAATATAAAGTTAGGCTTCAAAGCAGAGGTTGGGAACATTTTGCATGAAAACTATCCCCTACCAAATTTAAAACAAAAGATGTGCAGTTTGTACAAAAGGTAGCAGTAGCAGCTTTAGAGATAGGGTTAGCTTTTTCACAATTTCAGGTGCTATTGTGCACTACAGTACCCTACAGGCTGAAGTTATTTTATTATGCTTTGACCTAAATCACAGAATTTAGCATCAAGAGAAAAAAATATATCAGGTCACCAAGTATATTCCCTTGGCAGCATGGGACAATTATTTTATCATTATTGTCATCATCACATATATGTAGAAGCATAAGTCAAAAAATAAACAATTTAAAAAACTCTCAAATACAACTTCAAAAATGACTTCCAAGTTAAACATATTCCTCACAGAATATACCGTTGATGATATTGTGGATGTCTATATAGAAAAAAGGAGTCTGTAGCTTCCTAGATTCACAAATTTGTATGTAACAATGGAGGAGAAAAGCATATCTAATTATTTACAAGAAAAGAGCCTGGTCTGACATAAACAGGAAAAATTGTTTCATGAATCAACTCTGCACTAACCTTCTAAACAAAAATGAACCACACATTGAGATGCAATTACTTTGCCTTATATATCAAAGGATAAGGTGACTCGGTGTTGAAGAGGAGGCAAAGAAAGAGTTGTTTTTTGTTCTCAAGTCTCAACACAACAACCTATTATCATAGTAATTATAAACACACAAATGAAATGCATTGTCCTTGACCCTTGAAGATTTATGATTTCAAGGAAACTTCCCTTTCACCCTTATTGCATCTGTGGGACAAGTTACCCACCCCATCACAGTAAATCTCACTATACCCCTCTCAGATCATGTGAGGTCTAAAACTTAGCTCCAGTTCTATAACTGAGTTGAAATAAACAGACCTGTACACTTATGACCTTTTAGAAAGCAATCAACATTAGCAAGCTCAAGGAAGCTGGGATCTGTCCTGGGCCCAGTGCTATTCAATGTGTTTATTAACAATTTGGATGCTGGAATAGATACCTTCTTGAGCAAATCTGCAGATGACATGAAACTGGGAAGAACTGCAAGCACACTGGAGAACTGGTGCTCAAATTCAGTAAGATTTGACAGATGCAAAGAAGAGCTGGTGCTAAGAGGATGAAATTGAATGCTGACATATGCAAGGTGCTACACCTCGGGAAGAAACAAACAAAAACATAAATACAACATGGTTGACATCTGGGTGCATTGCAGCACTATGGAGAAGTATCTAGGAGTCTTGGTGGACCACAGACTCAATATGAGACTGCAGTGTGACAAAGCTGCACAAAAGGCAAATGTGGTTTTGGGCTTCATCAACAGAAGCATTAGATGGAAGACATGGAAGGTGATACTGCTTCTTTAGTTGACACTGTGTAAGCCTCATCTCAAGTACTGCATGCAGCTTTGGGCTCAACATTTTAAAAAGGGCATGGAGAAGATGAGGAAGGTCCAGAGGCAGTAACAAAAATGACAAAGGGTTTGGAAGACAAGCCATACAAGGAGCGGTTGAAGGAAATAGGCATTTCCAACTTGTGGAAAAGGCGCTTAAGACCAGGGTTGCCATAAAATTAGGGGAAAACATTTTCCTCTCTTGTTGCAGAGAACAGAACATGAACCAATGGCTTGAAATTGCAGCACAGTAAATTTGGATTGGATATCAGGAAGAATTTGTTTACTGTTAGAACACTGAGACAATGGAATAGACTGCCTAGGAAGTTGTGCAATCTCCATCACTGAAAGTCTTCTACAACAAGTTATACAAGCATTGGTCAGGGATGATCTACAGTGTAATGCAATGGGGCTTAAAATAAAAGGAAAGATTGAGGTGAAATCGACTACAGATTATGATAACTGATGCATAGCAAATTATATTTAGAGATTTGCTGTCAGGAATTCGCTTGTAGACAAAGTAAAAATGCATTAGAACAATGGTCCAGAGGAACAGCAAGAGTGAATTGGTTTCTAAAAGTTTGTTTGTAACAAAGTTTCATATTCTTAGCACTCACGGCAGACATGGTGTCTGAAGCCAATTGACAAGCAGGCATGTACATCCTGGGAAATTCAAACAGTGTACCAGAACATGAGATAAGGTCGCATTAGGTCACAGTGACCAGCTGCAGAGCCCCTGGGATTTCTGTTTTTGGTGGATGGATCAAATTAGGAGGCTGGGGCATGCCCAAATTAAGACACCAGTAAATGTCCAAATTAAGATGTGTGCATGTGATGGGTTTGAGAAACAAAGAAATTTGCTGACAGGACAGAACGTGGACAGTGCGACAACCACAGGGAAACAAATCAACAATACCCGGAGATGGACAGCCATCAGGAGAAGAAAGAATGCAAGAGGAGGGATTTCAGAGCAGCAAAGAGTCCCCGAGGCCACCATGGACAGAGGGCACACCATCAGCCCATCTCACCCACACCACTGGGTGGGGAGGGGACTCAGCCCTTCACCTCTAGGCTGTTGACATCTGACATTCAAGAAAGAACCAAAGAGTGAAGCTTGCATACTGGCCTTTGTGACAGCCTTAGGACTGGTAGATATAGAATTGGGGGTGGGGGGAGTGGCTATTTTGTTTGCCTTGCTGGCATTATTCTATTATAATAAAATCTGCCTATTATTGAATGGAAGAAGTCATGGCTGCTCTAAGGGTTTGGGTCCAGCCGGAATAAGGTATCTGGGTCTTAAATCCAGTGCTAACAACAACATCATCAAGCAGAAGAAGACCTGACATGCTCCTGTTTCCTAAAAACTGGGTCATTTACATTCTTGCCTCCTAAAGACTGGGTCATTTACATTGTCTGCAAGCTGGATACAGGATGTAAGGCAGAGGTGGGCAATTATTTCGGGCAGAGGGCCGCTTACTGAGTTTTGTCAAGCCATCAGGGGCAACGTGACAGGCAGCCAGGGGCAGATAAATATTAATTCTCTAAATTTTTTAGGGGCCCCTTGGGCTGGATAGAATGGCCTGGCGGGCCGCATCTGGTCCACAGGCTGCATTTTGCCCACCCCGATGTAAGGTATATCTTAGCTACTGGCATTTCATTCAGTACTTTACCATGTTTTAATCCAAATTCTGTTGACATTTACCTGGTTTTAGATATTCTGTATCTAATGACTGAGTTCCAGTGGATTTCCAGCCATTTCTGACTAAATTTCGTTCCAGAGCTTACATTGCTTTCCAAGTGAGAGAGGGTTGTATATATACATGGGTGACTGGTGCCTCCTGAGTCAGAGGGGCACTTGCCCCCCGGCGGACAGTCAGCGGCTGGCCTATCCTGCTGACCCACAACTGGCATCACCTCTGGTACTTCCAGATCAGCAGGATCAGCTGCAGGAGGACCGCTTCTCCTGGCACATTCCCCAGCCGGCACTCTCAGGGTGGGCACCAGTGCTCTAACCTGCCCCCCCTGCCTGGGAACACTGCTGTCAGGGAGCGCACCAATGCTCTCAGGGCGTGCATGTGCACCCCATACTTCCCTTATGCATTGCCACTGTCTATATACAAAAAATTCCAAGTCCAAGTATTGGTGGCCTGATGCTATCTCAGGAGGAAGCTACTTTTTAATAAACTTAATACTTGTAGCCAATAGAGCACAGGTCAGTTATCAGAGGATCCGCAAGAGGAAAGCATGGTAGATCAATAATTGAGGAACTGGAGCATGTAGTCAGTCAACATGGAAAAGGGCATACAGGTATGAGATGGTACAAGAAATGAGTATGATACAAAAGCTCATGCCATATATACAAATCATCAGTAAATACTTACACTTGAACAAATCTTCCTTCCTTTTAGGACTGTTCATCAGCTTAGCAGTGCCAATGGAGTCAAAAGAAGCCTTGCCACTCATCTGGTTTCTGTGGCATAGTATTTGCCATGTCATTCAACCATGATGCCTTTTCTTGTATCTATGGCATCTGGGATTCCAAGAGGGATTCCTTTCCCTATACTAGCCAAGCCCAGGACTGCTGAAACACACAAATAAATACTTGTGTAAAAATCAGTACTTCTTTAAACTGTAGTGGTAGCCATGCTAAAATGAAAATAACCATGCAGATCTAATTGCACAGTTTCATAGATTTCATAGACATTAGGGCTGGAAGGGATCTCGGGAGATCATCGAGTCCAGCCCCCTGCCCAAAGGGCAGGAAGTCAGCTGGGGTCATAGGATCCCAG
>NW_017728918.1:32085839-32098915 GCF_001723895.1 Crocodylus porosus | reverse complement strand
CTTTATTATTTATACGAGCATATCCAGGGTGAGCAGGATCCTTCCAGAAGCCTGAACAGAGTTAAATGGAGGTAAGCATGCACTTAGTAGTAATACCAGGCCTCCTCTTCTGACAAATCTGATTTCAGAGTGCTCAGTGAACATTTACCTAATTACCTACTAACTTGTCTTTGTTTGGAAATGATTTATAACTACAATACCGTCATTAACAGTTTCAGTAATAAATTCATAGCTAAGATTTTGAATAAATAATTTTGTAGCATGTTTGTATCACTGTACATTATAATATTAATCTTTCTAATGCTAACAAATCTTAGTAAATACCATTATTAGTGTAAAATGAATGCAACACAGAAGGTGAAATACATGGACTATGGCCACTTTTTTAGCAGAAGCCCAAATGAAGAGCATTCCATCTTGCTCTGTCCATCGCTGTATTCCACCTTTGTCCTTATATACATTATGGCTGCTTTAGTGGCACACGAGCACATTCATTAAATAACAGAACTCCAGGCAACTGCTCTCCTTTAGTTTTACATCACAATACGCTGCTCCATGTATTAGGAGACCAGACAGTGATTTACTATGTATGTTATTCTAAATGTAAAAACATGATTCATAAATTGTATTATGCTTTTATATATCACTTTCTCTCTGGTTGCTATTATGTGACTTCAAAAACTATAGCCATTACATAGGAAAGACAACTTATGCACAGCATTCCTGCAGGAGACAGTGCACTGTAATGCATATCCTCAATTCTCTGCTGGTTTCAGCAGACTGCAAATCTGTCAGAACAGACTCTGCAGGGAAACTGTGTACTTTTCAACTGTCTCCACTATATGTAATCCTGCATCACATGATGTAATATGAAACATTATTGTGTGTCAGATGACACTAGTGCTCTATCCTGTTTAGCTTGCCTTGCAAGTGCAAGGTCAAAAATGCTAAACAAAATTTGTTATGTTTTTGGAACTCAAAACAGTTTGGCCATGTGCTGTATATTCAATCTTAAACTATCACTTGTCATGACTGACCAGAAGCAAATGCCTAAATAAGCATTTGATATCAACAGTAACCCTATATTATAGAACAGCTCCCATAACCTGTTGGTTTTGGTCCATATTTACATCAACCTCATGGTGTAAAGTCCAACACTGTAAACATTCACCCAATAAATAAATGTAGAGACTTGTACAGAACAGGCTAAACAATTGTGCTGACTCTAACAAAGCCAGATAGATGGTGTTGCTATAAATTCTTGAGGAACTGCATGGTGGAATAATGTGTTTACGTTTGTTTAAAGGCTTTCTTTTACTCCTGTGTTAGCTCAAGCTATAACTCAGGTTTTAGCATGGAAGGGGGGAATTGAATCTGAAGTGGTGCTGATGTTGAAGCTAAGTTTAAATTGATGATACAGCATATCAGATGCCAATCATTCTCTGCTGTTGTTAATCACAACAGTTTATGTAGCTAGAGCTTGGTTTTGCATTGTGAATACTCATAATCTTGGGTCACATGAGCTAGGATAGATTAGATACAGTAACTCAAGCTGAGTAATTTGAGCTAAGTTTTGCAGTGGAGAAAAGCCCTAAACAAGTCTCGAACTCTACCAGTAAACAGCAAAGGCAGGAGGAGAACCCAGGAGTGCTGCAAAGCAGGACATTGGCATAGTGACCTGACTAGTGATTACTAGATATTACAGCAGGATAGATGTATTGGATATAAATATTGCTTTACCTTATATGCTTTTGCACACACACACGCTTCCAGTGAAAATGGAAGCAGAAACAGATAATGGAAGATGCTACACAGAAGTAGGCTGACATCTATGAAAGCATATGCTTCTCTGAACTAGTCTCTAAGGTGCCACCCTGCCCTGCTTTCTACATATCAAGTAGTAAGAGAGAAAACAAATGAAGGTTAAACTGAGGTTCTGATAATGAGGACTGAATATGTTCTAAAAAGACCTCCAAACAATGGCAGTCATATTCTTATGCAAAGGTCTTGTGGCTTCTTGTTAAAATGATTAAATAACAAGACGTGCTTTTCATTTATTTGTAGCTTGACAAATGTAAAACTTTTCATTTAAATGGCTTCACTTTTTAGGCCATTATAAATTATTCCAAGGCCAGAGGTGTGGAAGGCATAATGGTGACAACTTCTATTACACTGTCATTATCTACAGCTCAAACTGAGAAAATAATTCCAGAAAGGAAAATTGCAATAACATGGCCTTTTAGTTCACTGCCACGCCTTTCACACATCCCTCATTTTGGACCCAAATGTTCATCCCTTCCTCAGAAACCACTATTATTAGTTTAAACTATTTACCATACATCAGAAGTGTTGAACAATAACGCTGTAGCTGCAGAAAATGGTGTTTATGCACCCCCCCAAAAAAAAATCCCAAGCTTCTCTCTCTCCTTTTTAAATATTTAACAATGAATTCTGTGCTTGTCATAGGTACCTGATTCACAGCTCTTTACATACAGGCCATTTATCCATACTACAGATTCAGCAGAAACCAGAAGGTTTTTCCATGCTGCCCCAGTAACTTTAACCAGACATGAAGGACCTTACTTAGGGTTCAAAGAAGATTCATTTTTCAGGCTCATTCAATATGTGATTTTATATTAACAGTGTCTGTCATTTATGAATTGTCATAAATCAAAAGGTTGCAAAGTATTTCATAATTTGGGTTAAACTCTAACAGCACGAAAGCTGATGAATGTTCTGCTATCACTATTAATGGAAGCATAGTTTAATCCTAATTAATTATGTGTCAATCATTAAACATTGACTAGTAATCTGAACAAAAAAAAAACTCCCCAAAGGGTGCAGCATAGTGGCGATCAGGGCACTGATCCTTTTTTATTTATGTGCTAGGAATTGGTTTAAAAGTGTTGCAAAAATAAGAAATGCAACTTACCGCATGAAGTTAATCCTGGAAATGTTTGAAGTCATTCCATGTAGGCCAGAAACAATTGTCAAAGAGTAACAATTTTTGGACGTTATGGGTCTGACTGGATTCAGACAAATGACTGAGAGCTGAAAGTCGCCATACTACCAATTGTCTAGGCTAGCTCACACCAGGTGAGGTTCCTTGAGCCCTTTTTTTGGCCTGCATTCTGAGTTATGTCTATGGGACTCAGCAGGTTGAGTGATACATTTTCTGAAATGACTCTTACATACAGGAAAACCCAGCTCCAGCACTTACATCTAGAATGCTGGTGGCAGTAACAATATTAAAGCAATACAATATTTGTCTAACCCTAGAAAGACAAGTGTGGTAGTACAGAAGAAACCTTTCAAAAATATAATAGTTCACAGCATGCATTATCTTGGCAGGTTTATTCTTTCAACATGCATTCATGGGGGCTTTTCTCTATTCCTGCAAAGTATGGTACCTTATACAAAATGAAAATAGGCAAATGGACCTTGTATATCCTCATATGACATTTCAAAGGCAAACCCTAATTGTCTATCACTCACCTGCTACTAAACTTCTCCCTCCTGAGCAGAGATTCATGTCCATTCGCACTGGCAACTCCCATATAACTTTCAGTGGAAATATTAACCTAAATGAGTTGACTAGATTATTTTGCCTGACACAGCAGAAGTAGATATTATTGTTATTTACATATTGCTAGATTTTCCAATGAATTCACCTTCCACTTGGGAGGCCAATTAAGTGGCCAAGCTTTCATTAGAATGTATTGAAAACAAAGAAGGGCCAGGTGACAAGATCTTTTGAAAATCTGGACAGTTATGCCAGGGATGCCAATGAGGCATTCCTACAGACCAAAAGGAAACAAACCTCACCCCTGGGTATTTACAATGTAATGGGGTGATGCAGCTTTCTTTCACATCCAAAGAAAAAAACTCCTACCAACATAAAGGTGAGCCAGATCTAGCTCTAGCTTACCACCCCAAATAAACCATGCATCTTGTTTATGCAAGGAAGAAAGCCCAAAAAAAAAAATTAAAAATTCCAGAGTTATGACTGTGTGACAGAATAAGACCTCCTGGTAACACAAAGTATGCCAGAAGCTTGATATCTCGAAAGACATTTTGGGCGAGGCAACAGGTAACTGTCTCCTGGGATGCCACCGTTCCCAGACATGTTATGTTCCCAGGAGGACTTACTCTATGTTATGCAGGTTAGGCCCCAGACCCTTGCAAGGCCAGCAGCAAGCTGACACTTCTTTACCATAAGTAGTTCTTTATATAAGGTTCAGTAAATAAAGTGTTATTTCCACATCAGAAGCCTCATCAGGATACTACCAGGCACAAGCTACAGTGTTCAGCCAATAGTTATGGCTGTGAAAGAGTTAACACAGGGCTTCACCCCTTCAATTTGCTGGCAACCAGCTTGGCAGCTGCATGGCATGCATAGTTCTTTGGACAGTCTGCTTTTCGAGGAAAGAAAACAGCTTCCTTACTTGATACGCACATCCCTGTTTGAGGGTGCTGACGTTGGGGGAAAGGGTATATGTAGGGTGGGAGAAAATATGGTATCTTAACATTGGACAAAACTTTGACTTGACCAGGAGCTTTCAAGAAACATTCAGCAATAAAGCAGGTTGAGCCTAAGGCTCTGATCATGCCAGAACAAACATGCATGGTTTAACTGTATGCACACAGACTTCAGGATTACTCAAAGTGGGTATGCTTAAGTCTCTGAAACAGCAGGGCCACTGATTCTGCTTCATTAAAATCAATTAGGGGCATTTTATTGGGAGAAGGTTCAAGCCCTAAGGTAGTAAAACTTTTATTCACTGCAGAAAGTGTAGGAGAGGGAAAGGGCTTGGATTCTAAGCTCATTTCTAAAGAAATGAATGTATATAAACTATAAAAAAAACTGGCAAATACTCCCTGAAGTGTGATGAACAGGCTACTTACTGTGTCTTTGACTAGGAAACCTCAGTTTCTAATTGAATTTTCCAAAGTGCCTAAGTGCTTTAGGAACCTAAGTCCTACAGAAAATTATTAGACTGGGGGTGGGGAAGGGCGGCAGAGAGGGAAGTTACCTTCTTTTTTAAATCTGATGTCTACAAAAAATAGATGAAAATGTCGAGCTGGGTACCTGGAGAATTGAATGGATCTCTTGTCTGCATTCCTTGTCTGCAACTATTCCCAGTGCTGTCTTTCTTTTAAGGCTTTCTTTCCCCCCCCATTTTTTAAAAAAAGGAAAAAATCCAGTGCTCGAATACACAGCCCATTTCAAAGCTCCAGTGGGTAGCAAGGAAATGCTTTAGAGATCAGGTGAAATGAATTCAAGAAGAGTGAAAATGGTCTTTGGTTCTGCTCTGTTACCTTTTACTGAAGAATCACTGCAGAGATGTGAATCATCTTCATCCATACCGTGCTTCATTTCTTCCGGGCATTTTCACAGATCTCTCCTGCTTCTTTTGTCTCCTGGTGTCAAGAAACAGTGATTTTTCCCTGGTCACTGTGGCATTAAGGGTTTAGTAGCAGCTAAAACAAATGGAAGAGAAAGGCACTGTGACAGCAAAACAAGCAAATAAATAAATAAAGGCATGTTGTAATGAGGAATATAAATTAGGTAATAAAGTGAAGAAAAATGGGGAAACATGGGAGCTTCACCTTACTTGGCTTACTGTTTAACCTAAAATATATTTAGTATACTGAGAATACAATAGCTTTCAGAAGACCAGGTCAGGTTTTTTTTTTTTTTATTGAGAAAAAGCCTCTGCAGAGATAATGAACAAATTACACACCTTTAAAGAACTCACAAGTAGCTAACTTTAAAAACATTCTATTAAATTATTTAACAGAAATAATTGCAGAAAATATTAGTATAAATAATTGTTTACCGAACAGATAAGAAATACCTCAAAATGATACATACAGTCCTTCTAAAGTATACAAAATTTTATTTTCACCTCTCCCATTTATGACACTTAAAGAAATTCTGTCTTGAATTTAACTATTGAATTAAGAATTAGAAAGCTAAATTGTAGTTTTTATAGAGAATGAAATACCAAACACATTTCCAATGCTTCATTACTTCTTAAATGTAATTCCTTTCTTTGGGGACTAAATATTTATGGCAAAATAGATGGCAAAAATAGAACAACAGACATATATATCTTGAAGTTACATATTTTTCTCGAGAAGGAGCTGTTGTCTCCCTGGTCAAAGTACCCAGCATGGAAATACGTTATGTTTCGTACCTAATTACACTTTGAAAAAAGCATTTAACAGGGATAGTCAAACACTTGGAGCCTTGCTGTACCCACAACAACAAGCAAAGGTGTAGCAGGCAGTTTGGAAACTGGGCAGTAGCAGCAGCTGGGGTCAGTAGCAGCGGGGCTAGAAGCAACAGCAACTGCCCATCTTGCACCCCCTCTAAGCCTAGGGCTGGTGCCCTGCTTCCTCTCAAATCATTGCACTACCAAGAACTCGCTTGTGCCAGTTTTATACCAGTATCCTCCATTTAATGAATCTGCTGCAAGATCAAAACAAGCTCAGAGGCCTTTTCATACTAGCAGCTATAACTAACGCAAACATTAAAATCTTAAATACTTAATTTTTTGAATAAGGTTGCAACCTTTTAGAATGAATAAATCTACAGCCAATTGTTCGTGCTGCATCCCAGGAGAAAAGTTACTTTAGGTGTTGGATAACCAAAATTTAAATTGGGGATTAAATTAGGGATTAAATTAAATAGCCTTCCTCTGTAGTGGAGGGTGTGGTTCTCCTCTTTGGATCTCTCAAGCATATTTTAACAACCTGTTTAACGTCAACAGAACATTGGCCACCACTGTCCCCCTGTAGCAGATTAGGATGCTATGCCTGTGACTGTCAGGGTTGACTGTGTAGTTTTACTAATACCTTACTTTTTCGAATATAACCTGCACTTTTTCTTCCAAACCAGCTGGGGAGAACTGAGGTGTGCATTATATGTGAGGAATAGGGCTCCCCATGGATCTGAACATTTGGCAATGGGGATGGAAGGCAGGGAGCAGAGTGGTAAATGCAGATCAGTGACAGCATTAATTGCCAGGGCTCTAGGAAACAGAAATTAACACTGCTGCTGCTCCTCTCTCCGTCTCCCCACCATCAGAAGTCCGAGTCCATGGGAAGCTCCATTCCCCAACAACATGCCAGACTGGGCTGGCACACAGGCTGTAGAGCTACACTCCAGGTTCAACCCAGTGCGCTCAGTCTGGATTGCACACTTGCTCCAAGGTTGCATAGACTCACTGCACAGCCCCCAGTCCCACCATGGCCAGATTAGGCCTAGACCCATTTCAGAGCTTTCAGCTCTACCATGGCTGGACTGGGTCTGGCCCTGCCATGAGACTCCCCGCTGCAGCTGCCAGCACCACTTTATGAGCCCTGCTGCTGCTGGATTGAGTACTACCATGCAGACTCCAGCCCCAGAGCTCCCAGACTTCAGATAAGATCTTTTTCCATCTTGGGGCCTTCCAAAATTAATATATATGTTATATTTTGGCCATGTATTATACATATGAAAATATGATAGGTTAGACAATGGATTTGTATCGGATGGTTTGGAAAGGGATAATCCTGCCTCTGGGCTAATAACCTATGGAGTTCCTTTCCAGCCCTACTTCTCTAAGGTTCCGTGATTGTACTAAAATCATGAAAGGCTCAGATATAGGCATACCTATTTTTAAACAGACACAAAACACAACATTATTCCTTTTAAGATATTGTTATGCAAGGGGATATTCCTGAGGAATTTATATTTGTATGAAAAAGATTTGTTTTCATGATAGTTATTAACCCTGCACTTAGCTACCTTGATTGGACATGATTCATCTTAATAACACAAAGTTAGTATATACTGTCTGCAAATGAATTTGGTAGATGTGCCCAAGAGTCTTCCCCTCTTTTACCCTCTAGGTAAGAGCAGCTTTAAAGTGCAGCCATTTTCCCCAAGGTAACACCAGCAGAGACTTCAAGGTGCCTTAGACACTGCCTCTCTCTTTCTAGCCACTAACTTCCATCTTGGGAGCGGCACTGTTGCTGCTGACCCCACAATGAAGAGTAAATTTCTAGGTGTTTTACACTGCTTATAGATGAACGTACCACTGATGAGGCCCACAGTCTGGGTTCTGTAAACAGGACTGATATGCACCTATTGTTCAGTCATCAAATATATAGCCCCTATTTTAGGCAATTTTCAAATTATTTCCTAACAGCAGGAAAACCAGGGAATGAAAGCCCTGACACATGGAGTGCATATATCCGCTCATGGTCCCTAGGATCTCCTTCGCAAATGAGATCTTGCACTTTGTAGAGGTTTGCTTTCCCTGTGGTAAACTATTTAAATGAATAACCACATTTAAACTCCTCTTGGGACTCAACCAATTTAAGGAAAATCATCCAGGAATTCACTGCAAATGAGATACTACATCTCCAAAGACCATGTTCCTTACCATTTCGGTGACAGGTTTGGATTGGCTGCTAACAATGAATACCAGAAAGTTTGGAATCTCTCCATTATGATTCAATTTAAACATGATTTGAACTAGCTAGACAAAAGGGGACTCTTAAAATAAATTAATAAGTAGCTTTCACAATAAATAAAAATCTGTGATTACTTATGCTCCCATCCTCAGATTAAAAATACATATATACAGAGTTCCAAGAGGCATAGAAATTATCTGACAATATATTACAAAACAAAACAAACAAAAACAAACAGACCCTAGGAACAATGCTGCCTTTTCCTAGAATAATTAGTCACATAGGATCATATTTACTGTTGCATTTCCTTGGTTTTTTCAGTTTTTTGTAATTTAGCACTCATTGCTTTGGTTTTCCCAATCCATGACATTCTGCTGTGGTTGACATATCCATGACATTCTATCAAGGTTATTACTATTTATTATTTATACGGTAATTGATATCAATAGCAAAACTCCCATTGAAGTCAATGGAAGCAGGACTGCAATCTTGGCTTTAAGAGGTATTTTGCATTCAGAGTGGTATCTCTTCACAGCTGATCTACAGGCATTCAAGCTTATAAACCTGGTGCATAACAAAAATTAACCCTAGCATCCATGCATGAAAGCTCTACAGGGTACTAGTTAGTCTTGTCAGGATTTATCTGTTCATCCAGGCTCTCTCCTGCCTAGAGTGATTCTTGTTTAACTGCAACAATGGGAAGGAAACTGCTGACTGGCAGAAACAAACAAATGAGGTTCAAGGTGCAACTCTGCTTTTTCACACTGGAGAGAACAAATCTGATGTGCATGACCCAGACCCTGGAATCAGTCTATACAGATGCACAAAAAAGGACTGCCTCAGTGCTCCTCCACATCTGCATTTACAAAAGTCATCTCCAAGGCTTTTGGCGCATAAGATGAACTGTTCTATGTGTGTCAGCTCCTTTAGTGACTGGTAAAAAGAAAAAAAACCCTCCATGTGTGATTGCTAGATTCCACAATCTGCTCTCCTAGCTAGTTAAGCCCTTCTTTTCAAGGTCCCTTCACCAGGCACAGACAGGTGCAATCATGTAACAAGTGAGAAGAATATGTATTGAAATGATAAGCTGCCTCAAATTAACCTGATGGCTTAACTCCCAGTCATGATTATTCTAAGTTCAAAAGCAACCTGGAATAAATATATTTATTCCTGGTGGATTCATGAGTCATTACCATGATGTTCATCAGTTAGAGGCATATTGGGCATTATTAGGAGCACCGAAGTGTATTAATTGCAACAGGTCATATTATCAGTCACCTCTAGAATTCTTCTTTCCCATTTTCTTTCTTGAGTTAGCTAACCTTGGTGTGTTAAATTAAATCATATGAATAGCGTTTTACTGGTATTTTTAATTTCTATCACTGTTCTGCTAACATCCATAAGTGATCCATGTTAATTTTCATCTATGGACATTTGAGAGAGACTCATTTATTCTTGACTGTCTGCTCTTTAGAACAGCAAAGGGCTTCTACAGGAGTTTGGTAATGTAGGAAGGTTGCCAGCCCACTGGGGCACAAAAGAAAAAGGACAGATCTAGGGAGCAAATGGACCCCATGCTTTATTCAGAAGTCTATAGGCTCTACACAGATGCTTATAAGCCTGTGGGTTAAATTGGAGGTAGGTCAGTCTCTCTGCCTCTTCACTCTGAATTGGTTTTTCATTATTCTGTGCTGCAAAAGCTTAACCCCTTTTCCCACATCCTTTTGCAGAAAGGATCTTCATTTTGCTATGGGAATAGTAACTTCCCTTCCTTAAGCCATTTTGAATACAGTAATGTAAGAAGGCTGGAGCAAGTGGTGCACCAGTGTGAGGCAGCACTAGAATCTCCCCAAGAAGCATCGCTGAGCTGTCCTGCCACCACACCAAGCAGTGCATCTGGTGGACATCGGGGGTGAGTAGAGCAAACAGACTGGTGGTCCTTCCCACCCCACCCCCTGGGAGCCTGTGCTAGAGCAGGCATAGCCCTGTGCCTACTGTGTGTGTCAAGTGGAAGAAGGCAGGAGGGAGGAAGTGTACCTCCAGGGTTGGCTCCCAGGGAATCTGGCCACGGGACTGCTGCTGCCTAAGCAGAGATGAGACTGCTACAGCAATGGCAGCAACAGCAGTCCCCAGGAAGGTAAGACCTCCCTTCCACTCACCCACATCCTCCCACTATCTACAGTGGTCTGCAAACCCACACATGCCCCTCTCCCCCCGCCATGTACTCAATAAGCTCACTATATCGCTGATGGAATAACTTCACTTGAATTATACTCTAGGGCCATGATTGATAAAGTATTATTGATATTCATAGTGCAATAATACCTAAAAGAATCAAGATAGAAGCCTCTATGTTTGGTGTGGAACAAACACATCCGAAGATGTGGCCCTGACCTCCAAGAACTTGCAATGTCAGAAACAGTTATTAATTGTTTTTAGTTTTATCTTTTCTGGTGATGATAGAGGTCTCTTTGAGGAAAAGACCCTTTGAGGACGAGGCCCTTTGGCCACCCTGGTCCTCAGAAACACCACTCCACATGCACACCACACTCTCATCCTCCCGGCACAACTCAAGCTCACATCCAGTCACTCACTGCAGGAGCACAACCTTTGCTCAGACTGCCAGAGACAAGGACAAAGGCAAGAGCACAATATTTCATCCCAGTGGATACAGTGTTATATCATGGGCATAGGTCACATCTACCAGCACATTATGGTAATCAGGCAAAGTATTCAACCAACCTGGAGGAGTGAACATGAGTTGAGGCAACAGCTGTCCTCTCTGTAGCTTAAGAACCTCTTTGATGTTGCCATTTGACTGACCTTTCTTGTCTTCTTAATGTCACACAACTCAGTGAACTGAAGAGTAAAGTTCAGCCTAATCCAACTCTGTGCTGAGAATACTGCACATGCACTGCCTTCAATTTGGGTTTCTTCCTGTCGAGCAGGACGAATGACTTCAGAGCATCCCAACACAAACCTGTTCAGCCTCCACAAGAGAAGGCTGAGGGGGATCTAGTGGCCTGTTACAAACTAGTCAGGGGGGACCAGCAGGCACTGGGGAGTCACTGTTCCCCCGAGCACTACCACGAGTGACCAGGAATAACGGTCACAAGCTGGCAGAGGGTAGGTTTAGGTTAGATATCAGGAGGCGCTACTTCACGGTCAGGGTGGCTAGGGTCTGGAACCAGCTTCCAAGAGAAGTGGTGCTGGCTCCTACCCTGGGGGTGTTTAAGAGGAGGTTAGATGAACATCTTGCTGGGGTCGTTTGACCCCAGTACTCTTTCCTGCCATGGCAGGGGGTCGGACTAGATGATCTGCTCGGGTCCCTTCCGACCCTAGAAACTATGAAACTATGAAACATTTACTGATGCAAAGCATTTGTTCAGCTGCTCCTCCAGATTCCAATGAAACACATTTTTCACTGAATCCAGATCATCCTTTCCTGCAACTATGAAATTATTTTGTTTCTGGCTTCTTTGCAGCAAGTGAAGGTGAATCCAATTCAGAAATGCACTTTTTAGTTCTCTGCTAGTCAATTAACTGTCATCTGCCCATCAGCAAGAAAAGAGTTTATGTGAAGGCCATCCATGTTAGGTTTCATACTAATCACAACTTCTTCTGTGCCACATCTGATATCAGTGTCACTTTATAGGTACTTCTGAAATATGCAGAATTAAAAGGTCAACCAGAAGGATGATGTTTCCAGAGATGCCAAGGAAGTAATATGCCCAGCTACTACTTCATCAAAGCTCAGGGTGACAGGCACACAGTTGATTAGAGCAATCCATGGATCAGAATCACCCATCAACTTCTAAGTAAATTTAATTCTCACTTTGAAATATTTTTACTAATAATTATTTTCTCTGAAATATTAATATTTTGAGAGCTCTTCAGTCTGAAAGCTGTTGTTGTTTTTAGCTGACAAGGTCTCAGTGCTGGGAAAGCACTGCTGAATATGCCATGGGGAATTCCATTCTGTAGCTATGCAAGTAGCTTGATTTACATTATATTTGTAATCTATTTTCCCCTTCTTGACCAAACTGAACTCTTCACTGGCAGCAAGAGTTACAAATTCAAGCATTTCATCTGAATCAAACACAATTTTTCTGTTTTACAGTCTGAATATCCCAGATACTGCTCTCAAGAACAAGGATGTGGGGTGGGGTGGGATGACGATACACACCCAACTTCAATTCCTCCTCTATTCCTGCCATCCACAGTAGCAAAGAGTTTGATCCTTGCTGAAGTCAAGATGCCTAACTCCTTTTCCACAGACAGCCAGCAGCATACACATCATCCTGCTGGCCTAGAAGGCTAAGGACCTGTTCCTGACAACATCCCCCTTTTCAATATCCTAGGTCTGCTGTTACTCAAGAACTATCAAGTCTCACTTGATTTCAGAATTTGAGTAGAGAGCATATTATCTCAGCCAGGAGGACTGGGACTGTCAACCATAACTCTGGATAGATCTCTTTTTCTACATTCTGCCTTCCAAAAACAAGGTGTGTGTTTTATTTGGGGGCTTATGGTATGCAAGAAAATGTGGTATTTATAGTATTAATGCTGGACTAACAGTAGATAATAACCACACTATAGAAATTATTGAA
>NW_017728918.1:32076564-32085644 GCF_001723895.1 Crocodylus porosus | reverse complement strand
GCCTCTGCTTTCTTGGGCATATGTGCACAATCATAGGCCATGGACAGGCCCTTTTTAAAAATCAGACCTTATGCAGCTAAGACTAATTTGCTGCATAGGTAGAATTATGGATATTGTTATACATTCAAGAATTTCTGCATCCTGAAACACTGCCCACTTAGCCAATATCAATAAGAAAACAAAAATGGACATTTTCTCAAATTTCTGTTCACACACTGCAAATCATAAAAACTTAACTTCATATATATTATAAGCATAGAATCTGAATAACTTACTGATTACAGCACTCTTTTGGGAGACAAAAGAAATAGGTGTCACCAACTAAGACCAGAATAAAACCCAGGTTTTCCAAAGGCTGTGGGTGACCTAGCAATTGACCTTTTGAACACAAGACGGCTAATGGTACAACTCTTACTCATATGCCTAAGCCCTAAAAAGGGCTCAGGGTACTTGCAGGTACCCGAACTGAGAATTGAAGCTATGTGTCCTTTGTTCTCAGACATCCCATTGAGGGACCCAGATAGCAAGGAGGCAAAAGCTAACCAATTTGAATGCAGAGAAGACCAGAGTTGCAACCAAAACCAGTGAAGATATATTAAGTGCTGTGTAATACCAAGTACTGAAAGAAATTGGGTCAAATTGAATACTCATAATTAGCATCATATCCATTTACCTCAGTTTTCATCTGTAAAATAGGGATAACAAAGCCTCTTCATCTCTCAGGAATATTGTAAAAATACATTCACTGATATTTGAGAGGCAATCATAATGTACCAAATAGTGCTATAGAAAAGACAAAGGGAAAATTAATCATTTTGCTCTCAGAGCAGAAGTGCAGTAAGTAGGACCTGGGGACAAACTTTTTCCAAAGAGAAGGATGTGGCAGGGTTCCTGTAAAAAAAAAAAAAAGCTTTTATAATGTAATTAAAGACTGTAGCAGGTTGCATATGTGTAATGGGACCAAATTAGGGCTGCACAAACTATATGCATTATGGGACCATGTTAGGGCTGACAGTCTTAATTCTGGCATTTCCTAACTTTTGAGTGCTTAACTTTGCAGTTGAATAATTTTCTATTAATAGAGAGAGAATGTTCTGCATGTGTGAGCAAGTGAGTACACAAATACATGCAGTATTATTTAAGCTAAGTAATGGCTCCATGAAAGAATACCACCTATGCAGCATAACTGAGAGAAGGATAAATAGGACAGCACGAGTGATGCTGCCTTTGTGGGAAGGCGCTAATGCAGCTACTACTACAGCAGTGACTGACTACACTGCTGTGATCAGCACCACGAGAGCTGTGACTGCCTCATGCATCAGTGATTGCCCTGGTGTGATGGGACAATTAATTAAAACCTAATTCGTGGGCAGACAGCTCTCACCCGGCATTGGCCTATGGGTTGGCCTCACCTGGCACTATCAATAATTAATTAGCTATTGACAAATAAACACCACAGCTGTGAAGAGTCAAACACAACTATATTATTCAATAACAAATATAACAATAATCAATCCATACAATCAAAAGGAACATCTACAATAACCATACCAATATGACATTAATGACACTAGATACAAAGATTTCCCAAAGGAAGCAAGGAGCAACAGACTGTCTCCCACACTGTCAGCACACCATTGCTCTGCACATGAAAATTTAACACACCCATACACAAAGAGAGGGAGGATTGACTGCCCCGGCCCTCACCCACTCATACAATACCTACCACTCACTCTGGATGCATATGCACACACTGGGTCACGATGCCCTTTGGCCACCCTGGCCCTCAGGAACACCATTCCACATGCACACCACACTCTTATCCTCCCAGCATAACTCAAGCTCACATCCAGGCACTCACTGCAGGAGCACAACCTTTGCTCAGACTGCCAGAGACAAGGACAAAGGCAATGACAAGGACCAGGACAGTGGGCAATGGGCAACTTTTATAGGCTCCTTCCACTGTCATCATTCATGCACCCAATCACACACCCATGCACACAGCAGTCATGCTTCTTCCATGCAGCATTCTCATTTGCACTCAACACTTGGTTGCGTGAACGATACTCGCCTCCATAACTCATGCCCTCAACTGAGCAGGCTTGTGAGTAGGTCACTGGACCTTCAGAGTCATAAATTCAATACTCAGCACAAAAATTTGATAACTCTTCATCTAACACTGGGTGCAGACCTGTCCTGCTATGCCTCTGAGCACCACCACAATAAAACATTATGGATAACAAGGGAATGACCTCCAAAGAAAATAAAATTGAGTGAGATGTGTTTGGATCACTACTGTTTACTATTCATAACTTCATTGCGTCCACACAGAGCAACACTGAATGGATGGTAAGAAATGTTCTTTAATTAAAAAATAGCACCCCATATATTTTTGCCGTGGTTATTCTTTATTTCATTTCCATTTTTATCATTGGTCATTAAAAAGGTGTCTGCCCCAAATGGCTACTTGTGTCTACTGCCAGACAGCAGACTTTATAACTTTTCTAGAAACAAGATGAATGTTCAGTTCTGGATCTCTGTTAATTGTGTACACAGGCCCCCTGGGATCATTTTACACATTTAAACAAACAAAAAATAAATGGGGATATAAAACTACTGTTTATTGTCAAAACATTTATTTCTCAAGGCTGACTAGATAATTGTCAAATATAACTGCTTCTGAAATAGAATGTACTTTTAATCCTGATATTTCTATGGTATCTGGCACTTCTAATGGAAACAGCCACTAGTGGATCCAGGAGTGAGGCAAGGGGTATGTGGCCATACATCCCTTGGGCTGTGCCATACATGCACAGTGAGCTCCCTGGGCTCACTATCAGCATGAGCCCTGGGCTTGCATGGAGCTCCAGAGACCAGAGGATGAGCATGACCCCCTGTTTTTCCTCTGCCTCTGAATTTGGTAGGAGATGGGGATGGAAGGAGAAGGTAAAGCCACAGAGGTGCTTGTGCCCTGGGCTCTGGAGCCTTGCAAAAAGCAGTGGCTCCAACCAAACCTCACACTCAGAGCAGGAGCCTATGGTAACCAGGCAGTGAGCTTTGACCTTACTGGTCACGGGCAACAGAACCAAAGCGGGGTGACCGTGCTGTCACGAGCTGCCCCTCCTCCTGTATCTTCTCTTACAAAAAACCCATTGATGCCCCCAAAATTTATTAAGTACACAAACTAAGGAGGAAAAGTACTTAAGCACAATATCATCTCAATAAAAAAACAAAACCCTGATTATATGTAATCATAATATAGTTATTTTAATACCTAGTAAAATATTATTTATAAGTGTACCATAATTTTACAAAGTTTAATAGAAGTTTTAATTGGCTGCTTTACAGTGCAATGACTGGTACAGAACAGAGCCTACATTAAACAGCACATTGGAAAATCAGAGAGGGAGCAGAAAAGAGTCATGGAACTTATTTGAGGACTTGAGAACATGCCTTACAGTGAGAAACTTATAAAGCTCTATCAGTTCAGTGCATCAAAAGGAGATTAAAAGGTGATTTGATTACAGCATATAAGTAATATCTTGGGAAGAAAAGGTTGAATTTTAACAGGATTTTAAATCTAGAGAAGAAAGGCATAACAAAAACGATTGGCTGGAATTTGAAGACAGAGAACTTCTAAGCGGTTGGGGGACCCATGAGGGCTGGGGCTCTCTAGCCACATACTGCATGGGTGGCATACCGCAGGCCTGCCTGTTGCATGCTGTGCCACATGAGCTTGCCCACAACTGCACCGCACAGCACCTGAGGCACCACAGAAGCCCCTCTTCCCTTTTGCTGCCCTGTGAAGGGCCCTGATGGGGCCCATGTTCCCTTCTTGTCACATTACATGGGCTTTGACAAGCCATGAGTCTAGTGTGGATGCTGTGTGAGGTCTGTGGGTCCCCCTGTGCCCTCCAGCCACAGTGTCCATCAGCACTATGAGCCAGATAACTCTGCTCTGACCTCAGGGGTGTGGACAGGAAATAGAAGCTGGAGGAGGAAGAGGGAGCCTAAGGAGCAGCAGCAGCCAGAGAACAAAGGGAGGAACATCATGCAAACCAGAAGTCCAGGGGCTGTAGCTTAACCCCTCAGGGGTGACACAAAGCCTGTGGGCAACAAGCTGGACAGCCCTGATCTAACAATACCTAGATGGAGAGTTGTCAAACTTTTGTGATGAGTGTTGAATTTATGACTACCCATCTTCAAAAAAGGGCAGAAAATAGATCCCAGGAATTACAGGCCAATCAACTTGACCTTAATCCCTGGTAAGATTCTCAAGAAAATGATCAAGGAGACCCTTCTGGATAAGCTGGCTGAGGAAAACATCCTGAGGGACAGCCAGCATGGGTAGGTCTTGCCTGACAAATCTCATTTCCTTGTCTGACCAGAGATTGATGTCACATACCTGGTCTTTAAAAAGGCTTTGATCTGGTGTTCCATGACCTCCTCATGGGAAAATTGGCCAGCTGTGACCTCGGCTACACCACAGTCCGATTGCTGGGAAATTGGTTCCGAGGTCAGACCCAGAGAGTAGTGGTCGATGGCAGAGAGTCATTATGGTGCCCTGTAACCAGTGGCATCCCCCAAGGCTTTGTCCTTGGACTGGTTCTCTTTAACATCATTATCTATGATGTGGACATTGGTGTGAGAAGCACACTGGCTAAATTTGCAGATGATGCTAAACTTCGGGGCATAGCATCCACACCTGAGGACAGGCTAGTGATCCAGGCTGACTTGGATAATCTTAGTAACTGGGCAGACAGAAACCTGAGGATGTTCAATACTGATAAATGCAAGGTACTCCACCTCGGGGGGGAAAAAAAACCTGCAGCATACTTATAGGCCCAGCAGTGCTATACTTGCTAGCACGATAGCAGAAAGAAACTTGGGGGTCATGATTGGCCACAAGATGAAATGAGCCACCAATGTGATGTCGCAGCTAGTAAAGCAAATGAAACCCTGGCTTACATTTATAGATGCTTCTCAAGTAAACCTCAGGATGTCATCCTCCCGCTGTACTCGGCCTTGGTGAGGCCGAAGCTGGAGTACTGCATCCAATTCTGGGCTCTGCAATTCAAAAAAGATGTCAAGAAGCTTCAGAGAGTCCAGAGGAGAGCCACGCACATGATCTGAGGGCAAGAGAATAGTCCCTATGAAGAGAGGCTGAGAGCCAGGGGACTCTTCAGTCTGGAAAAGCACAGGCTCAGGGGGGCCCTGGTGGCCACCTATAAGTACACAAGGGGTGTACATCAGGATCTGGGAGAACATCTGTTCACCAGAGCGCCCCAAGGAAAAACAAGGACCAACAGTTATAAAGACCTACAAGACCGTTTTAGGCTGGACATAAGAAAAAATTTCTTTATCATCTAACCCCCAAGACCTGGAATAGACTCCCTCCAGATGTGGTGCAGGAACCTACTCTGGACTCATTCAAGAAACACTTGGATGCTTATCTTGCTGGGGTCCTTTGAACCTAGCTGGCTTCCTGCCCCTGGGGTAGGGGGCTGGACTTGATGATCTTCGAGGTCTCTTCCAGCCCTAATGTCTATGAAATCTATTAAATCAATGCTAAGGCATTATCCAGATAGTAAAGCAGTGGTGATCAACCTTTTCTGTCCAGCAGGCTGGATGAACAGTGCTTGGTCCCTTTGTGGGCCAGATCTGGCTGGTGGATGCAATCCAGTGCCTGAGACATGGGTAGCAGGGTCCCATCCAGCTGAATGGAGGGGGACAGAGGGGCAGCCCAGCCCCAGTCCAGCTGTGCAGGAAAAGAGGGCATGGTGCAGCCCTGATTTAGCCCTGCAGGGGCAGGGAGGAAGGGGTGCATGGCCTTACCCCGTAGGAGGAAGGGGACCTGGCCCAGCTAACAGTCTGGCTAACTGCAGAAGAACAAGAGAGTAGCCCAACCTTTGGGTGGGGAAGGGACATGGTCCTACCTTGAATGAGCTATGCAGGGAGAGGGAGCCTTGAGAGAAAGAGAGAGGGAGCCCCAGGGGACAAAGGGGGTGTGACCTGGCCTCAACCTAGCTGAGCAGAGGGAAGGAGGCCTGGCCTGGCCCTTAAACAGCTGTGCAAGAGGAGGAGTGTAACCTGGCCTCATGGGGAGAAGGGAGCAGAGCCCAGCCCCAACTGGCCATACACAGAGAAGGAGGAAGGCCCAGTCCTGATCTGGCCCTGCAGGGAGAGGGTTGTGGCCTGGCTCTAACCCACTGCATAGCAGGGAAAAAATTGATTTTCAAAATTGAATCAAAATCATAGAAAATGAGGGTTGGAAAGGACCTTAGAAAGTCATCTTGTCCAACCACCTGCTCAAAGCAGTACCATCCCCAAGATTATCCCAGCCAAGGCTTTGTCTCGGTGGGTCTTAAAAATCTCTGAGGATAGAGATTCCACAATCTTTCTGGATAACCTGTTCCAATGCTTTACTACCCCCCTCATGAGAAAGTTTTTCCTGATATCTAACCTAAACCTCCCTTGCTACAACTTGAGACCATTGCTCCTTGTTCTATCATCTGCCACCACTGAGAACAGTCTAGCTCCATCCTCATCGAAACCAACCTTCCAGTAGTTGAAAGCTGTTGGTCCAATCTTCCAATTTGTCTAGGTCAAAGGTTTTCAGCTTTTTTGGATCAGTGTGCCCCTGGCAGCCAGGCATGAAGTAGTGTACCTCCGGAGGCCGGATGCGGAGCAGGGGGAAAGGGGGTGGCCAGATGCAGGACGGTGGCAGCTACCATGTGCAAGCTTCCCCCTCCCACTGCTCTAGATGTGAGCTCCCCCCCTCATCTGGCTGGGTAGATGGCACCTATGTGGCAGCATGCAATGATGTGTGGTGGCGCTCCATGCCCACTCACCTGCACATACCCTCTAGGACCTTGTTAAGAATCCCCAGGGGTATGCATACCCCCAGGTGACAACCCCTGGTCTAAGTCACTCTGAATCCTAGCCTTACCCTCCAGCATATTGACTACTCCCTCCAGCCTGGTGTCATCCACAAACTTGCTGAGAGTGTACTCCATTCCCTGTTTGCTTTGATTGGCTGTACAGGTTCTGTTGTATCTTTCCCATTCTCTGACATATTTCGTAGAATGAACTTTTTAAAGTAAAGCTTTGGTTGTTACAAATATCCTCTTACATTTGTTTAGAATATACTGCATTTTGGACATTTCTGCCGTTGAATCACAAGATTATCTTGCCATTTCAAAAGAAGAACAAGTGCAATGACAGCAATTCCAAATTGTTATGCTATTCTCCTAGCTTGTTTGCTTAACAAAAGGAAGGGGCAAATTTGATCTGCGTCACTTGTTGGTAACAGGCATTTTAATTTGTCATACATGCCCCATTCAAGAATAGATACATTTTAAAATTCAAATTGGTCATATAATTAAAACTAACTATGCCATGCATCTCAATATTTCATTAAACTTGGGGTTATTTATCAAAAAACAGATTCACATTCTCACTCTTCTAACTCGAACTAACATTAAATAAGATGCTCCAAAGAGCCAAAAAAAGATTGTCATACAATAACATTTAACAGTGCTGATCAACCCATACAGCCCTGAAAGGCACATGAGTGACACAGAGCTGGCCTGCAGGCTAGATCCCATAAATAAAGTCATTCTGCAGGCCAGATCCCATAGGAGGCAGTATGCAGAGTGATCTGTTGTGCTGACCCAACCCTGTGCAACTGTATCCAGCTGTGCACTGGCCTGATCCCATATATTTGGATCCAGTCATGGAACAAACAGCTCAGTCAACCACATAGGATCAAATCATCTAGCCCACAGGGGAAATTTGGCAGGAGGGGAGCAGCAATTAGCATTGCTACTGCTCCCCTGCCTCCAAACTTCTAGACATGTGGGGAAACCCATGGGCCAGATGACATGACTCCACAGGCTGGATCTGGCCCATGGGCCAGAGTTTGAGCATCACTGGCAATTACAATACAAACACAGGCTGTCTTCTGTGGGATATCCTGTCATAGCCCAACCAGAAAAACAAGTGACCTCCATTGCAGTTTTATATCTGGAAGCTGTTGCTCCAAATCCAAGCTGTATAAATCCAAGCTCTAAAGGGGTCTACCAAACTCAAGAAAGTGGCTAGCCGATTTTGCATGCAGATCCCAGGGCCTGCCACGATTTTCATGGACTGAGTGCCTCAGTGCCCACCATGCATCTGATTGTCCGAGTGATCTTGGTAGTTCCTCCCCTCGCCGCCAATTGCCAGATGGACCAAAACTGCTTAACAATGTTTCGCTTAATGGCTCCTACAGGCTCAATCAGGGGATTAAGCCCATGGAAACCCTTATTTGATGTGTTATTAAGCAATCTAAGCATTTGATTAAACTCTAAACTGAAATATGGCATTAAATTAAAGCTACACACAACATGAATTTGTCCTAGTAAAATCTTGAATGGTGCTGGCAACACCGGAGTTGAATCCCCTGACAAGCGCAGTTGATAATCATGGAAAATTCCACAGCAAACCCAGTATGTGCCCCCTAGGTGACCTCCAGGCATGTCAATCAGGCATGACCTACTTTCAGTCCTGCGCATGCTCAGTCACCACGCAGAGCTCACACTTACACATGCTCAGTTCACTAAGAGCATGATGTCACCATCTAGAAAATTCCTTCAACCAAGCACCCCAATTGGCTGAAGGGTTGCTTTAAAGGTCCTCTGACCCCCACCTTTGGGGGTGGGTTGGTGCGTATCGGTGGGTGCGTGGGTGTTGGCGTTAGTGTATGTTGTTGATGCAATAGGAGAAAAGGAGCTGCTCGATCCGAAGGCAGAGGCTGCTTAGGCAGGGACTGCTAGTAGGAGAGAGCGTGGAATTCAATTCCCAGTTCCATTCTTGAGTCTGCACAGTGACTTACCTGTATTTTTCGTGTTCGATCTTCCGGTTACAAACTGTGTATTTTCTGATTTGACTACTCCTCCACGATTTCTACGATTTGGATTCTTCGACCCGGTTACTGTTTACCTGGCTCTGGACTGATTCTGGTTTCTTTACCGACTACGGATTTGACTCGTCCTTCCACTGAATACTGCATCCTCTGGTTTTGACTTCGGCTTTCCTCT
>NW_017728918.1:32074821-32076156 GCF_001723895.1 Crocodylus porosus | reverse complement strand
TTCCATCAGGCCGAACCAGCTGAAGGAACTGTGAGCGGATACCTGTCCCTCTGGGGAGAAAGTGGGGAAGAATGGGACATTCGGCTCACCCCAAGCGTGCTGGGTTGCATTGTCCATGATCCTCGGGCCGTTTACTGCCCAAAGCGGGAGACTGGGACCGTGGCCCTGGCCCGTAAAAAATCATCGGGCATGGCGACCTCAGGCCCAGACCGAGAATTCGCCCAGTGCATAAAGTATGTAAAGGAGGGCGGTGAGGATACCCCTCTTGACGAGTTCAATTGTCCGACCCGCACCATTGGGTCTAGGGGGCATGAGCTCCTGGTTCAGCTGCTAGAGTGCTTAGAAAAGGACGGCAAGAAGATAAAGTGGTCCGGCCCCCGATGGAAGAAAGGCCGTATAATAAATGTGCTTTTCCGGGAGTATATTGTTTTATTAAGGGAGCTGACCGATACGAGGGCCCAGCTCATGGCAGCAACCAGAGCTGTGACAGAAAAATTGGCTAAGCGGCCATTCCAAGATGGCGCCGACCAAACTGTCAGCACGCCGAAAACTGTGCTGACATCAAGGCGACTAGCTCCACCCATCCCGAGCCCGCCTTCGGGAAAAACACCGCCCGTGGTTTCGCCCACCGAGAACCAGCCTCCCGCAACAGCACCACCTGCTGTACATAAGTCTCCACCCCCATACGTCAGCCAACGCCACCAGGAGGACGTACGAGAGAATTGCAACCAAACGAATTACCATAACAGTAGCAAAGTAACAAGCAAAAGCGTGGGAACAGAAACAACTGAAGTGACGAATGTAAATATAAGCAACAACATAGCCACAGGAAAGCCAAGGGACAAAGCTACTAGAACTGAAACAAACGAAGCAAGAAAATCAACCACGAAAACGAAAACAGTCGGAACAAACACAAGTGACGAATCAATAGAGACGAGTAAACTGGTAACTAAGAAGAATTATACAAACGAAACCATAAATGGTGATGACAATGAGAGCGAATTCATAAGAATAGCACGAAATAAAGTAATTCAACATGACAATGATTATACTGAAGAGTTGACATCTGCTTTTCCTATTGCAGTCCAAAAATGGGTAACTGATCCTCAGGGTCAAATGAGACAAACAATCATGATGCGATCTAGAACACACTCAGAGATGAATGAACTGAGGAAGGAAACCGGTATCAAAAAAAAAAGCTCAGTTAGGCTTTGGAGCAGTGAGAGACGCGCGGATGAAGCCCGCTGCACCCCCGCTCCCCCGAAGCCCCCCAGATACCCCCTCAGCAGCTGCGCCGCCCCCTGCCGACCCCCAGCACAGCCGGAGGTAAGCGGG
>NW_017728918.1:32067459-32074810 GCF_001723895.1 Crocodylus porosus | reverse complement strand
CTGCCCTTTGGGCAGGGGGCTGGACTCGATGATCTCCCGAGGTCCCTTCCAGCCCTAATGTCTATGAAATCTATGAAATCTATGAAATAAGGAGTGATGAAATGCCAATTGCCTGTTGGGGCGTCTAGTGGCAGAGGCAGGGAGCGAGACCATCAACCAAGATGAAGCTTTGCAGCTCGTGCGCAATTCAGCTTGGAGCCGAGCGAAAGTAGTGGACCCAGTGCCAGTGCCATCAAACTACTTTTGGCCAATACCAATACCAGCCTTACTTACCAAGGCACTGCAGAGAAAAATCCATATTTGGCACGAGGGACATGCAGGTCATGCGAGTGCTACTTCGTTGGTATATACGGTGATTGGAGCATCATACGCCATGTGGAACCCAGCCCACCAAGCTCTAAATCTGACACCTGCTCAGGTGCAGGGGGCATGGCCTCATAGGTATGTTCTATCATCTGGAGATGTGCCCTGTCTGCAGGAAGCAGTGGACGCAGCTACCAAAATATTGGAGGAAACCAGAGTATAACGGCGAGGCTGTTACTAAGTACATCAGTAAATGGACTGGTGATACACACTCTGAGACAGCTCGACCAGTTGAGAGGAGCCATGGAAAAGCAATGACCTCAAAAAACTGTAAGCTTCATCAAGGATGAGGAACAAGAATCAAGGCATGTGTACATAGTTGAAAACAACTCAAAAAGCATCAATAAGAACCAACAGAAACCATCTAGAGTGCCCTTTCAAGCAACGATGAGGTATTCAACTCGATTTTCACCACCACTACAGCAGAGGAATTGACCAAATTATTCCCCACCGCAGAGAACTCCTGTAGAAAGAGCGATGTTCGGGTTTCTGATGGAGAAATCTGGATTGAACAAGGAGCAACTGAGATCCTTGAAGGACAAGGGACAGCAAGCCTTGGCAAAAACCTTAGGATTTGTTGAGAGATCAAAATCAAAAAATGAGTAATTGCCATCGACGGAGTTCCGGCAATCGATGGCTCGACCAACCCAAGATGACAACCAACGGACTCCAAGATCGAAGTGACACAAAACGAACCAAAGCCAAGTGAGCAAAATGAGAAAACGACAAAAGAACGGGAATCAAGGACTAAAGTAACCATAAAAAGTGAAATACTATGAGACCAAGCAGAAGAAACAGAGCTTAGATGTATCCCCAAGCGAAGCGAAGAGAACCAAACATATCAAGACGATCCGAGACCGAGCGGAGGCTCAGCACTTGAAGAAACCGTAAACAAACGAAATACGAAGAAAAGCGAAATGCTATGAACTCAAGCGAATCTGGTTAAATCAGCAACTAAACTTTATATAACCGAAACTGATTCAACCAAAAGAGAGCAGGAGGAGACTGGAGGGGAGAAAACGAATCATGACAACGCGGAAGCTACTGTAGCCACAAACAATCTAAAGGTTCTTGGTGAAGATCAAAGACCATATGCTTGGATCGAGATTCAGAATCCTGATGACCAAATGGATAACATACTCAAGGTTCCTCCTAGACACGGGAGCCCAAGTAAACGTGATAAAGTCATCCATACCCCACGTAAAAACAAATAAAATAATGATGGTACAGGGGCTAAATGCTGTGACGGCGACGTGCAGAGTAAAATTCTTGGTAAAAGGCTGTGAGAAATGCCTTGATGCAGTCCTTGGGAATGTAAATATTCTAGGAGTACCAGGAATTTGAGTTTTGAATCTAAAACAGAAGAGCCTCGAAGCACTCCCGATATCAACAATTCCTAGAGAAGAGCGACATAGACCGACGTTGAAGAATAATTCCACGTGGAGATACACCCCAATATCGACAAAACAGCATTTGCAGGATCCGCTTAATAACTTACTAAAGGAATTAGAGAGGGATGGGTCAATAAAGTCTATTCAAGCGAGTACTCAGCTTTTGCCGGGATGGGGTATTCCGAAGCCAGGATGACCCGTCAAAGTAAGATTAGTAGTCGATTATAGAGAAGCGAACAGGAGGTGCCAAACTTTAGCTCAAGCGACACCATGCACCTTAGTACAGATGATACAAGAGATGGCAGAATACCAGTCTGAAACTTGGAAAGGCACTACGATCGACTTGAAAGATATGTTTTTCTCTATCCTGATAAATGATGAGGATGGCATATTAAATATGTGCGTAAAAGGAAGAATCTTTCGGTGGAATGTATGCCCGCAAGGGTATTGCAGTGCTCCAGCATTGGCAACAGGTGCGATGAATAATAGCCTAGAGCAATTCAAAAAGTCCAATCTCAAAAGCCGCGCTGTTCAGATTTGGAGTTATATCGATGATATAGCAGTGATGGCTAGAGGAGAAACAGTAGTCAAGAAAGTTACCGAGGACCTAATAGAACACCTATCCAAAGACGGCTGGAAAATAAATAGAAAAAAATCACGCCTAGACCCATCCAAAGAAATTTCCTTTTTGGGAACCATATTTTGTAAAACCAGGCAACATGGGGTGACTCATAACGATACCGAGGTAAATGTCTGGGAAAACAAAGTTCCCGTGACAAGAGCCGATTTCCAGTCGCTACTGGGATGGTTGAACTGGTTCCAAAATTACATTAGACCAGAACACCTACCTATGTTAGCTCGGATTCAACGCCAGATACGTGAAAAAACCCGAAAGAAAAACCCATGGAGTGAAAAGGATGCGAAAACTATGAAAGAGCTCCTAGGTGCAGTGAAAAATACCTCACTGAGCACTATTGATGTAACATCTGTTCTAATAATCATGGTAGGGTTTACAGAAGAAATCATGGTGCAGGCTCCTACCCTGGAGGTGTTTAAGAGGAGGTTAGATGAACATCTTGCTATTCTTTCCTGCCATGGCAGGGGGTCGGGCTAGATGATCTGCTCAGGTCCCTTCTGACCCTACAAACTATGAAACTATGAAACCTTTTGGAAAAGTAAAGAATGAAAAGGGAGAATTAGTGTACTTAATTCACCGAACTATAAAAACGAACCAACACCGGTATGGCACGATAGCAAAAACCTTATTAGCAGCTCAACTAGTCAAATTCCTGTCCATTGGAAAAGGAAAATTAAGAGCAACAGGAGCTACCTTGCTACTTAAGTCGATGCATGACCGACCAGATCCAACATTTCAGGGAGAGCCGTCAACCTGGAGCTCGATGGTGCTAAACCACGTTTACCATTGGCATGACTGGAGGCATGAAGATCTGCCACCTATTCCAGCTAGTGAGAGAAGCTCCAGAATCATCCTCTGCAGAACCACCAAACCTGCATGGATGGCCTCCGACGGAACCACCCGAGGCGAAGGCAGATATGGGTTCTATTGCGAACCATGCAGTGAGGCTGTAATCTGCGATGGAGATGTTTCAGCACAGAAGAATGAACTATTGGCATTTTAAAAAGTCATTAAGCATTGTTTAGTTAGCCATAATGGGACTCTACCAATTCCCGTAATAGCTATGGATTCTATGTACATATATAAAATTATCACGGGTACCGCATCTCCCAATGAACACACAGAAATATGGGACAAAATTTACCATCTGTTTTCTGAGTTCACGACTCTACCGCTGATAAAACACACCAGGTCTCATTGTACGGACACTGATCCGGTGCACGAATACATCAATCGATTACTACACGAATCATGCGACATAAGGCATGTATGTACAGCTCAAGATGCAAAAATTGAAGTACCAATCGATCCCCATCTCATGTGGTTGCATGAGAATTGGGGCCACCCAAGTTCCAAGAAATGCTATCAGAGATGGAACTACGAAAGCAAAAGGGCCGAAAAACATCGAGAGTGGAAGAAAATAGTTCAGGCGTGCGAGGCCTGCGTGAAAGAGAAGTGTAATCAAACGAAGAACACCAAAGGAGTGTTTGACAAAGAGAAATTTGAGCCAGGAAAAACGTGGCAGATAGATTTTTTGGGCCCGCTACCAGGAGCAGCCATTCCAAATAAAGGCTTAATTGTTGTAGACTTGGGTACTCGACAAGTTGCGGTGGTGCCATTAAGAAAGACCCATGCCACTGAAGTAATAACAGCACTAACTGGAATATTTGCTATGTGGCACACGCCATGAACCATTCAGTCAGACAGAGGACCCCCATTTGCTTCCACAGCAATCGAAAAGTTCACGGCCCTAAACAACATTAGATGGCATCGTCACATCCCTTACCACCCCCAATGAAACGGGGTAGTCGAGAGAACGGTAGGCCTATTTAAAGAAGCACTTCGGCTGAAGGGAAATGGGTCCTACAAAGGATGGACGCGGATCTGCGACAAAGTCTAGTAAATCTAAATGAAGGGAAGGAATTATGGATGAACAGAAAACCAGCTCCCGTAGAACCTTGGGAGAAGAAATTTAAAGAAAGTGAACTCGTATGGGTCACACTTCCCGACCCCAAAAATAAGCACCCCAAAGTTTTAAGAGGAATAGTACAAGGAGCCGAAGAATATCCAAATACTTACTTGATAGAATTAGAAAGCAGCGGACAAAAAGTACTAGTTCATCATAATTGGCTAGCGCGGAGAGCTACTACTAATGATACCAAATAAAAAATTTGATCGTTTTGTTGTGTTTTCCAGTTTCACTACTCGATGTGATGATCATGCGGCTCGTTGAGATAATGACACTGATCTCATTTCGTTCAATCTTCACTGATTCACGACGGTGTGAGAACTCCTTAACCAATGACCTGGAAGGCATTCCAACTTTGATTAAAGAACTACCAAAGGATTACATAATAATTCTACGATACACCAATTGAACAGAAGTCTCGAATGACTGATGCTGGTCCCAGCTAATGATGCCTCACTTTGCAACAAGTTTAGGACACCTGCTTTATAGTTTCCCACTAACATCTCATCACTACGCTATCTTTAATACTTTAAACAGAATAATCCATGATCTTATAGATTGCTTCAAAATAACCGTACATGATACTTACCCTTATCAGGAGTATAACCTTAGTCCTGAACGGTATTTTGCCTGTTTCATTGACATGATAGGAATATTGGAAGCGTCTTCATGGACATTGCCATATGACTGTGTCCCAATTCTTACCACATACCCACAAGTGGCTAAAACTCAATTACCAACAATCGACTATGACCAACAAGTTACTAAAGCAACGTTACCAAGTTCATCGAATGGAATCCAGTTTCAAATTTTGACAACGAAGCCAGATAACACTCAAGAGCTGCAGGAATTCACAGAGGCTGCAAAGCAGGCCTGAATTATCATATTTGGACTAATGATAGTGTTATTTTTAACTAACGTAGTCTGCCTATGGATTACTTACAAATCCTTATCACGACGTATAAATGCCTTATCTGCATATGTGTACATAAAACTGCCTCCTCATCTCCATATAAAATTTGAGGAAGAGGAAGAAAGGGCATGAAAAACTTAGGCCTGAAAGTAATATGTAAATAGTTGCTAATATCGAAACTGGTTCTGTCCTGTTTTATTTTATCTTTCAGCCTTCGTCCAATACTTCCTGAGACGAGCCAAAAACCACGAGATCGTCAACGCATCGGGAAATGAAATTCGGGAACATTATGCAGATATTGATGCTATATATATATCTATATATATATATTGTATATAGTGAAGATGCGACTCAGTTCTACTTAAAGTCAAATTCAGTGTTACAACTACTGTCACTGTGGGCTAATGCTACGGGAGATGGGGGGACAGGAAAAGGGTTGATGGCTTGTATGCGAATGCCATTATCTGTGGAAGACCCAGTTCTTGAACCCTATCTCATATCCCACAATATCACGGAATGGTTTGGGAAAGTCGCAAAAAGCCCGATCCACCATATAAATATTTCTTTAGGCCCAATGGATGATGGAAGTATCAACGTCATGTGATATACATGGAGGGAAAACTTTACCTTGAGTGACTTTTCTGGGATAACAGAAAGGGGGTGTAGCCAAACACTAATAGGGGAGCCGCCACATAAGCCCTTAACTACGGCGATACCATGTAGAAAAATCCCCTGGGGAATACACCCAGAACGAAGTAGTGAGTCTCTTCCAGATGACTCCCTAACCTGGGACCCGAAGTCAGTAACGCCTCCATGGGTGGTCCTGTTTCCACCAAACCTGGGTCCAGGATACATAGCATCTGTTATTCGTACACCTGTTATGACCCCGATACCCCAAATTCGGTGGACCTCCTCAGAAAGTAGCCCGTACCTCCAGTATTATTATCCTATCCTGAGAGTGAAAATCCTAAGTGCAGCATGCCATGGAATCAGTAGCCCGGTGGATGACTCAGATCATCACCATCCCAATTTTCTTTTTCAATTTGGAGGCAGCTGCTCGAGCCTGAATACACCTGCCCCGAGAGGTCTCGTACGGGCTTGCAACGATGGCAGGTTATGGACTAAATTACCAGCTACCCTTTCTGGGGTTCAATGTTTTTTAAGTTTAGTTTTATTTTGTCCCCCATTATTAGCAAAAACTGCTCACCCATCGAGCCCAGACATCATTCATCAAGACGTTCGAGCTACCACCCCGGTCTGGAGCTCACTTACCCACAGGGAAAGGACAGCGCAGGGACTTGCCTGGGCTGCCGAGAGATTTTTCTTACGGGGCTACAGTATAGCAAAGGCACGTATTGCTCTTGCTCAACTCTCAGAGCAAGTTGAACTTCTTGCAAATCATACCACTGCAGGATTCAAACTGATCGATAAACAGCTCCAGGCAACTTTGAGACTGTCTATACAGAATAGATTAGCCCTGGATGCTTTATTAATGCAACAGGGAGGACTTTCCCAATATCTAAATCTCTCTAGAGAGATGTGCTGTGTGTCCATCCCAAACGTATCCATCCCCCTACATGACCAAATCGCGAAAATCAAGAAAATAGCTGAAAATATAAATGCAATTTCGGGTGTGGGGCAGGGATGGTTGTACAGGTTATTCAGCAGTCTCGGTTGGGACACTTCGTCCTGGTTAATTAATCTATTGACTCCTGCAATTTCGTTCATACTCGTTTTATCGGTAGTGATTTCGTTAATCTGTTGTGTGTTCAAATGTATTAGTAAACGCGTGTCGAATTTATCAGTAATGCTATACACGAAGTTACCCTCCTACGAAAATTCTGACGAAAGAACATGAAACCGGAATATAAATAGGGGCTAAACTCCTGTGTTCCAGCAAGGGGGCATGTCCTAGTAAAATCTTGAATGGTGCTGGCAACACCGGAGTTGAATCCCCTGACAAGCGCAGTTGATAATCATGGAAAATTCCACAGCAAACCCAGTATGTGCCCCCTAGGTGACCTCCAGGCATGTCAATCAGACATGACCTACTTTCAGTCCTGCGCATGCTCAGTCAC
>NW_017728918.1:32058591-32066829 GCF_001723895.1 Crocodylus porosus | reverse complement strand
CCGCACCCATCACCGGACTGGGTCCGGTGATGGAAAGCAAGGGCTCGTTACGAACCTCGTGGGCCAACAGAGCCCTCTGTCGTTTATTGTTGTTTGTTTCATACTGTAACTGAAGAATATCATACCTACGCTTCATCAAAGTGTAAGTCCAAATAAACCTACCTTGTTGTTATCTGCTACGGGTCCCTTTCTCTGAGCTCCACGCCTTGTATCCGATTGCCACCGTGATCACTGTGACCTTGGGGCCCTGTTCCCCGACAGAATTATAACTAATACCAATTACATACGCTTTAATCAAGTATATATAGTTGGTATTACTGAATAAAGGACACTGTAGAAAGGAGTTAACTGAATGCTAACCCTGAGACTGAAAGAAAAAGACTTTTCTTGCCATTTTCCAGTTGGTCTAATAAAAGGTATCATTTTGGAACCAAGAGTTCTAGTTTTTTATATATCTTTGTCTCAGACCAACATGATTACCAAGTACACCCCTGAACCTTGAGACCAGCAATTCATGCCAGCTGCTAAATGCTGCAGGCATTCTCTGTCACTGTGGGGTGAACACTTGTCCATACACTGAGATGGCACGTTCAGTGTCCACTGAGTTTACTGGAATGGTGAGGCAGTGTTTTGCCAGAGTGTAGAGATGTGGAAATTGGTGACAGGGAGTCCCAGAACACAGGCATAGACACAGGCATCCGGCACACCAACGAAGTTCATATAAGCAGCATGCTCGTTGTCATGCTCTTTCCACCATCCAGGGATTGATTTCAGTAGCTGAGGGTCACAACTCAGAGCAGGCACCTGGTTGAGATCCAAAATGTGAACAACGCTAAGGAGGCATCTGGTTGTCTGAACCACAGAGGCAGTGACAGATCATACCTGAGATTACAAAGCCTAAGCATGCACTGTGTGCTGCATTTGATTTCCAGCTCCTCGCTCACAAACTGCTGGTGATACTGCATGTGCTTGGCATGGTAATGAACAGCATTGGATCATGACTACCACCTTGTGAACACAGGCTTTGGTGGCAGCACCACAGTGGCATGTGATTCCCCACTTTGAGTGGTGATGGACTCCATGTACCAGACCTTACAGCTTGGACAGTGCTCAAAGGCTTTCTTGATTGAGGACACCAGGCTATCCTCAGAGAGCTGCATGTGCCAGATGTCACTTACTAAAGACAGAATGTGTGTATTGCAGGTGACGTGAACTGCAGTGGGCAGCTTCTTTGGAGCTCATCAGAGAAAGCCTTGCACACATACATGGCACTGTCAGACAGGAATGCTGAGATCTTGTTATACTCTAAGCCATAGCTGACAGTGACCTTTTCTATGGATTGAGACATGGTGTAAAAATTGACAGATGTGAGGTGGACCAGCTCTGTTTGAAACATAAGCAGGTCCCAGTCTGTCCAGCCCCCCAGTACAAATAAAATGAGCAATATGTAGTTATCTTGAGGGTCACTGGCTTCATCGGCCACAATGGAGAAGGAGACAGACCATGAACGATACACGCCTCCGTAGGCTGGGGGGCATGGTGACCACCCTCAGGTGGCAGCAGCAGCAGGGTCGTGGCAGTGGTGGGTGGAGAGCTTCCACAGGTGGCCACGGTGGTGGTGGCAGTGTGGGGTGGTGAGTGCCGGCAGCAGCAGCCGTGGCCAGCAGCAATCAGTGATTGGCAACTGCCCACAGACATTGCCGGCAGTGTCAGTGGCAAGCGAAGGGTAGTGGTGAGCAGCGACTGCCTACAAGTGCCACCAGCAGTGTCAGTGGCATTTTTTTCAGGGGGTGCACCACCAATCTCAGGGAGTGCACATGCACCCTCTACATGTTGCAAATGAGACGTGCTCTGCCAGTGCAGATTTTGTGGATTGTACATGTGAAGCAATCACTGCAGGGAGAGAGTCTTAGTGAAGCTTATTGGCACACATAAAACTGCCAGCATTTGGCACATTTTCATTCAAGTTGTCCCTTAACTTCAGGTGATCAAGTTTCTGTGACATTCATTGCCACAAAAGCTGCCACGAAGGAAAATGCCATTTCTCACCTTGCTGAGCTGTTTTCTGTGGCCCTTTTAAATAGCAAGGGCATGGTTGCTTGTTTCTTGCTCTGGCCTTCAGCCTCTTCAACAGCCTTTCATTTCATGTATGCTTCAGACTCTAAGGCCATGTCCAGACGAGTGCGGCTGTGCAGTACGTGGTGCCATAGACAAGTCTGCAGTGCCACATACTGCACATTCAGCTGTTCTCCACACTGCAAAGGAGTAGCGGGGGGCGGGTTGACCCCTGGGTATCTAGCACTGACCCCACAGCCCAGAGCTGAAACTTATCTGGATGTCTTGGAGGATTTCTTCTCAGTGATCATGGTGAAGAATCCTCCTTAGGCTACAGCATGCTCTAGTCTACCAGCATGCCTGTGGATGCTTTAAAAGCTGGTGCCAAAACCCTCTCATTTCCCTGACCGGCCCTGGACTGAACCTATGTCACAGTCTCAGCCTCTAATTTGCTCCCTCTCCTTCCCCCTCTCCTATGCTTCAGGACTGCAAGGCTTCCTGCCCTTTAGTCTGCTCGCAGCTTGCTTGGGTTTTTTCACCAGGAGCTGCCAAAATCACAAAGCTCACTGTTTTTTGCAGAACCCACCATTTCCCATGGAGACCATCCCATTTCACAGTTTAAAAAACTGATGCACACCCACTGTGTGTTTGTTTTTGGGATGGATTTCCTATTCTAACTTATCTGTATCTGTGGTCTTCTTGAAGCATGCATGGTTGTTAGGACATCCCTAGAAAAACACTGGTGTACTTTGAACAGTGTAGATTATCTTTCTTTATGTTCTTCTAGTGCTAAGTAAGTATTCAAATAGTCCATTATACAGCAGTATGAATCATCTGGTCTCCAACACGCTTAGCTTGATTCAACCTCAGAGGGATGAAACAGCTGAATACACATTTCTTTTTTGTGCATTTATTCTTATTTGATTTATGAGTTGAGATTGCTTCATCTGTGTACATTGGAATTGGGTATCTGTGTACTTCTAATCAAGCTGTGAACACATCTCCTGGTGACCAGCAGTTATTATGACATTGTAACAATGTTTCCTTCCTAGACTTTCACTTTTTCATTAGTTTTGCATCATACACACTGACTGCTTTATCCAGTCCTCAACATCACATAGATACCTTTGTTCATTATTTAAGTATGTGCATTAACCCAACATTTCTTATTTAAAATTAAAAACATGTTATCCTGACATGGTGGTTACTGTCTCCTAGCAACAGAACTTCCTCTTGAAACACTTGTTATTTTGAGGGGTCTGTCTCACAAATAGTTTAAATAACCTTAATTCTCTGCATAGTTTGCCTAACTTAAGCAATCCTTTTATTTATGAGTTTGATTATCTATAAAAAGTTAATTACTGCTTTGACATCACCGCAACCCGTTGTATGAAATACAATAACTTTGGGGGTGGGGGCTGGAGGTGTACTACCAGCATTTAAGTTCAATGATGCATTTATATTAAATAGATGAAAGGTCTTCTTTCATAAATAAACTAAGAATTTCTGGTTAAGCAGCTGTCTGTCCATCTCTGCACATTTTTATGTGGATGAAACTGGAGCAACATTTACAATTTTCAGGGTCTATATTACCAGCAGTGATATACATGAAATTATTTAATCCATAGTTACCAATGTTGTCATCATACCAGATATATAGCGATAGGCACAAGAACATTTTTTAATGAAAAATACATCAAGTATTCCATTCCATAGGTAACCACTGATTTATACATCTTGTTCTGCCTGTGCTGTGTTGTAAAACAAATGTTCCCCATAGCCATTATATGGTCATTGATTATGCTGATGCACAAAATTAATACATCTTGCTAAGTATAAAAAGCTGCACATGTTGGAGCTGTTCTTGTTGAAGAAAAACAACAGCCATTTTTGTGCCGTTCAAAATTCAGAAGAAAAGCAAATGTTTACTAACTAAAGGCCAATGCTGATACAGAAATGGAAATATTTATGTACTCAGAAAGCAAGTACAAATACAAAGGAATAACCAAAAAAACCTGCTATAATTATTTGATGGTATTCTTCTAATCCGTAGGAAATACCTTAGTCTTGTATTTAGATAATCAAAGGCATCATACCTGATATCTCATAGACTATGCTGGTGTATTATTGCTTCTAGTGAAAGCTGTTCACTTCTTGTCTCTCTTACTAAATTATATGTTCTAAGATACAATTCTAGAAGTCATGCAGAAATAAACACAATGCAACTTCTACAGACAAATTACTCATTTATAAGATGTGTGCTAAGAAAAATAAGGTAGGCATTTATTATTTCCATAATTTTAAAATGGGATGAGGGGCTCAGGTATAGTCACTGACATGCAAATTTACAGGTATCATTGTTGTGATACTAATTTGCTAAGGCATGACTGTGATAAGACTTAAAACTATCCTCATTTATTTTATTAACATTACAAATATCAACTAGCAATGTGTTACCATCAGAAGGAGGAAGACCTAAAGGGTTCTTTGCAGATGTACGTACTGTATTGTTCTCATGGGCCGAGTTTGAAATCTGGAAAAGGGTGGCCTGCAAGAAGCCCTGAGCCTCTATTGGTAACGGTGACATATAAATTTAAATGAAATAAATAAAGACACAACCCTAAAAAAGGCTCTGTAGGCAGCTGGGGAAAGAAATGAGTACAGATCCCCACCAAACCAACAGAGCACCTACACAGCCAACCAAAGAAAATATCTAGTTCTAAGAGCAGGATCCAGGTTGAGAAGAATGGACAGGACAAGGGGTAGAAAGACAGCAAGACAGCTTGGTCTTTTCCAGGGATTCAGACAAAGGCTCCTCCTGCCAGAACAGGCAGGATTCTGGGAACATCTGAAATGAATAATTTGGCAGGGATATACTTTGATGTTATTGACACCACATCAAGCAGGTGCCCTTCCCCAGATCCTGGAAGACTTAAAGGACCTGGGAAGGGAAGGGATCTGAAAGAGAGGAAACTCCAAACAACGTTCTCTTAAGTGTTTGCCACCTCTCAGGAGAAGAGAAATTCCAAAGATTATGAAAGAAAATAGTTGGAAAATCTGGAAAATCTTTGGTGTGTGAAACACTGGAGTATATATTATGAGGGGACAGGGGGCCTGGCTGATCCTGATGGCTTCCATCTTTGTAGTATTGGGATGTTAATGTCTATTTACAGACTAGCTAGGGTAGCTATAATGGGGTATTCATGGTACATATACCCAGCTGTGTACATTAGCACTGCAACACAGTAAACTTGGCAAATCAAAGCACAAAGGGACATGTATAAAATGTATTTTTATCATCCACAAATACTAGGAAACTAGACAAATAAGAGATGCTCAGGTATGAGAAGTACAATATGGTATCATTGAAATTCGGTGGAAGGGTCACATAACTGAAATATTAGCCGCGACGTTTGCAACTTGATCTAAAAAGATAAAATGTGAAACAGTGGTGAGGGAGGCACTTGATAAAGATGTCATTACTTCTTATAGTTATGAACACTAAAGGATTTCAGAAATAAAAATGCTTATAGAATAAAGTTCTAATTATAAAACTGAAGATAAGGGCCCTAGTGAACTTTTTTTTTTTTTTTTTTTAACAGACAGTTCAATCACACTGATGAACTGGACCAAGTAGTCCTTGAACTTCTGTCTATAATGTATAGAAAGAAAAATTATCATGGATGACCTCAACACTGGGCCATTTAGTATTTAAAACCTTTAAAAACCATACATAAAAATTTGCTTACATAGAATATCAAGCATCCAACAGGAGTAGCTCAGTATTGGACCACATTCTGATGGACAAAGAAAACATAATCACTATCCTGAAAAATTAGTGGTTGCCTAGGAACCAGTAAGCATAACCTGATTAGATTTTCATTGTGCAAACAAAATGTGGTACCAACCAGTGATTTTTAAGCTTGGAACTTTAAAAGGGGCAATTTCCCAAAGCTTAAAGTAATTGTCAGCAAAACAACTTAGAAACCAAATTTAAAAGCAAAAGTGTTAAAAAAACTGGCCAAAACTGGCTGCAGAGTTTATTAGTTTACTCCTGCCTAATAGCCCTGCCTGTGTAGACACCAATATGTTTACTGTGGAGCTAATAAGTCTAATCCACAGTAAATTTCTCATGTAGATACACCAATTATCTACTAAAATCAAACATTTTCAAGCAAGCAGGCCAAGATGATCCGTTCCCAAGAATCTTAAAGAAAATAAATAATGAACAAGCTGAAGAGTTAACATTCGCTTTTAGAAAATTCTAGAAATTCCAAAGAGAGACGTAGACAAGCTTTTGGGTACCTCAATACCTTTCCTCAGGTCGTCAAATAAAAGATATTACCTAGAAGCATAATCACCTCTTGTATGCTTCCTGGGCCATCATGGCAACATTACTTCAACACTACCAACAGAATTGAGGGCTCTCAACTAACTCTACTATTTAAAGGTGTTATCAGGGATAACACAACAACTCTTCTTGTTTGGCAATCCCTTGCAGTCAAGGATGATTGTCTTCCATGACAGTCTTATCTCCATGTCCAAAGATGGCTGATGAAACCTATCCAGGATCTACAAAATCTACTGCAGTTCAGATGTGTTTCTGGGTGGGGTGAGTGATGCTGGATTCTTGATGTGGTTTGCAACGTGCTGTTTCTGCCACTCCCACTTTTCCATCTCCTGCTGTTGTCTTGAGGTTTCAAAGTACTGAGATCCCTGCAGCAGACACTTCCTCCATTAGGGGGCAGTCCTGGGTTATAGTATCCCATGAGCTGACATCCATGTTGCATTTTTTTAAGTGGCCTCAAGGACATCCCTGAAGTGCTTTCTCTGCCCACCTGTTGAGCGTACACCTTGGCTGAGCAGGGAGAATAAAACTTGCTTTGGGAGTCTGGAGTCAGCTATCCAGATGACATGGCTGTCCCAACAAAGTCGATGTTGGATGATCATCGCCTCAATACTCATGGTATTTACTTGCAGGAGGACACTAGCATTGGTGCAGCTGTCTTTCCACTGGATTTGGAGGATCTTCCACAGGCAGTGTTGATGGTACTTCTCCAACAACTTTACATGTTTTCCGTATGTTTTCCACATCTTAGCTCCATACACCAAGGTGGGGATCATGACTGCTTGATAAACCATGAGCTTGGTTTCAGATCTGATGTTGCAATCTTTGAACACCTGTTCACTTGCACATTTGAGGCCCTGCTAGATTTCTTCATTGATGTCAGCCTTCTGCAAGAAATGGCTTCCAAGACATGGGAAATACCCTCAAAGTTTTCCAGAGTCTCCCCATCGCTCTGGATTACTGGAGCTGGGGACTGTTCATTAGGAGCTTGTTGGTGGAGGACCTTAGTCTTCTGAATATTAAGCATCAGTTCAACTGCATTGTGTGCCTTGATAAAGACATCAACAATTGCCGAAAGGTTGGCCTGCAAGTGAGCAGATGTTACTACATCATCATCATACTGAAGCCCAATGATTGAGGTCAGATTGATCTTGCTTTTGGCTCAAAGTCAGCTGAGGTTAAACAGCTTACCATCCATTTGGTAGTTTAGCTCCACTCTGGCTGGAAGCTTGTTGGTGGTCAGATGTAGCATTGTGGCAAGGAATGTTGAGAAGAGTGTTGGATTCATGATGCAGATTTGCTGAACTCTCATTTTAACCTCAAAGTGATGCAATAGATCCCTTACTGAGAATCACCACTCACATACTGTCATGGAGCAGGCAAAGAAAGGTGATGCATTTTGGTGAGCATCTGTACCTCCGCAACACTAGGAGCTAGGAGCAGCGGGGAAAGGAAGGACACAGGCACATGTGTGTCTTACACACACGTGTGCCCCCTTACCGAACCCAGAGCAGAGGCGAGAGCAGCAGAGGAGAATGGAGCAGCAGCGGGGGCAGCAGCAGCTGATCTCCCTAAGGTAAGTGGAGCAGAGGGACCGACACAGCTGAGCCGGATCTGGAGGGGAAGCCCCCCGGATCCCTCTTAGCTGAGCTGGTAGGGAGCCGCGCTCCCGAGCCACACAAACAGAGCACGCAAACAGGCGCAGTCTGTACGAGCGCGCCAGCGTTCACGCCGGAGGGAGAGCAGGAAGGGCCCAGAGGCTAATTCCTGCTAGCATGGGGCAGAGGAACCGAACTCAGCTAAAAAATCAGCAACTCCTATGATGGTGTCAACAC
>NW_017728918.1:32022874-32058580 GCF_001723895.1 Crocodylus porosus | reverse complement strand
TTTTAAGAGGAGGTTGGATGTACAACTTGCTGGGGTCATTTGACCCCAGTATTCTTTCCTGCTATGGCAGGGGGTCGGACTAGATGATCTGCTCAGGTCCCTTCCGACCCTAGAAACTATGAAACTATGTAACTTCTCAGTTGACAGAATCGAACACTTCTGCGAGGTGAAAGAAGGCCATGGAGAGAGGCTTATGTTGTTTCCAGCATTTCTTCTGATGCTGGCAAGCAGTGAAGATTATGTCAGTCACGTCTCTTGACTGAGATTCCAGGAGGAGCTGTTCAGCAAGTGGAAGGAGATGGCTCAGCAGAGCTCTCACAGTGATCTTTCCTGTGGAGGACAGCAAGGCAATCCCTCTGTAGTTTCTACAGTTGGACTTGTCTCCTTTCTTGAAGATTGTCACAGTCATGGCATCCCTGAGGTCATCTGGGATTTCCTCATAATTATAGATCCTCGAGATGAGGAGTCATGAAGTTAACATTTCTGAATTCCCTAATTAAATGGCCCATGCCAACACAATGTATATTAATGGAAACAAATCCAACTCTGGAAACTAATCATGCAGCTTACGCCAACAGGAAGAGAAACTCTCTTCTAGAAAACAGTAACTCAAAGAACAACTTGCAGATCACTATGGTTACAGTAGTTTAACAAAGAGAGGCAGAGGGGAGATTGGAGTACCAGCCCCAGGCACCGATCCTGAAATAGGGGGTCAAATCATAGAAGTAGCAATGCTGCTAGACTGGCTGCCATGGTGTGACTGGCAGCACAGCCAGTGACTCTGTCTTGTGCAGCACGGCTACCAAGGGGCTCTCAGACATTACCTTATGCCTCTGTATGGCTCTATCAGTTTGAGCTCTCAGAATTGACTAACTCAGGCTGCCTTTAAACTAGTTTGCCTGGGTAGCCATAAAAACAAGGTAACATGGACTTGTAACAAAACTACAGACCCTCCAAGGATCCTAAGCACAAACTCTGTTTCAAAGTCTTCACTAAGTCTGTGCTGCTACACATACATTTTGCTAGGTAGGTCAGTGGTACTCAACCTTTTTTGGCTGACAGGCCAGACGAGCAGTGCACAGTCCATCCATGAGCCAGATCCAGGTGGTGGCCCCTCTCTGGTAACTGGATGGGTACAACGCGCCCCATTTGGACACACAGAGGACAGTGGCAAGCAACCCAGCCCCAACCCAGGTCTGCAGAAGAAAGGGACATGTCCTGGCCAGATCCAGCTGGAGGGCAAAGGGGCATGGCCTGGTCTTGATCTAGCCATGGTGGGGAAAGAGGTATGGCCTTACCCTGATCCAGCCATGTAGGGGTGGGAACTCGGACTGCCTCCAACCCGCTGTGCAGGGCTTGGGGTTTGGGAATTTGGCAGGGAGGAAGGTTATTAATGGCCAGTGATTCCCCAACCATCAAATTTGCTCATCCATGGGGACCCCCATGGGCCAGATGCCATGGCTCTGTGGGCCACATATCACCTGCAGACCAGAGGTTGAGAATCCCTGGTACAGATGTACCACTGGAACCACAAGTATTAGGAGAGTTTTGCAAAAGCACTGGTATGACTGTGTCTAGAGCACCGAACACTTTTCTGGTGTCCACACTCAGAGGGGTAGCAGGGCAGCCACAATGCACAGGATAGTGCTGCCTGCAACAATACCAGTGGTGGTGATGGCACTCCTGGCTTTCACTATGGCAGCTGCACCCCCCGAAGCTCCCTTTCAGTTATGCTACTGTCCATACTTCACAAAGGATATGAAAATACAGTAGAGAAATCAAAAGAGGACCAGCTAAATGTTCCCAAGTCTGGCAAACAAACTGTATGATGCAAGACAAAGAACTTAATCTATTCAGCTTATTGAAGAGAAGGCTGAAAGGGGATTTGATTTCTGTATATGAAGTCAAAGGAAATTTGATAGTGAGGGAATTTTCAATCTTGTATCAAAAACAAATCAAGATCCAATGGCTGAAAGTTGACAGATTCAACCTCTAGTTTTAAGATTTAAAATCCATTCCTGTTTCTATGTCTCCTTCTCCTGAATGCTGGAAGAATGCTTCTATTCGGTATGTGGTGACTCTCACAGATGATGAGGGGGAATGGGGAGATAGTATTTAGATCCTGAATAAATAATTCTAAGTGACGCCTGCTCTCTGCCACTGATCACCGCCCTACATACCCCCACACTCTGCTTTTTCTAAAAGTCATTCTGTCCTGCTCTCAGGATGCAGCATTGTTTTCTTCCACATGGACTATTCACAGAAACAGGGAGCATCTGTCCCTAACAAATTCCTTAAGGAAGAACTCAGCTTTATGCACAAACCCATTTGTATGCACCCTCATAAGAGCCTGGGTCATTTGCCTTCATGAGAATAGAGTTTGAAGCAATTCAAGTTCCACAGCAAGTAAGTTAGATACAAATAAAGGCAGGCTGCAGCAATGCACCATGATTTAACAAAAAGCTTAATATGAAAAGACTCTGCCAGTCTCAAAAGTTTGGAGCATTCTCTATGCTCCTCTGTGGTCCTAAAGATATACATGCAAGAGAGTATCTCCACTTACATTCCTCATAATTAGTAATAAATGAAGAGTTCTAGAAACTTTGCTATACAGGATGCTACAAAGAGCTATTGTCCCTTTTCTGAAATAAACAGAGGCATAATATGTTGCTAGATTGTCATGGGGGCAGAGTTTCACAAGGCAGCATCACCGGCTGTGGTGACACCTAGTCTGGCAGATCAGTCACTTATTTTTTCACCTGCCCCAGGGCCAGTGACTGGGGCTAGTGCCCCAATCTCCCCTACCCTTCATTACACTACTGAATATAAAACCTGTCTAGTTTCTTGAAAGGTGGTAGACAATTGCCTCTGCCAACCTCTTCAAACTGAATCGTGAAATCCTCTAACTGAGGCTGCAAGGCATATCTGTGCTCACAAATTACTGTACATGGTTAGTTCAACTGCAATATAATATTTACTCACCTTTTCAATGTGCTTAGAGATCTACAGCTGAAGAAATAGTAGGTAAAAATAAGGTATTATTTCTACATGGCATATTATTGAACCTCTCAGCTGGTTATAACTAACAGATATTTAGGAATTTGATCAGGAGGCCAATACTGTGACTCAGTATTAAGCACTGGCTCTGGAACAAAGTAACATAGTTCTAGTCCTGTACCTGACACTTAATTTGCTTTTCAGCAGCTTTACCAGCACTGGGAATAAAGATAAATTTGTGTCGCACCTGCATGACTAACATAGCTAGCTAGGGAATAGCAAGTATGTACTGAATAATTCAGGGCTCAGAAGATATCATTACTAGGCTCAACCTGCAACATAAACCTTCTTTGTTTTAATACAGTGTTGATATTTATGACCCCATTTTTTTTTGTTTTTATACTACTGTACTATCTTGTATACAACACATGCCCAAATAAAACATTGGTTTTGGAAAACAGAATGTAGAAGAAAAGATGTTTCCAGAGTAATGGGCAACTGTGTGACTGAGTCAGCACTCCTGGGAACATAAAGTGTGCTCTGGAAGAGTGACGTAGCCATGATGATGAAGGTTTCCTGTGATTAGAGACCTGATGAAGAATGCCTTGTATCCACAAGCTTGTTTAACATTATCCCAAATACATTGTTGGTCCGATAGAAGATATCACCCTAAGAAATCCTTGTCTTCAGGAAATGTGGCATCCCAGGAGGTAGTCTGGGGAGGCAACAGGAACCTCCTGATGCAGCAGATACACTTCCCAGACACATTCTGTTTCTAGGAAAACTTATTTTGTGCCGTGCAACTGTAACCCAGGTGGTACTCAATTTATATACCCCTTCTCCATATGAAGGGAATGATAGCAGGGCAGAAGCACTGGGGAGGTATGGCTGCTCAGCTGGGTGCAGCTTTCCTCCTTCTCTATAGAGCAGTGTCAGGACACATATTGGGACTTCATAGTTTCATAGAAGTAGGGTCGGAAGGGACCCAAGTAGATCATCAAGTCCAACCCCCTGCCCTGGGCAGGAATCAATACTGGGCTCATATGACCCCTGGTAGGTTTGAGCTCATATGACCCCAGCTAGGTAATTATTAAGCTTCCTCTTAAAGACCCCAAAGGTAGCACCACTTCCCTTGGAAGTTGGTTCCAGATCCTAGCTGCCCTGACTGTGAAGTAGTGCCTTCTAATGTCCAGCCTGAACCTGCTCTCAAACAACTTATGGCTGTTATTCCTTGTTACTCCAGGAGGTGCTCAGGGAAACAGGGTCTCTCCCATTCCCCACTGGTCCCCCCAGTAAGTTTATAGATGGCCACTAGGTTGCCTCTCAGCCTTCTCTCATGAAGGCTGAACAGGTTCAGGTCCTGTAGCCTCTCCTCATAGGATCTGCCCTGCTGCCCCCAGATCATGTCAGCAGCCCTCCTCTGGACCCTCTCAATGCTGGCCACATCCCTCCTGAAGTGCAGCGCCCAGAACTGGACGCAGTACTCCAGCTGCGGCCTGACCAGTGTCGCATAAAGGGGGAGGATCACCTCCTTGGACCTGCTCGAGATGCATCTGTGGATGCATGACAAGGTGAGGTTAGCTTTACTGACTGCATCCTCACATTGACAACCCATGTCCATTTTGGACTTAACTATATACAATTTAATAAGTGATAAGAAAGTTAAAATAGGACATATATACAGAAGATATAGGACCCATAGACAGTATATGTACAAAAAGTGCAAATACTCTTTATGGACTTTACATACAGGTAAGGGAGCAGGTAATCAGAAAAGGGAGTCTCAGCAAACATTATGTATTCTTATACTCTAATAGGGTACAAAGCTTACAAAGCATGAGGTGCATAGCCCAAAAGAAGAGAAATGGGCATCAAGCTGCAGTAGGGTAGCGTTGGTGACCTGGGGCAGAGGGCCCCCCAGAAATGGAAAGGGGAGCACCCCAATGTCCCTGCAGCACCCTACAACCTCACTTAAATAACCCACGTTGGGACTTTAATCCCTAACCCTGACCCTTGCCTCCTTCAGGGGTTTCCCAGGAGTTTTCCTGAACAAAAGGGCCCCATCCCCTGTGGGAATTTCTTTCTCGGACAAATCACGCTCTTGGGACCCATAGAGGCTCTCCTCATCACCCCTGGGTACAGCATTTCAGGTACTTGTCTGGGGAGCACAACACCCAAATTCTAAGGGGGCTAGACTCTGTTTCCCATTTCTCACCAAAGTGCTGTAGCCACCAGGCCAATGGCTAGGCATTACCAAGAGCACTCCTCAACCTTCCCCTTGAAATTGGGCATCCAGGAGGGGAAGATACATAGAATGAGAAGGAAAAAAGCAGCCCGGAGGGAGGGTAGTTCAGTGAGACGGATGCAGTCCTATAACAGAGGCTTCATAGGTTCTGGCCTTGGCCCTAGCCCCTGCCCCAAATAGAGCAGAAACTATCCCATTGGTTTTATCCAATGAATAAGACGGCTTCAAGTAGAGGGCTGGAGTCTGTGCCAAGTAGAGCACTCCTCTGTAAAGTGAGAGACAAACTCATGCCCTCTCTGAATAAAAGGAGACCTAAAACCCAGATCTCTGCCTCCCGGGGGAAGTACCTCAGCCACTGGGTTAAACGATAAAAGGGCCTCCAGCCCCTGCACTCTGATAGGCATGTATATGGAGCAATCCTAATCCACCACAGGTGAGAATAGAATCCAACCTGTATGCAAGTGCCAAAAATACAGCTACCTAAGTGCCACTTTGGCATGGAAAAGTATAATAGGATTTAACTTTAAGTGGCTATGTTGCACTGTGCATTTTTTTACAATTGGTGAGACCTGAGGGTGAAATCCTGGTGCCAGTCAACTCAATGGGGCTAGAGTTTACCCTGAGTTAGGTGGACAGTGTAAGTTCTAGCATGGCCTTAATTTTAGGTGCTGAGAAAATGTGATAGACAACTCCAGTTAGGGGAGATGGTTACTTAGCAACCTTAATCACTACATGAAGCTTTATTTTTTGTTGGATTTTTGTTGTGTGGTTCTTTTTTTTGGAGGGAGGGGGAAGGGAAAGGAAAAGGGTCTCTGCCCCTCATTGCTTTGGAATCCAAATGAATCACCAGGATAAAATCTCAGGCTCATCATCCATGGGGGCCTGATAGCACAGGTTGCTGGTCAAAGCAGTATGCCTCTAATTCCATTTAACGCTTTCCTGGTTGTCTGGAGTGGTCGGGACAAAGAAAGTCTCAATTAAAAACCAGTTATCTCCACCTCTCCCACGTACATACTAGCTACTGGTTGATGTACTGTACTGGTGTCCAAGTGGATCAAAAAACTGATTTTGGAAACAAATGAAAAAACTAAATGGCGGTTTTGTAGGCATTGAAATGAAGCAGGACATTGTAGCAAGGAAGACCCTGAAATGTAGAGAGGCGTACATTCAAAATCAAACGTCAGATTAGAGTAACACCACTTCTTCCCTCCCCACCCAAATAAAACTCGAGCAGAAAAAAAAGCTGCCAATTACACTAGGGCTAAAGTGGCCCCAGTTATGTACTCAGAATGATTTTGATGCTCCTATTCATTATATGTAACATGCTGAGCTATCCAAAGGTTTCAAGAAAAGGACAAGGCAACAACATATGGCCTAAACAGACTGTTCATGTCTTTCCCCAAACAAGACACAGCTTCACCTTAGCCTGACCTTGCAATTACAGGCTACTGGGAGCAGTTATGCACTTGAAAACAGTCAGCACAACAAATGGCACGAACAGAAAAGATTCAGAAATACCGAACTCAGAGGGCCCTCAATTGGCAAAATACGTATTTAGACTGCACAGTTTCAGACAAGACTGTTCAGTTCAGGAGCCTTGTTAACTAAAGTTAAATATAAAATCTGGAAGTAAAAGATCTCCCTATAATTGTATTTCCAAAACAGATGATGAAGGCTCCTCTAGAGATGTACTTTTGCTAATTTGAGGCCAAAGTTCTGAAAAGAAATCTCAAAATAATAAATCTAAATAACTGCAAAGTAAGCAGAGTGGATTAATGTGCCATCTTTTGCCAGCAATGAGAGCAGTCTGAATATTTTTTTCTGAGCTGGTATTAAGTGGCTCAGGAAAAACTGCAACTTGACCTCAAATAATTCATGTCTGTATGCCTGAGTTCAGGAATATTAATAAAATCCAGGCACCAAGAGCCTGTCCTCATTAGAGTTTAAGGGATATGGGGTATCAATCCACCATGTTTACTATGACTCTAGAGTATACCAGCGATTCTCAACCTTTTTTGACTAAAGGCACCCCTCATTAGACTTGAAGGACCCCTCAGAAAATGCTAGCTCTTAGCTTTCACTCGTTTCTTGACTATGGAATAATAATTCTTCCGTTACAAAGAACTCAGAAAGACTAGAACAGGTCAACATATTTTTGACACTATGGATTTCTATCTGAAATCTCTGGGTTTATTTTATGGATCGTGTGTAGGCATTTCCACAACTAATTGTGATCACATTATTTGGCAGTCTTAAAAAAAAAATCTCACTGCACCCCAGGGTGCAGCTAGTTAAGAATCACTGGTTCTTAATATGCACTGCTCTGCAGAGGTCACAAACAAGATTGCATCTCCTTTCCAAGTCACTCAAACTTAAGCATTTTGCTGATTTGAATTGTACAAATATTTTGGCCTTTAAAGGCACATACAGATATTACACTTAGACCAATCTAAGTGAACGTAGAGCGATCTAAACCTGAAAACTGTACAAAAGTTCAGTGAACATAGACTGGTATAATAATGGTGTAAGAGACCTAAGATAGACCTCGTACACTTAAATAAGATTGATTCATGTTAGACTGATGCACTAAACTTAACCCGTGTTCCCCTATTGATTCAAGTTAGATTGCTGTCCTGCAGCATCCCTGCCTGCTTTGAGGTCCCCCTACCCCTCCCTCGCAGGGAGGTGCATTAATATTTGGCCTGCACTTGGCTGCTCCAGTCAAGTACCCCCTAGGCCCTGCCCCCAGGCTGTCCCATCATGGAGCCAGCACAGCTCCCTCCCCAGCCCTGACTGCAGTCTCCAGCCATCTGTCAGCTGCAGGCAGGAGGGAAGCAAGGCATCAGTGTCCCCTACATAAGCCCCAGTACCTGAGCCTCTGAATTCTTGGGCTGTACCCCTGCACTCCCAGAAACCCATCACAAAGACCCCAGACAGTGCTGTAGCAACGAAGTTTGGTGCCTGGGGCAAAGTCTGAAGTAGCAGCCCGCTTTTGCCCCCCACACAGATCCAGGGGGCACATGCCACCACCATGCTTGCCCAGGACTGCACGCAGCAGTGGGACCCCCCCCGCCCCAAATAAGCCACTCACAGCTCCGTCCTGTGCCCCACCACAGCCGGGCAACTCCTGTTGGTGCCCCTTTGCTTCAGTACCCAGGGTGGTCATCTCACTTGTGCCCCTGCCCCATTAGAGCACTGACCCCACAACATACATACAGAGTCCACCACTGAGCCCAGGAGAATCCAACACTGAGCCCAAGGGAACCCACACAGGCAGGACCCCACAGACCCCAACCCTGGCACCTGTACACCCAGCCAGGGACCCCCATGCTTCCACACTGGGCACAGTCATGTGGACGACCCTGGCACCAGCACACCTGCCAGGTGGGGAGCACAGGAGGGAGGAAGCTTTTCCACTCCCTGTGATCCCTCTCCTGGCCTGAGTCCCTCTGTGGAGTAGTGCCCCAACCGCAGCAGGGATAGGCAGCCTCTAGGCTTGGCACTTCATGGAAGACCTCTGCCCTGGTCCTGCAGCCATTGTGGAAGATACACGAAGTGATGATGAGGCATTGAGGCCTAGCAGTTTCTCCTCCTCCACTTTGAGACACCTGCTAAGAGCCCACCAGTGCACGTTAAGATGGCTGAAGGGACACTCCACAGTCATGTACCACCTGCTCAGGCAATAGTTGAAGTGCTTCTTTTGGCAGTTCAGCTGCTCCATGCAGGGCTTCATTAGCTTGGGCAGGAAGGGGTAAGCCAGGTCCCCAGTGATGAAGGGAGGGACAGGGACGGTGCAGATGATGAAACTGGGGACACCAGGAGCCCATTCTCCATCAGATGGGGGAGGGGAGAGTTGCAGAAGATACAGTGGTGGTTGACAATGCCCTGCAAGACAATGGACAAGTAGCCCTTGTAGCTGATCAATGGCTGGGTGCCTTGGGGCAGGCAGAGATTGGGGATATGGGTGCTGCCCACAGCTCCCATGCAGTTGGGGAAGCCTATGCAGTGGAAGCTGGTGACCAGTTCCTTTAGGCTAACAAGGCAGAACAAGCAGCTGGCCAGGACATTCTGGATGACCAGGCACACATCCTGGAAGACCTCTCCAGCCATGAACTTGCCCATGCTAAACCGGTTGTTGATGTAGTGGAGATTTAAACCTGCTAGGGGTGGCTACCTTCAAGATAGCGATGGCTACCCACTTCTCCAGACAGAGGAATGGCTGCAAGCTGATGTCATGTCACACAATGTGGGGGGCCACCTGGGTGACAATGTCCATGAAGGTGGTCTGGAATTTGCAGAGGGTCTGGACCCACGGTTCATCAACCCAGGTGTCCAGGACAATCTATTCCCATCAGTTGCTGCTGGTGGCACAGGCCCAGAACCAGCACTCAATAGTCTGGACGTGGCTCCAAAGCACCCTGGCATCTATGGAATCCTGGGTAGACGTGTCCTCATCAGCCACATGGAAGTCATTGGCCCCATCCAGGGCGCTTGTCAGGCACAGGGTGCAGTAGCTGGCCCCAGGTGAGACAGCTGGGAAGCATGCAGGCCTCTGCTGGCGCAGACTATCTGTTCACCCCCTACAAAGGAAAATATGTTTACCGTTCATTCCTTATCCAAACTAAGCCACTTAGAGAAAACCACATAACTTAGATTGACTCCTCCTAGGGCGTTGTGAATGTCTGTATATGGCCTAAGTCTCTTGAGTACTAAAATTTAAGAATAAGAGACCAGTCTGTACCTCTTTTCTGCCACAAACCATGCATGTATTTTCTATATATTTTCTATTGTAAATATATAAGTTCACAGATAATTATATATTGTATGCAAAGAAAATTAAATACAGAACAGGAGACCGACATTTGGTTAGGTATATATATCTCACACGCACACATACACACACACTAAATATCAGAAACATTTAAAATACCTGTGGAGTTTGTGGTGAGGAATTTAACTTCTACAAGCCAATTCAGAGGAATATGTTCAGGGCCAGGGTAGCATTAGAGGTAACTTCTTTTTTGCCAGGCAAACTCCTTTGTATTTTCACTCTAACACCATCTGTTTTTAGCAATCCTGGTTTTATCCCAACTGCAGATCACACAATGATCTCCTGGTGGGAGGAATGCAGTAGATGGCAATGTGAGAGAAACAGGCACAAGGTTTATTCAAACAAACAAGCAAGTCTAGAGCTAACTGAGCTAAAAATATGTTTTTCTCTGTCTTATCTTCCCATTGTTGTGCTTCATTGTTAAAGGGTTTTTCTCCTAGTAACAGCCGCAACCTCTCATTTTCCTCCAGGATTTCACACTGCATGTTTCTCCCTGGAGCTCTCAACAGCTTATTCTTAATGCCTTGCTGCTCACAGGAAGTTACTGGGTCTGAGTTTTTTGTTTTCACATGCTCAGTGTTGTATAAACAAAATCATAATGGGGGAATAAAAAAAAGCGGGTTGTATAAAATGTTCTAGTGTCAGAAGCAACCAAGCCATGGTTGCATTATTGTGAGAGGCTTTTAAAAAAAAAAGAAAAGAAAAGAAAAGGAGTGATACATGTTATACAGAGTGTTCATGTGAAGCCTACTGATTATAAAACGACAGTTCAGTTTCCACCTCCATCAGATCAGGTCAAGAATCTCAGAGAATTTATCTCAATGAGCCAGGCAAAGAGGTCACCCTGCAGAGGAAAGAAAACCCTTCAGGAAGATTTCTGTGTGACTGCACTGCTGTGCTAGAGCATGCTGCTGCTAACTACCACAGCTATTAGGGTTTGCTTGCATTTGTAAGACAAAAAAAGGAAGAATATCCCAGAATCAACATCGTGAACTGATTTTTTTCTTGTGATACCTTTGCTTTAATCATATAAAATATTAATATATGTAGACCCTAAAATTAAAATCCTATCAATAGATTATAGCTGAACTCTGAAGACTCCGCACAGCCACTGAGCCAAAAAAGCAAACCCCAGGAGGCCACCTAGCCCTTCATTGTTCATTCAGAAAACAAGCACTAAATCTCGATTGATCTTCTGATCACTACAAATTACTGGTAAGCTCTGCATTAAACTGGGTTGCTGTAAATTGGAGCTGACAGTATTATCATGGAAAGAAATGCATGAGCTATGTGCTTGTCAAAATGTGACCCATTGCACTGCACTGCACTGCAGTGCTACAGGGGCTGACATTTTATACCCAAGTGTGATATGGCTCTCGTACAAACAATTTCACTAACAGAGACTGTTTAAGCGCATTGCCTCAATAACAATTTAATCACTAAACATAGAAGGAAATCATAAGTCCAGTCATTTTCACCCTCACACCTCCTGTCTTCCAGTATTAGATTCACATTGCTCAGATATAGCATACAGCATTCATACCCTTTCCAACACCCGCCTTCTTCAACTGAACAGTACTATCATTCTCAGTCTATGCACACAGGGCTGATGTAGAATAAAGCAATTTTCAATAGGATTTAAGTGTGGTCAGGTATAGGGGCATTAACGATGACTTTAGCAAGGGTTTTGCATGGATTTATGCATAAAGAAGGAAGGAGAAACTATGCAAGAAACTGACAGCTAGAAGAAACTGCTGTGCACCAATACACACGTGTATACATGTGCTGTACGGCATGTAGCACAATGGGCCTGATCCCTGGCTGGGGCCCTTCACCAAGGCTGCAATACAGTAACATATAGCTGGTGGAGTAGAGGACAGAGCAGCAGCAGGGGAGAAGGAAAGCACAATATAGGGCTTTGAAGGCAGTAGGAAGCAGCTAGAAGTTGCTGTGATAGCAAAGGGCAAGACAGTGACAAAATTTAAAGGGGAAGTGTGTTATATGGTAAAAAATGTAGGAAAGAAATGAGTTACTGACAATAAACAAACATGAATGAAGGAGAACCTGGTGGACTCCCTTGAAGGAGCATGATAGTAAGCACCCAGGAACAAAGTAAACACATTTCAAACTGTTCATTTTGGTGGGAAAAACAGTCTTCAATTTTCACGCATCAGGTGCTGCATCATCATTACCATCAGTTGTTTAGAATGTTAAATAGTAACATTCACATGATTAATAACAACATGTTTATACTGTATTGTATAATCACTAGAAGAGTTTACCACAACCCAAAAGACTAAAGAGGTTCGCAAACAAGCACAGTTGCTGCTGAGACATATACGCATGCATCCGTATTTAAACAAAAGTCTTACTGGAAGGCTGGAATTAAAAAAAAAAATAAAGCTCATACATAAGAAAGTCAGGAAAACTGGATTTAGGTTCTACACAGAGCTTTATACAGAGCTCTGTCCTCTATGCAGTTCTGACAACATGATCTCCTTGAACTATAAAGCACCTTTCTAACACATTTCCAACATAAATTCTATCACCCATTACGCCATCTTGCAGACTACATACAAATGTATGAACTTACCCACTGCACAGAAGTCATCTGCTTACTCATACAAGACCCTACATTTTCCTCTGGTCTTGATCCTATTTCCACAGAAAGGGTAAAACAGATTTGGTGGTGTAGAGTAAAGCCTTAATGAGCCAAAAACTAGTTACATTTTGTCTGTCTCATGCAACTCTCTCCAGTTCCAATCTGCCATTCTAGGCAGCACCATATTTTCATACTTTTTTCTATAGCTCACAGATTCTTATTAATGCTTTGGTGAGAATTAAATTACATTTAGTTTCCTGGATGAGGGCAGACTTAGTATGATTACAAAGAGCCAGTAGGAATATTGTACAAAGACCAGGTGAAAAATAAGGCTTTTATGTAGTACCTAAAGGTCTAAACAAATAACGCCCCACGTTTTGGGCCCTTATATCCTAAATCCCACTTCAGACATAACTGGATATGGCCATAACATCATATGGCAGTTGATTGGCACTCATAACATTAAGTATCACAAGGCAGGTACTAGACCTTGCAGAATGTTGATTAGAGATAATTGTTTATGGACTCGTCATTTATATTTTTATTTATTTTAGAATGGGCAGGGCTTAGATCCTCAGGAAGCCTTAAACAAGATAACAGTTCTAAAGCAAATGGAGAGATGACAGCTTTCATGAGTTGAGGATCTGAGCCCCATTTTTAAAGAGCTTAAGGGAAAGAGTTATTAGGGGCAGGGTTATGCAGTGGTGGAGAGTGGGTATTTTAGAGTACTAGAACCATAGAAAAACAGAGCTGGAAACTATCTAATCCAACCTTCTGTTCAAAGCAGGAACTTTCCTCTGGGATATTTGACACAGGGATGCGTCTGACCTGCACTAAATAACTCCAACAACAGAAATTCCTCAGGTTCTCTAGGAAATCTAAGAGACACTTAATTACTTTCATACTTTAAAAGGTTCTTTCTAAATTTCCCATTGCAATTCAAACCCCTTTTTCTTGTCCTGCCTCCTGTGAACACGTTTCCTAGACCTCTACACATTTTTGTTGCTCTCCTCTAGACAGTTTCCAGTTTGTCCATGTCTGTCTTGATGTGTGGTGCCAAAACTGGACACTCCAGGTGAGATCTTGACGCTGCAAAGGGTGATGGAATCACTTCCCATGACCTGTATGACATGGTCCTGTCAGCCTGATACACAGCTGACTTCCTTTGTGCCAGTAGCACACTGGCTATTCAAATGCAACTTGCAGTCCATTCTACCGCCAGGTCCTTTTTTGCAGTACTGCACTGTAGCCGGTCATTGCCTAATTTATATTTTTATGTGTAATTGTTCTGCCCTATGTTAAGTACTTCGCACTAATCCTTATTGAACTTCATCTGATGAATTTTAAACCATTTCTCCAGTTCTCAAGATCATTTTAAATCCCAATCTTATCCTCCAAAGTATCTGCTATCTTACTCAGCCTGGAGTCATCTGCAAATTTACTGAGTGCACATCTTTTAAGTCATTAATGAAGACAATGAACAGTATCGGACCCACGACAGACCCTTGGGGAACCCTACTTAATACCTTCTCCCACTTAGACATTGAGCTATTCATGATTACTTTTTGAGCACGATTATCCAATCAAGTGGACTAGTTTTGGCACTAAGTATGTAGCATTATTTATAAGGTTATTCTTCTGCATGAAGTGCTTTGTGCATGGAAGGACTGCTAGGAGAAAGCTGACAGGAATGCTAGTCAATTTTCCTCTGATGCTCTTCCATATGTAAAACATTTCTGCACCCTCCTGAGCCCAAAAGCTATGGGAGGGGAAAGATAGGAATAGGGAAAACAACAAACAAAAGGAGTATAGAGAAGAGGAAAAGATGGAAAGACAAGAGGTAAAGACAGATAAATAAGAGAGGCTGAAAATACAAATAGGAACAGCATGAGGAAAAGTACAGAGTGCAGGGGAAACGAGCAAAATTTGTAAAACTTAGAGGCTTCTAAGATCTGAGTAGACAAAGCCTTGGCTAGATTGATCTAGTTGGAAATGATCCTCTTTGAGCAGGATGTTGGACTAGATGACCTCCTGAGGTCCTTTCCAAACCTAATTTTCTATGACTCTACGAAAAGACAGAATTAAATGATAATTCTATGCCTTCCATTCATTCTCTTCTCTCCCCAACAACACATGCCTTATTTCCAATAAGCAATGCGGAAAGCAACCAATAACTGTATTGATAAAAAGGCCCAATTATACAATCCTTTCTCCAGTTATGCAGAGGGTACCCTTAGCAATAGGCATGTCTACACTGTGTCCCCCATGCTCTGGAGGCTGCCATTGAAGAGTACTTTCTGTCCACCCACTCCAGCTCACATTGTCCAAATGTGGAATAGAGTGATGAAAATGCTCTGAGGCCACTCCCTTCCCTCCACTGATGGTTTCAAGTGAGCATGTTTAACAGCAATGGTGGGGCTGCATCTGGAGTGTCTTCACCACTGCATTTCCACGTGTGAGTAAACAACCAGTGGCATGCCTGGGCAGGAGCTGAAGGACAGGATTGCGAGCTACAGCAGCAGCCCAAAGAGCTCTAGGGGACACCAAGCTCTGTACCCTCAGTACCACATAATTTTAGAAAGAGGCCCTTGCTCCCAACAGGCCGTCAGCTCCTAATGCAACACAGTTCAAGTAGACAGACACAGTGAGGATAAAAATCTACATTGTCTGGCTTTAATACATCTTTAATACATACACAGATATATAGTTAGTCTGCACATTAGCTGCCACAAAGTTACATAGGTGCATTCCCTGACCATCATGCATTTACATTTAATCAATCAGCATACTAATCATGTGCCAAGCATGTTAATTAGCCTCCTACCTAGGTGACTGTTAGGGAGCCTATACACATGCAACGAGGCTGCTTTGACATGCTGTAACTACACTGTGTGGAAGCAGACTTGATTAATTGAGTCTGCTGCCGTATGGTAATTACCATGCTCCAGCAGACTCCAGCATCATGTGCATCTGTGTCCCCATGCTGAAAAATGGTGGGGTCACTTTAATTAAAGCTCATTCAATGAGCTTTAGTTAAAGCACCCCGCCGCCATTTTTCAGTGCAGGGATACTGATACATGTGTCACTCTGGGCGCTTTAATAGGAACAGCTCATGGAGGCCTGACATATAGCCACTCTAATTAAAGCGTCCCTCCCATCCCACTCCTGGAGCACGTGTATAAACACCTCTAGTGCCTAAATTATCTTTTCTCCCAGAACCTTAGTCCACCATCATTTTAACTTGTTTGTATAATTCTGTCTTTTTGTCCAGAACTGAGAGACTAGGCAGGTAGGTCTTATCACCTCTTAAACATCCCTAATTCATTCCAGCTAGATGTCAGTCCTCCACAGTTTGTTCTCGCAGTCAATACCTACCCTCAATCAATCAATCAGTCAGTCATTCTCACATACTCTCCAGAAGCTCTCTCATCCAGAGACGTTCCTGTTTTAACCTTTCCAAGCTTGTCCAACAAGGTCTACACAAGGACTTAATCACTGGGACTCTGTATCAGGAAAATTATTGGTTGCTTTAAACATTATTTGCTGGAAATAAGGCATATAGTTTGGGAAAGAATGGGAGAAATGCATGATCAGTCCCATGGGCAAAATTCTGACTAATCCTGATCATTTACCTCTTTTCAAGCTCAGCAATTCTCTTTTGAACTGGTCAGAAAATTTCTTACTAGAACTGACATAGAAATGTTGCTGTGAACCAGGCAGGCTGACTTCATGACAGCTGGCTCTCCTCCTCAGCAGTAGATTGTGGGATGTAAGACCTGCTCCCCTTCCCCCACCCAGCTGTGCGGGATGACTCTTGTTTTTCAAATTTCCTCCATGGATAATTCTGCATATTCAACTTTTATCTTTGGTTGAGAATAATATTTTTTTCAGAAATACAAACACTTTCTATAGGACAGACATTCTGGCTCCTCTCCAGCTCTCCTCTGAAAAGCAAACCATCTAGGATCATGCTAATACCTACAGTCAAGAAGCCATTTGGAGTATAACAACAACTTTATTGAGCCAGCAGATTTATGAACAATACTATATGTACACTCTATTCTTAAATGTCAGTAGATGGCACTCTTTATTTTTACTATGTACATATTTTTTACAGTCTCACACAAAAATTCTCCTTGTTTTCAAACAGAACAGTAGTAGCAAATCATATTTCCTTTTGCAGGGGGCTCTGTCCTTATGCTACTGTTAGTGCAAGGTGCTACAAAGTTCAATTTTACATTGCATTGCAAGCTGGACAAATGTGCTGATCAAGCTGCATAGAGTCCACAGGACAGAGGTCATATGCAGTCTCTCTGATGAATACTGTTCACAGATGACCCATTCTCCTGCCCACTATATCACAATAAACCTAAAAATTTAAATTAAAACTGATTGGAAACACAGGCAGCATTATCTTGGAAAGGGTGTTTAAAAAAGGAGCCATATCAAAATGACACGTTCTCCACTTGTCTGTTCTGTTTTTTTTATCTGTATCCAGTGTTGTATCAGCTTGATGTAGTTGGCACTACTCTATATATGCATTACAATGCTAGAGTAAATGCAACTAGTGGAGAGTGAACTAGATTCTGTTTTGTCTCATGAATCATAAGGTGAATTTTTTAAGTGCCGTGGCAGCATCTGTATTAAATTTTAAAAATTGAAAAGAGTCTGTAATACTAACTGTCTCATCCTCTATACATGGAAATTGCTCCATCTGAGACAGACTCCTGACTTTCAGATGTTGCAATTTAAAAAAAGCCAACACACCCTTTACATTCTAATGAGGGTTTTTTTGTATTCATAGTATCTTCTTAAAGGTAGATTGATGACTTTTTAATATATTTTACATAACATTCTTGAGCATGAGATTATTATATAAAAGTTACACTTTACCAAAAAGAACCACATTTGCCATTTGTGGGGTAAAAACTTACAATTGTTCTGCACTGCACAGCCAAATCTCACAATTAGGAAAATAAAGTGAAACCAGGTTCAAGTGGCTACAGAGGAATTTTAGGCAGACAAAATGAGACACAGGGTAATTTGGCATGGCAGCAAGGCAGAGTATTTATGAAATCCACCAAGGTATTTTTATGACATGATCAGAACTTCAGTTTCACATTTTAGAAAGATTTTCACCCTTGGACACTAATTTAGCAATTAACCTGCTTCATGAAGTAACCAGGTTATCCCTTGCTTTTCCTAACCAGTCAGTTGAGATCATAACGTAAATAAATAACTTTAATTTGTTTTCTGAAATTATCATCTTGTCTTACATCATTACATTATAGAGTCTATAGCAGGAGCATGTGACTTTTACCAGTATAAGCCATTCATATTTCTTCTTCCTCAAAGTTATGGGCCATAATAATGTAATAATGTATTTAAATTTGATAAACACAATTGCTAACAACATTTAATTGATTCTTGATTACAATCAATTATATTTCTGAAACAATCAAGCATGCTACAATTAAAAATAATTGATTCATTAGCACACTCCTACTAGACAATTATACAAATGCATTATTTATGTAATTAGACACATTTACAGTTCATTATTTCACACTTTATGCTATTGTTACAAAGCTACAGAGCCTTACTTTATAATCTTCTTTTAGTTTCTATTGATATAGATCATCATATTTATTCTATTTACCCATTTCTAAATTGTGAATTACCTTAGAAATCAAAACCAGAATAACTCAGTCCTTCCAAAAACAATAATTAAACCTCATTTATTCATCATAATCTAAAAAGTGAGGTGGATGATGGTATTTCCTATTGCAAACCAGTTTACAAAGTTGAATAGAATGATTGTAAACAATAAGGACTGTTAAAATTTTAAAAAATCTATATAATGGTTGTTTCTTGAACTGCAAGCTGTCAGAATGCAGGGAAAAATCAAGAGGGAGAAAAGTATTGAAAAATCTAAGCTGGAAAATAACTAACGGGTGCAGAAATGTTTTACATATGGCATCAGAAAGAGTGCAGAAGTCTTAGCATGGACAGTAGGTTAAGGGTCCAGTCATCCACAACTCAAATGAACTTCATTGACAGCTGTGCGTTTGGAAATTCAGAAACATTGAGTCACTTCCCTTGCATCCCATATGACATAATGAGAATGATGATCTTATTTTTCTAACCACTTCTTTGCCATCATGAGGAAGAGATACCAACATCTGAATGTTTAGAACAGATGCTAAAGACTTGCCTGAGTCTTAAAAACACTGTCTTCAGAGCATCTGGATACCACACTCATTGCCAATATATATAAGATGCTGCTGCGTGGTCTCAAACTGAAAAACATTAAGGCCAAATTCACCCCAATATAATGCTATTAAAGTCTCCTGAATAAAATCAGCAAAGAATTTAGCCTTATACATCTTAAGAAGCTAGCCACCCTACTTCTGATTTGCAGATAAACAGATGTTTTATAGAAGAAGAGGATGGGGATTTTCCAACAGACTAAGTCATACAGCAGTGAAAATTGTTGCAGGAATACAGTTTATGGATATCCTGTGTAGAAAGTGAAGCAACTGACAACTGATTCCCTTCAGAAAGGTTCCATGACAACAAGAGATGGTAGGAGTTCAGCATAATCTAATAGTTATGTTATGCATAGGAGCACTGTAGGGTCATTTGAACTCATGCCTAAGATCTGCAGACTGACTGTAAACTATACACGGTTATTATATTTTACATGGAGAGATAGATACAGAGAATGTAGATGACAGTACCCAAAGAATTTTTAAAAAATTCAAAACGGAAAATCTCTGCAAAAATTCAAAGACTACAATTTAGGATGCACTAAGGCCTTTAAGTAGGGAAACTTTAGCACCTCTAGGTAGTAGAGATAGGAGTAAGCCTATGGCTTGAAAGTGCCGAGTCTGCCATGATAGGTTTAGCATGAGAGGATAACCCAGACATGAACTTTGTCATATAATTTTAGGGAAATGTAATAAATAACTGCAATCATGCACAGCCAGATGATCTAGGATATTTTAAGAACTGTAGGGGCTAGATTCACCAAAATTAACTGTACCTGTACCATAGTAACGTATCACTGATTTACTTATCAGATTTATATGCCACGCTGCCCAAAATGTCATAGGGTAGCTTACAAGAAGAAAGAAAAAATTATAGAACCAGAATAAAATATGAAAGTAAAATAACATCTCCAAAAGGTCCCAAATTCAAAAGCAATGCCCTCCAAATCTTCACACTCCTATGCTTCTGACCAAGAAAATCATCCCCTGCAGCGCATTCCTGAATAAAGCCAATCACAGAGCAACAGGTTGTTACCACCTAGGGAGGGAAGAAAGGGGATGAGGGCAGTCAGGCAGGCATGACCTGCAAAACTGCCAACCCTTCATAACTTTACTGGGTTCACCTGTGGGTTCACCATAGTCAATGCTCTGTACATGGCCTGTGGCCCCGTAGCAGGGCTGCTTGCCCCATTTGCTGCTCTGAGCAGCCCCATCCCAACCCTCCTCCTCCCTGCCCGTCCCGGTCCACCTTATCCCCCATGCTCCAAGACTTCAGGGATTCTCTGCTTGCCAGTAAGCTTGTTTTTGGGGGGAGGGGTTTTGCAATGAGCTGCCACATGAGGATGGCCCAAAACCGTGGTTTAATTACCCTGATTAAGCCCAGGGAAGCAATTAATCCACACTTAATTAATGGCTTCCCTGGTCTTAATCAGGGTAATTAAGCTGCGGTTTGGGGCCATCTGGCAATCTGCAAGGAGGGGCAGGACTGCCAGGGTCCCTTTGCCAAAGGCATGGGGGGGCCCTGCCATCCTCAACCTGCAAAAATGGGGGCTACCCCAGCTTCTGCCGGTGAAATTGGCTGGCTGCCTCCTCAAGTTCGGTAGACCCCTATCTATAATTGCAGTGTTATATTTTTATGCGTAGTAAAATTCATGATAAAGTTTAGTGCGTCTGCCTTTGAGTTGATTTGTATAATCAGCCTCAAGCTGTAGCCAAAACCTTGGGAAAACCTAATAGAACTCAGTAGTAGAATTCCCTTATGCTTTATTGGAAGAAAAAAAAAACTACGCTTTTTTATGTAAAGTATTCATCTTGCAGGAGGCTGGACTAAATGACCTTCTGAGATACTTCCAGCCCTTTCTCATGATTCTAAAACAACTGGAAAATATTTTGTCATTTCCAAAGTGATGTTTATTTAAACTTTTCATTCTAATTCAGGATAGAAATGTTGAAATATCAGAATTTTCCACTAGGCAGAAATTCTGGTTTTCAATCAGCTCTAAAAGATCCCTAGATAAGCTGTCTCTGCTCAGCTTAATTCTTGGAGATGTTTTTGAATAGTAACATACATGAAAAAAATCTAATCATATAAAGGACAAAATATATTATTTCCCTGATAATAGTGGAGAACGCTCGTGTAGGTTTTTAGCCTGCATACAGGACCTCCACGTAAACCAGGAGGTACACGATCCCGCCAGAGGAAATGCCTTACTGGACTTGCCACACATGATAACCTAATGAGGGATGTGTGGATGCTTGACTACCTAGGCATTAGTGACCATCATCTGCTGGAATTTACAGCGCAGGGTGGTGAAAGCAAGCAGCAAGGCAAAAATCCTTGACTTTAGGAGGGCCGGCTCCAATGAGCTAAGGAGATTAGTAAGAGAGACACTGGGGACTCAGAGCCTTAATGAGATGTGAATCCAGGACGGGTGATGTTCCTTAAGGAGATGATCCTCTGAGCTCAAAGGGAGTCAGTCCCAATGTAAACCAAAGGGGGCAACAGTACTAAAAATCCCCCTTGGCTAAGTAAAGGCGTCCAGGAGGGCCTGAGGGCAAAAAAGGTAGCATACAATCAGTGGAAGCAAGGGGCAATCACCAAGGAGGATTATACCTCTGTTGCTCGTGATTGCAGGGAGGCAGTTAGCAAGGCAAAGGCAGAGACGGAACTACGGCTGGCAACCAGAATTAAAGACAGCAAAAAGTCCTTTTTCAAATACATAGGGAGTAAGAAGAAGGCACCAGGTAACATGGGGCCCCTACAGGACAGGCTTGGCAATCTGGTGAAAAAGCTGATCTCTTTAATGAGTTCTTTGCCTCCATATTTCTAAGCAGGGACCAGGACAACTCCCCCACTTGGATTACAGACAGGCTCAGGGGATACAATGCCATGCCTAGGGTCAGGGATGATCTAGTTAGGGAACTTCTGGAGAGGCTGGATGCATTTAAATCAGCAGGTCTGGATGCTCTTCATCCAAGGGTACTGAGGGAATTGGTGGAGTCATAGCAGGGCCTCTGGCATGGCTGTATGAGCACTCATGGTGCTCTGGCCAGGTCCCGGAGGACTGGAAAAGGGCCAGTGTAGTCCCCATTTACAAGGGGAGAAAGGAGGACCCGGGTAACTATAGGCCAGTTAATCCCACCTCAGTCCTTGGGAAGGTCTTTAAGAAAATTATCAAGGAGCATGTCTGTGGGGGCCCAGCATGGGAAGTAATGCTCAGGGGCAACCAACACGGGTTCACTGTGGGGAGATCCTGCCTGACTAACCCTGTTTCCTTTTACAACCAGGTCACAAAGTCCTTGGATGTGGGCGCTGAGGTGGCTGTTGTCTATCTGGACTTCAAGAAGGCCTCTGACACCCCATGCTCATAAAAAAACTAGGAGACTGTGGCGCTGATGGCACAGTCAGATGGGTGGCAAATTGGCTTGATGGTCACACCCAGAGAGTGGTGGTAAATAGGTCATTTTCGACCTGGAGGGATGTGGGCAGTGGAGTTCCCCAGGGCTCGGTCCTTGGGCCTGTGCTATTCAACATCTTTATCAGCAACTTGGAGGTGGGTGTGGAAAACACGCTGTCCAAATTCCTGGATAACACTAAGATGTGGGGAGAAGGGGGCACACTAGAGGGGAGGGACTGAATCCAACTAGATCTAGACAGGTTACAGAAGTGGGCGGATGAGAATAGGATGGAATTCAACTCAGACAAGTGCAAGGTGCTGCATTTAGGGAGAAGGAACCTGCAACATACCCACAGGCTAGGGAACACCCTTCTCAAGAACACAGTAGCTGAATGGGATCATGGAGTCATAGTTGACTCCAGGGTGGATGTGAGCCTCTAATGCAAGGAAGCAGTCAGTAAGGCTAGCCACATCTTGTCATGCATCTACAGATGCATCACAAGCAGGTCCAGGTAGATGATCCTTCCCCTCTATGTGGCGCTGGTCAGGCCACAGTTGGAGTACTGCATCCAGTTCTGGGTGCCACATTTCAAGAGGGATGTGGCTAATCTTGAGAGGGTCCAGAGGAGGGCCACTTGCACGGTCAGGGGGCAGTAGGCCCTCTGAAGATAAACTAAAGGGCTTGAATCTATTCAGCCTCCACAAGAGAAGACTGAGAGGGGATCTGCTGGCTGTCTATAAACTCACCAAGGGGGACCAGCAGAAAATAGGCGAGGTTCTGTTCCCTGGGCTCCACCTGGGATAACAAGGAATAACAGCACAAACTGATTGATAGCAAGTTCAGGCTTGATATCAGGAGGCATTACTTTACGGTTAGGGCTGCCAGGCTCTGGAATGGGCTCCCAAGGGAGGTGGTGCTCTTGCCTACCTTGGGGGCCTTCAAGAGGAGGTTGGATAGATATCTGGCTGGGGTATTATGATCCCAGCACTCGTTCCTGCCCAGGGCACAGGGTCAGACATGATGATCTGTTCAGCTCCCTTCTGACCCTAGACACTGTGAAACTATAAGTTCAAGTGTAGTGATTTGCAGAGACTATTCATGCTGATGCATCTGTCTTATGTGCTATTTAACAGTCTTCCATTTGCCGTCTCATAGTTCTTTGCAGTCCACCAGGAACAACACAACCATTTACCTCTGTGCATTCTACTGTCCTCCATTCACAATATCAACTTCCTGTTTAAATACTGGTGTACAACCAAGATTAGAATACAGCCTTGGCCACCAAACAGTAAGTATGGCTTTTAGCATCACAGGAAAGTAGGGCTGGAAGAGACCTCAGTAGTCATCTAGTCCAGCAACCTGCTCAATACAGAACACATCCCTGAATAAACCATCCCAGACAAGTGTTTGTACAACCTGCTCTTGAAAATTTCCAAGGATGGCGATTCCACAGGCTCTCCAGGTAGTTTGTTCCAATGTGTGACCACCTTCAGAATCAGAAAGTTCCTCCTAAGTCTCCAACCTAAATGTCCTCTGCTGCCACTTGAAGCCATTGTGCCTAGTCCTATCCCCTATAGCCACAGAGAAAGCCCATTTCCACCCACTCTATAGTTGCCCTTCAGACATGTGAAGACTGTAATCAAAACTTCCCTCAGTCTTCTCTTCTTCACATTGAATAACCCTAATTCATTCTGCCTTTCTTCATGAGTCATGCTTCCCAGGCCCTTCATAATTTTTGTAACTCAGCACTGGACTCTTTCCAATTTGTCACACTCCTTCTTAGAGTGTGGGGCCCAAAACTGGACACAAGTTCCAGAATTCAAAGGACTTAACATTATCAAAACATAAGAAACCTATATATTACCACATGTATTTTGTAAATGTTTAATATTAGGATGAAAGAACAACATAAAACCTCCAGGAAAGCATGTCTTGACACCCATCCTTTAAATCTGCTTTGCTTGATGCTGTGGTGTTTAGAGGACAATTAAGGTCAAGATGGACAATGCTACAAGAACAAACTAAAGCAACTGAGTCTGTGTCCTGTTTCAATACTGTTCTTTATCTGTTTCATCTGGATGACAGTTTGAACAAACTTTTTCTAGGAAGGAGAATTCCTTCTTAGCTTTTACGTCTTGAAAATTAGAGGAAAGTTCTTTCAAGGGTATTTTGTGTAATCCAAAATGTTAACATGCTGACAGATGTTGAGCTGCTTCAGTTAGCTGTCACAACAGACTATAAAGTAACATAGTGAAATGGACACTTCTGTGTATGACATCTGCCACTCTTCTATTAACTACTGCTCCACCAAAAAAAAATTTTACTGAATAATTAGTTTGGCCAGGTGCATGCAACAGAGTGCACTTTTCATGTGTTAAAGCATCTGGGTTTGGCACCACAAGGTGCTGCCTGAAGTAAGAATGCCCATGGAGAGGTTTTTAAACTACCATTTTGGATCCAACATGAAGAGGCTTCCCATAGAGACAATGTACCTCACATGCTCAGGAAAAAGTACTCTCTGAGCTTTATCATATGCTGAATAACATTTCTGAAGAAATACTAGTAAACTTTCATAGAAATAAAAATCCCTAGAAATGCTTCATAGATTTCTAGAGTTGGAAGGAACCTATTAGATCAGGCTTGTCCAACATATGGCCCGCAGGCTGCCATGCAGCCCGCCAAGCCATTTTCTGAGGCCTGCGGTGCTGCGACGGGAAATGAAAGTAAACATCGTTTACTTTCATTCCCACCCCTTGGGCTAATGGCTGCTGAAGGGCTGGGGAAGAAACAAGGTTGCCACATGCACTGCGTCAGCTCCAACGCAGTGCGTATGGGAAGAGAAGTAGCTGTGTGCTGCTCAGGACAGAATGAGCCCAGCCAGAGCAGCAGGGGCTCAGCTGCGCTTTCCCCCTACCTGCGCTGGTCAGTCCCGAGCAGCGCACAGCTCCGCCACCACTTCTGCTGGCCGGTGCAGACCCAGCCAGGCTCCTCCTGTCCCCAGCAGCACTGGGGAACCCAGCTTCAGCTGCATGCTGCTCCGGATGGGACGGACCCAGCTGGGTCAGCACTGGCCAGGAAAAGTGGTATGCAGCTGAAGTGATCCCTTTCTGCTACTGTGCTACTTAGAATGGTACTTCTCAATCTATAGGATTCTAGCTCCCCAGGTGCAGCACCTTGCACTTCTCATTGTTAAATTGCATCCTATTCTGCCCACTTCACCAGTCTATCTAAATCTGCCTGAATTAGTTCCCTACCCTCTATTGTGTGTACTATACCCCATAGTTTGGTGTTGTCTGCAAATTTGGACAGAGTGCAAATTCACCCTCATCCAAATCACTGATGAACATACTGAACAGCACTGGTCCAAAAACAGAGCTTTAGGGGATACCAGTGCCCACATCTCTCCAGATAGAAACTGCCTCATGCACCACCACTCTTTGGGTAAGTCAGTTTTCCACCCACCTGACTGAAAAAATCCACATCACAGCTACTTAGTTTATAAGAATTGGATGCGACACTGTGTTGAAGCCTTTTTAAAATCCAAGTAAATAACATCTACCTCTACTGCATCTAAGCACTTGGTGACAAGGCCATAAAAAGAAACCAGGTTAGTGAGGCAGGATCTGCCTGCTATAAACCCATGTTGGTTGCCCCTTAGCATTGTGTTACCTGCTGGTCCCCCATAAATGTGATCCTTAATGATTTTTTCTAAGGTGTTGCCAAGAATAGAAGTGAGGCTAACTGGCCTATAACTACCCGGGTCCTCCTTCCTCTCCTTCTTGAAAATAGGGACCATATTGGCCCTTTTCCAGTCCTCTGGGACCTCACCTGAGCACCATGAGCGCTCATACAGTTGCACCAATGGTTTCACTATGACACCAGCCAATTCCTTTAGTACCCTTGGGTGAAGATCATTGGGGCCTGCTGACCTGAATACATCCAGCCCTTCCAAGTGCCCCTTCACTAGGTCAGCACTGACCGTTGGTGGATTGGTATCTCTCTCATACCAGACTAAAGTCTCATTGGGAGGTGGGCTTGTATCTGTATCCAGGAACAGATGCGAAGAAATTGTTTAAGAGCTCAGTTTTCTCCATCTTATCTGTTAAGAGTTGCCTTTTCCATCCTGTAGCAGTCCTATGTTACCCTGCACCTTCTTCTTGCTTCCTATGTACTTAAAAAAGGACTTTTTGTTACCTTTAATCCTTGTTGCTAGCCTGAGTTCTGTTTCTGCTTTGGTCTTCCTCACTGCTTCCCTGCAAACACGAGCCAAGCAGGTATACTCTTCCTTGGTGGCTGCCCCCTGCTTCCACAGCCTGTAAGCCTCTCTTTTCCCCTCTAGGCTCTCCTGGATATTCCTGCTCAGCCAAGAGGGTTTCTTGGCTCTTTTGCCTCCCTTTATGTGTACTGGGATGGCACCCCACTATGTCTGTAGGATCAGTCCCTTGAGGAACTCCCACCCTTCCTGGACTCCCAAATCACCAATATTATTACCCCTCAGTCCCACTCCAACTCATCTGCTGAGCTCGTTGAAGTTGGCCTTGCAGAAATCTAGCACTTCTGCCCTACTAGTTATCTATCTAGAATTCTAGGTCTAACTCTTCCTCCTGGTGTGGGGGTCTGTAGTAGACCCCCACTACCAGTCCCTTTCACTCTTACCCCCTTGTAATCCTGATCCATAGGACTTCAATCTGCCCTTCTGTCCCCATCTTTATTACAGAAGATGTACAATGTTCCTTAACATATAGAGCAATGCCCCTCCCCCCCTTTCCCCCCAAACTATCTTGCCTGTACAGCCTGTAGCCCTCAGTGCCCACTGCCCAATTGTGGGTAAGTTCCCACTAGGTTTCTGTTAGCCCAACCAGGTCCAAATCTTTGTTTGCAAGCAGGAGTACGAGTTCCTCCCGCTTATTTCCTATACTCCTAGCATTAGTATAGAGACACTTAAGTCCCCTAATAGATGCCCTTAGTGCTCCCTTAACCTGATGCTTAGTGGGCCCCTTATTACTTACCATTTGGAGAGAGATGTAGACCATCATGCCCCAGCAAGGCCCTATCCTAGAACCACATATTGTGGTCTAGGAAGCCAAACCCCGCATGATGGTACCAACTTTGAAGTTGTGAGTTGACCTCGGCAATGCAGCTGCTGTGGTTCTGGCTGTGACCACTGACCAGGAGGATAGATGAGTAGACTACTTGTGCCCCCAAAACTCTAAACCTGACTCCCAGAACCATGTAGCCACTCATGACCTGGCGCGCACTACTCTGGGCCTCATAATTCATTCCCACATGGATGGGGACCATGGGATAGTAGTCGGTGGGCCTGATTAGGTCTGGAATCCTCACTGTGACATCTTGAATCCAAGCTCTGGGCAGGCAGCAAACCTCCCATACAGTGGGATCCAGGCGGCAGATGGCTCCTTCTGTTCCTCTCAGGAGGGAGTCACGCACTACGATGTCTTCTCTTCTGGCTGACCAGGTGTCCCTCAGTCTGCCTGGTGGTAGCTGTGGACACAACCTCCATTGCTGCACTCCCTCCCAGTGATGTGAGGGCCTTGTATCTATTCCTCAGCTGCACTGGGAGAGTCGCTCCAGCAGTGCAACATCTAGTTCTGCAACATCCAGTTCTGAAATCATAGAAGTTGGGTTGGAAGGGACCTTATAGATCTTCAAGTCCGCCCCCCTGCCTGGGCAGGAGAAAAAACTGGGCTCAAATGATCCCAGCTCAAATGATCTGGAGGTGACAGTCTTCCATCCGTCCACATCAAATCCCTCCTGTGTTGCCATCCCACCACATGTGCGGTCCTGCAAAGAGTGGAAGTACCCATCAATCTCTTCCTCAACTGCCCTGACCCCCCACAGCCTGCTAACCTCTTCCTGGAGTTCCCTCACCTGCCCCTCCTGGGCCTCAAGCTGGGCACACATGGAAGAGGTGGGGGAACTCCTGATTCATCCACCCCAGGCCGCAGAGCCCCTGCCAGGCAGCCCCCATCTGGATGCCACTGACCCATCCAAGGCCCTGTCTGGGTCCCAGCCTCACAGGAGCTCCAGGCTGGAGGTAACACCGAGGCAGGGTCCCTGGCTGTGCTCCATGTTGTCACCCCCATAGTAGCCCCACTCCTTATTCACTTACCTGAAGTCGCTATCAGTAGCTTCTGTCGCCTGAAGTCTCAAGCCCCTCCTGCTCTCCCTCCTGCACAAACTCCCATGCCAACTTCAGAGCACCCCTGAAAAGCATGGCTGTTTGCTTGGCCTGGTCACACAGCTCCCTCCTGGTGCTGCTATATGGGGGCAGGAGGCTGGAAAAACCCTCCCCATCCCCTACAGCTGGCCTGATCTCCACCCCTCCTCCCCTGTCTCCCATTTACCTTGTGATGGCTTCTTCATTCACTGGAGAACTGCTGGTCAGTGTGCTGTAGTCGGGGGACCCAACTGGTGCCAGTTTGAATTTCCCATGGTAATCAATGGCTGCTCAGCTGTTCTGCATAGGCATTACCTGCCCTGTGCCAGCCACTCCTCTCCCCAGGAAACTTCTCCCTGGGAGCCTCTCTCACCCTGGAGTCCCTCCAGTAAGCAGCCCCCCCACCGCCCACTAGGGGTCAGCTACAGCCCCCCAGCTAGGTCTCACCCACACCCACTCCCACACAAACTCTGGCTTCATCTCTGTAGAGCTGTTCTTGGGATCCAAGGAGTCTGTACTTCAGTGGGAAATACAAGTTAGATGAAGGAATGTATAACAGATTACAGCAGTCAAGAATGCAGTAGTGGTCGTAACAGACACCCTCATGAGACTTGAATGCTTTATGTTGAGTGCTGAATTTCAGGTATCTTAGTAATTTCTTTCAGAAGTGATGGGTATCCAAAACCCTCATGCCCCAGACTGTCACCATCTACACGTGTGCTGCAGCACAGTAAATAACTCTTCCATAGTGCTTGGGTTGGGCAGTACTATCCTATGGCAGAGTTAATTAGTTTACTTTAGCCTAATAGCACCATGTCTCAATGATGATGCTTTACTGCAAAGCCAATTAGTCAACTCCACGGTAAAGTGCATATGAAAATGCCCCCAGAGATTCCAAAATAACACTCTAAACATTATAAGAGTAGAGACAAGTATGCATTTAAAGAGGTTTCAAAAGGGGAAGGGAAGTTGGTGCTCTGGATTGCACAGCAGGTATGATTTTAGCAGTTAGCTGTGGACAGGTTAGGAGCAATACAAATGTAGCTTCCGGGGTTAAAGCTGGAACAGTTCTGCTCTGTTAGTATCACTCCCAGCTTGTGTACATGTAACTGTTCAAATGTAATGGGTGTTGTGCATTCTCAAGTAGCAGCTCCCCTTTCTCTTTTGAAACACTCCAAGTGTACATTTGTCCATGACCAAAGGATGCCTTGCTTCCAAATATGGAGTTACAGACTATGAAAAACAAGTGCAATTGTACAGGACACCAATATAAGAAAACAGTGTTCAATACACTCCTCAATGTGTGTAGAAGGAATCATTTTATAGGTAACAGAGTCCTCTGCACTTACTGACCAGGAACGAAGTAGTCACTTCCCACTGGAAAATATTTTCTTTCCCCCACTTTGAAAAGATACAGCTGAGGGTGTCTTGCCCATCACAGTGTGTGCTCATGAGGACAGTCTCAAACACACCCCACGGCCTTTTTCTGCTTGTACATATGTCTATAAGGCTGCTTCAGGATCTCCCCAGTGGCTGCTCTCACACATGCCACAGGCTGAGGTCTCAAAAGTGACCGCAGGAGAGTGTCCCTAGAGTGGCCTCATGACCACAGATCTGGAGTATGTATGAGGGGCAAGTAAATGGGCATACTTGGGACTGCAGTGCAGATATAACCTAAGAGCTTTACAAGTAAATCTCAAGATGTCAAAAAACCCCTCCTCTCTAACCCACACAGTCTGAAGGAATATAGGAAATATACCAGCAAAATGGGTGATTTAATGAGACTACTACCACTGCCTTGTCCCTACTTTGTCATCTGTAAAATCTCTTTCACATGTGGTTATCATGAGATTTATTTCCAGAAAAGCTAAAAATACAGGGTGTAATAAGCGCAAAACAGTCATGAACACAGAATATAAAAGTCTTCCCTCCATTCCTGGGGAAAAACATCATTTTGAGATTCCCCAGTGAATGTTATCCACTTGGGGTGAAACTCATTAATGATGCAAATGGATGAAACCTCACTTTGACCCACAGTATTTCCCAACAGTATTCACCTACATGAGCCCTCCGCTGAATTATATTATTCAATAGAAATATAGCGGGGATAAATTTAACATACTATGATAATCATCCACTATAAATTACTGAAAAATACTTTCATTGAGGTTTCTGCTTTGGAGTCACTTGGTGCTTTTTAAAAACCTCAGTGTGCACACGCGTGCACACCTGCATGTATCTATGACCATGAGCTAAGAGTTAACTGAAAGTTACTTGCTTTTGTGTAATTGTACCTTTGTTTTGCCCATTTTGGCTATGCTTGTCATTTCAATGGAACACATTAACAAATTAAGGTTCCCAACCCCCAGGCCACAGCCCAGTACCAGGCCATGAAGGGTTGGCTGCCAGTCCGGAGGAAGGTTGGCTGCTAGACTGGAAGCATGCTGGTATGACCAGCATACTGAGTATAAAAAAGGGTTGATTGTCAGTCTGCAGTATGCTGGTCTCCAGTTTGCTGGTGCATAGTTTGCCAATCTGCAGTCTAAAAAGGTTGGGAACGACTGCTCTACATTCATCTTAATTTCCCCTCCTTCCCCCAACCTTTCCCAATCATTTGCATCACCTTATTACTTTTTATTTAGTACCCCTGCCCTCTGCAAATCCATTCCTAAAATCTGATGAAGTAGGCTGTATCCTACAAAAGCTCATGCCTCTCTGAATGAGTTAGTCTATAAGGTGTCACACTGCCTTGCCTTCTGCCTCACTTCAGACTAACATGGCTACCACTCTAATGTGGCTACCACTCTAAATGATAGAGGCTTTTGTTGGAGTGGGGCTTTTGACCAGCTGCACAGGACTGTAAGTTGGCACAGGCTCTTGCTGAACTGCCACAGGCTAAATTCAAAATCTATTTTAACACTGAAAGCAAATTACAAGTAATTCAGTTCACAGGCTAAAGTAAATAATCCACAAAAATCCATAATTTTCTAAAGATTTTTCACAAAAAACATCCAGCTTTGCAGAATCCAAAAGGTTAGACCTTCTATTCATTTCTCCTAATTTATTTCTTGGATTTCAAATGAATAGTTACCTTTTATTTTTTTCTCTTCATGCATCAAATCACACAGCTTGCATAACACAATGATTAGGACAAACCATATCTACGGGTTTTCTGCTCTGTATAAAATTTGTGAAAATATCACTAGAATTATTACTGTCTCATAAGACCCTGTCTTGGATGGCAGCTGGTATTCAGAGGAAGATTCAAGAAACCTATTCATAGCAAAAAAAAAACAAACAAAAAAACCCCCTAAAGCATTAAAGCTCATATTCTTTTTTTTTTTTTTTTTTAACGGATCCTATCTGAAGTGACTATTATCCATATAAATATCTCATCTTTTTGGACTCTTCCAACTCCTGACTGTAATATCTAGGGCAATGAATTGCACTATTTTGCATGTTCTACAAGTACAAAACCCTCTTTTATGAAATTAAGATGTGTGACCTTTTGCATTTGCCAGGCCTGGACATGTGACATGATGAAAGCAATATAGCTTCCATCACTTCTGAACACAGATGTAAGTTATACTGGTGTCCGGAGAAGCCAAATGACCAGCACTTCCTGAGTAATTGCCAAAGCAGGTACTGCTGCTGTATCTTAATACATGACTGGGGACACAGCTATTTGCACTGAGAAAATAGCTAACCCAGGATAGGAGTGGACACAAAGCACTGCAGCAGTGTAGTTTTATCCACTATTTTTCCTGGGGCAACTGTACAATGGATTCTAATAAGATATACTAGGGCTATATATACCATGGGTCAATTCTTTGTTTATTCTGGTTTAAGGGAAGTTTACACCAATATAAATGCATTGACTGCCCCTTTTTTAATTAAAAAAGATAAACAGGAATACATGATCTACGCTCCCTATACTCTTCATCATTCTGTATCCCTCTATCATGACTCCTCTTACTCATGCCTTCTCTAAACAGTATCTGTTTTTCAAGCTGTCCTCTTACAGAAGTTTTTCCAAGGCTTTAATCATTTTTATTACTGCCCAGAGATGTCTTTCATTGCTGTTATATCTTTATGAAAGAGGGATAATCAAAATGGGACTGAGTATTGCACTGAGGGCACACTATTGCCTTGTTGTTACTCTCCCACATTATGTCAATGGCAGTGATAGTGTCAGTTTTATTTTTTCTGCAAAGCACATAGCATATTTTGAGCTGTATACATGAACAAAAAAAAGCCAACAACATACTGAGTTATATCAGCAGGAGCATCACTTGCAAGTAAAGGGAAGCAATTCTTCTTTGTTCAGCACTGGGGAGGCTGTGCTGGAGTACTCACCTGGAGTGCTCTATCCAGTTTTGGGCCCTCCACTTCAAAAAAGATGTGGACACATTGGAAAAAGTCCAGTGCAGAGTAACAAAAATGATGAGGGGTCCCGGAGACAAGATTTATAAGGAAAAGCTGAAAGAACTAGGGTTATTTAGTCTAGAGAAGAGAAGACTGAAGGAGGATTTGATTCCAATCTTCAAATACCTACTGGGTGATTATAGAGAGGATGGAGTTTTTATCTGTGGCCATAGGGGACAGGACTAGGAGCAGTGGCTTAAGCTGCAGCAGAGTAAATACAGGTTGGATATTAGAAGGAACTTTCTGACTCTGAGGGTAATCAAGCACTGGAAAAGGCTCTCTGGAGAAGTTATGCAATCTGCATCCTTGGAAATTTTCAAGAGCAGGTTGGACAGACCCTTGGCTGAAATGTTTTAGTCAGGAACCATTCTGCCTTGAGCGGACTAGAATCACTAGATGACATTGTCCCATCCCTACTTTCCTACGATCCTAAATACAATGAGTCAGACTGTGGCATGTCCTTAAGGCTTATGCAGAGCAACAAAAGAGCATGAACTGCACCTTACTTTCCTATCTGTTCTGCAGGGGGATATGTGGGAGTAAAGGTGCAATTTCCATAAAACTATTTCTCCACACTCCTGTGCAAGGTCTGGGCCACTGGAGACAGGGAGTGGGCAGTCTTCTGCCCACCTATGACCTTGGGTAGCGCTAGGAAGAGTGGCTATGGGGGAGGCTAAGGTGAATTTTGGGGTGGCCCACCCTGCACTGCCCCTGCCTATGACCCCAGACAGCTTATCTGAGCCAGCAAACTTCCCCCCAGGGGAGAACTAGGAAGCAGATTCCTCAAATTCTAATTCCTAGGCTTTTCTTAGGACAATATATATGTAGGTGATTCCGCATATACAGGACTCAAGGCAAAGATATGCTTGAGAGGAACATAAGCAATTCATTGGGAGTTTGAAATGGCAATGGCAAACTTTGAAGAGATGGGCCTGAGGTAGTTTTAAATTTTGTCTGCGCAGCCATTCAATCCTCCTTTTATCTGCAAAACATTAACAGTTTAACTTCCCCAAATGCAGACCAAACCCAACCCTCAAACCTAAGAGAGAAAAAGCACATGGTCCTGTTGAAGCAACTGCATAAATGCTAAAAGATGGGGGAGCGGATGGAAATCTGTTCCAGTTGCTTCAGAGTGCCACCTGCCTTGCCTTAAGTCAAAGTGACATACACAAAGACATAACATGCAGCAAAATGGAGGAAGAAGAAACATAAAATGCTACACAATAAGTCAAGGTTCATGGATGATTTTCTTCCTTGCCAGTTTGACAGAGCATGCCTTGATCAGTTCAAATCTATTTTGGTGGCAATACTTACCAGATAATCTTGTACTTGGCAAGATTTTTTAAGTTCTCATGCAATCCACCTCATGCTGTGAGGCCAAACTATTTTCATTGAGAAAATGATCTACATGTTAAGTAAAACTTTTTTGTGGGTTCACCTGAGACTACTAGCAGTAGATGATCATGTTAAGCTCTCTGTTAGGTATTCCAGATTTCCGTCACAGAACTTCCGCACTTAGCTCTACTCTGCCCCAACAATCATTATAAGGACACACACCGCATAGTTCTGGAAATCTGAAACACTGAAATAATACATAGGTTTATATGACCCTGCCTTCTTTTGCATCACCCTTTGCAGACACAGTTGAACGACTGACTGCTTGACCAAACTAGCAGTAAGTAGATTTGTATTTCCCCTGATATTCAACTTTCTTCTAGAAAATTCAGAAAGCATATAGGGTCCAGCATGAAATGACTGTGAACTGAGATTATATGGATCTAAATAAGGTAGGGAAAAAACACTATTTTTAAATGATGCTATGTTACTAAATCTATTCCCTACCATTACAACATGAAAATAAACTACTGATGTTTTCCATATTTGTCAGGACAGAATGAATTCCCTTACTTGCTTCCTGAGCAGCATTTTTAATGGCATCAATTGAATCCATAACCTAACAAAGCTTACATGATACTTCTATTTCTTCATGTGGTTACAATGCAATCCAAAGATGAAGAGATGTAAGTGGCATCTAATGCAACTCCCTTGCACAGATGCAGGCTTCGATGTTCCTAAACCTAGACAGATGCCTGGTCCATCATCTTCTTGAAAACCCAAAGGAGATTCCACATCTTCTCTAGGGAGCATGTCCATTGCCTACAGGGAGGAAGTATTTCCAAGATTAAAAAAAACAAAACTGTGCTCTGCTTCTTAACTTCCTGCCATGTGTCCATCCCTCTGTGGCAAGAGAGATCAGTTTGCCTCTCTATTTTCTTTTCTCTAAACCAGCAGCTCTCAAGGTTTGTGATACCACAACTACAAGTGCTGGATGCTGGTGGCAGGGGACAGGGTGCTCGCACATGGCAGCCACTGCCGCCATTCACCATTCTGTGCCACCGCACGTAACCCTGGGAAATTTGAAGCCCCCTTTTAAGTTGCTTGTGACCCCCAACAGGGTCACAACCCACAGTTAGAGAACCTCTGCTCTAAATTAAGCATAGCTAATTTCTTCAGCTTTTACCTCGTATGGTTTTGCTTTTCAACCTCTTTAGTGTCTTTGACTTCGCTTCTACTATGGCAGCAGTTTCATCTGGGGGAGGAGAGGGCTGAACATCCCCTGCATCTTCTAGTTGTTAGAAATATTATTAAAAATGTATAGTGAATAGAGTGTTGTTAGAACTGCACAGTTTGTATCTTGTACCTGATAAGAAGAAACACCACCAAGGACATCTCGCTAATTTACTATCTCTTTGTAACACT
>NW_017728918.1:31997844-32021869 GCF_001723895.1 Crocodylus porosus | reverse complement strand
GTCCCTCACTCTCCCCACCCCTACTTATGCCCCTCACTCTTCCCCATAACGCTCAAGCTCTACTAATGCCTCTGACTTCCCTTTGCCCACCAACCCTGGTAGAGGGCGCCCCCAGCTTCTAGAGCTATGGTGCCAGGGACCCGGGTCCACAGCCCCCAGACCCTGACAGAAGGCAGCTGCTGCTCCAGTGGAGCAAAACACAGAGCTGGCTTCCTGCCCCTACTGTCTGCTGTGGGCTTGAGCAGGTGGGGCCAGGTCTCTGTGGCTGCGTGCACTCCCAGGGGACGGAGGGGACCCACACCCCCTCAGATCTGTGCGCGGAACAGGGGCAGGGCGGGTGTGCACTCCACCCTACTGCTCTCCTCCAAGGCCTCTGCAGCCCAGCGGGAGCGACCCACTGCTGCAGGGCAGAGCATGGCTACACAGGAAAGCTGCTTGCAGCTGCAAGCTCTGGGCTGCCTTGGTGATGCATCTCCTGCGTGCACGGCAGCAGCGAGGCCCACGACTCCACACTGCTGCCCACACTGCCCCTGCACATGCAGGGGACATTTCACCTGGGCAGCATGGAGCTTGCAGCAAAGTTAAACCCACCAAGCTGTGGAGGTCCTGGGGGAGGGCAGCAGGACAGGAGCCTGGCCCAAAATAGGCAGCTCACCCCAGCCCAGCCCTGCACACAGATCTGGAACTCTGCCAGCCTGCAGAGGGCTTGCTGCAAAACTGCAAAATCTACAGGTTTCTCTGCTAAAATGAGAAATCTGTGTTTTACTTCAGTAAGCAGGGAAATCCATGTTTTACTCTGTTTTTCCATGGGAAACAGAAAACCCAGATCCCTGCTTATGACAAATAAAATACCAGAACTATCTTCCATCAGTGAGGTTCTGGCAGGCACAAGTTTTTGCCACATGATTTCCAGTATGGCAGCATTACTATTCACATAATTGAGGGAGTCTACTGGCTTAATGGCCCATTGTTCTTTACTCCACAGGTGTTAAGAGTTCTCTCTTCTTTTTACATGCCTGGATGTCCCACTAATCAAGCTAACCTTTCTTAGGGTAATTTTGCTCTCTGCTAGATGTTCCTGTTAGCCTAAGCAGGAAAATCAGGGTGACTTAGTCTAAACTTCAACTCTCTCTCTGCTCTATGGTGCCATCCCTGGGGAAAAAATTTTTTTTCTTCATTCTGCCTTTTTATGAACAGTTACATATTATAAGCTCTATTAAAAATCTGATAGTTTTTAGTTATTATTATAATTATATGGTACTTTCATGTCTTTGGATAAACCACTATTTCCAACCCCTCTGAGTGTAATCCCCACGATATAAAAACTGCAGTTGCATGTTATGAATCAGTTATTCAAAACATAACCTAATGATCAGAAGTGGCCTTACAACTAGACAAGTGAATCTCTGCACAGTTTGGTTGATCAACTGAACAATTAAGACCCTAAGAGTAGGCCATCTGTCAAGAATCCCTTCCAGCCCTGGATTGAGAAAGTAGCCCAAAGTTATAAAAAACCTTTTGTCCAATAATACCACCTAAAATTTCAGATAAAGAGATGCAATTCTGGTTGAGATGGAAGAGGTGAATTCTACCTTACAATGGCAAGCTAATCTTTATCCTTAACTACAAAGCAGCAACATATCCCTCTATAATATGTTTCTAACCTGTTTGTTGCTAGGTAATTCTCCTCAACCAGATGAAGCAGAAAATGTATATTTCTAACCATACCATGATAGCATTTAATTCAGGACTTTTCTCTTTATCCTACTTCTGAGTAGGGAACTATAATATCCAGGACACAGGAACAGCTATTTCTTGCTACCTATAAAGGAGTGAGAGAGCAAACAAAAGCCTTGAGGTGCTTTACACGCTGGGCAGGGGAGGTCAGGAGAAGAAACTCAGCTGAGAAAATCAGCTGACAGCAACAGACAACAGGGAAAGTAAAAACAAGCAATACTTAAAGCATAGAGAGCCGGCAGGGCTGCAGCTGGAGACTGGAAGGGAAGGGAAGCTATCACCACACTTCCAGAGCAGCATCTCACTCCGCATTGGAGGAGGGAGGCTGCTCCGAGGTATTTCTGGTCCAGAGACGGGCAGAGGTGGGTCATTTCCCTGCAAGCCACAGAGAGAGGAGCAGCTGAGCATCTGGGCAGGCAAGTGTTGTGAAACTTGCTGGAGAAATGCTGCAGGTGTGACCCTGAGAAGGAGGCTGGTGGAAGCCTGCACACACAAGGGCTCTGATAATCCCTGGAGCGGAGTGACAGCTGAGGATCTGGGCAAATAGGCCAGAAGAATTGCTGTTCCAGGTTAGAGCCTCGCCACACTTGGAAGAGATCCCATTGGGACTGCGAACGCTCATGAGTAAGCCGGGGCAGGCCTGCGCTGAGCAGTGACTGAACTAACTGATTTATTTTGTTGTGATTGGGACATGAGAGCCTCACCCCAGGTGAAGGGGATATGAACTGAGTCTGACAAAGAGACTGAGAGCAGTCAGGTTTTTGCTTTTTTTTTTTTTTTTGGATATTTGAGTGCAGGCCGAGGCCAGCCGTGGAAGGGTGCGCACCTAACCAAAGCCAATGGTCACCCTGGTGGCTGAGGGCAGAATAATAGACCAACAGGCAGTATTAAGACCTGGCTGCAGAGAACAATGAGTGTCATCTGGAGAGGCTAGGGTGGGGTAAAGGGGAGGTTTGGATCCCCGCAGAAGAAAACAGGAATTGAGATTGGGTAGGTTCACCTTGCCCCCTAGCAATATAATATCATCAAAGTTGTGGCAGGCTAGAAAACATAAGACCAACTTCCTGGCAGACCAGGCGATCTGAAGCAGAGATCCACTCTGTCACCGCCTGTAGGAAAACAAGCTCAGGGAAGTGGCAGCAAGCCTTACAACACCTACAGCCATCATACTACCCCTGTGACTTGACTTCACTTCCACGTTCCATTCTCACAATGAAACACAGTGGGTATGTCTACACATGCTATTAATGTGACTGATTAAACTCTGGTGCAATTTGCACTGGAGTTTATTTCTCCTGGTGTGGCAGGACTGCCCCTAGGGGTGCCATGACCTCCCCTAGTGTCCTTGTCTACCGTGCCAAGTCTGGGTCTAACACATCCTCCGTCTCGCCCGCCACATCTTTGATCTTGTTAGTTCAGTGAAGGAGGCTGCCTTCCTACCCTTCTTGGCATGGGGCCGGTCTTACTACGCCGGGATTTCCTCTGAGTCCCGGTGCTGGTCTTCTCCCGGGGCCAACTCAATACACACGCCCCCCGCTTCGTGGCTCTCTCTCTGATTGTGCTCCTTCTCGCCCAGCCCAGGCTTCCCAATGGCTTACTCCCCTCTCGGGGCTTCGTGTCTCACAGGCAGCATCCCACTCGGGCCTGCCTCCCTTATATTCCGCGGCCGCTCATGTCCTGACCTGCGTCCTGCGCTCCCCATGCCCGCACTCGGGCCTGTGGTCACACCTCCTAAGCTCGCTGCCCGCCCTGGGGCCCTTGCTCGCGCTCCTTAGGTTTGTCGCCCGCACTCGGGCCTTCTATGACCCCACCGGGGCCCTTGCTCGTGCCTCTCATGCTCACTGCCCACACTCAGGCCTTCCTATGCCCAACTCAGGCCTTTGCTCGCGCCTCTTGCACTAGCTGCCTGCACTCAGGCCTTCTATGCCCCCACTGGGGCCCTTGCTCGCGCCCCTTGCGCTCGCTGCCCGCACTCAGGCCTTCTATGCCCAACTGGGGCCTACACCCCACTGGGGCTCTTCCTAATTGGGGCTTCCAATTGGGGCCTGTCCCGGTAAATCCCACACTGGGCTGGGGTCGGGACCCCCCACTGCTTAGGCCCACCTTCCTGGGCCCACACCCTACTGGGCTTCCACCTCTGCTAGGCTCTTCCCGAAGTCGCCCCAATGGGCTGGGGTCGGGACAACCCCACACGCGGCACCCTCTGTGGTGCCAGGAACTCCCCCACCTTACTGGGGAGCTCCTGCTGAGGCCTCCTCCACCCCTACAGCCTCACCTCGTTCTCCGGTGTAATCATAACACAAACCCGAGCCAAACAGCTATAACAAAACAGCAAGGAGCCTCCTGGCTCATAACGTACCCTCCGTGCCACACTGGGTCCCCACCAATACAGCCCTTAGGGTTTGCTCTCCCCTCGCATCATTGCAGCCGGTCAAACCACCACCATCGACCCTGCTGCTCAGCTCACCTGCAGAGCTGCGGCTCCTGCGGCTGCCAGAGGGGAACTGCTAGTCAGGCTCTGGCCTGGGCTGTTTATAAAGGCCCAGCCCTGCCCCCTTCTGGCCACCTGACCTGCTTGGTTGTGATGGCAACAGACAACTGAGCTGCCCTGCTGATTGACAGCTCTGTTACTCTCACTTACATGGCACAGGACACCTTGGTGCTCCTGTGACACTTGGGCATTGCGTTTACATGTGCACCAGGGACCACAGCAATGTTGAACCACGTCAGAGCGGCCCCTGCTGGTAGGAGGTCAACCTGCCAGCCTGAGGCTGCTCCAATCCAACTCAACATGATGCAGAGAGGCTGGTTGGGGCACAAGGGTGCTCCAGTGCAGGACTAGCTGGCAGGCAGACCCTGCACTGAAGCACCCTCATGCCTCAACCAGCCCTGGTCACCATCTACACATGCATTGGGGTACACTAAACACCACTGCAAGACTATGGCAGTGTTTATTAGTTTACTCCAAACTAATAGGACCACACATATAGATGCTGAGACTTTACTAGGGAGCTAATTAGACAACTCCACACTAAATGTTTCATATAAACATGCCCACTATTAGTTATAGGGAGATTATAAATTGTGATTATAAAATGGATGAAGATAACCTATTCTCTGTGGCCAATTGGGACAAAAATAGGAGCAATGGCCTCAAAGATTCTCCTAATCACCAACCTAAATTTCCTCTGCTGCAGTCAGAAGAAATTTGGGCTGGAGATTAGAAGGATCTTTCTGAATCTGAGCATGGTCATGCATTGGAACAGATTACCTAACTAAGTTGTGGAATAGCCATCCCTGGAGACTTGGCTAGGATGGTTTAGTTAAGGAAGCTCCTGCCTTGAGCAGGGGAATGGACTAGATGAGCTCATGAGGTCCCTTTCAGTTCTGTTTTCCTATGTTCCTATGATTCTGTTACATCACTAGTATGCTTCATAGACAAGTATCCAGATACTTAAAAGAATATTATATGAACTTCCATAAGACTGCTCACAGATCCTAAAATTAAGCCTATACTTAAGACCTTATAGGATCAGTGACCAAAACAAAAACTCTCTCTAGTGATACTGTGTATTTATTCTATTCTATTATACAATTTTAGACTTGCTTCATTTTTCTTGTCTAATTAGACAGGACAAACTCTGAGGAGATAAAAACCATCGCTGAATTTCAGTTCAGGAAGGAATGGTTTGTTTTGAAGAAATGGAAAGCTGCAAAATTTCAGGAAGCCATGTCCTCCTTTAAGAAAACTAAAGCAAAAAAAAAAGAAAAGAAAACCCACCAAAAACCCAGAGGTAGAAGAAATGAAGAGTACAAGCTGCTCTTGCTCTTTTAGAGAAATGAACCCTATGCCTCATCCATTTTTACCTTTCTAATGATAAATTTTTTTTTTACCAAGCTTTTGATTCTTCCTGCTATGTTGGAATCTCCAAAATGATTCAGAATTTCTAGACTTGAAAAGGGAATCATTAATAGACTTTACCCCAGAATTTTCCCTGATGATGACCTGTTGCTATGGGAGTCAACTTCTTCAGCAAAACTAAAAGGAAGAAGTACCATACCATTAATCACATCATTAATATACCCCTAATGGGCTGAGGTTCATAACCCCTGAGTGCTGATGAATTGGAGTCACATAAACCTACTCTACCCAATGTTTTAATCAACAGTGATGTTTGCTCAAAGGCATGGCAGCCAAACCTGTAAAAAAAATGTGCACTTTACAAGCATAAAGAGCAAACGCAGAAGTACACAGGCTTAGCAATAACCTTCAGCTTCTCCACTCAGAAGGTATCACAGCCAAAGGAATTACTAATATTTCAGTGGAGCTTCCTTTATTATTTTAATTAAAATTGTTTTGAAATCACTTCCAGATTTAAGGGATACAACTCATTTTTAAAGTTCAAAGCTTCTCTCCTTGACATTCATGGCAGCAGTCTAATTTGCTTCATTGGCTTTGGGCTCAGGACTCCAGTTCACTATATCATCCACATAGACCGTATTCAAAGCCAAAGACAGTTTCAGCTGCAAATAATCAAAAATAATAGCAGAAGAGGAGGCAAAAATTAAGAGTTATGGGAAAAGAACCCATCTGCAGAAGTTCCATCTGAAGAAAGCTCTGAGCTTCAGATACAGTAAAGTAATTACTAAAAATGAATCCTTCATGTATGTTTTTGCTCACTTATTTAGGAATTGTATCTGTTGCACAGGTGCATATATTTTAATTCTATTTTTTCGTACTTCATATGAAGAGTGAAATGTCTTCACAGTGTCTTACCTCTAAGGTTTCAACTTGCCTTTTTTCTTTGATACTGCTGCTGGATGCCTTCTATTTGGCTGTTTTGCTATTTTGATTTGTTATTTTTGTAGTATTTGTTAATTTAATAGCATCCTGGAGCCAGAGCTTTGGTGCCTTGAAAAATATATGGGGGTATCTGGGCTTTAATACACAGTAAAAGCAGCCTTCATTAAAACCTTGTTGAACTTAAATTGAGAGATTGTTAAAACTGACCTTTTGTCCCTGCAAACTTTTCAGCTTCAGTGAAGATTTTAGATTTCTTGCAATCCTAAAAACTCAGAATGAAGTTCTGCTCTGGGAAGTAACTGTAAAATTGGCAATGTGGACATCTTTTACTTATTGCCTGTAGATCTCATTTGCTACATTAGTGTACATTTTTTTTTCTCTTTAAGCATCCCTACCCCCGCATATACATCCTGGCCTCTGCAAGAGAAGTTGCTCCCATGATATATCCACCTAGAAAAATAAAAATGTTGTAACCAGAAAGTATGTGGTAAGCCTGCTGCTGATGCGTTGGCTAGAATATAGAGCCAGATGTGTATTCCAAAGTGGCATTGCCCAGGTAGGGCTGACAAAACAAAAAAACTTACGTTAGCTGACGAAGAAGTGTTGGAGTGATGTTGTAGCTGGCATATGAAATTACATAAAGTATGAAAACTGATTTACCTGGAGACTTGCAGCTTTGTTCGTCTTAGCTGGCAGACCGACCTCACTTTCGCAAAATAAGACAGTAGACAAGCTTAATTTAGCAGGGAACTCTTCAGTAAACTGAATCACGAAAAGGAAGCTTACAAGAAATGGAAGCTTTGACAAACAACTAGGGAGGAGTATAAGACTGTTTCTTGGGCATGCAGAGATGAAGTTTGGAAGGCCAAGTGCAACTGGAGTTGTAACTAGCAAGGGACATGAAGGATAACAAGAAGGGTTTCTACAAGCATATCAGAAGCAAGAGGAGGATTAGGGAAAGTATGGATCTCTTAAGGCAACCTTGTGACATAGGATGCAGAAAAGGCTGAAGTGCTCAATGCCTTTTTCACCTAAGGGAGTTGACTGATGTGAATGCAGAGCTACTGGCCATTATCTTTGAAAACTCATGGTGATCAGGAGAGGTCCCAGATGATTGAAAATTAGTTAAGAGCAAACATAGTTAAGTAACCATGTTTACATAGTTTCACAGACATTAGGGCTGGAAGGGACCTCGGAAGATCATTGAGTCCAGCCCCCCACCCAAAGGGCAGGAAGTCAGCTCGGGGTCATAGGATCCCAGCAAGATAAACATCCAATTTGCTCTTGAAGGTGTTCAGTGTAGGTGCTTGAACCACCTCTGACGGCAGGCTGTTCCAGAACTTGGGGGCTTGGACAGTAAAGAAATTCTTCCTTATGTCTAGCCTGAAACAGTCTTGCAGGAGTTTACAACCATTCAACCTCATCATCCCCTGGGGCGCTCTGGTGAACAAACATTCCCTCAGGTACTGATGACCAGAGTGCCCCAGGGGATGACGAGGTCGAATGGCTACAAACCATCGCAAGACAGTTTCAGGCTGGACATAAAGAAGAATTTCCATAGATGCTTCTCAAGCAAATCCTGGGACGTCATTCTCCAATTGTACTTGGCCTTGGTGAGGCTGCAGCTGGAGTACTGCATCCAGTTTTGGGCTCTAAAATTCAAAAAGAATGTGAAGAAGCTTGAGAGAGTCCAGAGGGGAGCCACGTGCATGATCAGAGGTCAGGAAAACAGATCTTATAACGACAGGTTGAGGGCTGAGAGCCATGGAGCTCTTTAGCCTGGAAAAGCGCAGGCTCAGGGGCAATCTGATGGCCACCTATAAGTTTGTTGAAGTCTAGTTGGCAGCTGGTATCAAGTGGAGTGGCCCAGGGGTTAGTCCGGGGGCCAGTTTTCTTCAATGTTTTCATCAACAACTTGGAAGATGCAGAGTGCACCCTTAGCAAGTTTGCAGATTACACCAAGCTGAGGGAAGTATTAGATATGCTGGACGGTAAGGCTAGGATTCAGACAGACCTAGACAAACTGGAGGATTGGGCCAAAACAAATCTCATGAGGTTCAACAAGGACAAGTGAAAAGTCCTATGCTTTGGACGGAAGAAACCCATGCACCAGTACAGGCTTGGGGCTGACAGGCTGGGCAGCCACTCTGCAGAAAAGGACCTGGGGGTTACAGTAGGCAATAAGCTGACTATAAGCCAACAGTGTGCCTTTGCTTCAAAAAAGGCTAACAGCATACTACATTGGTAGGTGTGTCCCCAGTAGGCCGAGGGGATTATTCCCCTCTATTCAGCACTGGTGAGGCCACATCTGGAGTACTGTGTTTAGTTTTGGACGCACCACTACAGAAAGCATGTGGACAAATTAGAGAGAGTCCAGTGGAGGGCAATGAAAATGGTGATGGGACTGGGGCATATGACTTATGATGAGTGTCTGAGGGAACTGTGCTTATTTAATCTAGAGAAGAGAATACTGTGAGTGGATTTAATATCAGCCTTCAACTACTGGGGGGAGGGGTTCAAAAGAGGACGAAACTAGACTGTTCTCATTGGTTGGACATGACAGAATATTGCAGGGCAGTAAGGTGCCTGCTCCTATACGAGCAGAAACTACCTAGGGAGAGAGTCCTAAGAGCCAGACAGAAGCCCACAGGTGCAGTTTACTATGGCAACAGGCTAACGAGTAAATTAGCCTGCACCTGCACCCAGCTGACCAGAAGAGGCAGGGCCCTTCGCAGATATAAACCCCAGGGCTGGGAGTAGAGTTTGAGTTCTCTGTCAGCAGCCAGGGGAAGGAGCTCTTGGAGAAGAAGCTCACCAGAGACCCCAGGCTTATAAGGCACTTAGTGCTGGGAGGAGTTTGATGTTTTAAAGGGACAGAGCACACCCAGAACCACTTATATTGATTTTAGTTGCTGTTTGACTGGTGGATTGGGTTGAGACTATTGGGGAAGGAGGAGGTCTCATTGGGGGCTCATGAATGTGGGGACCCCAGCGCCAGAGAAGGGTGCAGCAATGAGGGGGCGAGCAGACCCTAGCACCAGAGCAGGGCGTGGTGATAAGGGGGTAAGCAGACCCCAGTGCAGAGACAGGACTGCAGCGAGCCCGGAGCCAGTGTGGGTGCAGAGACAGGCCTGCGGAGAGCCCAGTGAGGACAAGGGGCCAAGCTGTAGCAAGGCCCAGGAGAGACAACATCAATACCATCTGTGAGACTTGGGGCATGGTAAAGGAGTGGTTTTGGAGCTGTGCATCTAGCCCATAAGAGTGGGGGGTGTCCTGTGAGTCACCCATTTTGAACTGGGATGCCAAAGGGGTCTAAGAACCCACAGGGTTCAGTGGGGTCCAGCAAGACCGCATCCAGAATACAAACTCGAAGGCAGCCTCCCAATTTACTAAAATTACCAGCAAGAAGTGGTGGACAAGAAAGAGGGTACCTGTTGGGCAAGACGGGCACGGTCAAGGAGCCCTAGGGGTTCATGGCCATCCCTGGGGACCCCACCCTGTGACAGAATAAGGAGCAAATGCAGCAAGGGAAACTTAGGTTAGATATTAGGAAGAATTTGCTCACTAGGAGGGTAGTAAAGCACCGAACAGGTTAGCCAGAGAGGTGAAATCTCCATTCTTAGTGGTTTTCAAGTCCTGGGTAAACAAAAGCTTTGATTGGGGTGATCTAGTTGGGGCTGGTCCTGCTTTGGCTATGGCATTGGACTAGATGACCTCCTGAGGTTCCTTCCAACCCTAATTTTCTATGATTCTATGAGGGGCAAGCATGTGTGCAAGATTTTTTATTTTTATTAAAAGCATTCAAAAGCTTGTCTAAATCTGTGTAGCATAGATTTGGCCCAATAAAAGATCATCCACAAAAATCCTTGCATCTCGCACTAGCTAATAGGCTAAGAAAATGTAATTTTTAATGCAGAAAGAGCAAGAGAAGAAAGATGCTGATTAAGTGGTAGCAAATGGGAGCTTTTCAGAACCAAAATTTGTTTTACCATTCATTAAACCAAGGTAAAAAATGTGACCTGTCTTGCTTTACATTTATGCCTTGTCTACCAAAACACCAATTTTAAAGCAACTGGTTATTTTTAGTAGGCATCATCTACCTCTTCTTTCTTTCCCTTATTTTGAAGGGAAGCTATTTTGATTCAGAGGCTGCTCACATTCTGGAGGTCATAATTCAGATAAAAAATATGAACATGTCCCTTTTCTCCATTATCTCCTACCTTCCTCAGAGAAGCCGTTATTTCTGGAATTACCTGTTGTATTAATTGTTCCATGACAGTCTTCTCCAAGGAGAGAGGACTGAGGTCTTGTCCTAGCTCCTTTTTGAGGCCAAAGCTAAAATCCTGATCAGAAAGTTTGCAGAAAGGCAGCTTCTCCTTATTCAAAATGCTGCAAGTGGTGGGTACCTTATCTCCAGTTTTCCCCTTCCTCCGACTTAATTAAATAAATCTGCTGCTTACAAAGCTCTGTCTGATTTAGTTAGTCTGTTCAGTGCAAAACAATCCTACCTTTTGACTAATGTTGGGTAGCCAACAATCTTCACCTCCAAGTTCTTTCCAACAGCAGTAGCCATGATTGGTGAAATATGCTGGGTGAATATTGCGCAGATCTCTTAGGCAACACACAGCTAGTCAAACAAAAGTAGAAGTCCAACTATTCAGCAGATTTTATATTCAATTTGTACATTCCTAATTGTAACCAATTACTGTGCTTTTTTCTTGAAACAGATAGTGCTTGTCTGTGCATGAAACCCATTAACACCACAGCCTTACAAAGGATAGCTGATGCATTTTTTGCATGCATCTGTAGATGTGATACCAGATTACATAAGGCATATAATCTGATTTACCTGGAGACCTGCAGTTTTGTCCTTTTTAGCTGGTAGACCGACCTCACTGCGGGAAACAATGAAGAATTACCCTCCCTTATTATCAGATGGACTGCAGTGCTTTCCTTAGAACAAGCTGATGGATATTTTATGTCTACTATTTAGACCTTTTGTATCTAACTAGGCATTTATACTGCACTCACCCTACTGAGTGTCTTCTCAGGATTTAGATATTTACACATTCATTTCTCTCTTGACTTGTCTGGTCATTTTTAATGCACATTTTTAAAAACATGTTTGTGTAATGAAAAAAGCCTGTTAAAAAAACAAAGTGGCTAGTGAATACTCAAACTGTCTCATTTGTCACTTGACATTAGTAATCCTCAGTCATAACTACAAAACATGAACAAAGAAGTGTATTGCACTACACTTTCAAGGTGGCCAGCTGGATATAGGCACTCATGTAAGATACTGGTTTTGTCTTCTACAGGAATGGAAGAACTGTCCATAGACTTGAACGACGTACTGCAACACGACCACCGTGGTTAGTTTAAACTTTTGCTTTTAAAACAGCCCAGAATAACTGTGCTAAATGTGCATCATAGTGTCTGTTTCGTGAGTTACTTTATCATCACTGAGTTGTGTTGGCAGAGGCATCTTGAGAAACTTGTACTTTTTCTGCTTCACCTATTCTGTGGATAAAGCAAAAGGCCTTCAATCTCAAGTCCTTCCGATAAAGCAGTGAATTGAACTTAACTTTTTAAAAAGAAAAAAAAAAAAGAGGATAATAAGCATGGGTATGTCCCAGATGATCAGACAAATTAAAAATAAAGTGTTAATGGAGAGCTCCACATAAAAGATTTACTAATAAAACATTTCCATAAATTGCATGAAGAAGCATAAATGGAGAACTGTTATTCCTATATTTTGTTTCCTGCTTTCTTTCAAATGCACTTGTGTTGTCTTCATCCCTTGTGATGTATTTGGGGAACATTTGGAATTATGTAAACCATGGTGAACATGTGTAACATGCATATATTATATTGGTAATGGTACACTAATATTGTCTCACAGAACTAGGAAAGCCAGTTTCATGCACAGACAAGCACTATCTGTTTCAAGAAAAAAGCACAGTAATTGGTTTCTTGACAACAGAGCAGTACTACAGCAGCATACTCGCATCTTGTATGACTTGTTAACAATAACTTTTCACGTGCCAACTGCCCCTTGAGATATACTGACTATGATAGATTGGAAATGCAGCAAGCCAAGGTTCATCCCCACCAACTGAAATTACTGTGTTTTCTAGATCTTGCCATGGCCAAGTACCCTTGATGGAGCAGTGTAATCTTACTGCCATAATAACCAGATGTTGCAGACTTTCAGTGCTTCTCTTTGCCTTGATGACCTCTAGTACATTACTGAAAATACTGCCAAATGCTGTGTTGTTTGATAGACTTGACTTGTTGTTTGATATCCAGCTCAGATAATGGCATAGAAGGCCTACATGCTCTTCAACGTTGAATTGTCTGAGATGAGTGCATTTTTAACGAGACATTTTTAATAGATGTTTACATAGTTGTAACTGGGGGTAGAGTAAAAACAACCCCCTCTCCCCTTCTTTTTTTTGGGGGTGCCTCCAAACTAAAATCAGTTTCACACTAGTTAAAGATATGCTTGGAATGCCTCATCTTTTATAACTTCTACATGAGGATTTCACTCACTTATATTTGTCCTTCTGGAGAACACAATGACCCTCTTATAGCAAGAGAGACCTTTTAAGTGGTGTCACAATGTTATGAATCTATTTGTTCACATAGGATATATTAATACCTACTATGGGGTGATCCCAAAACCATTATGGAGAAAAAAGTCCTGTGCACTCACTCCCACTTCACACATTATTTGCAGAAATGTCACATGATCAGTTTTTTGGAGCATGGCCAAGGATGGTCTCAGAGTCTGTCTCAGCCATACTCCTGACAGCAGCTCTGGGCAGACTGAACATCATTCTAATAGCAATCACACAAGGACTTTTTCAGCATGGAGTTCATGCAGAGGGGAGTAACTGGGCAGCGTTTCTCTCTCAGCTGACGTCTCAGGATTTCCAGAGAGGAAGCACGGACACACCCATAGCTGCAACTTATTGACAGCCATTATCCCTAATATATAGCCATTTGTTCAGGGGGACAGACTAAAGCACAATAGACTTTTCTGTTATATGCTCATGAAAGCCTTGTACTGCTGTTAGCTGTAAGTCTTTTCTCTCGAGCCAACTCTTGTCGGTAGTCTTCTGACTGAATAAAAGTGATGAATAATGTCAGAAGACCTCATCAGTATGAAGCATGAATTGCTATTTTATAAAATGCTTTGTGAACACATGCAGTGAAAAGCACATTTAATATGAGTATAAAGCATTGTTTAATTTTTCTTTGTAAATAAGTAAAGGAGTCAAAGACTTCTCCCCTCCCTCAAGAAGGGACTGTAACAGGGCATTCTGGGCTCTCTATGGGGAGAGAGAATCAGGTGGCTATCCAGCCAGCAAATGAAAGGGACCCATAGAAGAGGGTGGGGAATTAGCTTGGAAGTATAAGACTCCCTCTACGAGAGAGGGAGAAGGAGGGAAAAGTAGGGGCTTAGAGAAGGAACAGCTGTATCACAGAAGGGATTACAAACAATATAATCTGTCTCCAATAATGAACAGATAACCACATTTCTCTCTCTCTCTCTCTCTCTCTCTCTCTGGAGGGAAGGGAAGCAGTGGTAAATATATATATTTGTAGCTACAAAAATGTATTTGAGCTCCTATTTAGTATAATTTAGTGCGAGAGATCTAATTGCCGCAATATTTTCCACTATTGATGCTCATAGCAAATGCACCTGCTACAGAAAAAAAAATGGGCTTTAGCAAACCTGCTACTTGTTAAAAAATGCATGTTCATTAACCCAGAATTAGATAGAAGAGACCATTAGCTGTTGCTAATGTTAGTTGTCTTGGCCTAGGCAACTAGCTTTAGTAATGAGCCAATATTATTATAATTTAAACACAAGTTAATTAAGCTTTTAAATTAATTCATGGACATTTTGCAGAAGAACACCCTAAACAATATTCATGATGGCTCATACTTTGGAAGAATACATACAAGGACTAAACCTACCATATATAAGATAACAACAACATGAACTGTACCACTTGATAAACACAGGATCTCGGGCCTCCCCTGCACTGATTGTGATACTCCAGGGAGCTTCAGATATACTAGAATAAAGTTGAAAAATAAATTATTAGACTGGTAACAGTAACACAAACTGTGGCAGAGCAGCAAACACCTGTGATTACAAATGTCTCAGCTCCCAAACATCACAACTCTCTTCTATTGCCTATATCATCTCAATTTTCTGTCCATCTGAACCTGATTCAAAACTAAAACTATGCAGTCTACATGGCACTGCCAATTCTTACCCACAGGACCTCATCCTCCAGAACTCTCTCTCAAAATCCTGGTGTCCTCTTTTTTATGGTGAAACTGCAGATAGCTCAGACTATATCTTAAGAGCCCTTAGAAAATTCTGTATAAGCAGCAGAATATCCCACAAGGCTTTCAGTTTAGGACTGTGGCTTCCAATTAAGCTACAGACTCTGACTTTGTATATTTTGTACAGCTTCTAGAACAGCTCTCCCCTATATTGACTTCAGTCTCAAATGCTACTATAATATAAAAACCTTAACTAAGAACAGTAAGTAGTCCAAGTAACATTACTGTTTTCTTTTTGATGAGTCCAAAAATAGTTCAAAGCACCCTTCAGGAACTAGAAAAAAAAATGCAGAGCTAACGTGAAAGGTTACAAGTCCTTGTCACTTAACAGTTCTCTTGACCCCCCAGATTCCAATCTTGAACATTTCTTAAAACACAGTAGTCTTAATTTACTGGTGCTATAGTTTAAATGGAACATAGTTTAAACTAAAACCAGAGTCATTTGTAATCCAGATTCTGAAATCCCCAGCAATTGCATATCATATTTAGATGGTATTCTGTATACCCTGCCAAATATCTCTCCCCCTCCACCGTCAGTGAAACAAAAATTGATTTATACAACCAAAGGGAAAAAAAGCAACAGCTATTTGCCTTCTTTAGATTAGAATTTACCTGAGAAAATATTACTATTAGTGTACCATGAAATTTCATAGTAATATTTAGTTAATTAAAGCAACTGAAAACATTTAAAAGTGACCAAAGTAGAGAGATTCTAGTATACACTGATACACTAATATCTGAACATGTGACCTAGCTCCCACAGCAGAGCAAGTGTAAAAAATAGCAGCCATGTCTCCAAAACAAAATAAGTTTAGTTAAAATAAGCAATTAGAAGTATCCCTTATTAATTCATACCTAGAAGTCAGGTATAACTGATCATTAAAGGAGATAGGTTTTCCTTTAATTCCAAAAGAACAGGAATAGTTCCAGTGCTCAGGAAAATATAGGAAAAATCTTGATGGGAATTCAACACCCGGACATAAGTAGAACAAATACAGAACAACAGTTTTTAGGGTAAGGATTTTTTTTAAATGCAAGTACAGTGCATTATACAACATGGGTCTGGTGCAGCAGGTATGTTCCTAGGTACTACACATTCCCAAAAAATAAAGCTGGAGAGAAAATGGAAATTCATTTAAGATAATTTTGAAATGTCTATATTTGTTTTCATTCTAATTTGATATAAAACCTAAATATTCCATCACTTCCTCTGAAAGAAAATTTAAAAAAAAATGTCAGCTTGATCACAAGCTTACCAGCTTATTGCTGCATGTAAGACTAACTCAAAATTCAAATAAAAAGCCACAGCAACATTTAAATGTTCCATTTTAAAATGCTGGGTTTAACACTGCTAGAACTGCTTTCTCTGAATGCCACCCCTGCCTGCCCACTCATCAAAATGAAGTTTAGATAAAAGTGGACATTTACATTTCAGTGGTTCTGCATTTCCAATGGAAAATTGTTCCAGAAAAGTATTTTCGATCAGTACTGTAATAAAGAAAAAATAAACACACCTCACTCTCTAGAACTGCCCAGGAGCATAATAAGCAGTAAGTGGATGGCTGGGGCAGTAGCCCCAGGAACACACTTAGGCTAAGTACAGACAGTCAAAAAGCCTGAGGCTGATTTGATTCAATCTTCACACGTTAGTCTAAGCTGCATAGACTGAACCAATAAGCAAGTGAACAGACATTCATTTTTTATTCTGGAAATGCAGCCAGATGCCTGCAGCGGCTCAGGCCAGAAGCCAGAAGGCACTAGAGCACACTTCCCTGCTTGGCTGGAGCAGATAGCTTGAGTCAAGGCTAGCCTATGCACCCTGCAAAGAGTTTGCAGGGCAAGGGAGGGGTGCAAAGCATCCTGGGATGCTGGGGGACTATGAGTTAACTTGAATTTGGAGGGGATCTGGGACAGAAGTTCAATAAACAGAATTAACCCAAATCACTTAAGTCTGATACTAAATCCATCCAAGTTCATATTAAACCAGTTTGGGCCATTTTGAAAGCATGAACTGTAACACAATGTGCAGTGAACTTGTGTTGTGTTACAGATTTGAAATAGTTTCCAATCGCTTATACCAGTTTATTTGCAATTTCTGTCCCTAGCCTTAGGTTGGTTGTGTTAATGGCAGCCAGAGCTGCTGCTAGCCTAGCAGCTGCACTTGCCACAGCTGGCCGGGACCCTGGCACCACCCTTGGCTGCTGCTGCCTAGGACACAGTGCCTGACTGTTATGCCACTGGGACTGCTCAACAACTACAAGGGGCAAGCATTCAGTGAAGAGCTGTGTTTCTAGTGATGCAGTCAAATGATACAGTAGCAAATAAGAGTTAAAGATAAGTGCAGTCAGCTACAGTATATGCCAACTTTTAAAGCTGGAATTAAATGTGAGCTGGAAGAAAGCTCCTAATATCATCTAGTGTGAATCCTTCATCTTATCTAGAGTATAATTATATCATTCTGCTTGACAATGTGACATAGAAGGGGCAATAAAATATCCATTTCACAGTGAGACCAGTGACATGGCAACTATGGATGGTTAGGCTACTTAATTTATGTTTCAGAACTCATTTGAATTCATTAGGCATTTCCCACCACATCTAGCCTTGCTCTAGATGGGTGTTTGTAAAGGTTATAAGATATAAACATTTTGAGGCACGGGCAATTTATTTTTTCCTGCAGCCTGTCATTTTTTCCTAAAATTGAATTCTATAAAGCAATGACTACAATATCTAATTTACAGAGAGCACAAGAAGCAAATTCTTCGACCTGTAGCAAACCTACTGTTTTTCCACTGGTGGAGAGTTGAGACTACACTTGAAGAAGGGTAAAAAAAAAATCAATCAATTAATCAATCAATCAATAAAAACCCCAGAAAACATTGAGGGGCATAAAGAGAGAAGATCCCTGTCTTACGCTGTGTAAAATAGGCTTGAGTTCAGCTTGCCTGCATGTTGCAAAGAACACTTTTTATTTTTTCAAGAAAGCTACTTGACAGTTGCTACGCTGCATTTGTATTTGAAAAATAATTAACCACGGATTGGGCCCACTTAAATTAGATGACAGGGAGGCGAGTGTTTCCTGAATTCTCACAAGGTGGGAGGGCGAGATCATGGAGACTTGACTGCTGCTAAATAGAATCCCACAACTCTGTGTGAGTGTATTGTTTGCTGTCCTTTAAAGGCAGGCTATCACAGTGTGCAATTCATTAGTATTCTGATTGTCAAGTGGTGCTCAGTGGTTGTCTCAGGCTGTCTGATTAAAAATTAAACAAAATTAATTTTTTTTTCATTGCCAGATGCACTGGAGTCTCTCTCTCTCTCTCTCTCTTTTTTTTTTTAATTAAAACCCCCCAAACATATTCAACCTCAAAATCATTTGAGTCATCGGGACACAGTGATAACTGATCCTTCAGTGTGCTGTTAGGTCACTCAGACCTTATAAAATATTGCCTATCACCCATTTAATTTTGAATTACAGGATGAAGTCTTTAGTTCCATAAGGTACTATAGCTCTTCTGATTGTCTCAGCTGATTCCCTGTCTTTGCCTAGGGTGAAAGAAACAAATAGCTGAGATCATGATTGTTATCATAATCAGAGTCTTGCAAACAGCTCTATGACCTACAACTGGCTGTGCAGCATACCAGGGCATGCTGGGTGCTTGTTTCCTTTTCTCCTTTCTTCTGCACTAACCTCTAATTATTAAAAGGATTGTTCCTATGTGCTCTAGTAATGATGTTATTGCTGACATGGACTTAGTTGCTGAACTGACTCAGGTATTTAGAAGAAACATCTGGGCACTAATCCCCTAAGCAGTCTCCTCAGATTTAAATTTTGCAAACATAAAATCACACCAGCAGTTGCTCCCTGGAATCATTATGCTCTTCATAAATATCCTAATGTATAGCACATATATGAAAGCAAGAACAGTCTAGTTATTAGGATAGCGTGCAGGGACTCAGATGATCTGGCCTCAATTTCTGACAAACATTCAGACTTAGTCTGTCCTCTTAGGTAAATTGCCTCAGTTTCCTGCAAGGAAAATGGAGATAATACTTACCCCTACTTAGAAGGAGTTTAATGTCCATTATATCCATTAATAACTTCTGAGATGCTTAGACATTCTGGTGATGAGGGCCAGATAGATGGAAAACAATGTCATCTTCAAAATGTTTTACCACCATTAACTCAGAAGAGCATGTGAGATATGTAGGAAAAACAGCTATCCCCAATTCAAGCAATGGTGCAACCAAAGGTAGACATTAATTGGCCTGATAAAGGCCAACAAAGTAGTCATCTACCTAGGGCTAGTACTTAGGAAATTTTAGGTGTCCGTACTATTGTCAGACCCCTGGGTCAGGTCCCTTTTCCTGACCCAAGTTAAATAAATACCATTTTTAAAGTTAGCTTTGGAATTCTTAAAAACAATTCTTGGTAGAGAAGGCAGAAAATGGGATGCTAAACACTTCAACAGCCTAAGCACCTAAATTGCTACTCCAGATCAAACTTTCATCTTTAACAAGGATCTTAGGTCTGCCCAATACATCCTCAAACACTAACACAAAATGTGTGCAATTGGGTGCTGAGCACTTATGAAAATATAATTAATAAATATATCATCAAGAAGTTTAAAAATTAAGTTTTTAAAAAGCTAAAAGATGTTCCACAGGTAGGAAAATTTTTCTCCAGAATACATCCTTTCTGGAAGAAATTGCCCAGGGAAGGTGTAGAATCTTCTTCACTGGAGTTTCTCAAGAGGAGTCTGGACAAGCATTTGACAGACGGCTTAGGAACACCATTCCTGCATTGTTCAGAGGTATGGACTTATTGACCCTGTAGGTCTCTACACTCTATGATTCTATGATTTATTTACATGCACAAAGTATCCGATCCCATAGGGATTTGTACACATACTGCATAACTTTAAGAACTCTGCACAAACCCCTCTGCTCCAAATGTGACATGCTAAGCTCATAAAGATGCTTTTGTAGGATATAGCTGGTAGTGATCAATGGGCAGAATATCAACTTTGGGCAAACCATATATGGATAGTCTCTGATAAACAAGAAAAAAAATAAAAAATGTTTTGAGATTTTCTTGCCCTGAATACAGGTATTTTCCTCACGTTGCTTCTCCCTGTCCCCACTCCAAAACTTTTCTGGATTCAGTAATTCTCCTTTTTTTAGCTCCTTGATCCACAGACACCAAGGTGATGAGGGCCATATAAATACTTTGACAGAGAAAAACCCTACCTTTAAATAACCCCAAATGTCCATTGTCATGCACAAACAGAGTTGACAGATCTTCTATCTGACAGTAAAAGGCAGTTCAGATAACAGCTCCCTAAGCTGAGAGACACAACAGGGCATACATTATTGTGTAATAATTTATGCTCAGGGATCAACAAGAAGCACAAAGTCAAAGGATTCAGCCATTCATTACCTAATATGATCTATTTTTCTTCTTACTCCCTAAAAGCAATGTCTTGCCTAAAATGATCAGTTACATCAAAGCAGATTTGAAGGTCCACCCAGGCATTTCTAACCCAAGGGTAAATTGCATCTTCCCACAGAATTTCCCAACGGGAATACAAATTGCTAGGAGGCTCACCTCACTCATACATTTACAGGTTTCAGCTTTCCTCTTTCCTATTAAAACCTTTAAAAATTACAGAATATTATCAAATAAAAATTCTCTACCTTTTCGAGTCTCGGTTCATTTTGGATGTAAAATTCAAAATGTATCAAAAGAAAAAATTCCATTTAACCCATGCAAAAGCATCCACCTGCTTGGCAAGATATTCACAGGAACACAGGGCAAAATAGGAGATTTAACTTAATCTTAAACTTGCTTCTGTCAAATTAGAGCCTGATTCTCACTTAGCAGAAATCAGTTGAACACCTCTGATGTCACCTGAGCAGTACAATGTATGCCATGAGGGCCAGGCCATGGGCTTATCTCACCTGGGATCTTCTCATTTCTTCTACTTACCATTCTACTAAGTACCTGAAAATCATTTGTGACGCTACAGAAAATAATTTTCTATGCTACAGATTCTAGCCAAGGTTTTTTTTCCATTGGAACGCAAAGTGATGAGTGCTCAACTGCTCTTACTACAGGCAGAGTACAATCTATGCCAGGAAGTGACCAAGAAGCAGCAAAGACAACAGGATTCCTCTGACTTTTAAAGAAAGTAACATCCATCACGAGGCAGCAGACACTCACATGCTGCATCACAAGATGATGATTCTTTTTTCTTTAACTATGAGCAAAGCTAGTCGAGTTCCTTCTGAGTTAAAAGCAATGGAATCTCCTAACACTTTTGTCCCAAAAATGCAAATTTCACCCCCATTCCTCCCACTGGTCAACATGTTTGCTTTGTAATTAAAAAACAGCTTAAGTTAGGTTCAGATGTGGTTAGTTAATATTTAGTATTCTGTGAAGACTTTGAAGGAACTGAATACTGAAGAAAATTGTTGATGAATTGTTTCAGTGGTGTACTTGGTAGCTGTGTTGGTCTGAGACAAAAAGACATACAAAAAACTAGAACTCTTGAGAAGGAATTCTACCTGATCAACACATCAAAGAGCTACTCAACACAGCTCACAAAGACACTCTCATGGACCCAAAGGGACAACCTTCCATCTTCAGCTCCCTCTGTGTAAAAATGAAGTTTATTTCATACCTATGGGGACGTTTTATCATCTTGTACCATCTGCATTTTTCCCAGAGCCTGATAAAGGGACTTTGATCCCAAAAGCTTGCAGAAAAGGACAATTTCCTTGCCATTTTCCAGTTGGTCGAATAAAAGGTATCATTTTGGAACCAAGAGTTCTAGTTTTTCGTATGTCTTGATGAATTGTAGAATTCTTTGTAAAAATTCAGCCATAACATTCATGTCCATTCACATTTTTTCTATCAAATTTTTAATGCCACACAGTATGGTTATTCTCACTTAAGGATATATTTGCTAAGCGCATACACTTAAGGGGGCTCTATAATCTGACTGCACTTTTCTTTCCTCCTCCCTCCCCCTTTCTTAAAAAAACCCCAACAGAAAAAAGATTTTTCAATAGGCTAGCAAAGTTCTATACTGAGGATTCACAATGAAAAAGCTAAAAGTATTTTCTACTTTTGCATTAATATTTCATTGAATAAATCTTTCTTTTTTTTCAGTACTGTTTCACATACTTACTAATGAGTTGGACGCTGGAATTAAGAGCTTCCTGAGCAAGGTGGCAGAGACAAGAAACAGAGAAGGACTGCAAGCACTTTGGAGGACAGGAGAAGAATTCAAAAAGATCTTGACAGATTGGAAAGCTGTGCTAGAGACTCCAGAATGAAGTTCAATGCAGGTCATATAAAGTGCTAACATCTTGGGAATGCACAAATACAAAATGGGAGACAACTGGCTCAATAGTATCATTGTTAAGAATGATATGGCAACGTGACACACATTTAAAAAAAGCAAATGTGATTATGCCATACTACCCAATGCTGGTTAGGCCTCAATTAAAGTATTGCACCATTTTAGACTCCACATTTTAACGAGGATGTAGAAAAGTTAAAAGATGTTCCACAGGTAGGAACGGCTTAGGAACACCATTCCTGCATTGTTCAGAGGTATGGACTTATTGACCCTGTAAACCTCCATGGATGGACTACAAAACCTCTCTGGCTATCCTGTTTGAGGGCTTTACTATCCTCCTCGTGAGAAAGGTTTTCCTAATATCTAACCTAAACTTCCCTTGCTGCAACTTGAGACTATTGCTGCTTGTTCTGTCATCTTCTACCACTAAGAACATTCTAGCTCAATCCTCTTTGGAACCCCCTTCAAGTAGTTGAAGGCTGGTATTAAATCCCGTCTTCTCTTCTCTAAACTAATTATGCCCATTTCCCTCAGTCTTTCCTCATAAGTCATGTACCCCACCCCCCCAAACCATTTTCATTGCCCTCTGCTGGACTCTCCAATTTGTCCACATCCTTTCTGTAGTGGGGCCCCAAAACTGAACACAGTACTCCAGATGTGGCCTCACCAGTGCTGAATAGAGGGGATAATCACTTTCCTTGCTCTGCTGGCAATGCTTCTACTAATGCAGCCCAGTATATCATTAGCCCTCTTTGCAACAAGGACACACTGGGCTTGGGGCTACACTAATCACATGCAACAGGCTGAGAGAGGGGGCTGAGAGAGGGGTTCTGGGTAAACTGTTTGGGGCCCCATTTAAGGCTGGTGAGGAGGCTAGGGCAGTGTGGTGTGGGTGCCAAGGTTGACAGCCCAGAGGTTGCAAGTTCAGGCAACAGCAGAAGCACTCACAGCATGGCCTGGTCAGATTCCAACAAATCTGCAAATTCTACTAAATACCTTGTCACACAAGGACATGAAAAAGGAAAGGAGGGAAGACTGGTAAAGAAACAGGAATCATTGGAAATGGGGAAAAGAGGTACAGCTCAGTTTCAGGACGTAAGAGGAAGTTGATATGTATTCAATGTAGTGGCTCACCAGGACTTGAAAAGGCATTGCTGCTGAGGAGGACATACTGGGTACTACCATATATCTTACCTTATTCAGGTGGGTTGCACTAACCTATCCCTGTGGTAGGTTCTCATCAGTCTGTTTACCCAACATAAGCCATGTGTTTTATAGTCATGCTCAGGGTTAGCTGCATTTAATCAACTTTATAGCTGGTTTCCATTACTGAGCACATGCTGCTTTTGGCAGCAGTTTAATGAAAGATAATGTAGTTAATGTGGTTTCCTTGTATACAAATGTAAGATGAGGGGCTTTTCCCCACATGCTGATACGGGGGGAAAACAGTCTTATATTGGAGTAAAAAGAGGTTCAGTTTTACAAGCTATGTCCCGTGGCTGCATTGGTAGTTAACTAGATTTGGTTGCATTACAAACTGAAACACAGCCAGGACCGGAGCAGCTCGCAGCTCGCAGCTCGCAGGTACCAGCTTCTCCAGGCCGACTGGAGAACAGGTACGAGGCCTTGGCGACTCTGCAGGAGATGGAAAGGGAGGAGGAAACCCTTGGGCAGGAAGAAACGCCACATTCTTCACACTCCAAACAGATCAAGAGATCCGAGAGGACCCAGAAGAGGAGGAGACGCGTGCTCG
>NW_017728918.1:31872960-31997833 GCF_001723895.1 Crocodylus porosus | reverse complement strand
AGCGAAGGCTAGATGTGTATCTAGCTGGGGTAATGTAGGCCCAGCACTCTTTCCTGCTTATGCAGGGGGTCGGACTCTATGATCTATTGAGATCCCTTCCGACCCTAGCATCTATGAATCTACGAATCTATGAAACAGCCATCTGTAAGTATGTTGGGAGAATTCAATTTTTTCTCAGCTATTTCTCACTTTATCCCATACTCTCCCCAAACAAGCAAACTCAACCTAAGAACAAATATGGAAAAATTCAGAAGAATAGGAGACATTTTCAGAAAACCCTTAATCCCTGAAAAGTTACCAGGGAAGCCATTTTGTAACTGTGATTACAGCAAAGCCTGGAATATATGAATGACCCAGAATTTAAAGGCATTTATGCCTCAGATAAAAAGTGTACTATGAAAAGATGAGAGGTAAATTAAGGTATTCAAATGTCTGGGGTTAGTAATAGTTTCTGTGATTATTATAATAGTGTAAATTTGATGACTGAATAAAAATATTTCTTTTGAATAAAAAAATGCAGGTTTAATTTACAGTAATTCTGGTACAAAGAAATAGCAAACATAAATCCTTTAACAAATAGACAGGATAGTTAGAAAAACATAAGGGTTCTCTATGCTAATTACAGTGATATTAAAATATTAGTTTTATAATCAACTACTTGACTAACTCTAAAAAAGAAAAAAAGAACCTTTGTGCCAAAACTTAAAAAATTCACGGTGACTTCAACCACCTAGCTGTGACTTTGCAAATTCTTCTCCATGGGAAAAACAAAAGCGAGTGATGCTGGATTTGTAGCAAAGGGCACCTCTCAAGCACTGCCATTTTTCACCAGATACACCTACAGCTTCCCATACTACATATAAGGGAAACTGCCTAGACTGTGGAGGAAGAACCAAGAAATATTGGCCTGGCCTGATCTTAAATCGTTATGCTATGACAAGCGTTCTTACACATGATGCATGAGTAGCTGCAAATAAGGTCAATGTGTTGTTCTCCTTGGCTGTTAACACTCTATGGACTGAGTTGCCATAGCTTGTTTAAATTTGCATTTGCTTTCCCCAAAACCTAGTTACAATATATGGAGGAATTCAATCTTTTTGTCTAATTAGCAAATACTGTACTCCAACTTTATTCACTTCTTGCATATTTTGCCTCTCTGAGAACTGCAGTTGGTTCAGTAAAAGATATCACCCAAAGAAATCCTTGCCTCCCTCATCAGAACTGTCATTTATCCCATGTTTTGGATGCTAATGAATCCCAAACTCATTTATATATTACTAGTATTATCATATACAGGAATTGCTTCATCCACCAATAACATGGATCAATCTTGGCAAAGACTCCAGTAGTTTTCTTTAATAACAGTAGCCACACTACACAACTGTTTTAACTGAGGAAGTGAAGAATAACTTATTGTGTTTAAATTTTAGAGGGGATTTTAGCAAGATGCAACTAAATTTGAATTTGGTTTTAATCCTGAGGGTAAGTTCCCTACTTGTACAAAGCTTTCCTGTATTATTAGGAGGACTTTCCACATTATTAAGAGGACTTCCATCTCAGCAGTATAGTCTCTAGAATCTTGTTTGTACTGGTTCAGAGGCCTTGTCTACTCCAGAAAAATAACAATTCATAATTTGCTAGAAGTCAGTTGGTAGGAAAAACAGAAACCATATAAAGACAAACTGTGGCTATTTATATGGCCAAGAAGGATTAGATGGCATATAATAAAAGCACTACAAAAGAGCAGTGCTTCATTATAGGTGCAGGCAACTCAGAAAAATCTGTCGCCAACACTACTTTCCGTAAATTTCCTTACATTTCCATCCAAGACCCGTGCCTGCCTGATTGTGAGGTCTGTAGAGGTTACTGATGGAAGGCTTGCTGGTAGGAATCATGACACAGTTGCTTTAATATAAACTGATCTGCAACCTCTTTTTTATTGCATCCTGCCCAAGTATTGCCTTGATTGTAGGAAGAAGTCACAACTAGTCTTTTAAATCTGTTTTGATTCCTTTCCTGGAAGCTGCTCTTGCCCCACCTTACTTTCAAGCTTCTTGTGAAATGTCCTTTAGAGAATATGCTAAACACAGAGTATCCAGAGCTGCCCTCACCCTCCACACAACGGGCAGAGGTCTCAGCAGGCAAGGGTTGGAACCATGTACTCAAACACATCTTTCCAATAACATGAGAATGGTATGCAGCTATGCTAAAAATTCTACCCTTTTTTTAATATCATAATGAAATGTCATGCTGTCATTGGTGATGCCTCCCATGGGTTAAGAAAAGGGTTGTTGATGAGTCCGTTGATGGCTAAAAAGAGCCAGAGACTTTCTGGCAAATTCCACAGGTTGTGGTTAAACGGAGGGTTGAACTGCAAATTTCTTGTTTGTTTCCTTTCCTTCTATTTGTATCATTTTTCTGCCTCCAGGGCAAGATGCTTTTCCTCAAAGCCACATGTATCTTCTCCCACAAGGCGTTGCCTTGTAGCCCTCTCCTAGGCTAGTTTTTCCCAATTTGTGATGTCACTGCCACACTTCTTAAAGTTCACCTCAAAGGTGCCCTTGAAGCGTTTCCTCTGCTCCCCAGTGTCCTTGGTCCTTGACTGAGTTGGGAGTATAGCAGTTGTTTTGGTAAATGTACATCAGGCAATACTCTGTCTGCCGTAGCTGATGTTGAATGATCAATGCTTCCTTGCTGATGGTGTTAGCATCAGTAAGGACACTGGCATTTGTGCAACGATCTTCCCATTTTATGCCAAAGATGTTCCAGAGGTAGCACTGGTGATGGCATTCCAGGCTTTTCAGGAGGTCCCTGTAGGTCACCCAAACTTCACAGCCACAGAGAAGAGTTGGGATTACCACAGCCTATATACTAGGAACTTACAGTTCTAATGAAATGCTTGTTGAACATGCGATGATACAGTCTTCTGAAGGCACAGCAGGGACATCAGTTCCTATAATGGATCTCTTTATTGATTAAATAGTTGCATAATTTAATTATGTAAATATTTTACTATCATTTGAACCTTTAAAAATCATAACTTCATTGTTTAAATTATGCAATATTAACACGGTTCTCACAGTAGTGGCAGTAAAAGGACAGGCCACATGGGTTTGCCATATGCTGTTCTGTTCTCTAATGCAGTAGTCTCCAAACTTTTTTGATCGCGCACCCCACCAGTAAAAATTTTTGAGCATGCACCCCCAATATACGTATATTTATATAAATATAAATAGAAATTCTAATTTTTTTCTCCCCGCACCCCAATGGATTGTCTTGTGCAACCCCTTGGGTGCATGCACCCCACTTTGGAGACCACTGCTCTAACCTATGAAAACCACGTGAAGTGTGGTCTTTCAGGCCTACGTTTCCTTAGTTCCAGGCCTAAGGAAAGTTACCAGGCTGCACCCAGAGTACTGTGTTCAGTTTTTGGCCCTATACTTCAAAAAAGATGTGGACAGTTTGAAAAGAGTCCAGTGCAGGACAAGAAAAATTATTAGAGGCCTCAGAGGAAGACTTATGAAGACAGGTTGAAAGAACTAAGAATTATTTAGCCTGGAGAAGAGAAGACTAAGGGGATTTGATAACTGTCTTCAAATACTTGAAGGGTGATTAGAGAGGATGGAGATGAGCTTTTCACTGTGGCTGAAGGGGACAGGACTAGGAGCAAGAGCCTCAAGCTACAGCAGGAGAAATTTAGCCTGGAAATTAGAAGGAACTTTCTGCGAGGGTGGTCACACATTAGAACACATGACCTAGAGAAGTTGTGGAGTCTCCATGCTTGGAAACTCTCAAAAGCAGATAAGGAAGATACTTGGCTGGGATGGTTTAATCATGCATATTTACCAGAATCCAGGATGGCTTTGAATGTAAGACAACCCCCACAATAATTATATTCTATATATTTGTTATAATTTTCCAGGTGTAGAATAGAGTTATTGGAAAATTATCTTAAATTCATCCTCCCTGCACCCCACTTCTTCTCCCGAACTGTGGCAGGGAAAGCAGCATAGTAGAGGGCAAAAGGGCCAGACCCTCTTACCCCCCTGCCCCTTGCCCTCCTTGCCTGTCCTCCATTCCTTGCGCCGCCCCCTCCCCACACACTGCTAGTCTACCCTGTGCTCCCCCTGCAGCTTACTTTTTTTTGCAGTGGCTCTAGATCCAGGGCAGTCAGCAGTAGCAGCCAGGCAGAAGTAGCTCCAGGATGAGGGACCAGAGTCAGAGCTGAAGAGAAGCAGCCTGGGGTGGGAGGAGCATAGGGGCGGAGAGGGGTGTAGGGAGAAGGGGCAGCAGGAAAAAAAGGCCATATGGTCTCCTTCATGGTCTCTATAAGCCACACAATATGGGTCTTCCCCTTTCAGCCCCTTGCCCCCCATTGTGCTGTTTCCCCTGTGAGCCTCCCACCCCGACTCTGGTCTCCCCCAGACTCCCTCCACTGAGACCTCTCTCCCTTGGACCAGTACTCAAAATGAGGCTTTTTTATCTGCTTTGTTGACAGGGGAAAACCCTTCTTGGATCTGAGTAAATATGGCGGCTCTTCAGTTTGGTAGTCAAATTTTAGCATAAATTACTAATGGTAAAAATCTGTTCCCCCTCCAGCTTAAGCTAAGTGTATTATCTTTCCACAGCTTTTTAGTACTGATGAAGACAGAAAATCTTAGAGTTTAGATCTCTCTCTCTCTGTCTGACCAAAATGTGCTAGTAATAAATGTAAAACAAAAACTAGTCAACATTCAAACTCTGAACTGTGATCATTACCTTGCCAGGCTGGCATTATCCCTCCCTAAGCAAGCGAGTGCTGCCAGCCTCTGGCACAAACCCAGTAGAAGCACTGGGTGCCTACTGTCGCCACTCTGATCGGGTCGGTTAGCTTCCACAGATGACAGCTCACAACCCTGACAACAAACTAAACCTCCTCCTTTTGCAAAATCCACAGGGACTGTGATGGTACAGACACTGCTTGTTTTCCCCAAGGGACAGATCTCTGAGGAAGAGCTCCTTATCCAAAATCGTATCCTCCTGTGGTGGCAAGGGAAAACAAAGAAATCAAGTCCAGTGAATTTATTCTGATTTAATTATTTTGCAAACACACAAACTAAGCACATCTATCAGTGCACCAAAAGCCATAAATCACAGTAATCTCTGATGGGAAACTCCAAATCAATGTGGCCCTGTCTGATTCAGAAAAGGCAGCAGGCGTTTGACAGGCTTGAGAAGCAGCCTCATGTGAGCTGATTGGAATCTTTAGCAGTATTAATCTTAATAACCTCAGGTAGCTTCCTCCTTGCACCCCATCTCTCCTTGCAGGCAGCAGCAGAGGGAGCAGCATAACAATTATTCCCTTGTTCTCTCCAGCTGACTCAGTTTTCTTATGGAAGTGCGAGCGTGTGTGCACAGATATGTCCGTCAGGGAACATTTAGCTCCCTCTCCCTTTGAATTCATGGTGATGGCCAGTCCAAAAATCCACAGACTTTAAACTCTGAACTAAGCCCGGAGGTTTCAGACTCAGAAGCAGAAACCATGTTGCCTTAATGCAGCAGTACGAAGACTTAAAAACAGAATCACAGCATTCTACTCTGTCAGACAATACATGACCCTGGGCCAAAACAGAAAATTGTAGTCGACTCTGAAAGTTTCCCTAAGCCACAGGAAGTAATTCAAACCATCCTAACACTGAAAAATAGGAGGAGATTAGAACAGAGATCTGAAACGCACCCTGCTAGCAAACTGAATCCAAATTGTTGTCATTCAGGGCTCTGACAGTATGGTCAGGACAGCTGTTGAGAGGTTCTCTGTATTTGTTTTGCAAAGGATTAAACCGATCTTATGAAGATAAAGCTTTCATTTGTACTTTTGCAAACAACCTATTCATAGAATGACAGAAAAATGGGGCTGGAAGGACCCTCAAGAAAACATTGAATTCAAACCCCTGCTCAAGGCAGGATCATCCCTTTCTAAACCATTCCACACAAGTGCTTGTCTAACACAGGGCTCAGCAACATACGGCTTGCAGGCCAAACTCAGGTGCATTGGGGGCTTTGGTGACTCAGCAGGGGGCTCCGCCTATGTTGTAGTATGCCAATGCCATGGAGCAGTGAAAAGTAGCAGCAGCAGGCATAAAAAGGGGATGCTGGGTCCTAGTATCAGTCCACACTGGACCCAAGCATGGTAATTCAGGGCCACCAGAATGTTGCTAACATCTGGTCTAACCTGCTCTTAAGCAGGAACCTTCCAAGAAAGATTTCACAACATCTCTAGGTAATCTGTTCCAATGCTTAACAACTTCGTTTCCATTTTATTCAGATTAAACAATTTTAATAAAAAAAGTGGATCATTACAAGGATCAATGGCTCCATCTACCTACTGTTTCTTAAAAAGGCTGGTTGCACGCTCTTCAAACATCAAGTCATACTATTCTGTAGCTTTGGGCTTGAACAGCATCACTACTATGCTCCTGGATGAAAATCCAATGAGACCCTGAAGTACTGCAGTAGGATGTATAGTATGGTAGTATAATATTTTTCTGGGAGCAATATTAAATTTATTTTAGTCAAAAACATACATGCATATATGTGTATATTGGGGAACTAGTAGAAAATAGTGCAACATAATGAGATTTCATATGGAGCAAGTGTTTTGGAGAATAAGCCTTCATTAGTGCAAGTACTGCAAGTTGAACTGAAAATAGATTGCATGTAATGTCAAATTCCAGACATTCATTATCAACATTATTTCCTGTGTAAGTTTGAAGATGGCTCATTACTTTTCTAACATCAGCTTTGTCTTATTCGTTATTTATCAGAGATAATCTAAGAGAAAGTAGATGATTGTTTTTCTCTTCCCACACACTTAAACAGATTGTACTTCTACTACAATAGTGCAATATGTTCCACCTTTCTAGATTGGAAATGAAAAAAGAAAGCTGAATTGTACTTACTTGTTCCAATTATAACCATCACTAATACACATATCACAATGCAGTGTCCATACTTTATTGCACGCATGCGGTATCTTCTTTCCAATGTATTTGTTTATATGAAAATCCCAAGAGTAAAATTAAACAAAATGTCTACCAGTCTTTGCAATCTCAAATTTAAACCATCCTTTCCTCTCAGATCACTGTACTGCTGATCCTTCTAGTTTTGACGAGCAATACCATGTTTGCTATTTTCCAGTCTTCTGGTACCCCCCAGTTCCCTGTGAATTTTCAGAAATTGGCTGTGGCTTAGGAAATTTGTCAGCCAAGTCTTTTAATATCATAGGACACTTCTCATCCAGGCTTGCAGACTAGGATGCGAGGTCTAGATTTTCTAAGTTTTCTGTTCCCCATTTTAGTTCCCTCTTTAAAAGCTTTTCCATACTTCCTGTTGCCAAATCGTGGACTCAGGGCAAAGTCTGAGTACATTGCCAGCTCACACAGCTATCATGCATCTCCATGTGGTGGTTGCTGGTGGATAGTTACAGATCTATTAATCTCCTCCTCCCCAAAGCAATCTTCTGTGTTGGGGCACTGCAAAACCATGTTCTGCAATGTCAATAGAGGTTATAGAAGGGGTCAGGATTGATAAAATATCTTACGATATCTTAAAATATCTTAGGAGTCCTTCCTTTTTCAGGCAAGCAGGGCAGGGACAGGATTATATCTCAGGATTGATTCCTGAATCAACTGCATCTAATGTTTTGAGTTAATCTTGCTCAGACGTTTCTAAGTTATATATCACCATGGTGCCTAAGCAGACTCATGTAGACACTAAAATTTAAAGCTAAAAGAGATTTCATTACATCAACAATTCTCTATGCACTCCAAATTTATCAGGACATCTTTACATAAGGAAATTTCCATGAACAATTTTAAAGGTTTTTAGTATATCATGGTTCTCTTCGTATTTACAGTCCATAACCATTTCTAACCTTCTCCCACCCTCCATCTTTCCTTTAACTTCATTTACTGTCATTTTTCTCTCTTTGCTATTTCTGTTTTTTAAGTTGATCTTTCCATGATCTTGTCTTTTCCAATTCACTTTTCATTCCATATTTGTCAGTCTCCCTTTTACTTTTTCTTCTCCTTTGTCTTTTTCTTGTTCTCCAAATATCCTTTGTGTCATTTTCTTCTCACTTCGCTAGTCCCTCACTGACTGAAATGGCAGGTGGAATGAGCAGGAGCAATGTGCAAATTGATTTGGAGAGTATCCATGACTTAGCTTGGCAGTTCCCTTTATAAGCAGACCAGTCATGGATTCTCTTTAAATCGATTTATGCGCACATCTCCCACTCCATCCACCTGCCCTTCCACACTGGTTCAGGGAAGAAGCACTGCAGCAGATTTTTGTAACGTTTAGAAATGCATCCACATCCACACCACAGATCCTGTAATAAAGCACCATGTACTGCAGCCCCCTCCCACAAAGGGAGCAAGAGTTTAGAAATAGTTGATACATAAAAGTTGTTAGCATGGTTACTCTTGATGAACTCAGATAATGGCTTCCTGCTGTTAATGAGATTTTGGCTGAGGTCAGGCTGTGGCCTTGGTCTGCCCAGCACAGCTGCTCATCCTGGCCTGCCACTCTTCAGCTGACTATTCAGGCTTGGGTGGCTGCTGGAAACCTTCATCAGGGCCTAGACATTTGCCTACTCCCTCCCACTGGAGCAGCTGGTTAGGGTCAGCTGACCTTTCACTTCCTTCCATGTAAACCCCTGCATAGGAACAGGAAAGTGTCCGGGTGACAGGGCTCCACCTGGACATAGACAGCTTTGCTATGCCTTCCAGCTTGCACCTCTGCCTACTCTGATATCCTTGCTTTTGGACTTCGCTTCTTGACTCCATGTTCTGCCTAATTATGACAACGTATTACCTTCTACAGAATTTCAAACTTTATTTAGTCATTGATTTAAACTATTTTTGTTTTCCATTTTACTAAAGTTTTTCCCCCCCCAGTATTTTAGTAATTTGGAGTACTTGCCTCATAGTGCCTTAATATGATTTAGACTCGAAGGTAGGAAGGGTTGGACTACACTTCCAAGATATAAACATCAATATACTAGGAGATGCTCTAAATTATGAGATTTAAAAATTCAAAGACAAAAATCCAAATACAAACCCATAAACTTCAAGCTGTCAGCACCTGAAATGAGGTTGCTAAACTCTACAGCAATCCTAAAAAGATTGTCCTTTCCCAATTTTATCATTGATCTCAATCCACTCTATATCCCTTCTTCTCTTTTTCACATTCCTCTGCAAAATGGGACAATTTAAAAATGTGTGCTAGAGGTAAGGAGAATAGGACTAGCACAAATAACAAATGCACCAATGCCATTCACATCTTATTTTTCGTTTGTACTACAGGTGACACAATTCATTAATTTTATGAGTACGAGTATCGGTCAAGCCAAGTTTAGTAGGAACAACAGTGGCAAAGTCTACCTCAACAATGAAAGGGCTTTTTAAAAATTTTGAATTTAGCATAATTTTTAGTTGAGATCAACCCAAATACAATTTTGAACCTGTAAATATCTAGTATATGTTCCCACTGATTCAATGGGCTTTTCTTAATGCTTATTACAAAACGAACCTGTGAATATCTTAATCTTTACTCATATTCATCATGAGTACCTTCCTGCCCTTTTCAAACATTTTAATAATTTTGCCATGCTTACAGTGGTTGAAAGTTTGGGGACCAAGACCCAAAACTGGCTAAGAAGAGTTTAATTCTCTTCTTTTAGCATCAACAATTTAGCATTTTTCAGGAATATTCAAGCTCACTTTAAAACTTGAACACTTTAGTCATCAAAGAAAGAACAAAACATGAAGTGCTTTAAAAATATATATTTTTATCTGTGTACTTACTGTCAGCTCTAAAAACTGATAGTTTCAAGCATCATGTTACAAATGCCCAGTGCTCTGGGATCAGTCACACAATGTTCTGGATGAGCTGGACAGTTGATCTTTATACTTTTCGCCTTATACTTAAACAGATATTATTTGCCTTCATAGCCTTAGTGACAATAAAAGGAAAATAGTGGGGGTTTTGTTAAACAAAATAAGCAATTTTCACAAATATAGGGATTTGCTAAGACTTTTATCTCTGACAGATATGAGATTTTTCTAAAATCCCTTAAAACGCAACCTACAGCCCAACTGTAGGGTGCTTGAGATAAATGTGTAATGGGTGCGTGTAGTTGGATATGACAGCTTGAAAGGATGAAAAAAGTTATTTCTCTTCTCATCTTTTACAGATCTTTCCATTCCTACCTCCTCCCCAGGGAGCACTTCCCCTCCTACAATTCACACTTCCATTCTTCTTAAAAGTAACATTAAAAAGAAAGAAACAAATATATCTTGAAGGTTCCTACAAATGATTTTTGTGGGGTGTTTTTTAATGTTAACATTCACTTCTCTTTTTGAAAGCCATTTTATGTTATTGTGAGCTCTGAATATATAGCTGGGATTCAGTTTTAACCACGGCAATAAACACTATTTCTATTTGACCTTCTGCTCCCTGCCATCCACTGCAATTCACCTCTTTAGGCTTAAAGTGAAACAACATGATTGTTTACAGAAAAACTAGAACTATACCAGATGAAAAGGAAATTTTAAAAACTTAATAAGGCCAGACTCTCAGCATAGGTGAGCTGACAGGACTTGACGGCATGCAGGTACATCAGAAGAACAGGTTACACAGACACTTGGTTGGGATGGTTTAATCAGGGATGCTCCTGCCTTAAGCAGGGGGCAGGACTGGATCACCTCATGAAATCCCTTTTAGTCCCACTTCCCTATGATTAGTTCAAGTCAGGATCTGGTCCATATTTTCTTATATATTGCTGTGACTAAGATTTAAAGAGTACTAGTATAAATTAACAATATACTGCAATTTCAGCAACCAATTTGGTAGCTAAATTGCTTACAAATGTAAATATACTTAAAAGATTGGTTTAAATAATTAAGTAATTACTTTCTACTCTTGGTTTTTTGATACCCAGAAAATTGAAACTCTTTTGCTTTTTAGAAAGACATTTTGTTAAAGCCAGATTTACAAAATTTGGTAGCATATGCTGTTTTAGTCTGACAGTTTGAAACGTCCAAGATATGAAACTTGGGAAAAAAAAATCAGTACTTCTGAAGGTGGCATTGACTATGGAACAGATATAACTATCAGACAAAAAAACAACAGCATGGCTAGCTACAATTTATTCATTCCTGTAGGTTCTTTTGCATACATTTTTAAGAACCCAAGAATCAGTATCTACTTATAGCCTCTTTGGTATATACAGTCAGTCACATTTCACTGTGGGTTTCACATTGCAAACCCACAGCAGCAGCAGCATACACATACATCCAAATGTGATTTGCTATGTATTTCAATCCAGCTACTGGGTAAGGACAAGCAAAGGTTAGTAGTAGGCTGCCCTTCAACAGCAACACCAGCAGTCACTATAGCAACAGCAGGAATAATACAAGAAGGTTGGTATTGATCTTTCCGTCCCTCATTACCAGCATTCTTCCATTTAGCCTTACCCTATGCTATATATTGTGCAATTGGCTACCATCACCAAAGCTGTTTCCTACATCCCTGAGGTACAGAAGTTAGCCAGAAACAAAAGCACCTGGAGGCAGAGAGGGGCATAAAAAACCTCTAAGTTCTGGTTTAAGTACCTATATACAGCAGGCAGCCAAGTGAACAGTATAACAGCTATTTGAGGGGGTCAATAGGTATAGTCTTACTTTACGTGCTCACCATCTAGATTTCAAATTTCTTACGCACTCAGACAGATGTTCCCATGAAGCAATCTTCAATATCTGTAACAGGCCAATAATCGTGCTACCTCCTCCTGGTGCCAAAATATGTCATGGGGATTTGGCAAAAGCCTGTTACATCATGTATACATACAGGGGATTAACACCAAGACAAATACAACTGACAAGAGTTGTAGCCATGGAAGACTTTCAAGTTAACAATGGCAATAGTTGCTATGACTCTCAGTACAAAAAAACAAGACAATCAGCTTACACGCATATACTGTGATGTTTTACAGAAGAAAATACATCATATATCTAGATAAAAAGCAAAATCATCACTCATAACATGCAACACAAAAATATTATATAACAGTGTATTTAATTAACAAGTTACAGTGTGGTACGCTGTTCACATTTCTATTGGATTCAGCTACAAAATATTTTTCATAGGGCTTTTTGTACTAGCAAGCTGAATGAAAAGAAAGTAATAGATTGTAGCTGTCTGCTTGACTTCACCCTCAGCCTTAGCATCTCTGGTAGGATACATAGAGAAGGAAGAAGAATGGTTTAAAATGGAATGAATTCAGAAAGCTTTTTAGACCTCTCCCAGCTATATTTATGATCGTTAAAGTATCAGCCAGAATAGTTAACAGAATGTGGTCCAAGTTAAGAATAGAAGGCTGCTTATGTAAAAAAAAAAGAAGAAAGTTTAAACATTAACATTCTTATAAATAAACAGACCCCTTTGGCCTTATGCACTGATTCTTCAGTCCAGTTATGTGGGTTGAAGAGAAACTCCACTGAAATCAGGTGTAAGACTGAAATAAAGTAATGGTATAGAAAGCTCCATGCATCAAAAACAGTATATTTTAATAACAATCAACTGTTAACAATTTCCTTATTAAACTTACTATATTTTAAAAAAAACAAACAGTACCACAACTTGAGGAAAATATATCACCACTGTTCCAAACATTAAAAAAAAATATTTTTAAATGTTCACTTTCAAACAAAGAGTACTAAACTCCTAAAACTGAACAATCAACAACCGTCAAACCTTTTGAAAGGAATGCCAAATTAATCATTAATGATAATCCACACAAATTATAACAATATATGATATTTAAGTGCTCTGGGTACTCTGTTAATAACAAGTCTCCCATCATAACTTAAAGAGGCAAACAGCCATGGGTCTGCTGAGGACCATTCCACCGCATATACACTGTCTTCATGTTCTTCGTAAGTAGCTATTATGCTGTCTTGAAGGGGCTCTTTAGTCCTAGAATAAAATAAATAAATAAAAAGAGCAATGACTGCACCTAATGTATAATACTGTATGTCATGAATAAGGATATACAGTCCCTGACTGACTGGACAAGAGTTCACTAGTGGGTTCCATGGAAACACCATTCTACACATGACATCCACTAATCTATAGGCTTCAGACAATATAGGATGGGTAAGTTATTATTACAATAGCCATTTTAGGGCTGTTATTCACAATTCAAGGCTAAAATGTCAGGTAGTCAAGACACTGCTGAATCTCATGGAAGCAATACCATGTTGCCTACTGTAAGGATCTTTTAAAAAGCGTTATAAGTTTCAGGGCATGATCTCAAAACAACTGACTACTGTATTTACTCAAATATAAAATGACCCCCCATAATTAGTTTCTATAGATGGAAAATTTCTAAATTTGTTACAATTTTCCAGGTACAAAATCTAATTACTGGAGGTTTGCCTTGAATTTTAGATATTTAAGACTGGTGAAGAAACAGGAATAATTGGAAATTGGGAAAGAAAGGCACAGCTAGGTGTGGGAGTGAAGATCAATGTTGAAATGTACTGAATGTAGTAGCTCACTATGACTTGAAAAAGTCGGTGCTAAGCGGGACTAAGCACAATGGACACTACCATATATTTTATTCAGATGGGCTGCACTAACCTAGCCTTGTGTTAGGTTCCCATCAGTATGTTTGCCCAATATGGGGCATGTATTTTATAGTCATGCTCAGTTTTGACTGCATCTAATCAATTTCATTGTTGGTTTCAATTGCAGTGCCCATGCTGCTTTTGGCAGTGGTTAAATTATAGACAATGTACTTAATGAGGCTTCCTTATATGTGAATATAAAATGAGGAGCTTTTTTCCCCCAGGTGGATTGGGGGAAAAAACCTGGTCTTGTATTTTAGTAAATACGGTATTTCCTACCCTATCTCCCACAGAATAAAACATGGTGGTCAGACATTTCCCTTCCCTTCTGTTAACTGAATTTTGACTATTATTAGGTTAACTTTATGACTGAATGCATAACATAACCAACCAAATGATACACTCAAGTGGGCTAGAGCAAAATCAGTCCTGGTGCTAGAGCCCTTCCTCAGGCAGAATCCCCAAGTTTGCTGTAGGACTGGGTTCATGATCTCCAGAGAGGGGCAAGGAAGAGAAAGGGAAGGGTTCCTGTTGTGCCATTTTAGCTCTTTCCACTTTTTCTGAACAATTAATGAAAGTACTTTAATATTAGCTTCAACAGAAAATCTTTCTTGTCTTTTTGCATTCTGTATGGCTGCATAACCACAGTGATGGAAATCTGAGTGTTAAGAGACGGATGAGATTTTTCACATTACAAATTTTTAAAACAAGGTGTGGATGTTCTCCAGAAGTGCACAGGATTACTTCTACGCTACCAGCTGAGTGCACTCCATTCTTCCATACCCTTTGCCAAGCAGATACTGCTTCAGTACATTTATTCTGTACTTAAGTGATGAGAGAGTTTTCAGGGGATGATCTTAGATTTCGCCTTTACCCAGAGAAGATCACTTTTGCCCAACAGGAACTACTCAGCCTTTCAGAAGCATCCCTGTCTCCCAGAAACAGATTTATATTACAGCTGCCATCCTCCTAACAGAAAGCTATAACAAAGAACCTTGTGAATGCCACTCGATCACTTAACAGATACTGCTGTTATAGAAATTAAGTGTTGCTGTTCACAACAAAGAACATTTCAACAGTCTTTGCCCTTTCCCACTATTTTCTTTGAGTTGAAAAGCTTGCAACTGTACAAGCACAATGGATTAAAAACACACAGTATATTGAATTTGCATGGCTTGACGGGTTTCATGTAGTATTATTGCTGGTCCACCTAGCCAGCCCAACCAGCTGTGAATTTAACATCATAATTAAAATTAAATTGAATTTAATGAATAAACCAAAAGCACTGTAATTCTGCAGTGCACCTTGTGATGTTTAGTTTCAAGGACCATCACGACTTACTTACATCATTAGGACAACTAGCAAAAATGTCACAGCAGAGAAAATATAAAGGGTCTGGTTAACTGTGAAAAGCAAGTATATTCTGCAGACATCCTGAAAATGCACTTTGAAATGCTTTACCTAACAGCACACATCTACTAAGCACACAATGCCCATTTTATCTCCTGCATAGTGTATTTCTGACTTCCTGTTAACTGACACGTGCGGTTAAGTGAAAGTTGGTCATGTCCCCAGACAGCAATGTGCTTCACGCAATGCTCACCCACTTATCCAAAACTCCATTATTCTGAAGGTTTCAGATGTCTCTTTAGATAAGCAGGGAAGTAATGTGTGGTACACATTGCTGTCAGGGGACACGACCGACTTTCAGTTAACCAGGAGTTTCAAGTTAGCAAGAGGTTGGATAAATAGGGATGGATAAACTACTAGTTTACACTATTTTCTGTGTGAGAAGTTACTCTGGCATATCAATTCAAACAACATATTTTATCTAATTTAATTAACTAAGTCATGAGGGAATGAATGTTCAAGAAAGAAACCTTGAACTAGCACATAAACTACTGTTTGTATTTCAGGTCAACTCTGCTATTTTTAACCCGCATTTCTAGTTATCAGTCTCTCCTGAATTCCCCTTTGGGGATTAAGGTCATCTTTTAACATTCCAAAAGGAAAAGATACTAATACAAAGAATTCCTAGAATGATGCAAGTTTGGGTTAATCCATTCTTACAGACTTCCTTCAAAATAATGCCCTAGTCCCAGAACATGTGTATTAAGTTGCTGAAGAAGGTCTTTAATCCAGGAATCTCTTACAGAAAGGACTAGAGTCTCTATCAATGCTTGGACAAAAAGTGAATACAGGATGCAATATATTGCAGGAACAATACAGAAACTCTGGTAGATACTTACTTCCACCCTTGAAGATGTACATCCTGTTCTGATGGAAAAAAAAGAAATATCCCCTATATTGTGCCCAATGAGAATATACTATCATAGTCAAGGCAGGAATGTGGTCCAATATATCTGAACTATAAAGTCAGTGGGGCAGCCAAAGGAATAGAAAACAGAAGAAAAAAACTTTGCTTTCCAAAGAAGAATTCTATTGGAGACGGATTACTTTATCCATTGTTAGGAGTCATCCAAACATGTCTACTGGGTCTCCTAGACCTGGTATTATTTTGGTACCCAAGAATCCTGGAGGATATGCTACTTGATACTATATAAAGCTTGGATACTTAGAGACCTACAGTTTTATACTTCACCTGCCAATTTGCCTATGCTGGTGAAACTGGAAATTCATTTTATCCAGAATATCAAAAGGCTGAGAACCCTATTATATAATCCTTGATTCACCCAGTGAGACTTACACTGGGTTGGCTGCACATAAAACATTTACTTTATTAAAGGAAACAGGTGCTTTCATAGACACACAAAAGAATGAAGCAACCATCACAAAGCAGCAACAAAAAACAAACTCAAGGAAAACCCATAAGATTTCATAGGCAAATCAGAGTTTAAGAGTTTATTGAATCCATCTCTAAAGAGTGTTTAACAATACTTATATCTTTGATTATTTGTTGCAAAATTATTATTCCTTAAAATAACAATATGTGGTATCATTCCTGAGCCAGCAGCTTCTTATTCCTTAAGAGCAAAGTTTTCTCTACTTGTTTTGTTCAAAATGTTTTGAAAATTAAAAGGAAAATAAACTACATGGCTTAACTAGTGCAAAGACTGTTATCAATAACATAGTGGTTATTTGGTGAAGTGTTTGGCAAAACTATATTTGGGAAATGTACTTGGTAAACACACAAGCCATTACTTCTTCTGTGTAAAAAATCTTCTGCAAAGAAGTTCCCTGAGTATTAATTTTTCATACGTCATTTTAAGGCCTTCATCTAGGAAATCATAACTATAATCTATCCATCCAAATTATTGTCCTGCATACAACACCATAATATGAACCTCTTACCTCAACAAGTACTTGCAGTAGTAAGAAAAGTGTAAGGCTACTTTATATAGGTATCTATATCCTATGTAGGTTGGAGATGTCAGATAGAAAGCAGGGACTGATTTCTGTTTTCTTTTTGTAATCCTGTTTGTACAGGACAACATCTAGCAGTTCTCCCAAAAAGAAGAGGAGTTTTCATTTTACTACGTAACTATTAGGTAAACTGTGTAATAGTCTTGTGAGAGAAGCCTCTCTAGCTTTAGCTAATTGTTTTCATGCAGAATGCTGTTATTTCCAATTACTGCTCATGCTAACAATCACTTAGGTTTGCAGTGATTTTGATTCTTTATCGTCATCACAAAGTTCTATAAAATAAAAAAGTAAAAAGCTAACAGCAATCACTAAGTCTTTGTTGCACTCAATGTTCAATACTGTTCAACCTAAAAATTAGTTAGAAATACACCTGACCCAGTAGAGCAGCAAAACTATACAGTAAGATGCCCAAAACATGGCCTGAGGGCCATATGAACCTCAAAGAGTTCTAAAATGTGCCCCACAGATAGTCTCCCCATGACTGTAGGGTAGAACTGAGCAACTGCAGGTTTTTGTTGCTGAAGAAATCAACCAGGACAAGTGACTGATGCCTCCTGAATCGGGGGGGGGGGGAGACCCACAGAAGTCACTGCCGGTGGATGCTCTGTCAGAGGGGGCATCAGCCCTACTGACAGCATCAGTGTCAGATGTCAGGAGGGGAGGGCACCAACCCCGTCAGTGGGGGCACATGCACCCCCTACCAGTCACCTATGAATCAGGACACTATTTTTATTTCCCTACTAAGAAAGGCAAAAGTCCGACAAACTTTCAGAGCTATGTATATTATCTGATTTGTAAAATGCATACATATTTATAAGTGAAAACAGGGACCAGTTACTCGTTAGCTTCCAACATGACCATCAATTTTAGCAGCCTCAGAAACGTGGCCTATTGGCTGAATAATTTTCCAAGCACACCTTATTTTTAAAATTGGTTGTATAGGAAAGAATCCTGCATCTTAACCTACAGCTACTAAGGGCATGCTGATCCCTAGCTGGTTGATCCAGTCTGTGTTTTGCTATGGCACACCAACAGCCTCTGGCCACTCCACAGCAAGTTGCTCTAGCCTGTGTAGACTGTTCTCACCCGCTGCAGCCTCTGCTCACTGACACTGGAGCAGCAGAGAAGAACAATGGCCCACAGTGCCAGTCATGTTGCAAGCTTAGGCACACATGAGTAAGAGGTTGCCAGTCCTTGACCTTAGCCATGTACAAAGTGCAAAGTTAATCATTTCCCTCCCCTCAGCACACCATCCATTTCCCCCCCCCAAATAAAATATTTAACACAGAAACCCAAAAATCTGCCCATCTTTAAAGCACATGGAACCTATATGTTTACATTACAGATTTCCACTGGTGATTTAAGATATGGTACCTTACCTATCACCTGATGCGGGAGGAGATGCTAACCAGAAGTAGTTGCTCATTCCTTAAAGCAGAAAATACTAGAAGAATTGGAAATCACTGCTTTGCTCACCATTTCAATATGGTCTTGGCCAGATATTCTTCCACGAAGATTCAAACTCACCTGGGACTCTGGGCTGGATCTAGACCACAGGGCTCCTCATGGGCCAGATCTAGCTTGGGGCAGCAGTGGGCCAGATGGCAATGGAAGAGTCAAGTGCTGTGTTGCACAACCCTCACTTTCCCCACCTACTGACAAGGGCTAAGTCCATTGGAGCTAATGGGCACCAAATTACATAGCAGGCTATTCCCTGCAGCTTTCAGAAGTCCAGCAGGATGGATGGAGCAGCTCCACTGGCCTAAGTCACAGAGCCTATGTTTGATATGCTTGACATAAGTCACATTAATTTCTGCATAATGCTACCCTGAAATTCTAGATTTCTCTTGCTGAGACGCACATTCCAAATCTTTCCTAAAAGTCATCATGATTAAGTCTTTATTACCTGTATGAAAATATCCTTAGAAGCATGCCTAATCACAATTGTTTGGTGGGCCTGTTGGTTTAATCATATATATTCAATACTAATGTTCTTGAAGTAGATGCATAGACTAAGGCCCCTGGCAGATGTTATATATATTATGCAATTAACACATTAATCACAAAATAAATTGCAATATGCAACACATACAAGTGATTTGATCATGCAATAGAAATGGCTAATTAGGTACATTAATGGCTAACCAGCCTCAAAGAACTTACTTGTTATATGTGGAACATATTTGTGGCTCATTTGTAAAACGCTTTAATTTGAACATGTGGCATATTACACATCCAGTGATAGGGCTCTCCCACATCCCCTAGCATCCCAAGGTGTACTATTTTCTTTCTTCACTCTGACCCCCTACTTCCCCTGCCTCCCAGCTCTCACCCAGGTCCCAGAGCAGCTTCCTGGACTCTCAAATAACCCATAGCCACAGGCAGAGGGAAGGGGGCAAACTGAGATGGTGCTATGTTTACAGCCATGACTGCTACCCTGAGACCTGACCAGACCACCACCCTACTTCTGTACAAAGTGAATGCACCTCACCCCACCACAGCACCAGACTGTGCTGTGGTGGGGTCGGGGGGAGGCATTTTCCCACATTACAATCCATTCCATCTCTGTCTCCAGCCTTAACCAGAGCACTAACTCCACCCAGATCCCTAGGTTGATTTTAACCTATGAAATTGAAATAGGTAAGGGAAAAAAAGACTAGATAGCAAGTAGAATATTAGCAAAGGGAATGGCAGTTAGGGAAATTCATCCATTTTTACAGCTAATTATTTTTATTGAATGCAAACACTTCAGGATGACAACTGCTAGTGTCCTCCCCATTCCCTCCCAATAATAAATAAAGCTGCCCTTTAGCCAATGGAGTCAGCCAGCCTCATAATCAAAAGGCCCTTATCATCAGTGTCTTTATGCCAGCCAGAGCTGCCAACTTCCCATTAACATACAGACATAAAAAATGCCTGTCCTCAAGTCCATAAAAAAATTAGCTATCTGAAAAAAACCTAAGCAACCATGAGCTTAATTGGAGCTCTGTCATCAGAAAGTGGCTGGATACAAGGTGACAAAGCACAGACAGAGCAGTGACATCAGGTGTCTGGGAGGAAGGGAAGTGCCCTGCAGGGAGCTCTGTCAGTGCTTTGTAACCCACAAAAGCCTCTGTAGGCTCCCCCCACAGCCACATGCTGCTGCTCCTGCATCCCGTCACATGTCTACAACACCACTTGCCTCATAGGTATGCAAAGCTGCACAGCCCCAGGCAGGATGCAGAGAGGCAACAGGTAGGGGTCCATGTCAGGATGGGTAGAGCAGAGCCAGCAAGGATAAAGCTAGGAAATGGGCTGGGAGGGATCAGCACAGTGCACAGTGTGGTCATGGTATCACGGAATGGCATGAAAGAGACACCCCTGGGGTGGGAGCAGCATAGAGTAAAAACATTTGCTGCTGTCAGGCAGGGTTACCAACCCAAGAAAATTGTTTTTAATTATTGATAATCTGCAGTAATCTTTTTTATTTTTTATTTTACCCAACTTTTTAAAACTATAGGTGGTGCTAAATCCCTAAATTTGAGCCCAGCCCTTGTAAACGGCTATCTAGGACCTGGCAAAAGGGCTATATTAATATTTTGTAAAACATGTGTCAGTAAAAAAAAAAACATGGCTGTCAGTAAAAATTTTAAAGGATGTCAGTAACAAAATTTTGGGGGGGCTGGCAACTCTGACACCAGCTCCTCTAAAGTTAATATTACTTAGTATTTCACTGTAAACCCCATTACCCAAGGGAGGCATGCTGGTGGAGAGAGATCAGGCAGAGGGAACAGCAACTTGGCTTCTGTCCTTGCCATCTGCCCTTGCACTTTGGAAATATCAGGGGCCCATTCTACCTTTTCCAGAGGCCTGCAACAATACAAAAGGAAATAGGATTGGTGCAGGAGAGAATTGAGTGTCTCAACCCCGTACTAAAGATCCAGCCCCAAATAAAGAAAAGGGACAGACACACCATGGGGGGAACTGATGTTCTTATAAAAGAGAGATACCAAAAAAAGGAGCTTTCATCAGTCCCTGGTCAGTCTTAGCCACCACCACTCCTGGATCACACCTCTCTCCCCCCGTCCCCCCAGCAGCAACCCTCCAGCGCCCCCCAGCAGCCAAGCAGGAAGCACAGGCTCCTGTGTCAGTGTTTCAGATAGCTGCCCCATACAAATGAAGTCACATACATTACACCACATTTTAATCCCATGATAAAATTTCTCAACCAACCTTGTGCAATTCAAACGATCTCTTCCAAGAACCTAAATGCTAGAAAGTCATCTGCAGGCCTGTGTTTGCATGTAGGGTTTGACTATAGGATCAAACAGATACTCTCTCAACTTTTGTGCTGATGGCATTTTTAAATGCATCTTGGCATCCTCAAGTTTTACCTATACAGGTTTGTCTTGCTTTATGCTGTACATGCATTCCTGGAAAATGGCACGTAGCTTGAATTCGCATAAAGGGAACCCACTTTACAATGTAATAAATAAGGATATGTTCCAAGACCCCCAGACCCATTTCTACCGCTTTTACAAGACAATTTTGGTACTCACCAACAGCACAGTACACACAACCACAGGGCACTATCATAACGGGGATGGAAACTACAGAAACAAATGTCGCAGACAATAAACAAGGAGCACAGATCTACACAGGAGACTATATTTTGGTGCATGTCACTCCCACAGTGCACCACACAAAGCAGCTGACTGTGGGCTTCCACCACACAAACTGCATAAGAGTGAATTGGCCTCATATATAACAAATTTGTGGTATAAAAAGGGCCATCGCGTAAGAACAAATTTGCCCATAAAGAACCTGCATAAAGCAAGGGAAACCTTTAGTTATCTTGAGGTTCAGAATTCCCAGCGGATTATTAAGAAGAAAGATGGGAAAATATAAAATGTTATCAAAGTTTGCTCTCTCCAAAAACTCCTTTTCAGTACCTTTTAACAAACAAAATCTCCATTTTCTTGGTGCACAATTGAAACATGCATGCAAACATGAATGATAATCATCTTGAAATTCTTCAAGATGAACCCTTCAGGGAGATTCATTCTAAAATAAGTCTATATTTCATGACACCAGAATTGCCCTTTTTACTCTAATAAAAGATGACCCTGATTATAAGATGACCCATCCCCCCATAATTAGATTCTATATTGTGAAGGGGTCAAAGACCCGGGGGGCCGGGGCAAGGCGGTGGAGTCCAGCCTAGCTTCCGGGTGCGGACCCGGAAGTGGGCTCGGAAGCCTTCCCCTTCCGGGAACCCGGGCAGATCCAGGTCGGGACTGGCCCGGAGGGATAAAAGGAGCCCCCCAACTCCAAACAGAGGAAGGGAGAGGCTCTGACGGGAGCCAACGCCGGCGGCAGCGGAGCTGGCGGCGGCGGAGCCGGCGGTGGCGGGGACGGCGGCAGCAGAACCGGCGGCAGTGGAGCCGGAGGGTCCTGGTAAGAGGAGCACCGACGGAAAGACCCTCTTTGGGCGGCTGCAAGCCGTCTGGCCACTTGGCAGGACCCGCTGGGGTGGAGGTAAGCCCCAACGCGCCCACGTGGCGCGAGCGGCAGGCGGTAGGGGAACACCGACCCCAGTACCGCAGAAGGCAGCGGCACCCGGCCCAAGCCGGGTACCGTAAGGACTCTTATAGGGACCTGCAGGGGGAGGAAGAAACCCCACTGCGGGACTGGTGGACAGACTAAGGGGCCAAAGGTCCTCGCCTGACCGGGGCCGAAGGCCATTGTGGAGTGAGATAACCTCCGCCCCAGAGAAGCGGGCGCAGACGTTTGTGTTGGCATTATATTGCTTTGTTCCTTTTGGCCCTGTTACCTACCACAGGGACTAGCACCCTGTAGGTAGCCACCCAGAGGGCGGCTATAACTGGAGGACCGGGTGAGGGTGTAGGGGAGGAGGAGCCCTCAGGACCCCTGGACTCTAGAGCCAAGGGACCGCGTCCGGACTGCCTGCTTCCCCAGAGGGGTGAACCCCCAAATTCTATCAAGTCATGGCAGGAGAGATTGGCGGAGGCACGGTACGGACGGCAGATCCCCCCCTCTTCTCCAGGGGCCATCCAGGGGATACGGGCGACCGACCCAAGGTAGTCCACCCCATCCCCCACATATATACAGAACATTTATCAATTTGTTATAAATTTCCCATGTATAGAATTTAACTATTGGAGATTTGCCTTGCATTTGTCCCTCTCCCACTGCCACAGCAGAGAAAATAATTCTGGGAGGCCAGGTAACCCCTTTGCTCTCTGCTTTCCCCCAACTTTTACCTCTGGCTACCAATTCTTGCTCCCCTTACTGTCAGACCCTGCTCTCCCTGAGCACATGGAACTGAGAAACAGATTTGAAAACAATAACCTTGAAATTAAACATGGCTATAGTAATTTGCATATAGCTCCTAGGCACTTAGCTCATCCAAAATTGATGCATGCTTTCTTCTTTTTTTTAAAACTGTTGCAAGTTTTAGCAGAGGTACTCCATAAATACACTTTTCAGCACATTTCATAGACATTAGGGCTAGTAGGGACCTTGGAAGATCTTCGAGTCCAGCCCCCTGCCCCAGGGCCAGGAAGTCAGCTGGAGTCATAGGATCTCAGCAAAATAAACATCCAAATGTCTCTTGAAGGCATTCAAAGTAGGTGCTTCAACCACCTCCGGCAGTAGTCTATTGCAAACCTTGGGGGCTCGGACAATCAGACAATATAGAAGTTCTTCCTTATGTCCAGTCTGAAACGGACTTGGAGGAGTTTGCGATTGTTCAATCTTGTCATCCCTTGGGGCACTCTGGTCATTTGCCTGATCCTCTTTCCTCCCTTTCTTGAAGATAAGCACCACATTGGCATTCTTTCAATCATCACGCACTCCACCAGAACACCAAGAGTTCACAAAGATCCGTGCCAGGGGCTGGGCCATGATGCTTGCCAGCTCCTTGAGTACCCTGGGGTGCAGATTGTCAGGGCCAGCTGACTTGAAGGTATCCAGCTTCTCAAGATGTTCCTTCACAAAGTCAGTATTGATGGAGGGTAAGGAATCTCCCTCACCCAGGCCTTCCCATCCCATAATAGGCACGGGTGTCCCATGGGACTGGTGAAAAACTGAAGCAAAATATCCATTTAGCAAGTTGGCTTCTTCCTGGGCATCAACTGTCAGTTGCCCCATCTGGTTTAGCAGGGGTCCAATGTTGCCCTTGCTTTTTCTCCAGCTCCCCACATATCTAAAAAAGGACTTATTGTCCTTGATACTTGTAGCTAGTTGGAGTTCAGCTGCAGCCTTGGCTTTCCTGGTTTGCCCCCTGCAGGACCAGACCAGTGCGCAATATTCCTTCTTAGAGTTGGATCCCGTCCTCCATCCTTTGTAGGTCTTTCTTTTCAGACGCAGGAGTTCCTTGCAGAGCCAAGGGGTCTGCTGTGCCCTTTTGCTGCTTTTCCTCTGAGATGGGATAGACTGTGCTTGTGCATTCAGGATCACTTCCTTGAGGAGCAACCACTCTTCCTCAACTCCCCTCCCTTTGGGTCATGGTCCCTTAGGGCCTCACTGACAAGCTTCCTGAGCTTGTCAAAGTCAGTTTTCCTGAAGTTGAGGACTTCTGTATTGCTGACTGACTTGCTAGCTTTATGAAGGATGGTGAAGGTGATCAGCTCATGGTCACAGTCACCCAGCTTCCTTTCGATCATTAGGTCAATGATAAGGTCATTCCCCATTGCTAGTACCAGGTTGAGCATCACTTTGCCTCTCACTGGCCCATAGACTTCTTGTGTCAGATAGAGCTCATCCATGCACACAAGAAAGCTTTGCAACCATTCGGATTTGACTGAGCACTCTTCCCATGAGATGTCCAGGTAGTTGAAGTCTCCCATGACAACCATGGACCAGGAACATGCAGCCTCGGCCAATTCCCTGGCGACCTCCTGGTCAAGCTCTTGATCCTGGGTTGGAGGTCTGTAGTAGACTCCTACCATTGTGTTTCCTGTGCTGTGTTCCCCATTGATTTTAACCCAAAGGGTCTCTAGTTGTCCACCCTGGACGCCAATGTTGGCTTGCAGGGGTGCGTAGCCTTCCTTGACATAGAGAGCTATACTCCCGCTCCTTTTATCCACTTGATCTCTCCTGTACAAGGTAAAGCCATCTGTACCTGTGGCCCAGTCATGGGTGGAGCCCCACCAGGTCTCCAGTAATGACATCATGACATCATAATTATTTGTGTAGAGAAGGAGGACAAGTTCCTCCCATTTGTCCCCCCAAGCTCCTCGTATTTGTGTACAGGCAGGCAAGTGTCCCTATGGGGGCCCTTGCCTTGCCCACAGATCATTCCAGGGCTGGGGTAGAGGTGGGATCCTTAGAGTGCCTTGGCCTGCTGGCTTTGCAAGGTTGCTTAGCAGACCAGCAGTGGTGGAAGCCTTCCTGATGACACTAGCGCCGCAGTCTTTGGCTCACTACCTTGATCCTCCTCTCCCTCCTCAGCCCGTAGCCCGAGACTGGGAGGATTAAAGAGAACACCACCTGCCAAATAAATAGATATTTGGCATCTATTTATGTACTACAAATGATGCATATTAGTTGATGCCCTGGCTCATGATTTACCACAAAGTTCACTGGATTGGGCCCTACCAGAGTCAACAGCATTTCAAGCCACAGTAACCGCACAGCTCAGCACTACCCAATGTGTGCGTGCACTCCAGATACACAAAGGTCCATGTGCTAATTAATAAGCTTTTCACTAAAACTGGGTTTTCTTGTCATGAGTCCTGGGATCCTCTAAGATTTTATATCCAGATGAGGCACAGGGCAACCTGGTCCAGCCCCAACACATGGAGGGCAGGGTCACACTAATCACATGTGCCAGGCTGAGGAAGGGGGCAGCAGAGGGCTTCTGGGTGAAACATTTGGGGTCCCATGTCATGCTAATTGCCAGCTATATAAGGCTGGTAAAGAAACATTGGAAATCGGAAAGAAAGGTGCAGCGCAGCTGTGGGAGTAAAGAGGAAATAAAAATGTACACAGTATAATGGCACACCATGACTTGAAAGAGTTGGTGGTGAGGGGGATTTGCTTAATAAGCGCTATCACGGGTTTTATTTAGATGGGCTACACTAACCCATCTTTCTGGTAGTGGGTTACCATCAACATGTTTGCTTAATATGGGCCATGTGTTCTATAGTCATGCTCAGTCTTGGCTTCATTCAATCAATTCCATAGTTGTTTTCCATTGCTGAGCTCATGCTGCTTTTGGCAACAGTTTAATTATAGACAATGTATTCAGTGCATAATAACATGAGAAACTTTTTCCCCCATGCTAATAGGAGGAAAATCATCTTGTATTTGAGTAAATATGGTAGTAAAACCAACAAATTACAACAGGTTTTTTTTCAGAACAATGTTTAAAAACTAGAACTTTGATTCAGAGAAAAAGACAAAGGTGAACAAAACAGGCAGACAAGAGGAAGCATGACACAATATTGCATGGGGACATGATTATGGGAGAAAAAAAACACTTGTCTACAAATAAAATTAAGAAAAAAAATGGACTATTACCAATAGGAAATGGTAAGAACTACCTTATACTGAAGACTGCCTTGAACTTACTGATTTTCTTGAAATCTAGGATCAATAATGTGTCTAAAAAATAGAAAAAGAAAAACCAAAGCCAGCCACTGATCCTATTGCAGATAAAAGAATTCAGACAAATGCAAAAGAGATACAGTTAAAACTATGGTTAAATCAGAGAGAATCTTTGAGCCTACAGACCAAAGACAGGAATAGCAACTGGTAAAGAGGCCTAGAAAAGGTGATCCTGATAAAAAGAGCACTTACAGTTGGATATTCAAAAGCACCAGGTGCTAGCACACGCTCTTCTACTGAAGCCTGATGCCACAGCAGCCTCTTGTGTGTTTTGAATTTATGATTTCACTATTAAATGACTCTAATATGGAGTCAAAGGCTCCTGTTTATTTTAAGAGAATGCAGCAGGCTAAGTTGGTTGTGTAGGACTGCACTAGCAGGAACTCAGGCTCGGCCTTAATTAAAAGGGGAAACTCCTGTGTGGGTTTGGGGAGCTACCTGAAAGGATGAGGAGCAGGGCTTCAAGGAATATAAACCCAGGGCCTGAGCCAGAGTGGCCAGTCTGCCCCTGTAGGCAGCAGGAAAAGGAGCTCCTGATCAGCATCGCTGCAGAAAGGGACTGACTGGCACCCAAAGTATCCCCAAGAGATGCAGGTATAGAGCTAAAGGGGACTTACAGCCTGTGAGGAAGTTACTGACCCAACGAGGGAAAGTTTTGTTTTTTCATTACACAGCTTACAGGTTTGCACTTACGTTCTGATTAAGAACTGGGGGGTCAAGTAGTGTCTTTGGGGTGGGGGGAGGGAAAGAAGAGCACACAGCAATCCCTGAGAGGTACTCCAGAGTTTTAGCCCTATGAGAGGCAGGGTCCAGCCAAGTGGACCAGATCCTGAGCCCCAGCAGGGGAAAAGGAACAGGCTCCAGCCAAGAGGGCCAGGCCCTGAGCCCCAGGCAGAGTGAGATGGGCCAAGGCCCAAATAAGGATGAGACTCAGAAGCCAGCCAGAGGAAGTGAGTCTAGGTTTGCAGTAAGAGCAACCAGTGGACTAAAGCCAAGAGGGCTGAAGCCTGTCCAAGCTAGTGCATGGATCTCTTCTCCAAAGCAGGGGCATGGCTGCAGGGGAAGAAGTAAGCAGACCCCCATGAAGAAAGTCCTCTGAGGGACAGGCCCGGACTTATCAGCTGGCATAACCAGCTGCCACTTTTAAGGAGGATCAAAGACATGGCAGGCGAGAAAGGTAACACCAGAGAGCAGCGGTGGTAGGGCTGATCTTCATCCTGATGTTGTTCTCTGGTAAGATGTCAGGCAGGAAAGGGCTTAGACCATATAGCACCTCTCTCTGACAGTATCAGAAACTTAGCCTCCACCTTAACTACTTAGAACTTTGAACCACTCTAGAGTTTGCAAATCTTATGTGTTTAAAATACTATGCCTGCCTTACTCTTCCCTTAAAAAGAAAAGCCTTTATAAAGGGCACCTATACCATAAATTAAAAAAGAAGACACTGACACATTTATTTCTGATCTCTATTTGTTCTTCACCAAAAGAAAAAGAAATATTATTTTAAAGACCCACTAAATTGGTTTCCTTCAACTTAACAAAGCTAGAAAAAAAATTATTAATAAATTATTGACACAAAGCTTAATTATAAAATGAACAAGAATAAGTGAGTAGTTCTGAGTTTTGCGCATAAGTCCCCAAGGTTGCATAGTTCAGAATGAGTGCCAACTTTTTAAGTAATATATCCATAAAAGGATTTATATCACTACTATATAAATAAAATAAAATAAAATATACAGTAATGGAGCCTCAACATTTCTGAAATCTGTAGGTTTTAAATATTACTAAAATACAACTCTGTTGGAATATAAAACACAGTTTCAAAGGAAAGTTCAATAGAAAAGTTGTACTGTGCAGGGGAGGCATTTGGGAGTGTGGTCACTGACACCCTATAGTAGTGAAATCTCAACAAAGCACAGAAAGGAGAAGGTATGTGTACTGGGTAAAACTTTGTACCAGCAAGCAACTGAAACAGGAATAACTGATATCACCTGCTGTGCACTACTTCATTAGGTAACTCGGCAAACAGGCATTCATATGGCAGCTTTTTATGTGTGGTACACACAGTACAAATGTCCAGTTCATGTGGATGCTGGACCTAGAAAGAGATAGAAAACAAAAGGAACCCAAATACCCAGTGGGATGGAAGCCAATCACAACTGCAATACAGTATTTGTTCATCAGGGATAGCGTCCCTCAATCTAAGAAGCAAAAAGGCCTAGGTATGACACAAAAACTCTCTAAATGCGGGAGTGGACCTGGAAAGGCAAAGACAGTGAAGTCATATTATCTCCAGGGTGATTAAAGTAATCCCTCATGTTAGATTTATAAAAAAGAGTTTTTCAAAGAACAAGTCTAAGGGCCTGAATATACAACACACCCACATGACTGGAATTTATATCACTCTGAATGCTGATATACATTACATTGAAATTAAAAGCCAGTGGAAGAGCAGCTTAGCCTACAGTCTGCTGCCATGGGTGCTATTACAGAACCTTGCAATATCTTGGCAGAAGAGCTGGTGACTGCCTATTTGCAATGAGCAAACCACTACCTCATAGAGTAAGTGGTGAACACATGACACATACAGTATAATCACCCTATTATGGTTTGTTTTACCCCTGGTTTCATAAACAACTCTATACTAGATTCAGTGAAGTCAGCCCAGGGTTTATGTTGTCCATTTTCTCCTTATTTATACCAGCATAAAGGTCAATTGTGTAGTATGTCCAGGCCCTAAAACTTGTCCCCCAATACAGCAATTTCTGATTGCCATTGTTGAACAGGTTAATCATTATCATTAATGCCAAGATTGAACATATGAATTGAATTTATGAGAGAACTCTATAGCAGTCAATTTCCCATTAGTTTTGAGAATTACTGCCCACATTTTCAAGGACTCTAATTGCAGCCACAAAGCAATTATTAGAAACCCTGAAATAAGGGCTGCTAATATCACAGTGCCATGCTTAATGAGCCTTGTTTATACATTTGGATGATTGCTTAAATTAAGAGCACAGTCTTTTCTTTAGTCCCAGAGTATACTGTGGTGGGAACTTAGGGACTTAAAGACTGTCCTGTTACTTTCCTTTGTTGACACTGGAAAACAATGGTTCCTACAGCACAGCAAGCGAGCCCAGGAGGTCTATATCAGTTAAAGCTGCTGACATTTTCATGCATTGCATTTATTCATAAGGATATAAAAATTAAGTATGTAACTCTAAATACAGCTTTAAGAACTTTTAATTGAACCAACAAAAATGCATGTAGTGTAACTGAGTAACTCTAATCTTTCTGTTATCCATTTGTCCTTACTATTTATTTTTAAAGGGTTTACAGCAAGAAGCATCTTTCTTTCTGCACTATACCCAGCTTACTACTTTTACATCAGAATATTACAGTATTTTCTTGCATACCACATGTCCCAAAATAAGAACCAAATCTTGTTGGGGGAAGGCAGAATGAGGGAGGGAAAAAAGATTTTTCCAGAGTCATGGCTGAATGAGGCCACAGTAAGCCCGGACAGAGTCTATTCTTCAGCGTTATTCACTCGGTCCTTGCAAATTGCACAGCTCAAGCTTTAACCCTGTTACAGCTGCTGCTGAATTGCTCACTGCTCAGCCAAAAGCTACTGCCAATTTGGAAGTGGCTGCAATGGAGTTAAAGCTTGAACTGTGGAGTTTGCAAGGACAGAATGAGAGATTTGAGGAGCAGACTCCATTCCTCTTCCATACTGCTGGGGAAAGGAAAGAGCAGAGTCCCCCAACAGCTGTCATAGCAACTAATGGCTCTATTCCACTGTAAAAGTCAGCTTCCTCACTTAAAACACGCACCCCAATATTGATTAGCTAATTTTTAGGGGTAAAAAAGTGTGTAGTATGCAGTATAGCATATGGCAGTAAAGAACTTATGTGTACAAAAGCACTAGAAATATGCACAAAAATATGAGCAGACATTTATGCACACAAAGAGACAAAATAATAATAATTCCTTCTACTGTATTTATTCAAATATAACAAAGATTTTTCCTTCAGCTAGCATGAGGGAAAAAGCCCCTTGACTTATAATTGCAAACATGGAAATCTTACTAAACATACTGTCTATTATTAAACTACTGCCAAAAGCAGCATGTGCTCAGCAATGGAAATCAACTATGAAGTTGATTAAATATAGCCAAAACTGAGCATGACTATAAAACACATGGATCAAGGCCAGAGCCCACATTTTGGGCAAATGTGCTGATGGGAACCTATCACAAGAATAGGTTAGTGTAGCCCATCTGCATAAAACATATGATAGTACCCATTAAGTGCAGTCTCCATCACCAGAACTCTCTTCCAAGTCACCGTGAGCCCCAATATTACATACAGTTCACCCAGAATCTCTCTGTCACCCCCTCTCACAGCCTGGCATGTATAATTAGTGAGGGCCTCCCTTCCAGGAGGGAAAGCTGCACAAGATTTCCCTGCACCTCATCTGAATATAAATTTTTAGAGCATCCCAGGACTTGTGACAAGAACACCTGGTTACACCATGAGTGGACCCTAATTATCACATGGATCCTTTTGTGGGGGTAGGGGCAGTATCTGGAGTGTACACACATACTGAGCAGTGCTGAGCTATGTGGTCACTGTAGCTTGAAACACTGTTAACTCAGTTGGGGGCCAGCTCAATGACCTATGTGGCAAATCATGAGCCTTTGGACTAATATCACACATAGTTTGTACTATATGCAAGTAGATGCCTGGCTAGAACTCATGAAACCTCATTCTCCGGTTCACTACTGGCCTGCCGCTGGTGATCTAAGGCAAATCACTTCTTTCCTATGTGCTCCTGTTTCCCTCTTTAGAAAATCAGGATAATGGTTTTCAACTTTTTTGCTCGGTGTTATGAGATCTTGTTGTGAAATGTGCCATATAAGTAACGGTATTTACTCAAATATAAAACATAACCCCTCCTCAATAATTAGATTCTATATATGAAAAATGTATAAATGTGTTATAATTATTGGAGGGTTGTCTAGAATTTGTTCCCCATCCACTACTACAGCAGGGAAAATAAGTCTGCAGGGGTCATCTGCCCCCACAACTTCTTCCCCTGCCCCTTTACCCACCTTACTTTCAGACCCTGAGCACATGGAAGTGAAGGACAAATCTGAAAACACTGACTTTGAAATAAATATGGATATAATAATTTAGTTCATCCAGAACTTATGCATTTTACCTTTTTTTTTTTTTAAATGGCTGCAAATTTAAACACAGGTATTCTGTAAACACTCTTCTAGGAAACTCCTTTGTACCTACCTACCTATACAAACTATGCATGACACTAGTCCAAAGCCAAAAGGCTCATGATTTACCAGATAATTGGGCTGGGCCACAGCCGGATTAATAGTGTTTCAAACCATGATGAACATATAGTTCAGCACTGCTCAGTATGTGTGTGCACTTCAGATACCCCCCACAAAGATCCATGTGCAAATCTGCCCACCAGTCATGATTGGAACTGGGTGTTTTTGTCACAAGTCCTATGATCCTCCAAAAATGTATATCCAGACAAGGTGCAGAGGAACCTTGTCCGGCTCCACCTCATGGAAGTGGACCCCACATCATGAGGATGGGGCCACACTAATCATACAAGACAGGTTGAGAGAGAAGGCAACAGAAAGATGCTCAGTGAACTGTTGGGACCCCATAATGTTTGCCAGACATCTAAGGCTGGTGAAGAAACAGGAATCATTGGAAACGGGAAAGAAAGGCTCAGCTCAGCTGTGAGAGTGAAGATCAAGTCGAAATGTATTCAGTGCAGTGGTTCACCATGACTTGAAAGAAAGTCAGCACTGAGGGGGACTGAGTACAATGGGCATTAATGGGCTGGCTGCACTAACCTAGCTTTGTGGTAGGTTCCCATCAGTATGCCTGCCTAACATGGGCCATGTGTTTTATAGTCAAGCTCAACTTTGGTTGCACTTAATCAGTTTTATAGTTGGTTTCTATTAACTGCTTTTGGTAGCAGTTTAATGATCACCCATGTATTTAATGAGGTTTCCTTGCATGCAAATGTAAAACATGGGGCTTTTATCCCCATACTGATTGGGGGAAAACACCTCATTTTATATTCAAGTAAATACAGTATTTGAAAGCATAGGCTAGGCAATGTACATTTTATATCCAAGTTTAAGCAATGCTATTTTCCGTAGGAAAAAATAAATTCAGTAACACATCTAGCCTTATTACCAGGGATCCGCGTTTTCCATTTCCCACAGAGGAACAGAGAAAACCATGGATTCCCTGTTTTTAATCAGAGAAAATGCAGATTTCCCTTTTTATCAGAGAAATCTGCAGATTCTCTGCTTTAGCAGAGCTCTTGCAGGCTGGAACAAGCCTGCAAGAGCTGATAGCAGAAAGGGCAGGAAATTCCCAGCCCTGCTTGGAACGGAAGAGAGAGAGGGAAGGGTGGTGCCTGAGCCTCTAAGTCAGCCAAGGCTGGGCTCAGGCTCAGACTTGCCCTTTGCCCCTGGATCCTAGAGGTAAGTGGGGCTCGGGGGCTGTGGGGCAGTGCTGGGGAAAGTGGCTGAGGGAGTGGGGGGTGCTGCCGGCCCCAGGTGGCACACCGTAACCAGGTGCAGGGCCGGGGGGTTGAGTGCAGGGAGGGGGAGGGAGAGGGGAAGGCTTGCAAGCGGCCGGCTTGAAAGCTGCACAGCTAGCCAGCTCTGCAGTGGTGGCAAGGGATGCTGGCTGTGGGGGTAAGGGGGGCTCGCACAAGGCGGCTGCTGCTGCTTACCTGTGGGGCCATGCCAACAGAGATGGCCACTACATACAAAACCCCCCCGTGCCGCCATGGAGCCATGCCCAGAGCTGCGCGGGTAGCCGCAAGGTGGCAGCGGCAGTCTGGTGGTGGCCGGGCAGCACGCAGCCATCCCCACCACCATCCTGTGCAGTGCGGCAGCCATGGCTGCCACCACACTGCTGCTGCCACTATACAGCCAGCCGCACAGCTCTGAGCATGGCTCTGCGGCAGCAGCGGTGGCATGGATAGGTTTAGTATGCAGTGGCAGTCACTGCTGGTAAACAGCGGCTGCTGCCGCTTACCTGTGGGACTGTGCCAGCAGTGACAGCCACCTTGTATGAGCCTCCCCTCCCCCCATCCACTGTCCCTCGCTCCCAGTGCAGAGCAGGCCACAGAGCTGTGCAGCCGGCCGCATGTGAGCATCCCCTTCCCCCTCCCCTGGGCAGCCAGCCAGGCAGCATGCATGCCCCACATCGCTTGCTGCAAAGCCCCCCACAGAGGGGCACCTCTGCCCTCACCCCCCAGCCCTGCACCTGGATGTGGTGTGCCACCTGGGGCCAGCAGCACCCCCTGCTCCCTCAGCCCCCTTCCCCAGACCCTCAAGCCCCACTTACCTCTAGGATCTAGGGGAATAGGGCATGGCTCTGCAGTGGCAGCGCTTACCCACAAAGCCCCCCCACCCCACAGCCAGAAAGCAGCCGCCACCACCGCACAACGCCACAGAGCCATGTAGCTGGCTGTGGGGCATAAGCAGTGGTGCAGCAGTGGCCACTGTATGCAAGCTCCCCTTTCCACCCCCCAGCCACCACACTGCCTCTGCCACGCCCTGTGACACTTGCCCACAAAGCCATGTGGGTGGCTGTGGGATGGTAGAGCAGGGTGCAGTGGCAGAGGTGTAGTGGTGGCTTCCATTTGCAAACCTCCTGTCAGGCCAGCTGGCACATGTGTGGCCAGTAGAGTGTCAACCCTGCCCTCAGCCCCTGGCCCTGCTCCTGGGAGTGGGCACAGGGGTATGCTCCCCCACTTCTTGATCTACCTCCCCAGCACCTTCCCTTCCCCCCTGCCCTGCCCCACCCCTTCCCCCCACACACACTTACCTGCTGGGGTGGGGGTCAGAGTCTGTGTGTGCCTCTGTGTCTGCATGTCTGTGCCTGGGTGTCTGTGTCCGAGGGGCTGTTGTGAGGGGCATCAGGAGAATTGTTGAGGCTGTGGGGCACCAGCAACTCTCTGGGGGCCTTTGGTTTTTATCATAGACTTTGGGTTTTTAATCAGAGAATTTGCAATTTTTAATCAGAGAAAACAAGGATCCCTGCTTATTACACATCAGGGTGGAGTGAACAAAAGCTAACCATAACACCATAAAGGGCTGGAAAGATGCTTTTGTTTAACAGTTTCAACAACTAAGTGAAATAAGTCTCACGTATAATACATAAAAATAATTTTCTAAAAGAGATCATGAGTTATGTTAAGACTGCAAGTAACAAAGGTATCAGTTAGCAATTAAAAATATGTGCTTCATGCTTGTGTATGGAAGGTCTACTATAGAGTTAAACTTGCCAAAAAATTATGGAAGAAAGAATGGAAGAAACTTGATACAGCAAAGAATACTCCCAAAGTTCACATAATAAATATTATAAAATGTGGGCTCTGCGCTTGATCCAATATCTATTAGTTAATGGGAGTCTTTCCCCTGACTTCCTGCTTTGGTTCAGGTCCTCAGTGTCATCATCCCACTTACACCAGTGAAAATACAACTACAACTGTGTTAATTAGTTTTTCAGAAAAGTGGATCCCATACCAGACAGTGATGCAGCAGATTGAGCTGAACAGAAAGAACAACTACATACCTGCAAGGGGTGTATACAAAGATCCTGAAGTCACTAAAGAATAGCATGATAATCATTAAAATAAGAGCTTGTAATGAAAAATACTTCTTTGAAAACTAATGAATTTCATACTTCTCTTCCTGATGGTGGTCCTCTTGGTCACTAAGTTCATCATCATCTACCAGGTGTCCAAAGGGTTCGGAAGAAATTGATACCATGTTAGACAATATGACTCTGCTATCACTGCTGCCAGTAAGGACTAACTGATCATGAGAATGATTGTAGCGGACATTCCATACCCTAAAATAAAAAATAATATTACAAGAGGCTTCTGTATACAGGCAGTAAATATGTATGCTGAACTATTACTCAAATTACTTTGAGTTGAAGTTACATTGAAATGATTTTCATGCTAAATATGGAAAAAATTCCTTGAGTGTTATCAAATTTGTTAATTATAGGTAGAATAGATACCCTCCATTCTACAGATTATTTTTTGCTATTTTATTTAGGTTATGATGTTCCCAATTTTTTGATTTGCTAAGGGCATACCTTTTACATTCAACAAGTATGTATGGGGATGGGGGAATAGAGGGAAATGTGGAGGGGAGGAAGACTCAACTCTGAAATAATTCCTCCAGAATAAATGTTTGCTTATCCTTTTGTGTGTCAAGAATACTATAACATTTCTAAATATTAAAAAAAATCCCCAAAGCAACATGTGAATTAAAAATAACCTGTTAGTTTAAAGAAAACTTCTCAACATTATCACAGTGAAAAGTTAAAATAGATCCTAAAAACAAAAGGAAGATTAGGTTTCTCCCCAGTTTTTACATTCCATATATCAAGTTAATGCCAAATGTTTTATGATCTTTCTTGTATTCTATTATTTTTGTTTTAATCTTCTCAAAAAATGAAAATGTTGCTTCTATTAATTCTCATATTCACACCATTGTCAACCTGGCTTCAGGGTCCAGATTAATTTTGCAAGAGATTCTTCAAGCTGTATCCCACAAAATATGAATGGCTTGGCTTTCCCAATTTATAGAAGGGTGCTTTCAAAGTGGACTGATTAATCCCTTCAAAAAACCTATAGATCAGATTTCACTTTGCTTCCATCCTTTCTGAAGGGGCACTGGGCCAGATCAAAGTAAAGTAGCTTGGAAAGTCCTGGTTCAGGTCAAGAAAGAACATTCCCTCAGAAGGCAAAATGACCAAAAATGACCTCTACCCTTTTGCGTGTACAAGCTTAAAGGATGAGGAGTATGGTGGGTGGGGGCAGCAACACGTAACTGCTATACAACATTGCTATGGAAAGAACAGGGAGGATGTGTAACCTGAAGGCTGTTTATGCTAGGAGCTGCAATACAACCCAGAATTAGAAAGGTGCAAAGGTGAACCCTCCTCCTCTGTTCTGAAGTTCTGTGCAGTGCACTGTCTCCCATCTTTGAGATGTCATTGTCAATAATATCTTGCTAGGAACTAGATTAACATTCCCCCACTCTTAATTTACAAGACACACAAATAACATCCACATTTTAAATCCCACTCCTCCATGCAGAAAAAATATTATTCACAACAGCATAAACATAGCTAGCTTGCATTGTTTCTAAACAGTAAAATAATTAGCTGAATAAATTACATAAACCATCCACCCACAAAATATCATGCAGATAATTCACCCTACCAGTGGGAATGCTCCTCTAGTGTCTTCACTGGCTCATTGATGTTCCTAGTGTCCCAGAATTTCACCTTGCAGTCATCGCCACAACTAGCCAGGTAGTACTGTTTATTGGGATTAAAATCTAGGTCCCGTACCAGCTGTCCATGTGCATTTTCTATGCAATATATCTGTCTGCAAAACACATATTAAAAATTAAGTGGACTATACAAGCTAACTGCACTCTGCTGACAAAAATCTGTTTCCCTAGTAACCTATTTAATCCCTTTAGTACCAATAGACTTAGAGTTTCCATTGCATAGTGGCGAAACCAAAGCTGGTAACAGTAGTGACATATAGTTTCCCTAACTTGTTCCAAAGCTTTGCTCTTCACTTGTTTGTATTAGCATCATCTGGGGCTAAAAGCAGGCATTAGAACCGAGATATTTCTAGACCAACTCTCTATCAACCAATTTCCTATGTGCAGCAATTTTTACTAATAAACCATGCTATTTTCTGATTAAGATCCCTTCACTCCAAAGTAGTTATGTTAATCACCTGTGTAGGATATTACTTTTTCCTGCATGGAAATTTTACCTAATTTGCAGTGCAAGGGAGGTAGCTTTTTGTTTTGTTTCTTTAACCTCCTGTTTCCTTATTGTTAATGCATTTTCCTGAGCTTTGGCATTTATAGTTCGTTTAAAAAATGGTGCTTTCAACTGTTCAGCACTGCTTGTACACAGCCATCTGAATGACTTCTGAATGTGTGCAGTACCAGACTCTCTCATTCCTTATTTGAAGCATGCATGCCACATCACTCTGATCTAGCAAGTGTCTACAGAAACCTCATTTCCTATATTCCCAGGTTACTTAACCCCCTTCCTCAGCTCTGCCATGTAGCTCTACCGGTTCCCTTGCCCATTTTTGGCTGACATCAAACAAAATCTTTTCTCTAGATCATGTGCTCATAAACCCCTCTATCAGACTTGGCCAGGAATTTATTTGATGAAAAATTTTTTCATTAGAAAATGCCAAATTTGCCAAAACCAACTTTTGGCTTCTCTGGTTTTAACGTAGAGTCTAAAAGTGAATGAGTGCACTGTGACCAGTGCGGTCCCACAAGGCTCTGTCCTAGGGCCTATACTGTTTAACATCTTCATCAATGATGTGGACATTGGTGTCAGAAGCGGACTGGCCAAGTTCGCTGATGACACCAAACTCTGGGGTAAAGCATCCGCACCTGAGGACAGGACGGTGATCTAGGCAGATCTGGACAGACTAATGAAATGGGCAAATGAGAACCTGATGGTGTTCAACACTGAAAAATGCAAGGTTCTCCACCTTGGGAAGAAAAACCTGCACCATGCTTATAGGCTCTGTAGTGCTATGCTGGTTAACACTACAGATGAAAGGGACTTGGGGGTCACGGTTGACCACAAGATGAACATGAGCCTTCAGTGTGATGCTGTGGCTAGTAAACTGAGCAAAATGCTGGCTTGCATCCATAGATGCTTCTCAAACAGATCCCAGGACATCATTCTCCCATTGTACTCGGCCTTGTTGAGGCCGTAGCCAGAGTGCTGCGTCCGGTTTTGGGCTCCGTAATTCAAAAAGGATAGGATGTGGAGAAGCTTGAGAGGGTGTAGAGAGAGCCACGTGCTTGATCAGAGGTCAGGAAAACAGACCTTATGATGAGAGGCTGAGAGCAATGGGGCTATTCAGCCTGGAAAAGCGCAGGCTTGGGGGTGATCTGGTGGCCACCTATAAGCTTATCGGGGTGCCCATCAGGATCTGGGGGAATGACTGTTCACCAGAGTCCCCCAAGGGATGACAAGATTGAATGGTCACAAACTCCACTGTGACTGGTTCAGGCTGGACATAAGAAAGAACTTCTTCACTGTCTTAGCCTGCAAGGTTTGGAACAGACTGCCACCTGAGATAGTTCAAGCACCCACTTTGAACACCCTCAAAACACATTTGGATGCTTATCTTGCTGGGATCCTATGATCCCTGCTGACTTCTTGCCCCTGGGGTGGGGGGGCTGGACTCAATGATCCTTCAGGGTCCCTTTGAGCCCAAATGTCTATGAAATCTATGAAGTCTATGGGTGAGCAGTAAGTAAATAATTATTTATACTGCATTATAACAGCTCCAACAAGAGACTGAGGGCTTTGGCACAGGTTACTTGTATAATTTCAGAAATATGTAGAATGTTGCATTGTCATAAAATTATGGTGTTTTTAAAACATGTGAAGGTTTCATGTTGTCTCAGACAAGGACAACTGACTTGCCACTATGGCTAGGGACAAACATTCAAAAGGCCTGAGCTTGAATTGATTCAATCTTTGCAGGTTAGTCTAATCTGACTAAACTGAATCAGGTTGCAACTGCACAGACATTTCCTCTGGACTGAAGAAATGCAGGCACATGCCTGCAGTGGCTCAGACTAGAAGCCGGGGGGTGCTAGAGCAGCCCTCCCTTCCATTCCACACTGCTGAGCTGAGGGGGAGCATGGCCAGGCCCTGGCAGGATGTTATGATTAGGGAGGGGTTTAAACCCCCACCCTGGCCTGCACAGTCTCTAGCTGAGGGGGAGGGAGAAGCAGCCCTCACCAGGCTTTCCTGGGCTCACTAGTTAAGGCATGGGAGTGTTGTCAGACCCCGGCACCCAGCTAGCACTCTGAGGCAAAGGGGTGTGTGTGCATCTGTTGACGTTACTGTACTATTCAGTCTCCCTCCCTGCTTCTTCATACCACCTGCAGTAATCTGATGGCACTCACAGGTCCCAGGCATTGCAAAACAGGTAATTTCTCCTACCTCTCTCTGCCCCCTCTCGAACACTGACAGACTGCAGCCTTTGAAGCAAGCAAGCCAGCCAGCAGGCAGCTCATCAGCCCATCAAGAAAACAAAGCCTGCCTCATTAGTTTAAGCTCTTCTTAAATAGCTAAGGCACATTACCAGCTGACCTGCTGATTAGTTCCTAAAAAGCCCTAAGCAGACACTGTCCTGTCTGCCTTGGTTCCAGTGAAATTGAAGACACACACACCGACCCCTCTCAGCATTAGCTACCATGGGGGTTGGGATCCATGCAGCTGGAGTCCCTGCTATGGGAGAGGGAGGTATCCCTGCTTGAACAGCAAGCAGCAGAGGGTGGGGCAGGGGAAAGCCAGGCAGATGCTGCTGTTTCCCAGCTAGGAAGCAGAGGGGGCAGGACTAGCCCTGCTCTCTGCAGTGGATAGCCCAGCTTCACCCAGGACTCAAAAGCATGCTGGGATGCTGGGGCACTCTAATTTAACTTAAATCAGGAAGGAGTCTGGGATAGATGTTCCATAAACTGGTTTGACCCAAATCAGTTCAGTCCAATACTACATTCAACTAGTTTCATCTTAAAACAGTTTTGGCTATTTTGAAACTGGTTTACGTGCACTTACATTCTGTTATGGGTCTAAACCAGTTTCTGATCACTTAAACTAGTTTATATGTCATTTCTGTCCCTAGCCTAGGTGGTTTGTAAGCAGGGGAGTGAACAGGAGCCAGGACTCTATCCCTTCCTTGTGGTAGGAGGGGAGAGGGGCAAGTGACATGTAGTTTGGAGGCAGAGAAACTAACATGGGGTCTTCTTTCTCTCTGCATCCAGCAGGACTCCAGCCAGAGCAAAGGGTGGGAGGGGATAAATCTTGAAAAACTGTTTGAAGTGATGCAGGGAGGGGGTGGAGTGGGGAAATAAACAGAAAGGGAGGGGGGGAAAGATGAACAGAAAAATAAAGGACTAAAACCTTATAAGCGTTTGTGAACTGGGATTGGGTTTGAGGGAGGAGTTGAGTTAGGAGTAAGTGGGGAAGCTGTTCTGGCCCAGGTGGCGAGACCCTGGGACCAGAAAAATCATGCCCAGAGCCAAGGTCCCACAGCTGTTAAGCCATTCTCAGTGCTCAGCAGCTGCATCTATTTCAGCCCAAGCACAGCCTGGGGGAAGCTGCTTCTCCCTCTATGCTAGGGTTGAATCAGATGTGGCTGCTCTGCACTTGGGGCACTGGCCAGACCACAGAGCCCAGAAGAAGCAGGCTCCTTGGGGCTCTCTGCTGAGGTTGAAATTGAGCTTCCCACATCCAAACCATGTAGCTGGAAAAAACAGGCTTCCCGGCTCCACGATGGGTCTGCAGTTAGGCTCAGAGAAGTTGCTGTCAGCGGGGAGTGGAAGGGTGGAGGGAGTGGAGGCAGGAACCAGTAGAGTAGAAAGGGGTAGAGCAGCTGGGAGCTGTACATGGACGAACGAAAGTATTTTACCTGACCATTCAAACAATGTCTTAAAATAGCATGGGTAAAATGTTTCCAAAATAAACCTCCTCTTGAGTGGCTTATCTTTAAAATGTTTAGAGGGTACTTGTGGCAGTTTAACATCCATTAACTAATGACTGTTCTCATTTTAAGTGCCTTTATGATGTCTTTAAAGTAATTTGTGCCATGGCCTGGAGACTCCTCAGAATAACCAAGCCTGAACTGATGCAAATGGTGAAAAAGGAGAAACTGAAGTACCATGGAAACATTCTAGGAACAAAAGGGGATAGACTAGAAAAGGATATAATAGACAGTTACATGCCAGGGAAGAGAAAGAGAGAATGACTAAGGAAGAGGTGGTATAAAGAGATGGAATAATGGACTAGATTATATATAGGGAGTAGGCAAGGCTGACAACAGACAGAACCGAGTGGAGAACATTTGTGCGTTGTGTTGCTAACCCTTTTGGCAATGATGGCACTTGATTGATTGATTAGGCGCTCACCAGGGATATAGATTACTCAGGTTCAAGTCTCTTCTCTGAATCTGGCAAATCAAGGATTTAAATCCAAATCTCACACATACCAGGTCAGTAGGGCAACCACCCTATCCCTAATTGGGCAGGACAGTCCCGGAATGGGATCTTCAAGTCCCAGTCCTGGGCTACACAACTCCAGGACAGCATTTATCCCAGCTTCACTGCACTGTGCAGGGATCCCGGTTTCCCTGTGCAGACTAGCAGTGTTCCAGCCTACAAGGGGCTGCTTGGGGCTGCTGGGAGTGGGACACAGGGGCCGCCATGTGCACCTGCACACCCACACATGTACCTGGCCAGGAAAGAGCCCGGCAGCCTGGAGAGCAGTACCCTGCAGGTAAGTCTATGGGGAGGAAGGGGGAATGGTAGGGGCAGATCAAGGCCTCTACGGTAAGAGGAGTGGGGTAGGGGCTGAGGGTGATGCTTAGCCAGGGCAGGGCAGTGCATGGGGTCCCAGGGCTGAGGTAGGGAGTGGGACAGAGCCATGGGTCATTCATCCAAGGGGTGTGGGGAACAGCAGCCCCCCACTGGTGCATGTTCCCCCTGGGGTGGGGGCATGTGCCCCCTGAGATTTGTGCACAAGGTGGGAGCAAGGATGCAGGCTGCCTTCTGTAGCCCTGGGGTTCCTGCCCTTCCCCCAGGAGCCCCACGATGCCATAGCAACACACCCCCTGCCCTTCTGGCAGCAGCTGGAGCAGAGACAGCGTGCAGTTGTGCTTCCCATTGCTGCCAGGCAGACAGGGACATGCGGCTGGCATGGGGATCCCAGAGGAAGAGCAGCAGGACAGGGAGTCCTGAACCTGCAGTGGGCAGCATGAATTTGCCCTTGCCCCTACCCCATGTGGCTCTGGTCTAGCCAAGCTGATGACATGACAACCAGGGAAGCGGAGAAAAGGGGGGCAGCAAGGCAGGCATGTGTCCTACCTTCCAATTCATCCTACAGGTAAGTACCTTAATTACTGGTCTGTTGCTTACTTTGGGGTCTTGGTGTGTGTCAGCATTTTCTTGAAAAATGGGAGAAGCTTTCTATTTCATCCAGAGGCAGAACAGGAGTATTTTTGAAATCTCAAAATTCTTTCCATTCTAAGCTCTCCTATCTTCCTTTATTCCATTCTGCTCAGCAACTTAGCAGTTTTTTTCAAGTGTGTTAGGATTTCATACAAAATCTCAGTCTCGTTCTCTTTATGCATCACCATTTTTACCCCCAATCCTCTCTATCTCTTTCTGATGTTTCTCTCTTTCTATTGACTTCTAGTCTATGACTGATTCCCCGATCCTTTTTCTTTCCAAATATGACTTCTCATTCCCTCTCCCATTTGATTCTACTGAGCATATGTCAGGAATCCTTAAACTTAAAACACTTTTCCTGAACTGCACGTTTTAAAGTTTGGCTCCAACTTCTTCCTTCTTCTGTCTTCCTGTTTCTACCTTCTCAGCTTTATAAACTGGTCTTATTAAGGTTCCTAAGAATCTCTTTGTGGCTTAGCTCTAAGGGCCTTTTTTTTTCCCCCCTATTTTGATTTTTCTGCCACTTTCAGTAATATCTTCTATTCACTTTAAGGCTGTATATCTGTACTCTAATGCTTCTAGTCTAGCCACTTCTTTATTTCTTCTACCACTTCTTCCTCTATTGGTGTCTCAAGATTCAGTTCTTGGGTCCCTCCTCCTAATTCTTTTCTCCTTAATTACTGTTGAGTTGATCTACTTCCATAGCTTTAACTTCTACCTCTGTACTAACTATTTAGCAAGCACTTCCTGTAAGTGACCTAATATGAGCAAGATGACTGTCGAAAACCTGCCTGCTTTCACCAAACTAGTTATGCAGCTCTGCTCCCAAGTCCAAAAGCTCCATATATCTCTGAAGTCCCCTGCACAATTTGATATCTTAAATGGACATGAAACCTGGCATGCAATCCAGTCCCCTATGCTCAGCAGGAAAGGTGCGTCTGATGCACCTTGTGGAAATCTAAGAGCTGTTGATTTGAGCAATTGATTCAACAATACTAGACACAAACTGTACCACAAGCAGTCAGTGTGTATCATTTTCACAGACAGGTAAAACATGAATAGGTCGTACAGCCAGCTCTGCTCATTCACTTTATCAGTCAGACACACATCTTTTTAGATATATTATAGTAGTTTTAGCTCAAGCACAAACAATTCATTGGCTAAAGCCCAACATGCTTCAAACTAATCTGGGTGGTGGTGAGTTGATTTGTGAACCATTCTGTTGCATTTCCCTGCAACCATTATTTGTTAATACCTTAAATACCCGTTTGGCATGTGTTAAGGTAACTCATTAAATGCCCTGCTTAGAAACATTTTCCAGTAGATTAATTGCCAACAATGGATCTAGGATTTTGGAAAAGAGGGTGCAGTCAGGATTGGGCCCTTGGCTTCTGAGACGGCAGGAAGTGACAGGTGTTTGCTGGCTCTCTGCTCAGCTCAGGAACAGGGCAGGGAGGATCCTCCCAGCTCTGGGAGGACTGGGCTACTTTGACAAGGGCTGCTAACTGCCCACCCAACTCAGGAAGAGGAACAGAGTAGCTCAGCTCCAGCAGGTCCTTGGCTCCCACTGACAGCAGGAGTGCAGGAGGAATTGAAGAGGAATTAAATACTAACCCCCCACCGTCCACTGGATCTAACCTTGGTTACATGAACTTGAAATCACTGGGCACGTCCTCATGAGCATGCACATGCAGAAATGCACATTTCCCCGTGGGATAAATAGCAGTGGCATATATTTGTGCCACTGCTATTTGTTCCTGGAGGATGCCCATGCACATGCACCCTGGTATGTGGCAAATTTTCCCATGCGTGGTAGGGGAAGCTGGGGCCAGCACCTGAGCTGGTTCCAACAGCCTTAGCTGGGGTAGCAATAGCATCAAGCCAGCCACTGGGAGCCTGGCCAACCAGATTCCATATCTGGCAGCACATGCTGTAGCTACATGTGCCACACCACTGTTTTTGACTCCAGGATCAAAACTGGCTTGCAGCACCAGAAACCACACGTGCATGCTTGTGGGGATGTGCCCGCTATGTGCAAATAAAGCATCATACTTACATACCTTCCTTCTTAGAAACATAAGTCAAGTCTACTTTCAAGAAATGTAAGTGAGACTTATTCAGCTTTTAGGCTCCCAAGTCACTAAATTGAAACTTATTCCACCCCCATCAACAGCCACAAAAACTCTAAGATGTCAAGATTCATTATGCATCTCCATTCAGGTCTCCAATGGAAAGACAATAAGTGACTGAACTTGGCCAATTTTGCATTAGGCGGAGTGATACAGAATGGTCCTCTAGATGTTTACCTCTCTCTAAGCTCCATTTCAAACCCATTCCATTGGAGAGCTACAAAAAACCCACACAAATTCCCAATTATTTTGAGAAAAGTTATGCTAACCATCTGACTGATATTGAGATCATGCATGCTGTAGAAGAGGATGTCTCCTCCTATTTGGTAAATAGCCTTGTGAATAGGGTATTTCCCAAGGAAGTAGGAGACCTGGGTTCTAAGCACCACTAAATCAGACAGGAGGTTGCCCCTCTGGCTCAGGGAGGTAGGTAGCCTCTTGCAAGGGATAGATGGAGAGCCTTGTGTTCTGGCCTATGCTCCTAGTGAGGCTTAAGCATTTTGGGCCAAATAATGATTTAGTAAGATCCATAAACACCACTGGGAACAGATGCTATAGCTTCTTTGCCCCAGGAAATGTCCACCTTTTTACGGTAAAGTCAGACTCCCTCTGACGTGATCTCCTTATGATCTCACAACTTGTACTGCATTCCAGTAAGTGGTTCTTCTCCAACAGGAAGGATGAGGAGTGCCCTCAGGCTGTCTGGCCAATATCCTGCTAGCTCAGACACTCTCCCTGGAAGATGTGGGATCAACCCTCTCTGGTTGAGTGGGACCTAAGACACAGCTCTTTAACTTCCCGGACAAGTGCCATAACCACTAAGCTATTGAGCAAAAAGTGAATGGATCTTCTTCTCCACCCCACTCTGCTCCCTAGCCCACTGAAGTGAATGCTACTGCTTTTCAGTTAGGTACACTGATCTAAGCAGACCTCTCTCCTTGGACTGAGCTAGATCCCAAAAGGATGTCTCCCTTCTGAGGGAGCTAGATCCTGATATGATGGGGTGCCTGAGGTAGCTCTCCCATTTTCCCAATGTGCCAAACAGAACAGGATCACTTTCTGGACTTGTGTATAGAGCTTCCCTTTGCCAAAATGGGAGATAACACATGACAGAATAAAACTGTTTGAAGCTAAATCAAGAATCACCCAGTCTAACTCACTATGAAGATGCAGAATGTGCTATTTCTAAATTATTCCAGATGAGCGATTCTCAACTGAGGTGCGGGAAGATCCTCTGTAGGATGCCATGGCACCCAGTCTCTATGAGAGATAACAGTGGCTTCTGCACATATGGGACACACCTCGTACCTGCCCCAACTTTCTGGCAGCACCCCACATGGCCCTCTCCCACCAGCTGTGGTAGCACTGAAGGAATCATAGAATAAGCTAAGCTGAAAAGCACAGCTCCTGCCCACCCCATAGCCCCCGTGCCAGCTGTTCCCATGGTAAGAACAGGGGACAGAGCTTTTTCAGTCAGGCCCTTTCTCTAGCTCCTTGCATGCTCCCAGAGCTGATGGGAAGGGTCCCAGGGAATGGTTTGGCATTCAAGTCCCCAGAGAAACAGTAGCAGCAATAGGGGCTGTGCTGGGTACCTTCTTAGGTACAGACTGGTGGCAGGGAGTGGACAAACTGAGGAGAGTAGGGCACAGATGGATTCTGCTCCTGCCACCCTTGCCTGGCACCAGTCTGTACCAGTGGATATTGTCTTCTGCAGGGACAGCTGCCTCCTTCAGGGATCTAATAAACCTCCCCCAAGCTCTCCAATCTGCCCTGCCACTGCAACCACTATATACCACCTTCAGCTCAGCTCTCAGGGGAAGCCCTGCCTCCTGCTGTCTGCCCTGCCACCCCATGAAACCCTTTTAAGGGTGCCACAGGGTGCAAGAAGTTAAGCACTGTATGAAATAAATTAGCATTTAGAATTAGCCACTGCATTCCAAAAAGTTAACAAGTACTGCCTTGAATTTTAAAAGGCTGAAAACCACTGTCCAAACCGATGTCTCTCTAGCTCAAGAGCGGATAAAACACGGTCCACAGGCCAAATCTGGTCTGCCAACTGCTTGTATTTGGCCTGTGGGTGGGCAGCCACAAAATTCACGGGACCCAGCCCACAGACGGCTGGTGGCTCCAGCTACTACACAGTGCTGGGAGGGTAGGGCTGTCTGCTGCATGGGGGCAGGGTGGAAGGGGGCAGGCAGAACAGCTTCCACCCAGCACTGATGCATCAGCATCAGCTGTGGACCCGGGCAGATGCCCCAATTCCCATCTGGAACCTGTTACCTGTATTCACCACTGATGCTGGTGCATAACAGGCAGGAGTTGGCATAAGCTGCAGGCATGGCCAGCAGGTTCTGGGCAGGGTGGGGATTGGGATGTGTTGCACGTCTAGGTGGGGTGGGGATGGAGGGTGGGAGTGAGTGGGGACAAAGAGCGAGAGAGCAAGTGCAAGAGAAGCTCTCAAGAGCACACCAAAACTCATTAAGTGGCCCACCACCCAAATAACTGCCACCCCTGCTCTAGCTTCTTGAAAAACTTCAGTGACGATTCCAGTCAGCTCGTTCCATTGTACTGTGGTTCTGGGATTTTTTTCCCTGAGATTTAACCACTGCTTTGTGCCCTGCCATTCAGTGGCAAAGGAGCATGATATTTTTCCCTCTTCTTATGGCATCCTTTCAAATATCATATCTTCTCTTAAATTTCCTTTTGTACAGACTAAACGTATCTAATTCCCCCCACTTTTCCCTGTATAGTTTATATTCCAACCACTTTATAACTTTCGTTGTTCACCTCTGGATTCTCTCCAGTTTCTCTACATCCTGTCTTAAATATAAAGCCCAGGAGTGCATACAATATTTTAGCTGAAGCTTAATGTGGTGAAATAAGATTGGCTTCTTGGGTGCACCAGCCTGGGAAACTGGTCACACTCCTGAGAAGAAATGCACAGTTTTGGGTCTCGTGATGACAACAACTCAAATGTCTTAGAGATCATATAAGATCTGTGCCATAGGCTTTGCATTCAAAGTGTGTACAAAACATGCTAAAATGGAAGCATCACACAATACAAGAGAAGAACTTAAAAACTCTTTTATTTTGTCCTTTAGCATGCCTCCTGCATACTTTATTAAAGACAGCATTTAATGGAAATATGAAGTTAGATTGTTACATGTCCTCTTACAGAATGAAAAAATTGGTGTGGCAAACCAGATGTTCCAAGTACAAGAAGAAATGGCTTTCAGTAATTATACATGTATTTTTAGCTTTCATTTATGAAATTAAATAAGCCTTTTTGACAGAAAACTACATGACTGGAAAACATGTGGATTTATTGCTCGCTCCAGAGCTTGTAGGAGTTAAGAACTAGATTTAAAGTCATCTCCCTTAAAGGCAACAGAAGTTATTGCAAGACATCCGTCTTCTCAGTGTAGTGATAAATTACTGTGTGCTAAGGGGATAAACTGTATCTTAAAAAAGCTTGCATGGTTTTCTGTAGGCATAGCAACAAATGTGCACAACATCACTCCTTCGCTTATCAAAATCACAATCTAGCAGGAAAGAAGTCCCTTATTTGGTATATTTGAAAGGTTTTATTTGTCTTTGGTCATACTTTTTTTTTTTTTTAAATAAATCCAGGATTATGTAAAACTAGCATGTTAGAATCTTAGATACTATCATTGTTAAAATCATAAAAGTAAAACTTTAGCTTATATCTAAAGATTTAAATCACCTTTAAATAATGCAGTAAGGAAGCAACCATTAGTTCAGGCTGTTTGATTTAAATACTGATTTTCAAGTTTAATTACAGAGCAGTTCAGCTTAAGTAATGCCTAGACTGTGTACTGAACCAACAAATTGCAGTCACTGCATAGTTCCTCAATAACTCAATATGCAAGTCAGATTTGGTGCTCAGAAAAAAAGAGAAAGCTTTTTTATTAAAGTTACATTTTATATTATATTGTTGTTATATTATTGCTTATTATATTATGTTATTATTGCATTATTATATTATGCAGTCTAAACCCATTCATTAACTATGTAACTATATTATTTTCAATTTTTAATATCAAACATTAAGAAAAAAATACCTCTTTAAGACCAAAGGAGCATTTTTTCATTACCTCATGCTTCGTGTATCCCATCCTCGAATGGTAGTGTCATTGGCTGTTGCAACTTGTGTGCAATTGTGATGTGGGCTCCATCGTCCAGAAGTAAATTTTAACTGCCCTTTCCCTTCCAATGCAGCAGAATTAGAGAGCTGTATATTTGGGAAAAAAACATGGTATTTACATGTAGTGCTAAAATAGAACTAATCCCAACATAGAAAAAAATTGCATGCTGACCTATTGCTGTAGACACCAGCACGTAGGACACAGGTTCTAGGAAAGGAAAAGAAAGAGACAAAGAAAAGCACATATACCACTCTACACCATCACACACCTTAAAATATTCCAAGCTTGTTTTGCAGCCTACACAATATGAAGAAAATTAAATTCTTCAGATAACTTGTTACAACTTCACAAAGGTAATATGGAAGTACTCGGACTGAATATGGCAAAAAGGGCAAATTTACACATCCATTCAGTTTCATGAAACAGGGTAAAATTTACACTATATACATTACTCAGTGTAGGCTTGTTTCCTTTGTCTCCAAGAATGACCCAAAGCACCAGTGGGTAAGAAATAAAGATGGCAGACCTTCTAAAAATCTTGGCGCATTAGCCAATGTCACTGGTGATAAACATTTTGGCCTTGTGGGCCAGGTGATGGCATAGGGCTAGTCTACAAAGGTGCAATCTGATGTACAGCTCTAGACCCAGATGTTGAATCTGGCCCAATACACTGCCCTGACTGCATGCCAGGATCCATTTCTGGAGCAACCACACATGCTAACGTGATCTGGCACATGGGGTCACATCTTCTGGGCTGAAGGACCCTGCTAGGGGTCTGGAAGTTTGGCAGCAGGGGTGCAGTGGTAATGTGCCAAGGCTTTGGAACACTCACTGCTCCCCTACCATCAAATTTCTAGACCTATGGGATACTCTGGGGAGCAGGTGACAAGGCCCCATGAGACAGAAGTTGAGTACCACTGGCCTATGACTCTTGTTTATACAAAAGATGATAAAATGTTTCAACGTGAAAGCCCTAGAAGCCTAACAATTTATACCCGTGTAAATGCTTCTGACATTTTTAAACATGAAACATACTTTGTAAATGAGTTTAAAAACATTTGCACCTCAGCTAATATCAGCATTTCAGACATTGGAAAACTGTACCTGGTTTCTAAACTATTAACCTTAAGTGCCCTAATGAAGAAACGCTTCTGGCTGAATTACAGCATAAACATTTTCTAAATACAGGAGGTGCACATGATTATCAGATTAGGCTTGCACTTAATCTTTTGTGTTATCTTTCTTCCATATTTTCTTGTTGTTGCTGCTGTAATTTAAAGAAATTGAATGGTCATAGGTATGTCAATTTTGATTAAACCCACAGTGCAATACTATTGGTAAACTTAATGAGTCATTCCAACCTTTGTTATAAATATTTAAAAATTACAGAAATAGGGACAGTGTAAAAACCAAGAAGTGGGAGAAAGTAATGGGAGAAAGATGACACAGAAGTCTAAACCAATTTCCATGAGATTAAGTAAGGAAATTAAAGATGGAAGAGACTTATTTGGTCATTTAGCTCATTGCCCCACAATGCATTCTCTAGAATTTTATATTACACATGCTATAAGCTTTCAGGGTTTACAATTTTTTTGCCAAATTTTCAGTCCAAATTTCTATCACTCAACTTTATCTTATTATATTTTTATTTCAATCACAGCATACATACCATTATGCACATATATTTTTAAGTTCCCCTCTTTCATGGGACATGCTGAAGTATCAGAGATTATTATTTTATGTCTGAAAAGCCATTCAGATATTCTGGATAGAAAAATATCTACCTACCTTATTACTTCAAGTGGACCTACCAACACGCCATCTCAATAACATTCTTAGAAAAAAAAATCACTGAATCCCATTATTCAGATCTAAGCATTTTTAAGGCAGATTTAAGCAGATTTAAGGCAGAATTAAGTATGAAAAGGCATTTCCTTGAGGCCAAGTTGTCATATTCTGAAACAAGGTAATGTAGAGAAGTCTAAACAACCATAGTTGAGCTGTTCAACTATGTGGTTAACTCAACAATATTGTTCCAGAACTTACTGGGGAATTGAAGTTTATTCAGCACAATAGTAGCTTAAAAATCAACCTTTTAGACAAACCTTAGAAAATCCTCAGATTTCAATATGTGTCATCCTCCATAAAAAAAAGTTCACACTTTTATAGTATTCAGAGTGGAATAACATTCAGAATGGATACCTTTATAGCATCCAGAATGGAAATCCTACTTAGCATATAAAGGTCATTAGAGGATGGTTTCCCAGCAAATTCAGTAAAAGGAAAGCTTTTTACTAATTCATTGAATTTTTTTCTCAAGGATATCTAATGAATCAAAAGTTTACTGCTACAAGCTTACACTTTTTGTAATCAGCACAATGACTTAAAACTGATGACCCCACTCAGCAATACAAATCACTTGTCCAGTAAACCTGGCCGTAGATACTTTGTCTATTACCATCATTTGCATAACCATGGTCTCTCTGGATCCAGGTTAAGGGATGCATCTATTTCATATAAGTCTTTAGTCATTTGTGGATGGCAGAACTTATATCCTAATTACTATTTCCTATGTTTTAACAAGCTGAAGGAGGTATGGAGTGATGTTGACAGGAGGAAAGACACCTAGGGCACTTATACACGTGCTCTGGGAATGGAGGGGGCTCTGGGAGCCAGTTTAATTAAAAAGCCCAGAGTGTCACAGTATCAGTGTCCCTGGGCTGAAAAATGGCAGCAGGGGTGCTTCAACTAAAGTTGGTCAAATGAGCTTTTAGTTAAAGCACCTTGCCACTATTTTCCAGCACAGGAATGCTGATGCAAGTGATGTTAGTCTGCTGGAGCACAGTAATTACCACACTCCAGCAGACTCTCTTAATCGCATAATTACAGTGTGTCAGAGCAGCCTTGCTGCATGTATATAGGCACCCCTTGTGCCCAAAAGATTGTCTAACTTCTCTCCCATCTATTCAGTTGATCCATTAAAAGATCCACTTTCTTGCCTCACATAAAAGCTGAAGTTCTTCTATTCCATGGGAATGATAATCTTTGGCAAGTGACTTACTAACATGCCAGTCTTGGAAAGGTGCAAGGAGCAGAGAAAAAAGGGCAGTTTTAGACTGAACATCACTACTACTCCTGCTCCCAGAATCATTTCTAGCAGTGGAAAATTTCTATCACTAGAAATAGTTGTTTATACATGTCATGTTTGGGGTTTAGCCTCATTCATACATGAACACAAAACCTGAGCAGACCATTAAAAAAGCCACTAAATGTATTTGGTAACTGTCTCAGGGCACTAAGGTGCCTGGTCCTCCTAGAGCAGAGATTGCCCGGGGAAAGAGCACAGAGCCAGATATGAACACAGGTGCAGGTTGCCATGACAACCGGTTAATGAGGGAATTGGCAGCACCTGCAATTGGTCAGCTGGCCAGAGGCAGGGCCCTAGGCCCATATAAACCATAGGGCTGGCACCAGGAAGTTGGTTCCCTACCAGCAGCCAAAGGGGAAGGAAGGGCCCAGAGATGTGGTAGCTGGCAGATATGCTACCCTTAGAGCAAAGGGGACACCAAGAGTCCATAAGGGAGTTTTATTCTTCTAAAGGGGCAGAGCATGACGTGAGTTTTGCATTACATTACAGGCTAGAGACTCATGGTGGTTGGCGGTTTGTGTGCTGTCTGATAACATCGGGGGTTTGGATGAGACTATTTGGGGAAGGAGGAGGCCTCATTGGGGGCCCACTACAGCATGAGGAGCCCAACACTGAGGGGCGCTGTGAGACAGAGAAGGAGCCACTGTGCTCCAAAGTACACAGGCTAAACAAAGGCTCAGCGACCTCAAGTCCACAGCCCCAAGGAGCCTGGCAGAAATCTCCCTTACCCAGGTGTTTCAGGAGGGGAGGGGCAGAGAACTCCCATGCCAGTATAAAGAAGAGCCCAGGACAGGAAAAGAGGAGAAGCACAGAACCGGAAGGAGGAGGAGGGGGAGGAGAAGCGAGCTGACACACAATGCAGGGAACTCTGAAAGCAATGTGGAGTGCTGGTAGGAGACTCTTGCAGAGAGTAAGTCCCACAATGGGGACTTAGAGCCAAGACTACTGACCCTGTGGGTTCCAGAACTGTTTATTTACGTGCTGGGAGCTGGCGGAGCCTGGCAGAGAGAATGGTTTTGTAATACCCCTAATAGAGGGGCACTATAGACTTTTGTGGTACCGTAATGCATGTAAAAGTGACACAAGCCAATAAGAGGGTGTCATAGATGGACTTAAGATGCTAAAAGGAATCGTGGCGACCTCCACAAGAGGCTCTGAGAGAGGAGGAGAGCCACCAAAGAGGGACTGACCACACGAAGGTCAATTTTGGTTTGGAGCTTGGCTGCAAACAGCAGGAACAACAACACAGGCCAGGAAAGCCTTCTTTGTTTTTTTGGTTTTTTCCTTGTCTTTTGTTGTTTGTTTTGATTGGAACTGAGGAGATGTGGCAGGACAAACTGGCTGGTCAGAACCCAGTAGAATGGGTGAGGGCGTAGGGGTGCCAGAGCCCTCAGGAACATAGGACCCTGCAGGACAACAGTGAGACTACTAATTGGACTACATGTACAGGTAATGAACCAACTCCTTTAACATCAAGTCGTGACAGGCGAAACGTGGGAGTGTAGATCACCAATTAGAATCAAGAACACCCTAGTCAAGTGGCAGGCGGTGTCCTACAGGTCTGCAAGTGACTGCAATACTTGACAGGTGCAGAGACAGGGTTGTGGAGAGCCTGGCGAGGACAAGGGGCTGAATTATAATGAGGCCTAGGCAAGACAATGCCAGTATCATCTCCGAGGCTTGGGCTGCAGTGTAGGGGAGGAATGGAGCTCCAGACAGCGCCCCCTGGCATCGGGGCAAGAAATGGGCAGCCTCCCGCTTAATTAACATCAATTAATTAATTAACAACAAGGTGTGGCGGGTGAGAAGGTGGGCGGCTAGCCCAGAAACAGGTGGGAGCGCCACAGGAAAATCGGCCCCGAGAAGGCCCCCTGTTACAGTAACCAGCCTTAAGCAAATAAGGTTAGATAAATAAAGGGAAAATAGAAGGATAAATGTGAACCAAAGCACATTGTCACGGAGTGGGGCACTGGGGCGGCCCCTGCTGTGTCAACTTAGGTGATCCAGCACCCTCTTATCCTCACCTGCCACATCTTTGATGGTAATTGGTTCAATTAGGGAGGCTGCCTTTATCTCCTAATACACAGTGTAAGTTGAACTACCCCTGCTCCGTATGGGGTGCCTCGGTGCGCCCCGCCTTAAAGGCTAATGCGTGCCTCCAAAACTCCCTCGCAGCTGTACCGGACGTTCTCTTGTCATATATTCACCCCTCCTGGGCTTCTATTCCCCTCTCGCCCTCTCCCGGGCCTACTCACCCCACCAGGGCTTCTGTACGGCTCTGTCGAGCTCTTATCGATCTGGCCCCTATCTGGACGTCAGCCCCTCTCTGGGTTTATGATGCGCACCTGCCCCTCTCCGGGATGTATACCACGCACCCACCCTTCTCCAGGGCTTCGTGCCGGTCGGGGACTAATTGCTCACTCCAGAGCCTCTTGTTCTGATCGGCCCTCTCTGGGGCCTGTGCTGCGCTGCTCGCACTTCCCTCGCCCTCTCCGGGGCCTGTGCCGTGCTGCTCGTGCTACCCTCGCCCTCTCTGGGGCCTATGTCACGCTGCTCGTGCTACCCTTGCCCTCTCTGGGGCCTATGCCAAGCTGCTCGCGCTACCCTCGCCCTCTCTGGGGCCTATGCCAAGCTGCTCGCGCTTCCTGCGCTTCTCGCCCTTACTCGGGCTTCTCAAAGTTGGGCTCAGGCAGCCCTATCCCCGCCTGGCCCCCAGACCCGCCTTCTCGGGCCTAGCTCGCGCACCTCTGGCGCTTGAGGCTCAGGTGACCTGCAGCCGGGCCTGGCCCTTTGACCCTTTCCTGGGTCGTTTGCCCCACTAGGCAAAATACCGCCATCACGGGCTGGGGTCCGAAACCCCACACACCACGCCTCTCCAGCGCTCACTCACCATGCCGACTCCGGCACTAGCCACTGTGCCCTTACTGGGCATTAGGAACCCCCGGATTATTGCGGAGCTCCTGTGAGGCCTCCTCACACCCCTACAGCCTCACCCAGTCCTCCGGTCTAAGGATAACTAAACCATCAGCCAGCCGGCTGTAATGTAACAATAAGCCTCCTGGCTAAAGCATAGAACCTAGGCCCACCTGGCTCTCTTGTAAAGGCCTTCCAGTAAGGGTGCTCTCTCTACCCCATATCGTGCCATAGCTGCTTGGGTGGTCAGGCTGCAACAATCTGCTCTGTCTGCTCCACTCTGCCGCAGAGCTCCTGCTCCTGCAGCTTCCAAAAGGGAACAGCCCCCCATTAGGCTCCGGGCTGGGCTGTTTATAAAGGCCTGGCCTTGCCCTCTTCTAGCCAGCTGACCAACATTAGTTGCCCTGGCAACCCTCACCTGTGCTGCCCGGTTGATTGGCAGCTGTCCTTATTACTATTGCTAGTAGCGAGCACCCTAGTGCTCCGCTACACACACATTTCTTTATCATCTTTTCATTAATAGTCCCTGGATGGAATAGGAAAGCTTCTGAGTATCCTGTGTCCAATAAACAAATTAGTTTTGGTCTTTTTCAGCTCTAGGGAAGATTTTTCTCAGTTCAGCATACATTTTAAAACAGAGGCCTTATTTCAACTTCTGTAAGTGTTACATAGGGGTTTTTTTGTTACCAAAGAACCCCTTCAGATGTTTAACAAGATGATGGGAGTAGGCCATCTCTATGAACCACGCTTAATTTCTATTTGTAATATGATAAAAGAACTGTGCACATGCAGGATTTGTCACGTTATCCCAGTCTTTCCCACATAATCCTTAAATAACGCCTATGGGTAAAATGTATCTTTTCCCAAATGGGAGAACACATTTCTATGGTTCACACAGTCAGACTCTAGACCTATGGCAGCTCTCCTTGCAGTTTAAGAAGTTATCTGAAACAAATATTTGTTCACCTTTCAAGGCTCACAAGTCCACTTGTAGACCTCCTATTCCATTACCATGTGTACATGTTCACAGATGTGCATGTGTGCATGCACTGTGTGCATGCATACATGTGCACACACACAGAGTCAAAAAGCAAGTTTTTTATGAGCAGCAACTAGCTGAAAGAATTAATCTCTCTCCCCCTTCTCTGACCCTCTGTCAAATCTTGGAACAGAAGAAACGTCTTATGCACCCATGAAAAAAAGCTTGTGCAAAACAAGTATGTTGCTAGGAAAGGCAAATATAATTTTAAAAAATAGCCTCGTTTTCCCCTGGGCTTGAAGGCATAAAGAGGAAGATAGCTGGCCTTCCTGTCTTCATTTATTCCTTCTCCATTTCTGAAGAAGAAAGAATTGCTATTGGAGAAGGAACAGAAGACAGAAGGTATTAACAGCTGAGCTAAATGCCCTACATTTCCAGTAGTGACTAAATACGGAGTAGACTAAGGCCTTACATAGTGCAACTCTTGCTCCTTCAAAGACAACAAACAGGTGAGAGGAAGAAATCCATGAGATTCAGAAAAAGGAATAATGATGCCATATTGTCACACATCATCAAACAAAGCTCCTGTCGTGAACCCTGCAATATTTTGAGGTATTCAGTGGATGCCATATGTTTTCTCACTTTCTTTTTATCTATATGACATGTAGTTTTTACAGATACGTGGGGTTAAGCTGCTTTCATCTGTATCATCCTTATTTTTATATGCATTGTGTCATTTAACATAAAGTAAATTCCTTATACGTTATAACAGGGCCAAGACTACTTGATATAGTAATGACTTTCAGGTGACACTCCCTAAACAATGAATTTTTTCATACCCGGGGGAGGGTCAAAGCCTAATGTCTAAATGTCTTAAGAGGAATAGTCACTGGAAATTAGGATCTAGCACAGGTGTTAAATAGTCAAGCAAACAGACCCTTGCAGACATGCTCTAAGGCACATGAGCAGGGATCTTGGTTTTCTCTGATTAAAAAATCACCAATTTTCGGGTGAAATCAAAGTAACCCAAAATCCACATTTTCCCATGATAAAAATGAAACACCGCTTATATATTAGTGGTGTTTCATTTTTATCATGGGAAAATGTGGATCTTGGGTTACTTTTTTAAAACTGAAAATTGGGGATTTTTTTTTTTTTTTTAAATCAGAGAAAATCAGGATCCCTGCCCATGAGGCGGCTCCTCCAGCCAAAGATGAGTTTAAACCTTAAAAGAAGAGACCCTAGCAGGAAAATAACTTGAAAACAGGCTATCCAAATAATGACATTTATTACAGTGGGGAAATTAAGTGACAGCCTATCTTTTAGTTATATGTGAAAGGGTGCAAGTATTTTCCTGGTCATAAGTAGATCAGGCAGTCCTTCTGGTCTGATAGACAAACATACTTGGGGAGCAGGGAGTTATATGCAAAGTAAGGGTTAACCAAAAACCTAATGGATCATGTTTGTCAAGAGTCAGATAAGAAATCATATTTAAGCCTTGCCAGGAAAGCAAGGATTCATATAAAGCTTTCTGGGCATAAGGTGCTTTGGTGCCTCAGCTAGCATGTTGAGTAGAGGCTGCATTGTTGGGCTTAAGATGCAGGGTAAAATCAGATTATTGTTCTAATATTTTCTTGTGTTTGTTCATTCTTATACCTCTATCTGTACCTCAACATATGGTTCCTGATTTCTTATGCTTGCTCTTGTTTTTATAAGAACGAGCTTGTTATCTTTTATAATAAACTTATTGCCAGTGATAACAGTAACCTCAAAGCATTTGACCATATAGGCAAGTCTCTTCAAAGGAAGTGGGGTATCTTTCTTTTTTGAGCACATGACTGAACAAAAATGTGATTCTTCTAGCTGGAAAAATACCCTTTTCTAAGAGCTGGCAAGACCTGGGTGAGATGGGTGGCACAGGCCAAGGAGTTAGTTCCTGGCACATCTCAGTGGTCGAGCAGCACATGGGAGAGAGGTTTAGGGCTGAAGGACACCCCTCAAGGTGTGAGAAGACACTGGAAGTGCCTCTCAAAGGTGCACCAGGCTGTGTCTGGGGTCAGGGTGCATCACAGTTCCACACCTCACAGTAGCAAAAGTTACTTTCTTATTTTTACAAATGTATTACATATAAACTGGATGATGGAGGTTTTTTAGTGTGTTAAAGACCAATAGAAATAATATTCCTGTGTTGTGCAAGAACTCATATAGATTTCAGGAGAAAGATGCAGAATCAAATGAAACCTAAAAAGAGCTTGGATAACACATTACAGACCAATTTTGGCTAAGCACTTAAGTATGTGCCTATCTACTTTGTTGGATCAGGACTTAAACTTCCTGACATACAAACAGATATAAAAGAAAAACACCATGATAAGCTATAAAAGAATAGTGATCTGAGAGATGAAAGAGAGGTTCTGGGAAACTTGTAGGGCATTGCATGATCCACACAGACTTGTGTATTTTAATAGTCCTAAGGGAAAGAAGCATTTCACAGAAAGGAAATATCTTTAGCTTAAAAGAGTCTGTCTTAGTTTTTAAGGATAGGCTTGAGCGTTTTCAACTGTGAAAATATCTGGCCAATTTATCAGGACTCAGATTCAGATAATCAAAGAAAGAGAAAGGTTTCATTTTTGAGTAAAAGTTTGAAGGAATTAGAGGTTTCATGTTTTGCTAAAAGTTTTGCCTTGTTAAGGGCAGAACTGAAAAGAGAAGGGAGATATCCTATTCTTAAACTAATATGAAATGAGAGGCCAGACTCCATAAACAAATACATACTATTCTTACACATTATATAAAACACTTACCTAAAAGTTATAATTGGAAAAATAAAATAGATTGTTGCTTTAGCAGGGCACTTACAGTGCCTGCCACTTTAAGGTTTCTAGTTGGCAGTGGAGCAGCCAGCAGGTGGGTGCTAGACTCATCAAGGCTAGCACATGACCCTAGGAGGATTTTGGGATTGGCAAAGAGGGCAGAGCAGCCTCCATATTAACCCAGGCCCTCAGAGAATAAAGCAGTAATCAGTGCTGAGCAGGCCAGGAGGCAACATCAGGCTGAGCCACTCCTGGAACATCTTGGAGGTACAGGCAGGAGCTATAGGGATGGTTTTGAGGGTCCTGGTCCTGGGCATGACCTGAAACTTCACCCTGCCAGGGAAGGGTGGCCTGGTGGGACTCCCTGTGGTGGGGGAGTCCCCAGGAAATGCCAGGCCAGTTATCTCCCTGGTGAAAGGTGAGAAGGGGTGCGTTATAACCCCAGCCCCTGCCTACGGGTGGATTACCAACACTGGAAGGGAGTGGGGCCAGGGAAACCCAGTGTCAGGGCTGCCTGAGCCCAGTGTAGGGGCCAGGCATAGCAGCAGCCACCTGAGCCTACAGGGTGAAAGACCCCAGTGCAGGGGGCCAGGCATGACAGCAGCCACCTGACCCCCACCGAGTGAAAGACCTCAGCAGCCCAGTGAGGGGTCAGGAGTATGAAGCAGCCTAGCTGAGAATGGTAAAGATGAGTGGCCTCAGTGAGGGGCAGAACCACTGACTTGGGGAAACAGATATATCAGATGAGATAATATGGAAATACCAGATGTGGCAGAAATACTGGAACTGACAATATGGAAATACTGGACGTGACACAGAAACAGCTGCGAGCCATGGGACATATGTAAGGGGAGGTCAGAGTGTATACTTAAGCCTTTGTTATGAGGAGGTTGAGCAATGGGCAGCCTTCCGCCCTCAAAGTAACATTCATATTATTTTCATCAAGGTGTGGCAAGCGAGTGAGGCACAGGTGTATCCCAGAACAGGCAGGTGGCCGGCACTGAGACCCGGCCCTGAAAGGCCAGCCTGTTAGTTGCACAACTAATATGGTCTTGAAACCAAATGGAATTTGATAGAAGTTTTAAGCTGACTGGCCGTCAATAGCATTATCTAGCAGCAAGAGCATCAGAGTGGGGAAAAATAGGTCTTAGTTTTGTGATGTTTGGTTTTTTTAATAATGGAAAACTCAGGGTAGATAAAAACAGGCGATTTAAAAAAATTATTAACTTTCTAAAAATAATAAATTGTTCAAATTTCATTTTAAATTATGATAAAGCTCGGCCAAAGCTCAAACTGAATATTATATAGTCAAATAAAAAAAATAAACTAAAACTACATGAAGGAATGTGTGTTTCCTAGGGCTGTGCAAAGCTTTAGATCATGATTCAGATTCTGAGATGATTCAGACAATTCAGAGGCAGAATCTATGAATCCGAATTGAATCATGAGAAGCTCTAGGCTTTCCGAATAGATTCAGAGCTTCCGAATCAATTTGGAGATTTGGCCATAGGGTATAATGGAGAATTAATGAAATATCTATAACTGTTGTCTTTTGGCTGATTCAGATGAAACTTGCCAAAACGCACCAAAAACAACAAACTTACAGATATTTCATTGGTTTCCCCATTATACCCTATGGCTGAATCTCTGAATCGGCTCCAAATGTTTTCCAAATCGAATCAGACGAATTGAACAGTTGCTTATTCGCACAGGCCTAGTGCTTACTGCTTACATTTTAAGGAAAGTTGCACCAATTATCTGTTGAATAATCACTGGCTAAAAGACTGGTAGTAAAGCTTGCTAAAGTACTAAACCAGCTTTTGAGAGCAGTAGCCTCTCGTACATTTTCAGAGACCATAATTTTCTTTGTTCTGGATTATTCAATTAACTCCATTCAATGACCAATTCAAATTTTCACTCAGAGTAGAGAAACTGATTAGAACCTGATAAAATCAAGAATGAAAGGAAGGAATAAATCTACCTACTAATAAACTAGGTATGAAAAGATGAGCTGTACTAACTCTAAAATTCTGAAGAACTAGATAATCCGAAACAATTAATTCAGTTCTCATTATGAAGAATGCTACTTTTGTTCAGCATACTTTACTTATAAAACTCTAAACAAACTCACTCCACCCACCCCAACATGGTCAGCAGTGACTTGTAGTGAAAAATAAAATAAAAATGATAACTTGGATCAAAGTTTTTGTTTCTTGATTTTAAATCATGATTAATATGGTAATTTAAATTGTTCCACTCTGTATCCTGTGTAAGCTCATCAAGTCACTGATTTTCTGTCCCTCAGCTTTCCCAATGACAAAACAAAGAAGTACAAAGTACTTTTCTAAATGTATGAAAATAAAGATTGAGGAAACCTATATAAGTGGTAAAGCAAAAACGACTGGTTTTGCTTTGAACTGTGAAGTATCTGACGCATATTACATCAGTTCACGCTTAGGAATAATTTGAAAAAAACAAAATAAATAGGAATCTGAAAATAATGCTTGCTTAGAGAATGGAAAAAAATGCCCTTGGACCTCTTTTTCCACTTAATGAATTTTTATAACATTTATCTTACTAACTTCTATAGTGCCTATCTCTACATCAGCTAGGCACTTTAATTATAGACAATAAACCATAAAACAAGAACAAAATAAGAACAGTTAATCAAGTGCTAATAAATAAGGTCTTGAATCTTGCCCTGCAGGCTGACAGACAAACTCTGAGGGAATTTCTAGTAGAGAAAATTCTAAGCACAGGGCCCAAAAATTGGAAGCCTTGATGCCATATATGAGGCATTCAATTACAGAACCAGTTTTCACAGATTTTTCTTATTTTTCTTCTTATTATTATTATTATTTCCTTTACAAAGTATAAGACATGGGAGGGTATGAAGTCCTAAAATATTGTGGTCTTAAAGGTGACCATCTGGCACAAGTGCATTCACAGCATTAAATAGAAAATGAATTGAGATACTTAAAGCAGAAAGTATTTTTTGTTTTCTGTTTTCTCTCTCACATTTGTGCTCATCTTCAGGAAACAGGAAACTACCTTCTGTATTAGTTAGCGACTAAATAGATTTCTGGAAAACTCTAAGGAGAACCCATTGTAACAGCCAACAAAGTTTTGGAAGGCTATTGTCAGGTGCATGTTAGAAAAGGATCACTACTTTTTTTCCTTACTATCAGCAGAAATATAGGAAAGGAAAGTGAAAAAGGATGTCTTTGACCTCAGTCTTCACAGGCAAGGTCAGCTCCCAGTACTGCACATGGCACCACAGTTTGGGGAGAAGATGAGTAGCCAACAGTGGCAAAAGAACAGGCTAGGGACTACATAGAAAAGCTAGGCATATACCAGTCCACGGGTCCAGATGGGATGCACTTGAGGGTGCTGATGAGATTGGAGAGCTGCTGGCCATTATTAGGAGAGGTGCCGGATGACTGGACAAAGGCAAACATAGTGCCCATATTTAAGAAGGGAGAAAAAGGAGGATCCAGGGAACTATAGACTGGTCAGCCTCACCTCAGCCCCTGGAAAAATCATGGAGCAGATCCTCAAGAAATTAATTTTTAAGCACTTGGAGAAGAAGAAGGTGATGAGGAACAGGCATCATGGATTCACCAAGGCAAGTCATGCCTGACCAACCTGATTGCCTTCTATGGCAAGATGACTAGCTCTGGATGTAGGGAGACTAGTGGATGTGGTACCTTGATTTTTAGCAAGGCTTTTGATACAGTCTCCCACAACATTCTTGCATGCAAGCTCAGGAAGTAAGGGCTGGATGAATGCACTGTAAGGTGGATAGAACACTGGCTGGAGCACCAGGCTCAGAGGGTAATGACCTGTAATCAGTGGCTTGATGTCTAGGTGGCAACCACTATCAGGTGGAGTGCCCTCGGGGGTTGGTCCTGGGGCTGGTTTAGTTCAATATCTTCATTAATGACCTGGAAGATGGCATAGAGTGCACCCCTCAGCAAGTCTGCAGATAACACCAAGCCGGTGGAAGTAGTAGTTATGCTGGAAGGTAGGGTTAGGATTCAGAGTAACCTAGATAAATTGTAGGATTGGGCCAGAAGGACTCTCATGAGGTTCAACAAGGACAAATACAAAGTCCTGCATTTAAGGTGAAACAATCCCCTGCACCCTGTACAGGCTAGGGGCTGACTGGCTGGGCAGCAGCTCTGCAGAAAAGGACCTGGGGGTTACAGTGGACAATAAGCTGAATGTGAGCCAACAGTGCACCCTCATCACAAAGAAGTCTAACGGCATACTGGGCTGCACTGGTAAGAATGTTGCTATGATTATTCCCCTCTTTTCAGCACTAGTGAGTCAACATCTGGACTACTGTATTTAGTTTTGGGCCTCCCACTATGGAAAGGATCCTTCAGAAAGTTTTGCTGTCTTTGCTGACCAAAATCTGCAGATGGAAACTAAGATTCTGGTCTACAGTGCAGTGGTTATCTCTACATCCTCTGTGGATGTGAGACATGGGTGACATCAAAGCCATGTTAAGTACATGGAATGATTCCATCAGCATTGCCTCAGGAAGATCATTCACATTAGCAGGGAAGACAACTGAACCAATGCAAGCATCCTCTCTGCAGCTAACATAATCAGCACTGAGGCAAGGATCATGAAACATCAGCTCTGCTGGGCTGGTTCCTGTGTGTGGATCACTGACACTCGTCTCCCAAAGCAAGTCATCTTCTCTCAACTTAGTCATGGCAAGGTCCTGTGAAGAACAGGAAGCGTTACAAGGATACCCTGAAAACATACCTTAAGAAGGGTGGCATCAACCCTACAAATTGAGAAATGCTGGCTGGTAACAGGTCTCAATGGCACTACACCATACATCAAGCTACAGCCCACTTCAAAAAGAACGGTCTTGCTCAGGAAGCTGAGAAATGGCAGCAGAGGAAGGAAAGTGCACAACATCCTGGGCAACGGTTGTGCCCCCCACAACTGTTGTCGTACTTGTGGGAAAACTTGCAGAGCATTGACTGGACTCCTGAGCCAATCCTGCCCTGGAAGACATCATCCTTGTATCAAGGGATAGCTGATGATGACAAAGGATGTAGACAAATTGGAGGGAGTCCAATGGAAGGCAATGAAAATGGTTCAAGGGCTGAGGCATATGACTTCTGAGGAGAGGCTGAGGGAACTGGGTTTACTTAGTGTAGAGAAGAGAAAATGGAGGGGATTTAATAGCAACCTTCAACTACCTGAAAGAAAGTTTTAAAGAGGATGGAGCTAGACCCTTCTCAGTGGTGGCAGATGACAGAACAAGGAGCAACAGTCTCAAGTTGCAGCAAGGAAAGTTTAGGTTAGATATTAGGAAGCATATTGTCACTATGAGGGAGGTAAAACACTGGAACAGGTTACCCAGAGAGGTTGTGGACTCTGCATCCTTGGAGGTTTTTAAGACCTGGCTAGACAAAGTCTTGGCTGAGATGATGGAGTTGGGAATGGTCCTGTTTCGAGCAGGGGTTGGACTAGATGATCTCCTGAAGCCCCTTCCAGCCTGGGTTCATTAGAGGCAGGTCCTGTCAGATCAACCTGGTGGCCTTCTACGACCAGGTCACAAAATCCTTAGATGCACGGGTAGTGGTGAACGTAGTCTTTCTGGACTTTAGAAAGGCCTTCGACATAGTCTCTCACCCCATTCTCATTAAAAAACTAGGGGACTGTGGTGCCGATACCTACACAGTCAAATGGGTCGCTAACCGGCTGGAGGGCCGCACCTAGAGAGTGGTGGTGGATGAGTCATTTTTGACCTGGAGGGATGTGGGCAGTGGGGTCCCCCAGGGCTCGGTCTTCAGGCCCACACTGTTCAACATCTTCATCAGTGACTTGGACGCAGGGGTAAAAAAGCACCCTGTTCAAATTTGCTGACGACACTAAGATGTGGGGGGATGTGGGCACACTAGACAGGAGGAATAGGCTGCAACTGGGCCTAGATAGGTTACAAGGGTGGGCGGATGAGAACAGAATGGGTTTCAACACTGACAAGTGCAAGGTGATGCACCTAGGGAGGAAGAACCAGCACCATACTTACAGGCTGGGGAACTCCCTTCTCGTCAATGCAGAGTCAGAAGAGGATCTTGAAATCATTATTGATGCCAAGATGAGCATGGATTGGCAGTGTGGGGATGCAGTCAGGAAGGCCAACCACACCCTGTCATACATCCACAGATGCATCTCAAGCAGGTCCAACGTGGTGATCCTCCCCCTTTATGCCACACTGGTCAGGCCACAGTTGGGAGTACTGCACTCAGTTCTGGGCATCGCACTTCAAGAGGGATGTGGACAACATGGAGAGGGTCCAGAGGAGGGCCACTCGCATGATCAAGGGACAGCAGGGCAGGCCCTATGAGGAGAGGCTACGAGACCTGAACCTGTTCAGCCTCCACAAGAGAAGGCTGAGGGGGGATCCAGTGGCCTGTTACAAACTAGTCAGAGGAGACCAGCAGGCACTGGGGGACCCCTGTTGCCCCATGCGCTACCAGCAGTGACTAGAAATAACAGTCACAAGCTGGCAGAGGGTAGATTCAGACTAGACATCAGGAGGCGTTACCTCACTGTCAGGGAGGCTAGGATCTGGAACCAACTTCCAAGCAAACTGGTGCTGACTCCTACCCTGGGGGTCTTTAAGAGGAGGCTAGGTGAATACCTTGCTGGGGTCATTTGACCCCAGTACTTTTTCCTGTCATGGCAGGGGGTCGGACTTGATGATCTGCTCAGGTCTCTTCTGACCCTACCAACTATGAAACTGTAAAACTATGAAACCCTAATTTTCTATGATTCTATGGATGCATCTACACGTTGCTATAGTGACGTTGCTATAGCGACGTTGCTATGGAGCTGTGTGCTAGTACTTCCTTTAGTACTTTCTTTTTACTGTACCACACACACACACACACACACACACACACAGAGTGCACAGTTAGATTTCGCTATGCTGCCGCAGCGGTGCACTAAACTGGGGGAGTGTGCTGCTACAGTGACATAACTGGCAATCACGTGTAAACCTGTGTGATCGTTACATCATCATAGCACACCATACAGTGACAAAGTGCACTGTATGGTGATGTGTAGACTTACATTGTGATTTTATGATCTCTTGGGGCACTGAGTCATCTCCTCCCATCACAGAAGAATCATTATGTAATTTTATTTTGTTTGTTTGTTTATTTTTTACACTGATTGAAACTTCCAACTTTAAAAGTACTTAGGTATTTTTGTTCCTAAGCTAAGAGTGATCACAGAAAGGTGTCCCTGGAGAAGTTCATTGCCCATTTCTGTGTGGGGTGAAAATAGCTGGAGCATTTTGGGCCGGGGCACACTCAGGAATATCTCTGGATCCACCCAGGACACAGTATAGAAAAGCCCCTACTTTACTCTTTTATGATAAAGTTCTACATTCCACCAAGGATCCTAATAACTCTTCTCCATACCTGTTCCAATTTGTATTCAGTTCCCTTGAATACAGCTGACCAGAACTGTAAGTAGTCAGGTAAAGTATCAGCAGGCTTTGTACAACAGCATTATTACTTCCCTGTTTTTACTGGAAATATTTTGCCTGACACATTGTAGGAATCCATCTGCCTCACATGACAAAGACTGTGTTCACAGTCATCTAGCAATCATACGTATCAGCCATTCATCCTGTACATATTTTGGCACTTCTTTTACTCAGTCTTTCCAAAGATGGGTTCCCAGCTTATGCCTCCTTTTTGTGGCTAATATCTGTTAGCTTATGGTGGTAGAGTGCAGGCAGCCCCAAGTTTTCCAGCTGCCCTACACAGGAGCTCCCAGGCTTTCAGGGGCCAGATCCTACACAACTCCAAAATCCCTCAACAGTCGCCATGGTCTGTAAGCACAGAGTGCAAAACCTCCATGGGAGGTCCCCTCCTTGATGCTTGCAGATGCCCGTAGCACATATATTCATAGACATTAGGGCTGGAAGGGACCTTGAACACCATTCTCCCATTGTATGTGGCCTTGGTGAGGCCGCAGCTGGAGTACCGCATCCAGTTTTGGGCTCCACAATTTAAAAAGGATATGGAGAAGCTTGAGAGAGTCCAGAGAAGAGCCATGTGCATGATCAGAGGTCAGGAAAACAGACCTTATGACAAGAGGTTGACAGTTAGGGGACTTCAACCTGGAAAAGTGCAGTCTCAGGGGTGATCTGATGGTCACCTGTAAGTTTATAAGGGGTTGTCACCAGGATCTGGGGGAACATTTGTTCACCAGAGCGCCCCAAGCGATGACCAGATTGAATAGTCACAAACTCCTTCAAGACCGTTTCAGGCTGCACATAAGAAAGAACTTCTTTACTGTCTGAGCCCCTAAGGTTTGGAATAGACTGCTGACGGAGGTTGCTCAAGCACCTACTTTGAACACCTTCAAGAAAAATTTGGATGTTTATCTTGCTGGGATCCTATGACCCCAGCTAACTTCCTGCCCCTGGGGCAAGGGGCTGGAAGCGATGATCTTTCAAGGTCCCTTCCAGCTCTAATGTCTATGAAATCAAGTCCAGCCACCCACCCCAGGGGCAGGAAGTCAGCTAGGGTCAAGGGATCCCAGCAAGATAAACATCCAAACGTTTCTTGAAAGAGTCCAGAGTAGGTGCCTGCACCACTTCCGGAGGGAGACTAACCTAGGCCTTGGGGGCTTGGACAGTAAAGAAATTTTTCCTTATGTCCAGCCTAAAACTGTCATGGTGGAGTTTATAATCATTGGTCTTTGTTATTCCTTGGGGTGCTCTGGTAAACAGACCTTCCCCACAGATCCTGATGTACACCCCTTACATATTTATTGGCAGTCACAAGGTCCCCCCGAGCCTGTGCTTTTCCATGGGTCTCAGCTTCTCATAAAGCCTTTGATCATGCGCATGGATCTCCTCTGGACTCTCTCAAGCTTCTCAACCATATTTCTTGAATTGTGAAGCCCAGAATTGGATGCAGTACTCCAGCTGCAGCCCCACCAAGGCTGAGTACAGCAGAAGGATGACCTACTGCGATTAACTTAAGAAGCATCTATGGATGCAAGTCAGAGTTTTATTTGCTTTACCAGCTGCAACATCACATTGGTGGCTCATGTTCATCTTGTGGTCAGTCATGACCCCCAAGTCTCTTTCAGCCATGGTGCTAGCAAGCGTAGCACTGCCAAGCCTATAAGCATGCTGTTACCTTGTATTTTTCAGTATTGAATGTCATTAAGTTTATATCTGCACACTAACTAAGCTTATCCAAGTCAGCCTGGATCAGTAGCCTATCTTCAGGTGTGGAGGAGCTTCTGTATATATATTAAGCTTCTGTACCTGTAACAGGACACCCTTCCCAGCACCATCTTCTTAGTAATCTGTGCCTTGCGTGGGACGCCCTTGGAGCCTTCTTTGGGGTTCTTATGTCCCGCACTATATTCGCCTGCCACATCTTAATGGAAATTATTATGATGATGTTCTTGTGAGCGGGAGGCTGCTTATTGTATTCTGTATGTTGGGGCTTTTCCCCTATATGGGCCTGACCACTGTTTTTCTCTAACTAGGTCTCCCATCTAAACCCACTAAACAGGGTTCGACTCCGAGGCTCTAGCCTTTTCTGGTGTCTCCAGACTCACGGCCCCCTTTCCTGCTCCAATCTTGAGCCCGGCCTTCCCTGGCCCAGAGGCCCAGGCGCTGGCCCCACAGCCAGGGAGCTGCAAGTTCAACCTCCTCAGTCCAAAACACACACACACAAAAAAAACAAGACTATACCCCAGGTGTGCCAGGCCTCCCTGGTTTTTTTAAGATCGCGCCTTGAGGCGCCAGGGTCTGTGCCCCCCAAACGCCACGCCCTCACTGGCGCCGAGTTCCCCACTCCATAGTGGGTCCCCAAAATGAGGCCTCCTCCTTCCCCTAATAGCCTCACCCAAGCCACCAGTCTTATTCATTAATCAAAAAGGAAAAACCATAAACAGTCCCGTCCCTGGGTAATAACTGCCCCCAGATAATGTGAAAAAGCAAAAACCCATCATGTCCACTTACATTCACAAGGTCCGTGCTTTGGCTCCCCACAGTCACCTCACATCCTTGCTATGATGTGGTTGCCTGGTTCTCCGCGGCTCCCCTCTTCCTGCCTTTGGGCCTCTCCTTCATGGAGCTCTCTGAGGCACTTCTTCTCCTTCGGCGGCTACCCCCTAATTGCCGCTCGGCCCAGGATTTTTATAGTCCTGCCCCTTCCAGTCAGCTGACTAGCTGGCCAGGCTCAGCATTTAACCCCTTCTTTTCCAGCCCTCTGTGCCCAGAAAGTTCTGGCTTTAAAGGGGTGGATGTGCCTTCCGGTAACAGGGCTAGGGTTCTGTTACAATACCTCAGCTTGGGGATTCCTTGCCTGCAGACACATGCCCTGGGACAGTGGAATGGCATTCAGAGGCCATTGTCCCACAGGACTGGGTCCCTGAAGCCCCAGGAATAGAAGGGGTCTGGATCTGTGGGACAACCACTCTGGCAATTGTCTGTAGACTCCACCAAAATTAATTAGCTGTTCTGGGACACATCCTGGCACAACAGATCCTGCTCCAAGGAAGAAGCTTGTTTAAAACCAGGGATCCAAAGTTGACAGACACATGGCTCATTCGAAACAGCTGCACAGAATAATCAGTATTACAACACCTAACACTAAGTGGTAGGAAAGCCTGTTCTGACTAAGTAAATGGCTATCCCAGGATAAGCTGTGGCCAGAAGATATCTACAATGATGTCAACCAGGGGTCAGTAAACTATGACTTACAGAATGATTGCTTTGACCCACAGACGTGGGGCTTCAGAGGCATTCAGCAACTGGGGACCCTGGTTGTGGCCACTAATCTACCAGGCCAGAGTGTGTTGTCTTCAAACATGCCACACTGCTCTGTGTTTGTCAGTAGCCCTATAGCTGCATGGGGACAAGCAGCAGCATGGTATTAGTATGGCCACTTAGCCATGGCAATTTGCAGCTCACCTGTAAATGTGCTTTCATTTAGGGAGGCAGCCTGTGTTAAGCAGCAATGTGTGTTTGAGGTAGCCACTGACTGGTAGTGTAAGTTTTACAAACTAGGGAAAATCTATGTTCACAGTCTGCCATTCTGAAACGTAAGACTCTTAGTTATAACCTTACTTTTATTCATCTTTTTGTTTAATTTAAACTGAATCAGATGTGATCAGTTGATCCAACATTATTTCTACAACCAGCTCTTCTGTAGTGCCCTTAACAACACCAAATGTAAGATAGCATCACCTAAATGTTGAATGGTGTTGTACTCCTTAATGCTATTTGAGAATCCAGAAACAAAAGGAAATCCAACAGAATCCCTACAGCAAGCATTTGGTTAAAAACATATCCTCAGAAAAGCATACACTGACACTACAGCTCCTTCTGTTTCTTGGAATATTCCACCTTACTAGCAGGTATCAGGTCATTTACAATTTCAGTTACAAGCACTTCCCTTCATCCAAATTCTTCTTTCCTCCAGACAGCAAAAAACTGAGATTCCAAAACCTGAGTTAAATAATAAAAAACTCTATCATTGAAGGAGTAACGGTGTAACCATAAACACATCTGGTAGCTTCAGGCTAGCATTGAGGGAACAGGGGAAGACAACATTAAAATCTATAGGGTCCTATATGCTAGGGCTTTTAAAGAGAACCAATTATCCGAAATAATTTTGGGAACTTTCCAAGAAAGAACTAGCCCAAGAAGGACCCAGAAGAATTACCATGGGCACTACAAATAAGCAATCAAATTTTCAGTCCCATGCCAAGGATACTGAGAGAGATCAATGGTGAATCAAATATTGCTGGCATTGACCCATCTCTACTTATATGTAATCCACCTCAGAAAAAGTATGCTAAACAAAGTAATCAGAATGGTAGGAAGATATAGTGGGATCTACACATTTACCTACAGACTTTCATTTTCCCCTGGGACAGCAAAAATGGCTCCCAGAAAAAAAAAACCCCCAGAACATCCATGTTAAATAACCCCTAGGATAAATGAATGTCTGTACAACTTACCCTTCTGACAGAAGCCACAGCACAATCTTCCAACATCCTAGAATACTTTGCTCCCCACCTCTTTCCACACCAACCATGTGTCACTTGGGCTGGACTCTACTGCTTCAGCCAAGCAAGGAGCAGAACATGCCCCCTTCACAATCCCACATTGTGCTTCACGGAGACGCAGGCTAACTCTGAGCAGTCTGGGTCAGCCAATCATTTCTGCCCTGTGCATTGCTCCCATCTGTCACCAAGCGGACTGAGGGAGCACAGAGTATGCTGAGATGTGTGCTCAGAGGCCCCCTAGCTGTGCCCCGTAAGCATGGCAAGCTCCTTGCTCTTCAGAGGCTCAGCATTTGAATGTCTATTCAGACCTCTCAAGATTTGTTTTTCCACCAGAACAACAAACCTGGGGGAGTTCTTCCCAAGCATTTGAATGTACGTACATAGTCATGGAAGCCCTCACCTCCACATGACTAATGAATTCTTATAAGCATCTTTTAAAATGATTGCAAAAGTAGAGCTTCTCTCCTCTTTCCTTATTTTGCTTTTGTTATTTGCTTTCTTATGTTCTAGGTAGAAGCATTAGAAGGAAATCAAATTGGAATCAAAAGAATGCAGTATATGCTCCATGCCTTCATAGTAAGGAAAACCCAAACACTGACAAACAGGACAAGGGCAGACAAGTGCTAAGATGCTGTCGGTGGCATTCTTTTTTCAACCTCTATTCTTCCTTGTAAATGGTGACATCTGAACATCTGTTAGTCTTTCTTTGTAAGATGAAACAAAAAATGAAGACATCAAATTTTAAAAAGGAAAAAAAAAACACTAGTGGCAATTCTGTGAAAATACTTAACCTGAAGCTGTGTTTTTCTCACATCTCACTCTTCAGTAAACAAAGTAAAGTCCTTGAAAACCTGCTGATTCAGCATAGAAGAAGTTCCCAACAGTCCAGGGTAATTCTGTAACCCTCTTTATAGAATCAGAAAAATCTTTAGTAGGAAAATCAAAGAAAAATAAATAGTACCGCATCCTGATACTTGAACATGAAGGGGACAGTGTATCCTGATTTTTCATAATAGGACTTTATAGAAATAATGAAAGACAGTAATTTAGGAGCAAAATGTGAACCCATAACGAATAATGAAAGACAGTAATTTAGGAGCAAAATGTGAACCCATAACTGCCACACACACCAAAGTTTAGATTCAGTCAAACTGGAAGTATTTTTCCAATTTATACTATCCAATGGATGCAAAAAGACTAGAAAACAAAATAATTACAATATAGCTCATTTTGACTAGGCGGGACAAAACTTGCATAGGTGATGCTAAATAAATAAATCCACAGTTTTGTCATTAAGATTTTGTGATTAGGAAATGGAAGGCACCAAGTATCCATGTAGACTTCAGCTGTTGCAAACATATTGCATTTATCTTCATAAGTAGTTCTACTCAATTTAGTGATATTCAAACTGAAGTCCAAATACAGAAATAGTACCTGACACTTTTTTTTTCAGTAAGACCTACACAGACCCTATAAACATTGCTTGGGTTCTAGACCTTTCTCCTCGGTTCAACTAATGATTATAAATGACAAATTTAAATGGCTAATTTAATTGCAAAAGCTAATGATACAGTAAGCATAAGATTAGCTTCACACCAGAAGGTAAAGTCCTCAAATAATAATAAGAAAGAGAGAAAAGTTTGGTTTAACATTATTGCAAATGGAGGCAAAGACGTCTCTATTAAATTCTAGAGGGAAAGAATAAAAAACTACTAAGAAATGCTAAAAGATGAAATAAGAAAAGAAAACAAAATTATAATGGTAAATTATAGATTAAAAATACTTCCACGATAGCTTAAATCATTCAGCTAGTTTAACTGAAAATGCCCATAATTAAATTATAAAAATAGCTCTATAAAATTTTGGGAAGCCCAAACTCTCTGACTTGACTTAAATGAAAATAAGACCTGTGACCTCTTCTGAGATTAGGTAGGTGAAACACGTTAAAACATTATGATTTTACAGTTTGAGCCATAGCAGTGAGCAGAAATACAAGCATGTCAACTTTCCAAGGTAAAGGTATTTTTATGTTCTCTCAACTCTCTACTGGAACTTTATGCATTTTTTTCCATATGCACTAAAGATTGTAAAGGGAAGGACTGGGATTAACTTTTTTGATTAAAATGAGTATTACATATAATGGGTAAAGATACTCCCTTCTAGAAGGAAACTGTATACGCTGCACAAGTAAACATCAGAAACTGAGATGAACTCCAGTCTTTCACATTTTACTGAGAATCTTTTTACTTCATATAGACGCAATTCTGCTTGATGTTAAACCTGAGCTACCTTGACTTCAAAATAATTATTTCTGCTTAACTTCTGGTTTAAGAATCCATCATAGTCTGTCCATAAGGAGACAAAAACAATCTTGGAATGTTTTCTTGTAATACTGGGGTATGGTCATTTAGTCAAAATGACCTGGTTATTAGCTGAGGGCTGCCTGTGAAAAGTACAGGCAAGCAGTACTTCATTAAGGCTTAATGAAAAATGTGCCCATAGAGCAGTGGTGCTTAACATTTTGGCCACACAGGCCAGACAAGTGGCACAGTGCCAGTCCCTGAGCTAAATCAGGCCCCATGCTCCAGGATCTGGACTCTGATGGTCCCCATGCACTGGGATCAGGCCCTGTGCCACTCCCAAGTATCAGGATTGGACCCCAGGACTACATTTTCCCCCTGCCTGGCCCACATGCTAGGATTGGGCCCTGTGCCATTTCGTATGCCCAAGCTAGCATTCAGGGTCACAGCTTGTGGGGCTTCCCACAGTCCTGTGGGGAAAAGCCCTATAGGCTAGATAACACTGCTTCAAGGACCAGATCTGGCCCACAAGGCAGCGGTTAAACTCCCTTACTATAAAGGATACAGAAGTTCACTGACAAATTACTTCTTTACGAAACTGGGATATCAGCTTAAAGGACACCTTGAGACAGCTATGACATTCCAAGAATGGACAATGTTTTAACCTACTAGATAGTATGCTTATTTTATGTCACCATTCAAGTACTTTGTTTGCACATCCATAAAGTAAATGAATAACAACTTTTTCTTCTTGCCTTCAAGACTCTTCCCACATACCAACATGAGAAATCTTGTGCAACTGATTATAACCTACAAATGAACTGTAAAAGACTCTTATACTCAGTCTTTTAAGGAGAACTTTTATGTAAAGGCTTTTGATTATACTTCATTCATGATTTTTTCCTTTTTAATTCTGGTGAGATTTTCTCTGTTGTATGTTGAAGCTGATTTTTTTTTTGTTTGGTACCAGTTTTCAAGGCCAACACAGCTTTGTTAAGTTTTGTTAAACTTCCCAAGTGGTCTGTTTTTGCAGGTGCACTGAAAAACTTTATGGCGTGTAACTTTTTTTTCAGTTGCTGGGTACTCTGCATTTAGCAGCACATTTATACGGAACTGCACAAAGAAAATTTCACCTTTATCTACATCACATCTGTAAACAAATTCCCTTTGTACATGGAGGTGATAGCCAGATAGAAACTTTACCTTTAGTAGCACCATCTGTCTTCTTTCCACTAACGCACTTCCATGGAATTATATCAACATTCCAAATCCCTGAATACCTTTTATAAACCTTTTATAAATCATCCTACTAGGGAAACCTTTCCTCCATTTTTTCTTCTTTATTGTGGAATATCTCCTCATCACAGTTAATATTTAGTCCTTGATCAGTTCTTCTACTCATAAAATTGCTTTGAAATTCAAAATTTCTCTAATTGATGTTGAGGAACCAGGAAATTAAACCCTGGAAAGTTAGATTCCCAGACTCCCAATAGTGAGTGAAAAGCCTAAGATAGCAAAGCTATGACCATTTGAAGTTTAATCATCTGATATTCTGTTTCAGGGCTGTTAACGCTGTTTCTAAATCTTCCTTTGAGCCTCATACCACTGGACTCATTAACTATAGCAATTAGTTGGTTACATATGCCATATTTAATTTAAACAGGCAAAATCAAACAAGATGGAAACACCAATTTTCTAACAATGGATATAACAGGACAAGTCTTAAGTGTGTGGGAGATACAAGTTTGAGTCAAGCCTTCATGAATAAGCTAACAAGCAAACCACCCCTTCTAAAAGTAAATATTATTCACTAAAGTAGTAAATGCCACCTGAGTTAAAGACACTTGGAAAACTGCTCCGGGTGGTAGATTAATCATGGCAGAACTCTAGTTCCCATGGGAGAAGGCCTAGTCACAAATAATTGGCATTTAAAGATTACAGGACATAAGTAATGTACTCAAACCCAAGATATCAGATTACTTTAGAAAGATATTTAAGAGACTTGATATAATCCTGCATTGCCCTTCTTGAGAAACAGCCAATAACATTTAAGTGACATACCTGGCCTCTTCAAACTAAAACTGGTGCACAGACCATCCCAAATTGTCCTAGGTGTATAGATGGCTATTAGTAGAGGCAGCATAAAATTTTGAGGTACTCCCCTGTATGCGAGTCCATCCCATAGGACAGGGGTTCTCACCCAGAGGTCCGCATACCCCTGGAGGTACTTAAAGTGGCCCTAAGGGGTATACATGGGTGGGAGGGGCCAGAGTGCTGCCACGTGGCATCCTGCACAGGCGTGCCTGCAAGGGTGCGGGGGAAGCTTGCACACAGTAGCTGTTACTGCTCTGAATCCAGCCACTCGGCATCCAGATGCTCACTGGGCTGCCAGTGGGATACAATGATGCAAAAAGGTTGAAAACCCCTCCCATAGGACATACAGCAGTTCCTGAGCAAATGGTAACCAGTGGCAAACACATTGCTGGCCTCTACCATATCAACACCTCTTTCATGGTCCTAACTAAACAAATCAGTTAGTCATGAGCTATTATACTGTTTTCCATAGAATTTTATCTTAAGTTCTTCATTAGATTTCATCAGACTCTAATTTTGGTTATTCAGACTTTCAAGAACAGGCACATAACTGATGTCATAGGCCAAATCTACTTAGTTCCTTTACCATTGACCTTGCCTCCTGAAGCCCTTATTCTTCTATCAATATCTGATACACTACAGGCATATTTTGAAAGTAACAGAATTTATAAAAGATGCTAGGTAAGCAACACTAGCTGAAATACTGAAGGATCAGCAATCTTTTGAATCAAAAACTTTAAGGATATAAGTATTGATTTCCAAAGTTATGCTGAGATAAAATAGCTTTGTTGTGGCTCAACCAGCTAGACAGTCATGGAGAAAAGTGTACTTGTCTTGAAAATTATGCTTAGACTCCAACACTAGTATTGGAGACGAGTTGTAAATCATAATTACACATTCACAAATGTCTGCATGACAGAGAAAGGAGGTTAATTTAGAGGCAATGAAGAGTAAATGTAAGATGTTTAACTGAAAGCAAATTTTAGTAACTAAACCCCTGACAAAATAAAATGAGGAAAAGATAGGAACTTCACATTCATTATAACATCTTTTTAATTAAGAAAGCATGACTAGTAACTATCTGGACAGCACCCCAAAGGAAACAGTATTTGACACAGGTTACAAATAGGGAGAAATATGGTAACTTTGAGATTATGACCAAGGAAGTGGTCAGGACAGTGAAGTCTAATTAACATTCACAAGAACTTTTAGCAAGGAAAGACATGAATGCCCAAAGGGAGGAAGGAGGAGAAGGAAATGCTTAACAGCATGAAAGAAACCAGTATTTCAAAACAGAAGAAGAGCCATAGCAGTAAACAGACTTTATTCCAAAAACACAGTTTCTCAACAGGGGTTCTCCAGAGTGTTACGTAAGAGGAATTTAGAAAAACAAGGCAAGGCATCTAGAAATTGTGTATCTAATTAAAAATCAGAGACCAGAGATTTGCCAACCAATCTCTGTTCTCTTCCAGGAGATGGTGAATTCTAACCAAGTGGTGATAATGAGTTATTTCCAGTATTCACATATTAACTGGTCAAATAACATAATAGGACAACATTTAGAGAAACAGTTTCAACACCGAATGATTGATTTTGGAGCACCTACTTCTGAGCACAAAAGAACAGTAGCTTTTCTTGATCCAGTCTTAAGCAAGATACAAGTTAATTCATAATACAAATATAGCTGAGACACTCAATAAACCTAACCAAAATACAACGAGTTCAACCCCTCCAATGGACGTGCAAGCTACCTATAAGTGACACAGTGTCACTTAACTTTGGAAATATCGCAAGACCCTATAGTTAAAAGTAAAATTCTTACAGGTGGCAAATTAAAAACTGAATCTCAGAAAACAGAGGCACCATGGAACAGAATAAGAACCAGGAAGACCAGAAGGAAACTAATGTCACTAAATAGTTCCAGTTCAGAGGTCAAGCCACACAGAAATATTTCTAAATACTTATCTGACCCCAATGAAATCAACAAATAGGAACAAATTATAATGATCATAGTGCTAGGAAGAGAGATTACATTTTTCTTGGGACGAGTTGTGCCTGTGTTTGTCCTGGATCACAAAAGTCACAGGATTGGCATGTACATACATTTCCCTTCCAATCAGGGTTTTAGTGAGTTGCTGGTTTTCTGCCATTGATTCAATGATAAAGTCCTGAGACATCCATTCAAATACACTTCGCTATGTCCCAGGACAAACTGTTAGTGTTTCTTTTTCTACTAACCTTTTTAGGGTTTGTTCCAGGACAATGGACCTAGATGAATAAATAATCACACTTTGTCCCAAGAGAAATTTTTTCTAAGGTCTGTTTGTATCTTAGAATAAAAGAACAATCAGAAAGGTCAAAAACGAATTTCATTGTACAAATGAAGTTGTAAAAAAAACAAACAAGTGTAAGTATTTCAGAAGCATTATACCTGCAAGAGAATCAGTGGGTCTGCTGGAACACTCGAGTTAAAGGAAACAATTCAGGAAAGAACGGAGGAACTAAATGATAATCAAAACATAAGGATGATACTTCAAGAACAGGCCCTGTCAGAGACGTGTCAGAAAAAGATACAACAAACCAATCATCTAAAAAGGTAATACCTTCTAATAAAGTATACAACACTCATTAAAACAATCACTCTTCCAGAGGAGTGTGGAGTGGCAAATGCTGTATCTATATTTAAATTAAGAGTTGATATTTAAGATAGAGCTGATCTGGAATTATAGTCCATAGACATTATATCAAATTGTTCAAAACAATCATTAAAAAGAAATCAAAACACTAAGAAGATCACAGTGTGATAAGGTCTTAATCACTATTATTTTTGCAAAGAAAGAAAAATCACATCTCACTAATTTCTTACATTTCTTTGAACATGTCAGTGAATTAGTGGACAAATAGAAACTGGTCCACATAAATTTTATTAGACTTCCAAAACGATTGTGACAAACTCCTACATAAGAAGCCACAAAAAGCCCCGAGACTATGGGACGAGGCAAACCAGTGCATGGTCAAAAAGTGGCTAAGGAGGCACAGAACAAAGAGTTAGATTAAGGTTTAATATTTTCATCATGGCAAATGATTACCATTGAAATCCACGTAATAGGTTCAACAATATTTAGTACATGAATTATCTGAAATGGGAAAAGTAGTGAGGTAGCAATAAGTGCAGGGGGATAAATTTACTTAGGTTAGTCAGGATCTGAAATGACAATAAAGACCTATGTACAATCTGAAAGGGGAAAACAATAACAAATGAAATTCAAGACTGATCAAGAAAAAATGATTCATATTGGATAGTTAAATTTAAACTACTATTACACCCAAGAAGGTTCTAAATTAACTGCATTGAGTCAAGAAGAGGCCCTGACTGTCACTGCAGACAGCTCAAAAGACATCTTGCACATCAAGCAGCAGCAGTCAGAAAGCTAATGAGAAGTTAGGACACATAAGGAATGGTGAGTATTAATGAGAATACTATAATGCCCTTATATAAATTAATGACAGCTTCACCTGGAAAATACTGCAGTGTACTGGTCAACCCATTTTAAAACAATAATGTAGCATTAAGGTGGACTGAAGACGACATGACCTATTGAGAGCATATTACTAGGAGTAATTATTCATTACCACTGTTAAGTTCTTGGATGCAACACGATTCTATCACAGATTAGATAGTTACTTGAATATCAGAGTTATAATTGACATCAAAAGTTATGGAAACAATTTACACTTTATGCTTCTGCATTTAAGTCAGCCTGTACCTACTGGAAACAGGGATGAAACCTGGCATGTGGAACATGCAGGTATCCCACATTAAACTGCATGATTTGACACCTTCAGAAACCCACAATCCTAGCAACTTTCAGAGACATCCCACTGGACTTCATGGATTCCTGATATGGTTTGGCAGTTCTTGTCCTTCTATGCCATTTCGTTCACACCTATTCCCCAGACTATAACTGAAAAAGTTTTCAAGGAGGAATGGGGTTCACTGGCCCCTTGGGTTAGAGTGTCAATTCAAGAAAACAAGAAAAAACAAGCATGCTTTTTGGAGAACAATGGGGGGGAATGCCACCTAAATTGGCCTAATAAACTTCAAGTACCTTCTTAAGCATTATCTGTAGCTACAAAATGGTATAACAGAGCTTAATGTCCAAGATGTAAAAAGAAAACAATTCTGGTTATACCGAACTAGCCTAATTTTAAGGTTAGTAGAAATACATACACAACAATCCTCATAACACTAGTTAGAAGATAACCAATCTGACAACTGCCATATGCCATATTCAGCCATATCATAATTTAAGTAATATTTCTTACCACTGCCTTGTTTGAGCTTTCTTGCAAATCCCACAATAATAAGTGATTATCAGCCAGTGAAATAAGCTTTTTACCATCTCCCATTGGCTCCCACATAACACTGTAAAAAAGAAACAACACACATTTATAATTAAAACAACAAGTACACTAGCAGACAGACATTTTAATCCTACAGGTCTAAATTTAGACTTCAAAAGTAGCATCTCGTATCATCTTCAGTGGGAGCTTTTTCATGGCCGGACTTTAACCATCCTTATCAAGTGTTCAAAGATTTTATGGTTGAAGGAAATGCCAAAATAAGTATCCTGTGCAACTTTACTTGCCATATGTATTTTGTCAATCCTGCTTAGTATCACAGCTTAGATCTCAACACTGGCTTTGTCAAAGAGCAAGGGAGAAATCAGCCCTCCTATGTCACAGCCTGCCTAATTACAAAAGAGCAATGTTTTTCCTCTTGCACCCATTTGCCTCATTTACTATCCACCCTGCACACTGGATGAAGCTAAGAACATGCAAAATAAACAATATGATCACATATCTATGAATCATAAATACCAATATAAGAATATCCAAGTTAAAGAACTATATTATGATGTTTCCTAATTTTGAAAGCTGTATTTGAAACATTAATGTTCATTTGTTTTTCTATGTAATTTGAAAGTGAACTAAGGAAAACAACCCAGAAAAGCTTATCATGGAAAACCACATGAATATAGATCACAAGGTGATATGGAAATGGAATTAAGGCTATCAGATGCACATTATAGGCCTCAATCACTGTAGCTAAGAATTGCCTGCCTGGGAAGCTCACACACTTTTCAATAATCCCTCTCTCCACCACAGGGGAGACAGTCACCCAGCTATTTATCATGCCTGTCACCCAACAGCTTGGAATGGCCAACTTTTCAGGCCCAGCATTTGAAGACCAACTTCTTCTATCCCCATACTATGCAGTGTGAAGAATGGGAAGAAGAAAGGGGTAGGCGACAGAAGTGATTCAGCAGCAGCCCCACCTATCAGAAGCAAAGAGGTAGAAGACAGAGGGAGCACAAGTAACAATGTCTCAAACTTTCTAGCCAAAATTTTCTCTCATGAATGGTCTTCGCTACTCCCAACCCCACACTGCTAATGGGGCAAACATTTCTGAAAATAACTGCATGATATATGCACCTAATTTTCTGTAAGGAGCATGAGGCCACCTGCTATAAGGGCTGGGAAGAGCATAACATTAGCACCAAGGAATGGAAGAAATGGAGCTACAACTCATCTCTTTCTGACTCCCCCACTATCCCATCCCTTAGGTCAAAATAGCAAGATGGGGGAAAGGAGTGGTTATTTCTTCTTCATCCCTCCTGATATGGATCCCTATATCTCCATGTCTACTGTAAGAAGGCCAAGAGAATCAAAGAGCCTGGTACAATATGGGTCATTTGTATTAAGTTCTATGAAGCAGTATAGTATGCTTGGCTCATTTGGCATATTATAAATTTTGCCATCAAGCCTCCAATAGGTTTTGCTAAGCAAATTGTGCTAGAATTTATAGATGACATAGACAAAACTACTCCTCTTTTCTAGTTCTCAGAAGTGACTTTTCCTTGAAAATTAAAGTATCACCCTAAGGCACAGAGTAACATAAAAAAATTCAGCCAAAACTGTTACCATTTGGCAAATTGCTACGCCCCTGAAAAAAATGCTGATAATGGAAAATTAACCAGTCTTACCTACAGGAATCACTACCAATATGCCTATATAATTAGGAGCAAGTAAGTGACATGAAGCCTGTCATTTGGTATCTACATTTAATAGCAGATAGAACTATGTGGTATAATGTATCTTAAGGAACTCCTCTATTAGTTCTTTAAAAATAAAGTATAAATACTGAATAGACTGGATCATGAAACAGTCCAATGTTTCTCATACTCAGTGACACAGGGAATATGACTACAAATCTTAATATGATCTTTAATACATTTAAAATTTTGGTATTACTTAACAGGACAGTATTGCAAATGTGTTGGTTTTATTAGTAACAATTTGGGGTTTTATTATTGACAATGAAATCTAGTTTCGATGACTTCTGAAGTGATCACTTGACTAGAGAGATCAAAACTAATTTTCTAAAAATGATTCCTTATGCTTGCTGATTTGTTTATCTCTTAGTTGCACTGATCACTCAGCACTCAGCAATAAAGACTAGATTGGAAGCTCTTTCTTTGATGTTTTCAAAGGTAGGAAGGACTCTCACATCTCTGAGTGGCACTGAGCTGCAAGGTAAAGAATTTCATAGCTGGAGAAAGTATGCTAATTAGAGCCAATTATAATCCAACTGACATACCTGAGAATGAAAAGGTCTAGCAGCATTTGCTCCGTCCTTGCAAGATGCCTATTTTGCTTCCATTTAATTCATCCGATATGAAAGTTCATTGTTTTATGGATGTGGCTGTGGTGATCATTCAGATTTTATGATCTAAATGAAGGTTACCCAAATCACTCTTTGTAACAGGATTTCATTCTGAGTAAAGATGAGTTTTCTATAGTCGTAACTCAATGTTACAGTAATGGAAAACACCAAGGTTTGAAAAAAAGGAAAAAACTCCTGCATACCTCCTTACCACTGGCTAGCAGAAGCTTTGCTTACAAAATAATTCCAAAAATTACTGTAAGGATTTTAAACTGTCAGTCATACATGTATATTTTTTCAACCCTGTATGGGTCAGTAGCATGAAGGTTGAATCTACAACCTTAAGATCCAAAGGAAAGACCTCCTGTGTTTTAACTGTTGTGCAGTATATGAAACAACTCGTTTAGAGACAAAGATTATACAGAGCTGTCAGTGGGTAACAGAAGCATATGGATAATCGGGGTGGATTAGGAGGTGGGGGTGGAGGTGTAAGGAGTAATGCAGTCACACTCCCCGCTTCAGCTGCTGCCACCACTGTCTCTGGTCAAGCTCAGCAACTCAGGCAGCCTCTTCCTGCAGTTGGATACCGAGGCCAGTGCACGACACTGTGGGACCAGGCAGGGAGCAAGCAGAGTACTAGTACTTATGCTTGGAGAAGTACTTAGCAGCCCCCCTTCTCTGGCAGGACAGGGCAGGGGCTGGTAGCTGGTCCCTGCAAGCGGCATGCTGTAATCTTGTGTGCTGAGAGATCTTGCAAGACTCATTACAACCTGCAAAATTTCAAACTTTAAAAGGTCCCAAAGGAAGATTTTTGGTTGGGACCTTGAGATCTTGGTGGGAGATGCAAAGGTGCAAGCCCATTGCACCCCAAAGAGCGAAACCCCCCAGCAGATCCCTCTGGCAGAGCCCTACCTGACCCCCAGCACAGAGACACAAGGTAAGTAGGGCCCATGGTGAGCAGCAGTAGCTAGAGGGGGCAGCTGAGCAGAGCCAAGGAGGGTCTCTATCCATCCCCACTCCCCTCAACCCCCGTCCCTCACCCCCTCGGCTCTCAGCCCAGCCCCCAGGGAGTCGTGCGACTGGAGCCGTGTAAATAGAGCACGCCAACAGACACACTCTAGGCCTAGTGCATGAATTAGCGCAGGAGTGTGCATAGAAGGGCCACCAGCGGGCAGTCTCAGCCCCAGGTTGCTCCCCCAGCAGAGATGCACACTACACCCTGTGCCTGTTGTGCCCCCAGGCAATCAAAATCCCCATATGCAGAGAGACAGACCTCTGACGCTGGATCTCAGGTAGAGGCGAAAAGGGACCAGCCCTCCCCCCTCCAGGGAGGGAACTGGAGACCCAGGGAGACCCCCAGCTCCTTAGGAAACTGGGAAGCCAGGGGATCCCCTTGCAGGCAACTACTTTAGCCTATCTACCAGGCCGCAGCAATAGCAACAACTGCTGGTGAGGACCACGTGGGGGTAATTACACCCACCTGGTCTCCTACTCAAACCAACATCTAAGGAGCCAAGTGAACAGGGTCCTCCCTGCAACACAGTGATGGGCACGTGCAGCACCCCTAGGCTCCCTAATCTGGATGGACCACCCCCACTTGGTACCTTGGAGGTCTTTATCCAGATGAAGCCTATGGTCCCGGCCTCCATGCACACAGAACCCTTGTCTCCAGGCTGTGGAGGCTGCCTGGCACAACTGCTGGAGGCTGGGATCTGGGGTTCAAGCACTCCCACTTGTGGGATGTGCTCGCTGATGGAGACTCTAGGGCCAGGTAAGGGAGCTCTGGGAGAAGGTGAGCAGATTGTGAACCATCCAGGAACACAAGGCAAAGATTGATGCTTAGTGCCTATACCTGAAGAAGGATGCCACAGAGACCAGGCAGAAGACCGGGCATGAGGGGTGCCCCAACTGATGGCACATGGAAATTGGTCACATCAGGCTCAAAGCCACAACATACATTGGTTGCTCCACCAAAAGCCCTGCACAACAACTACACAGCCCTCTCACCATTGATAGATGAGGCAATCACGTCCTTCACACTGAAGACAGGACAGGACAGCCGCCCCCACCAATGAAGCAATGAAGAGTGGTTGTTGTGGGAGATTCCTTGCTGTGAGGAACAGAACGTGCCATTTGTAGTCCAGATCCCTGTACTCAAGAGGTCTACTGCCTCCCAGGAGCCAGGATCCAAGATGTAATGGTGAAGATCCCAAAGCTGATCCATCCTTTGGACCAATACACCTACTCCTTGTCCACATGGGCACCAATGACATGGCAAGAAACAACCCCAGGAGAATCATGAGCGATTTCAGGTCCACAGGGGTGAAGCTCAAGGAACCAGGAGCACAAGTTGTCTTCTCCTCAATCCTTCCAGTTAGAAGCTGTGGTCGCTGGAGGGAGGAGTGCATCGAGGAAGTCAACTGAAGGCTTCAGAAATGGTGTCACCATGTTGGTTTTGGATTCCTCAAACTTGGCATGCAGTTTAACAGCTCTGGTCTACAAGCTAGAGATGGTATTCACCTCATGGGCAGAAGGAAGAAGCTGTTCTTTATGAGAATCACTGACTTGCTGAGGAGAGCTTTAAACTAGGCATGTCCGGGGAAGAGAGGGAAAATTCCACTGCTGTACACAAATCCTTTTGCCAAGATGACTCAAGGGAGGACTTTCAAGTAGGGGACATCCAGTCAATACCCTGAGGCACTTAAAGTAGGACAGTAAACCCGAGGCAACTAGGGGTAACCTCAAGTATCTTTACGGGAATGCCAGAAGCAAGGCCAACAAACAGGATAGACTGGCACTCCTTCTAGCAGATGAGGAATTTGACCTCATTGTGCTGACGGAGACCTGGTCATTGAGGGCTATAGGTTCTATAGGAAAGATCAGGTTGGGAAGAAGGGAGGAGGTGTGACCCTCTATGTGAAAGAGTGGTACCCCTCCCTACAAGTCACGTTTGATTGCAGGGCCTCTGGGTCTCTTCAGACCCTCTGGGTCAAGATACAAAGGGGTTCAGAAGAGGGGGACCTGATGGTAGAAGTATACTATACACCTTACTACTAAGAAGAGGAGAGCAATCAGGCATTCTCTAGGGAACTGACTGAGAAAGCCAGCACTAAAGACCTGATTGTCATGGATGACTTCAACTACCCTGGCATCTGTTGGAAAGACCATTCAGCCAGATCCAACTTTCTGGCAGTTACTGATGACCTGTTCTTGACACAGGCTGTGGAAGGACTGACTAAGGGTAAAGCCACTCTGGACTTAGTGTTGAGCAAAGGGGAAGACATGGTAGACGACCTGAAGATTGGAGGTACTCTGGGCAACCATGAGCACGACCTGATTAGGTTCACCATCCACCAAAAGAACAGAAGTCCTAGACTTCAGAAGGGCAGACTTTGGTAAACTCAGGAGTCTAGTTAAAAAGCTCCTCTGCGACCAGCAACTGGATGATTTTGGAGTTCAGGATCGGTGAAGCTTCCTTTAGGGGGCAATTCTCTCTGATCAAAAAGAGGCCATCTGCATGTGGTCAAAAAGCGAGAATGGGGCCAAGAGACCAGCTTGGCTCAACACAAATATCATGGAACTTTTGAAAAAGAAAAAAGAACCAATAAGATAGAAAGCCAGCTCAGTATCCAGAGAGGAGTACAATCATGTGGCCAAGGTCTGCAGGTATGAGACGCGGAAAGTCAAGGCAGGCATGGAGATCAAGCTGGCAACCAAAATAAAGGATAACAAAAAGTCCTTCTATAGGTATAGGGAACAAGAGGGGGAAAAAAAAAACCCTCAACATCCACTGTGGGACCCCTAATGAATTTGGGGGGGAGCCCACAGTTGATCCCTGTGAAAAAGCAGAGCTCCTAAATACTTACTTTACACTTACTTTACAGGAGTTCCTGAAATCAGATGGGAGCGTCTCACCTGTCCAGAGGCCCAGGGAATATGGGGAAGACAACCGTCCCAATGAAATCAGTCTCAAACAGGTGAGGGTACTTAGAACATCTGGACATGTTCAAGTCTTCTGGGTCAGATGATCTCCATTCAAGAGTCCTGAAAGAACTGGCTGAGCTCATAGCAGGGCCTCTGGAAAAGCTGTTTGAAGAGTCATGGAACTTGGGAGCAGTCACGAACAACCAGAAGAGGACTAACATGGTGCCCATTTTTAAGAGGGGGAAGAGGGACGAACGTGCAAACTATAAATCGGTCAGTCAAACCTCAGTCATGAGAAAAATCTTTGAAAACATTGTCAAGGAAGCCATCAACCATTAAGAAGCAACCGGCACAGTTTTGTCGAGGATAGGTCATGCCTAACAACCTGGTGGTACCCTTTTATGACCTTTTATGACCAGGTAATTAACTAGCTGGACAAGTGACATGAGGTTGACATCATTTACCTAGACTTCAGCAAGGCCTTTGATACCATCTCCCATGAGATCCTTTCAATTAAGCTGGAGGGTACAGGCCTAGACCAGTCTACAGTGAAGTGGGATGGCAACTGGCTCAGAGGCCAATCCCAGAGAGCTGTAATCAATGGGATGGCCTCATCCTGGAGAGCCATCTCCAATGGTGTCCCTCAGGGATCAGTGCTTGGGCCCATGCTCTTTAACATCTTTATCAATGACTTGGATGAGGGGGTGGAAAGCATAATGATTAAGTTTGCTGATGACACCAAGCTGCGGGGAAATGTGGGCACATCTGAGAATAGCGTAAGGCTGCAGGATGACCTCGACAGACTGATCCTATGGGCTGAACGCAACAAAATGAGGTTCAATAGGGAAGAACCTTCACCACAACTAAATGATGGGTGGTGCACTGGCTGGCACTGCATCTGAAAGGGACCTGGGGGTGACAACTGACCAGAAGATGAATACAAGCCAACAGTGCGATGAAGTCACCAGCAGAGCAAATAGAACTCTGGTGTGTATCAGCCAATGTGTTGCAAACGGATACAAAGAGGTGCTCTACCGCCTCTATTCAGCATTGGTGACGCCACAGCTGGAGTACTGTGTCCAGTTCTGGGCACCACACTTCAGGAAGGATGTGGATAAGCTTGGAAAGGTACAGAGAAGGGCCACCTGTATGATTAGGGGCCTGAAGGATAGGCCCTATGAGGAGAGACTCCAGGAACTGGGTTTTTTTCAGTCTGAGCAAGAGAAGACTGAGAGGTGACTTGACAGCTGCCTACAAGTATGTCTAGGATGAACACCAAGATCTAGAGGAACAACTCTTTGGAAAGGCACCTCAAGGGAGAATGAGAACCAACGGGCACAAACTAATTGAGGAAAAATTTAAGTTGGACATTAGGAAAAACTTCTTTTCTGTAAAGGTATCTAGAATCTGGAAAATGCTCCCAGCAGAGGTGGTGCAGGAAGAGGCTGGACAAGCACTTCATTGAGCTCATTTGAGCCCAATAACCTCCTGCCTATGACAGGGAACTGGACTTGATGATCTTACAGGCCTTTGATTCTATGATAGAAAAGGTGGGGACTCAGTTGCCATTGATGGTGTCCCCAGATGACCCGGCATGGGAGAGGACAGGAGGGCCAGGAGCTGCTCCTACACCGTGCCAGCCACTAGCTGTAGGGCACAGCAAGGCAGCATACCTAGATCAGTCGCAGATAGTGGAAGCACTAGGCAGGTTTCCTCATCCTGTGCCTGCTCCCGACTGCTCCTCCTCCCTCGACCCTGATCCCTGCCGACCAGGGAACAGATACAGAAAAAAGAAACCTGCCTCTTGCCATGACTGGCCCCTGCCAAGCCTGACAGCCTGCACAGCCACTCCCTGCCCAAAAGATCCCATGAGGTGAGAGGAGCAGCTCTGGGGTTCTTCCCACACCCAGGTAGGCTAAGGACAGTGGCAGCAGCACAGGACAGATCCCTTCTTTCTGTGCCTGCTCTCTGCCCAGCTCTCCTGTGTCCCCACCAACCTGGGGTTCCAAGTGCACCTTGCCCACACACCCTGCCTGAGGGACAGAGTTATACAGCTTGCTTTGACAAATCCTAGATTTGCCTATGTGGATATAATTGGTCTCTGTTCCTGGCTCAGAAGGGGAAGCTTATAGTATAAGTTAAATGGCACAGCATTTGGGACATATCCAGGGCATAAACTCTTAAATGTAAAAGCACAAATTTCTACCACCTGAGCTAAAAACCAGATATCTTGGCATGGAAAACAGCAGCAGAATCATAAATCTCAAATATGTGATTTACTCCACACAGGGTGGCACAGGACAATGCTGTTAGTATAGAATATAACATCCAGTTTGACTTGTTTCTTCTGAAAGACTTTGTTACAAAGTGGATGAGACTTAGGCCCTCAATATCAATGTCATTCTCAATTCTGCTACAGTGGCTTTATGCTGGTGTCCAGCTATCCTACCTGTGAAACTGGTAAGTAACTTACCACCAGCAAACAAAGTCAGAAACCTTTATGTACAAGGATTGTTAAACAAAGACATTACACATAAACCGGTTTAAGTGATCAAAAACTTGTTTAAACCTGTAACAGAACAGATGCTTAGTGCATGTATACCAGTTTGAAAATGGCTGAAACTGGTTTGAGATAAACCTGGTTGAATGTACTACCAGACTTAACGGATTTGGGTCAAACCAGTTTATACAATGTTTGTCCCAGACCCCTTCCTGGTTTAACTTAAACCACAGTACCACAGCATCCCAGATGCTTTGCAGCCCTGGGTGGGGCTCTCTGCTCCACAGCAGGGCTGGCCCCATCCCTCTCCTTCCTAGCCAGAGCACTATAGCTACTCTGGCTGGCTGAGGAACTGCAGGAGCTGCCAGGCTTCCCCCTGCTCATCCCCTCCTCCTGCTCTCTGCTGGCTGGTCAAGCAGGGATATCCACTCTCACCCCTCTCCCATGGCAGGGACCCCAGCTCAGGGTCCTGGCACCTGGCCACACCCGTCCCATGCTACCTAATGCTGAGATGTGTCTGTGTGGGTCTCCAGTTTCACTGGGATACGGGCAGACAGCTAGTGGCTTGCAAATGCACCCTGCAGATGAGAAGAGCTCGAAACTAATAAAAGACGTGTTTTTGTTTGTAGGGCCTGATAGGCCGAGAAACTTTGTTCTGCCAAGCAACCTGCTGACTGCAATCTGTCAGTCTTCAAGAGGGAACAGAAAAAGGTGTTAGAAATGACTTGGTTTGTGGACAGTCTGAAAAAGCAGGGAGATGGAGATTGAAGGCTCAGTATCAACAGATGCAGGGTCTGGCAACAATCTTGCCCTTTGAGCACCCTGCGGGGAAAAGCCGGGGATGGTGCAGACAGGATCAAGGTTTACACCCCTTCCTAATCACAGCATCCTGCCTGGGTCTGGCCACACATGCGCTCAGCTCAGCACTCCCTGGCTTCTAGCCTGAGCCACTGCAGGCATGTGCTAGCATTTCTGGAATGAAAAGGGAATGTCTATCCAGCTCCAAACTGGTTCAAGCTTTGCAGATTAGACTAACCTGGAAAAGACTGAATCAATTCAGACTCAGGCTTTTTGAATATTTGTCCCTAGCCAAAAATGTTGACATTATCGGTGGAAGAGCTGAGACTAGAACCCTGGGCTTCTAGGCTTACAGCACAGGTAGCTTCCACAAGGTTATAAGGTATAATGCTGGCTGGTCTTTCTCCTCACCCTGTGAAAGCAGGATTTTTTTTTCTTCATAATAATATTGCCTCTGAAACCATTATTAATATTTGCAGGAGTACACAGTGGACTGGCCCAGATAATTTTCTACATGCTTCTGTTGACATTTTGAGGTTCTATGATAGGCAGGACACAAAAGCACCACCATCTGAGGCTGGGCCCAAAATGCTTTTGAACCTCTTCTTTCCTCCTTTGTACGTAGGACTGGAGGCAGATACCTATTGGTCTAGTTTCACATCGGCTTTGTCACTGTTTGGAGATCCTATTGTCAGACCTAAGAAATAGTATGCATGAAGCATAAAGATATTAAGCCACTGCATAAGACAAGAAGTGCAGCTGATAATCAATAAAACTGAAGCAATTACAGTAAGTACTGCCAGATGTAAACAAGAAATTAAAAAAAATATATTCTAAAAATTTTTTAGCAGGCCCCTTTACAGATTATTTGTAACAATGATAGTTGCAAAGCTTTAGCATAAAAATGTGGTTTCGGAGAATGCTACTTAAAATGATTATTTTAGTAGTCTTATTAAATGAGAAGAATATAAAAATATTCAACATTACTGCACTTGAGCCTCTCTGACCCTGATCTTTAACAATGGAATTCATATATCTATCGATGGTTCTTACAAGAGGTTTGTTAAGCTTATGTGGCATTACATAATAAATACAGTAATACAACTGTTTGATTTAATTCTACAATATTTAATTTATCATACAACTGTAGTATGTAAGCAGTTGGTTGCTACTTAAAAAACATTTGAAGTTATTAGTTCCTTAGGATAACTTGTAAATTATTGCTGATATAGCAATGTGTGTTAGAGATGTGATTTCTCTGGCACTTCTACACCAACAAATTCCAAGTGAACAGTTATACAGACATAAAAGTGTCTTTAGCAGCATAGCCCAGCATATCCCAGTTACTTGAACCTATATCAGTAAAAACACTTTTTGAGAATAAGTTGCATCTGAATGGTAAAAAACAGCCAAGATCTGTTCACACAACAGCACCAACAGAAAGTATAAAAAGTTCTATTTTTTCAAGTGCTGACAAAGTCTAAAGTGGCTCCTGAACAAGACAGAAAAAATATCTCTGAACAACTATTGAAACAGCTTTTCAATTTATTTTCAATGACAGGCAAGTCATTAAATTAAAGTAAGTGTTCAGAGGACAAAATATATCTTTGCTTGCATATTTGGGGGGGAAAGATCCATGGTGAAATAAGGCCTCAGAACTCTTGCATTTTTTTTTTACTTGATGGGTGTGTGTACATGTTCATTAATGCACTATAGTTGCTGCAAATTAAGTTTAGTACTTGCAGTAGCACTGGTGCACGGGTTTATATAGATGCTAACTGCACAGTAGTATTAACCTATTAATGTGTATTAGCATGAGTTTTTCTCGGCACGCTACTGCACAGTGTTATTAGACAGTGTGTCGTGTACACACCCGCTGAGTAGCATTTTTTCCCCAATTCCCTCCCGCATTATGGTTTACAAACTTAAAATATAAGAAATCTAGACAGTGTACTGAGCAAAATACATGCCTTTAAGCATATGAAATCAATTACACTATTCACTTGCTTAAAAAGTTAAGAGCATGGACAGACATGCATTTGAAGTGCTCCAAATTTTACTCCATTTGAGAGCACTTTAAATTCAGTGCTGAATGGGTGTGCACCTCCCTTCTAACCCCCCCCCCCCCTCCTTATCCAGCACCACCACTGCCAAATCACTGCAGCAATTTTGAAGCATTATGTGCTGCAGGGCTCTCCAGCAGGGGGACAAATAGGGGTTGCTCGGTCCTCAGGTATCCTACACTGCTCTGCTCCTCCTTTGTTTCCTCCTATAGTGGTAGTTAATGGGGGAGGGAGAAATCCAGCCGCCAATGAACTCTCTCTTGTGTACTCAGCTGTCTTCAGAAACCTCCAGAGGCTGAGAAGCATGGCAAGAATCTTTCTTTTGCCCCTACTGTTCCTGCTGCCTCATGTGGGAATATGTGAAACACTAGGATTCTGGGGGACCTGGAGTGGCAGACTTTTCATGAAGCACTTCAGAGATGTTCCTTATTTTTTGAAAATCATTTCTGAAGCACTCTGGCTATTCTTACTGTTTGGATCACTTTAAAAGCGCTTAGAGAGCTTTAAACAGCATATGCTTGCTGAATCAAGCTCTTGACATTAATTCTAGTATCTTAAATGCAGGATAATGTATTAAGGATATTGCTGGAGTGCAAAGAGACATTGGTGGACATGAATTTAAGTGAAAGTTAAAGACCTATTAAGAGTCCCATTAACAAAAATAATGGTCTTCTTTGCTAGCCAGCTAATACATCAAAGTTACTTCCCACTGAAACCCCTATCTCTCTATGTATATAACTGATGGCAATTAGTCGATCAAGGTTTTTAATACAGTAATACACAAATGATTTAGTCCACTTAAAATTACTAAAAATATCAGGGAACATTCATGAGAAAGAATGAATCAGTGACTAACCAGGTTTTACCCATATGCACTAAGTTCTGGATATTTTTCAGGAAATGACAAAAGTAGAAAATAAGACAGCTAGGGGACATGATGGAACATGTAAAAAAGACGAGTTAATGGTCCCACAGGAATGGTTACTTAATAATAAACATCCTATTAAGGATTCAAGATTAGGAAACTGCATCCTTTAGTAAATCACAAAGCAGTGGTAAGCAAACAAGCCTGACACAGGAACAGCAGTGTTATATGGAAAAGGGATGGAAGCCATACTCTAAAAGAAGAACCCTTGCTATATGGCAAGTTTTCAGAAAAATTCTTCTCTATTAGTCTTGTATATTTTGTGCAATTAGAGACAGGTGATGGAGAATATAATTATGCGAAATGAAACAGGTGGGAAAATTATTTTTAAGTGCTGACCATTCTTTGAATCTGTCTGCAGTGAATCAGCTTCTCTAATCCATGTGTCATAATAGCACTGAAGTTTTGTATGGTGGTGAAGAAACTGAGGGGGCTGGGACATAAATAAAGAATATTAGCATGATGGTATTATCTTTGGTCATTCATAAAAAGCAGAAAGGGTCCAAATTACACCAATGACTCTTCAACTGAATAACCCCTGCATACATGCAGAACCTGCACGTGTGGATTTATTTTTAGCATCATGGTTAATGTTAAAATACATGTCAGTTTTCATTTGTTCTAAATGTAACAGTTACTCACCAATAAAAGGAATTAATTCTTTAATTAGTGGCACATGTGACAGATTCACAGGTTAGGGCTGGAAGGAACCTCAAGAGATCACTGGGTCCAACCCCCCTGCTGTGGGCAGGAAAGGCTGCTGGGGTCAAATAACCCCAGCAAGGTGCGCTTCCAATCTCTTTTTGAAGATCTCCAGGTTAGGTGCCTGCACCACTCACACTGGGAGTCTAACCCAGAGTCTGGTCACATGAACTGTGAAGAAGTTTTTCCTTATATCCAGTCTGAAACCTTCTTCTAGGAGTTTATGACTGTTGTTTCTGGTTTTCCCCTGGGGTGCTTTGGTGAATAGTTGTTCACCTAGCCCCTGATGGTCTCCCCTGATATATTTGTAAGCTGCCACCAAATCCCCCTCAAAATCTTCTCTTTTCTAGGCTAAGCAGTCCCACATCTGTCAGCCTCTCCTCATACGGCTTGCTCTTCAGGCCTCTAATCATATGAGTGGCTCTTCTCTGGACTCTCTCACATCCTTTGTCACATTGTTCTTCAAGTGCGGCGCCCAGAACTGGATGCAGTACTCCAGCTGCAGCCTCACCAATGCCGAGTACAGCGGGAAAATAACTTCCTTAATTTTGCTTGATATGCACTGGCTGATGCATGCCAGCGTATTGTTTGCTGTGCTAACTGTAGCATCACACTGGTGACTCATATTCATTTTATGGTAAATTATGACCCCCAGATCCGTTTTGAACGTGGTGCTAGCTAGCTAGTGTGACAGAGCAGCGTAAAAGTGTACAGAAAACTAAGAGGAGAAGCCATCAAAGGGAAGAGAAGATAAAAACAAAGGAAGGAAGAAACATGAGGAGATGTAGAGAAAAATGAATGCAGGAATGTGCTTAGCCTGCTGCAACTCTTTGAAGGAGAAACAGTATTTTAAACTATGTTAAAAAAAAAGCACAAGAAAGACAGCAAAGAATTCGGTAATGGAAGATATGATGTTGCCAAAATCAAGTGAGGGAGTATTGTCTGTGCAGAGGCATTGGGTGGAAAGAAAAAAATGGATATTACAGACTCTTTAGTACAAGACATTACAGGATTTAGTAATATCCCAAATATAAGTGCAGAAACAGAACGAACAACTGAAAAGGACACAGGTGGAAAAAGGATAATGAAATAAAATGGCAGAAAGATGGGGCAGGGGAAAGAGGGAGATTTTGATTGTAAATTTAAGTACCCAGGTCAGAAAAATTCTTGTTACTACATTGTCAACACATGTAGCCAACCAGAGAGCACTGTACAGCATTTAATTTATTCTACCTATAATTTAAGGATGGCATGACTAAGGGTGGAAAGATCTGACAAGATCACAGCCTGAGATAGTCAGAAGGTACAGCAACCTTCGATTTCAATCAGTGTGTCATATGAATTTATCTTTGTAGAATAGCTATTTCTCGTGGAGCTCATGAGATCATAGCACAAGAACAACTGTAAACAGCACTAGTAATTACCAGGTACAACAATGTTTTCATAAAAAACCTGATACCTTAAACTCCTCTTTCATTATTAAAAGGCCCACACTGAAAAGTTACATGAGGATTAATAAGAAACCATCTCTTTGAATACCATACTGGCTTAATTTTTAGTCATTAAGAGTGACCTACTTTATTGACCAATGGCTTTTCTTGCACCTGCACGTTTGTTGTCCCCAGTTCTCGTTATTAGCATAATTTGTTGCAATTGGCTTAAATCCCATTTTCCCATGAGCTTCATTGGTTGGTGCATTCTGAGTAGGCATCAAATGCTTGTCTTTTTCAATCAAATTTCTCTGTATGAATTAAAGTTTTGGTGGCTCTGATCCCTCCTAATTAAAAGGATAAAGGGAAGCCAAGGAAAGAAACAGAAGGTATTTTCGCTGAAAAGAACTAAACCTGCCACTGTTACTCAAGCATGGGGGTTAATCCTGCCACCACCAATTTGGCAGACACATGGCTGCCTCAGAAAAGCTGAAATGGGGGGAAAATAAATGTTGCAGATACCTAATTCTCATTAAGTATGTCACTATTGGTTTACTGACTTGCCTACCAACTTCAAGTGCAAGCATAAGGAGGAAGCAACCAACCGTCTCTAACAGAAACAGTAATGTGAAGATCATTTTTCCCCATTTAAAAGGGATACGTATGCAATGTAAAGAGAAATCTTTAAAAAAGAGACCATCTTTAATTAAAATACAGAAAACACAGATTTGGTTAGGGGGCAGACAGCATTTATTTTTCACGTGACAATTGAATGCTTTTATAAATGCAAAATTATTTATCTAGAAAAGCTTCTTTAGTCAATAAAGAAATTTTAATACCTGCACCAATACCAAGAACTTTTATGAAGTAGGGACACGTTAAATTTGCAGAACTATCCATATTCTAATAATTTAACTTACATTTTTTAGATTACTAAACAAAAGCATGCTGAAACATAGTTTCATAATTAGTAGGGTCTGAAGGGACCTGAGCAGATCATCAAGTCCGACCCACTGCCATGGCAAAAAAGAGTACTGGGGTCAAATGACCCCAGCAAGGTGACTGTCTAGCCCTGTCTTAAAGACCCCCAGGGTAGGAGCCAGCACCACTTCGCTTGGAAGTTGGTTCCAGATCCTAGCCACACTGACGGTGAAGTAGCACCTCTTGATGTCTAATCTGAATTTATCCTCTGCCAGCTTGTGACCGTTATTTCTAGTCACTCCTGGTAGTGCTCGGGGGAACAGGGACTTCCCCAGTGCCTGCTGGTCCCCTCTGACTAGTTTGTAACAGGCCACTGGATCCCCCCTCAGCCTTCTCTTGTGGAGGCTGAACAGGTTCAGGTCCCATAGCCTCTCTGCATAGGGCCTGCCTAATTATACATGTTATAGGGAAAGTGAAAAATATCCTAAATATCTGTTATTTTAAATAGAGATATGGTCAAAAAAGGGGCTATGGAAAAGTGATTACTTTTATGTTACAGGCCTGCTTCCTGTTCATCTACTTGGTTTGTTGAGAAAAGTCATTTTTTAATTTTGTTTGTTTGTTGATAAAAGTAATCTGTCAAAAATGTACACCCTTTTTTGCCTTGTTCAGGAGGAAGAACATAGCAGAACTGAGCATATTTAGGAGAAGATAAAAGATGATATAATGGTGGGGATTTGCCAAGTTAGGAAGTAGAGGTAGATTAGGCAGTCTTCAAGGAAATTACAAAATTATCCAGAACTTAAAACACTTGTCACAAACCCATCCATAGGGTAGCCTCGGAGCCCTGAGTTTCTCCCCACTGCATTGCCACTACCCCAAGGAACAAACTGAGTTTGTGCCAAAATCACTCCCTGTCTCCGCAAGCCTCAGGTCCACTGCCCTTATACTGCACACTGCAGCTGCAGTGAAGGAGTCTCTGCCAGCCCCAGAAATTACTGTATTTACCTGAATAAGAATAATTAAAGCTTACGATGTAGTAAGACCTTGTATAAAGTAATACCTAGTAAATTTAGCAAAGCCTTGAAGTAAACATGTATTATAATTTTCCATGTATATAATTTAATTATTGGAGGATCATCTCAAATTCTCGCCCCTCTGCTGCAAGTAGTGGAGGGAGACATGATGAGGCAGTAATGGGGGAGACAGTACGGGAGTGATAGTGATGGAGATAGTAGGGGAGCATGTGGTAGGGCAGGCAGTGAGAGGCAGTAAGGGGGTAGGCAGCGTGAAGGCAGTGGAGCAAACAGGCAGCTTGCCCCCTGCCACCTTTTCCCTCCCATTTACCCCCCTTTGTGCCTGGCCCCCACAGCCTCAGACTCCCACTCTCCTTCCCCCATCCCCTCTCTTCCCTCCTCCACATCTCTTCTGCCACCCCACATACTCATGTCCCCACCCCTTGTGACAGCTGAAAATTATGTCTGTGATAAAGGTGCTTGCTGAAGGCTCTACGAAGATTAGACCAAGTGTTTTTCTGTATTTGTTTAGATATTAAGCTATATATTGTTGCTAAGAGCCTAATTAAAGTTTAAGATGTAGTAAGGCCTTGTATAAAGTAATGCCTAGTAAATTTAGCAAAGCCTTGAAGTAGTAAGGCCCTGTGGCATAGTTAAAATTAACCTTATCAAAGGAATGCAAGGCTTGTACTGCTATTAGTCAGTCTAAGGACAGTGGAAGTAAAAAGAATCTGAGCAGCTGTAAGTTATCAGCACAGTTCAGAAGTTATAAATTGGCTGAAACTTCTGAAAATCATTCAGAAGGAAAATACAGCTCTGTGAAAGGGATTAATTAGCTGTTGACCTGGATCGGTGGGCCCACAGATCTCAAGGAGCCCAAAGACTGAATACCAGAGTCCTTCCTGGTACCACTCAGACAGCGCTGATCGGGAACACCTGACTTCACTGAGCTTTGTAGAAAGAGAAACTTGTTGTACATCAAGCATCAGAGGACACTGTCGATAAGTTGCTGACGCAAATTATTATCGTCTGTTATTATCTGTCTTAGTATACTACGCACAGTCATGTTTTTGTTAATTCAATAAACCTTTCTTGCCTTCCTACCCCTGACCATACTCTCAATCCCAAACCCTCTGCTGGCAGCTGGGACACCCCTCCTCCCTCCTGTTTTCCTCCCCACCCTAAAGTCTCTCCCTCCCTGCCTACCCCTGCAGCTCCCCCTTGCCACTGCTCCAGCACCAGCAGACTATGTCCCATTGCAGCCTGGGGGGCACTGAGCAGGGCTTCAGCGCAGCTTCAGATGGGGCAACAGGGGCTTGAGGCTGTGGAGGCAGAGTGGTAGGGCAGTAGAGGGCAGGCAGAAGCCAGAGTCACAGAAGCTGTCTGCCCCCCACCACTCCATACTCTATTGTAAGACCCCTTGTCCTTTTTTAAAATATAAGTTTATCACTGTCTAGCCAGATTTTCTAAGCACTTCTGAATGGGGAACAATACACAAACCAAGTCAAATGCTAATTTTCAACCACTGAGTGTTGTCTAAGTTTTAACAGGTGACAGTCATCAAGTTAATTATTGCCTTTCTAAAACAACCCTGGCTGAAATATAATGATATATAAAAATTACACTTATATCAAATATTATAACATACATGGTTATGAGAACAAAAAAACTGAGAGCTTTCCAATAGCTACAATTAAGAGGCTGAATACCATAAGTGTAAACTTAATTTGGGCAAGCAGACATTCATGCCATATGGTGAAACCCCAAAAGTAGCTTTGCCTTGGGGTGAATCCATGACAATAGTATTGATGGGGGACTTCAATTTTCTGGATAAGTGCTGGGAGAGCAATGGAGTCAAACATCAAATGGTGAACAGGTTCTTTACATGGGTGAAGGACTTTCTGTTCCATAAAGTTGAGGCTAAACTAAAGGATTCTCCATCTAGGATTTTGTCAGAAAAAAATGAATTGAGTATGTGAAGGTAATGGGTAACCTGGGAGGAAGTTATCATGGCATAACAGAATTTACAGTTCTAAAATGGGTAGTATTCACAGGAAAAACTAGCCAAAGCCACACCTCTGTAAATTATTTGGAAGAGATGGGGAATGATGACAGGAAGACTTAAGAAGTTAGCACTTGTGTGGAAAATAAATGAAGTTCAAAAAGTGGCAATGTGGGAAAAATGCACCAGTAACAGGGATTGAAGTGATAAAAGTTACTTGTAAGCAGTAATATTAAACAAACTGATAGGTGATAGGAGAGGAAAAATTGAAAGGAACCCACTATGACAGAGGGAAAAATGAAATATGATGTGAACATTATGTAAGGAGCTGAGAGATCCTCCTACTGGTGGCACCTATATGCAGTTCTAGCTATCTCAATATCTGAAGGATCTAAACAAATTGTAGGGAATTAATTGACTTGCAGTAAAAATCTTTAAGTCCTGAAGAGAGAGAGATTTACAAAGAAAGATTAAAAACTAAATTTACTTATAATATTGGAGTTTAAGTACTGAAAGTATGCAACAACAAAAAATAAATTGTTCAGTATGATCAACAAGAAGTAGCAGTACACAAATAAAGAAAGAAGCTAAATATAATGAAAAAACCCCATTAACAGTACAGATGCAGACACTGGGGAATATATTGCACCAGTGTATTCCTGATATACACTTCCAGCCATATAGAAGACCCAATCCTGTCCTAACAGGGGAAAAAAACAAGATAACCTAATGAGTATTTTCTTCTTCCTGATGCTTAGAGGAAAAGTCTGCAATGAAACCTAAGTCAGTGGTTACCTTAATAAGCATGCTTAAGCCCTATCGTCAACTGTGCTCCTGCAGTTGAAAAAAAATCAGCCAAATGAACTACCTTGCCACTATTGTGTTGATTCTCACCTTTTAATTAAGAGGGAAAAATCCTACCTCAGCCAGATATCTAAAAGGGGAGAGTTTAAGAAAGGGTTGATTTCAAGTGCTATTCCCTTTGGTGCACTTTAAATTGGCACCTATAAGAATTTTAATTAATGGACATATATGATATGGGTCCCTGTGATAACAGGGATTGCACTTGGTGACCAAGAATATCCCTTCCTTTTCTATGTTCCTAAAACATTCACACAGTGACACTGGACACTTAAATGTATGATGGTACACTGAACAAACTCAGCATCTGTACAGGTGACTCAGCAACATCTTTGATTTATGATGTCTCTTCCCAATTCAGGAGAGGTATTTTTGGAATTCCTTAGTGGTGGCAGAGGTGGCACATCTGACATTACCTTGTCACTGTGTTTAGCACTCTGTCTGATATATGAACACATCCAATACCAAAGCAAAATGTTTTCCTGTGTCTAGTATTTTTCTTGCCAATACAGAAACAGAAAATGGCCAGGTGGTTACAGCAGATGCCAACTAATGCTGCATATATGTTGTGAGCTATCAGGTAAGTGTTGCCATTTGGTTTTCCGCGCTGGTGCAGGGGAAGGTAGAAATATGTTATATAGATATGCACATAGCAAGGCACTCATGAATACACTGTGAACAAATTTCCATTTCTCTTAATCAAATAATAAAAAGGAGAGGCCTCTATGATACCCACTGCAATATCCCATCCTTCATTATAAATTCTTGGTTGATAGAAAAGAATAGTTAAATGTAATATAATCAACTTTTATCCCTAATGACAATAAATTACTTACGTTTACACCAAGCAGGGCTGCACACAGACAATAAAACAAAGATCAAAGTGTTATATCCAAATTATATTTTGCACTAAAACTGATATATTCCATTAAATATGCTACCTATGTGCAACAAAAAGAGAAAAGGGTGTGCTAGAACAGTACACAGGCTGTTACACCGTATGTGTTTGCAGGACTATAATAAATGTTTTTAATCTATGAAACATCTGGGACCAAAACAAAAAAAAAAAATCAATTTGTACCATTTTTAAGACAGAATGGGTTTATAGTGTGTAATCCAGCTTTTGCAATATAAACCTGCAGAAAACTAACAGCATCAGTCTATTCTTTAGGCTTTTTCTAGGAGTATAAAATATGCAGAATCCTACCAGGCCATATTGCCATGGGCTGTGTTGTCAAGGTGACAGAGTAGCTCCAGGGTTTGAGTGTTGCTTGATGAATCATCAGGGGATTCATGACTGCCTGATTCCAATTCCTTCGGCATCCTCCAAACAGCCGCACATGTCATGACTTTACTGTCTGAAGCTAAGCAGTAGAGCATAATGTCAACAGATCATTGTATAGGAGATGCATTTTATATAAAGTGCACCAACATTTACACTCATTTATAAGCAGTACACATCTGCCATTTAAAATATTTAAAATATTATTTTAAGCTGTACTCAAAGAATGCTGAACATAGATAAAAGTGCAGGCCTCAAGTTAATAATCATAACTGAACGAAGAACTCATCATTAGCACACATTTAACCCCCTTTTCTATGTTTTAAAACTGTAATTCAGCTCTGACGAAAATGCAGTTCTCCTGACAGTAGATATTCAAAGTTTGTTCATCTCACTGATGTTAGAAATTAAAGTGACCCCTTGCCAGTGGTTGGTTTTCACCCAAGCATTAGCTACAAATTTTAACATCCCTTTTTGTGGATTTACTGGGTTACACCCACTTCGTGTCTATGGCACATATACAGTACATCCTTTGCTATGAAAGACTGTTTACCAAAACGATTTGTGTTCTAAATAAATATGTTCAAGTGTCTCCACCTCTAATTCCAGCATACAAATGAACAATTTCCTAAAATATAGAATATTAAAATAGAAAGAAAAGCAGCAGAATACATTTAAAACTGTGTGTGTAAAATTTACATTTTTAAAACGATACAGCAAAATATTGGTGCATCTCTAATGCACAAGCCAGTAATGGCATGGAGAAAAACAAAGTCACAGGGCCCATCTCTCAACTGTCTCACAGCATGCTTAGCAATCTGCACCAGTACAAAGTGTATGCAAGTGATACTAGATTAGAATGGCACACGCATTTTACATTGGTGCAAATTGTTAAGAGTCTGGTCCACGGTGCACAAAAGATGGAGAACAGGTCAGTACAAGATAGCACTGTGCAAAGAAAATCTCATCTTTCAGGGTAGTAACAAGGGTGCCAATAATAAAGAGATGGTGTCTAAAGCATGGAGCAGGGAGAAGGGGGTGAATTTGATTCTGTATTAAAAATATTCTAAGTAAAAAAACAATGGATAAGTAACAGTGAAGATATGCATGTATAGTTACTTAACATCATGGCTCTCTCTTAGAGTTCTTATAACTGATTCTTAGTACATTCAACTGGTTTTAGTCAATGGTGACTGATTAAGAAGCTATGAACTAAGGAAATTGTGTTGGCTTTGACAGCCTGTGGAAAGGAAAAAGGAGAATCTGTTCTAAAAAAGTGATTTAAAAAAGGGGTAAGTCAGAAAGTGACTTTCTTGGACTGTGATGTCAGCGATACACTTGTAGGAAACCCAGCAGCATAACGACCAGGGTCTGCATCCTGGGCAGCAGGCTTCATGGCAAGAGCTGAAGTGGCTGCAGCAGCAATCGCAGCAAACCAGGCTGCTGCTGCCATTCTTACGCCCCCTCCAAGCGGGAGCCCTGGTCATCTACCCCTCTAAACTACTGACAAAACCAGCATCCATGTTGTTAAAGAAACTGGTCTGGGCATTAACAATAAATATGAATAAAGCATTCTGAAGAGATTAAAAGATTAATATAAAATAAAATAGAATAAATAATGCATCTTAAATCTGAGAGAGAGAGGCAGGAAAAGCAGCCACCTACTAAAGTGAAACATGGATGAAATTAAGGAAAACCAATGGAAGAAAATGCCAATCAGTTCCCTGAGGAAAGGCTGAGGGAACTGATTGGCATTTTACGTCACAGAGTTCATAATACATGGCTATTTGAATGTTGTGAGTTGTATCTGGTGAGCTGTACATACTATGAATGTGAAAAAAAAATGCCTCAACTTGCTATCACATGAACAACATCTCTAGAAAAGTAAATCTACTGGGAAGTCCCCTGTCATTTGTAACCATGTAACAGGGTCTCTGTTGCAAGTGCTGTCTCATCACCCAATGCTACAACATTTAAGGCAATCCCCACCTCATAAATACAGATACCAAATCAAAAAGACAAAGCAGCATATTACAGCTATTTTTCCCAAGAGGCGAATCAGTGCACCCCACAACTAAGCATTTTGCATTATATGAATCATGTAAGCATAATGAGCACTTAAACTGAACTGAATTTACAACATGTCCTATAAAGACAACATTTCCTGAAAGAATGCCATGCTTGGATACTCAATATATGTGCTCTCATCGCTGATAAGTAACACTGAAAGGATCACTATACACACAAAGTTTCCTCTCTTCTACAAACACTTGCACAGAAAAACATAAAGGGAGCAAGCTGCACAGAAGAGGACATGGAAGACTGACTCTCCAGAGGCTGATTATGGCCTGCAGAACATGCGGAGAAACATGGCAATTGATTTTCAACCAGGTTCTGCTTTTGGAAAGTTGAGATGCTGAGGAGATTTAGCAGCTTTAGTCTTCTTATTTTTGCCCCAAGATGCATATGAACAAGTTTGCTTAAAGGCATGCTAATGATAAAAGCTACACCACAGCAGTAAAGCAGACTCAGCATGCAACACAACTTATTGCTTTAATGAATTTTGAGAACTTTTGAAAACTCTTCATTTTTAAAGATATTTTAATCTACTGAATGATCGAATGATAGCAGTAATAGAGTAGTATCCAGCATGTGCTAGGCACTAGACATAAATATAAAAAGGAATGGTGCATGCCTGAAGTTACAGTTGACAAGAAATAGATGTTTTCCTTCAATCATCTTCAAACTACAGTAGTAAGTCAACCAGCTCTTCCAAGCTATACTAGGTAGTTTCATATAACCTATTATTGCCTTAAAAACCAAGATTAAAAACTGTCCTCCAAGAGCTTCCTCATCCTTGGGGAGATGCTGACAGTAGCAGGGAAGCCCAGCAGAGGCTGTGATCCAAAGGTGTAAGCAGCCTGAAGAGTTTACCTATACAATAAGTTCAGAAGCAACTAGCTCCCAACATCACAGCTATGATTCAGACCAGTTTCACACCTCAAACCCCCTGAAAAAATTTTAAGCTAAGTATTTCTGTGGTGCCAAATCTAAGGAAGGTGCAAGTATAACTTGCAGGTTGACACTTCCACTTAAGTTTTGAACCCCCGATCAACTTGAAATATCACTATTACATACACAAAGAACTACTATAATTTCCCACATACCACATGCTTCCACAAAAGACATGCACCTTACTTTTGGAAGAAAGAATGTAGAAAAAAAACAGTTTTTCCAGAACAATGTTCAACTGTGAAATAGAGCAGGTCTTCCTGGAAACAGAGAGGCCAGATCCTGACGTGCAGGCACGTGCATTTCCTTGGGGACAAACAGCAGCAGCACAATATGTGCAGCTACTACTCGTCCTGAGGGAACACCCATGCACACATGCTCTGATGCGGGGTGGGAGGGCTGGGGCCAGCACCTGGACTGACCTCAAATGCCCCAACTGTGGCCCTGGGGTCCTCCCAGAGCTTCAGCAGTGGCGATCCAGAGCTTTGTAGGCAACTAGAGTATGGTTCCAACTAGCCAGGCTCTGGTTTGGGGCAGCACACGCTGCTGCTTTGTGCACTGCCCCACTTTTTTTCACTGTGGGCTTTTTTGACACTGGGATCTCCGAGTGTCAACACTCCCCTCCCCCAGCAGTGCAAATTAGCAGCATGGAGAACACCTGCATGTGTGGTGCTGCAGATGGGTCTGTGGCACTACATGCTGCACATGCACACTTGTCTGGATGTCCCCGGAGTGTCCAGAAAGTATGGAAGCCTAGGATCCAGTCTGGAGTAAGAAAGTAGAAACTTCATATTGTGGTAGGTTAGCAGCAAGGTTAGGTCCAGGATCCTTGAAAGGATCAGTAGCAAAACTGTTCTTTCTTTACCATAATAGTTCTTTATATTTCATAGATTTCATAAATTAGGGCTGGAAGGGACCTTGGAAGATCATGAAGTCCAGCCCCCTGCACAAAGGGCAGGAAGTCAGCTCGGGTCATAGGATCCCAGCAAGATAAGTATCCAATTTGCTCTTGAAGGTGTTCAATGTAGAAGCATTGAGGATCGCTCCCTTGAGGAGCAACCACTCTTCCTGAACTCCCTTCCCCCTGGGATCATGGTTCCTTAGGGCCTGACTGACAAGCCTCCTGAGCTGGTCAAAGTCAGCTTTCCTGAAGTCAAGGACTTTCCTGTTGCTGACTGACTTGCCAGCTTTACAGCAGATGGTCAAGGTGATCAGCTTGTGGTTGCTGTCACCCAGCTTCCTATCAATCACTAGGTTGCTGATTAGGTCACCCCCCGTAGCCAGTACCAGGTTGAGCAGAGCTTTGCCTCTCAGTGGCCCATAGATTTCTTGAGTCAGGCAGAGCTCATCCATGCATGAGAAGAAGCTCTGTGACCGCTCGGATTTTGCTGAGTGATCCTCCCATGAGATGTCTGGGTAATTGAAGTCACCCATGACAACCATGGTCCTGGAGCATGCGGCCTCAGCCAGGTCCCGGGTGAAATTCTGATCAAGCTCAGGACTTTGGGCGGGAGGTCTGTAGTAGACTCCCACCGTTGTTCCCTGTGCCGTGTTCCCCACGGATTTTAACCCAGAGGGTCTCCAGCTGTCCACCCTGGTTGCCAATATCAGCTTGCAGGGACACGTAGCTTTCCTTAACATAGAGAGCTACACCCCCGCCCTTTTTATCTACATGATCCCTCCTGTACAGGGTATAGCCATCTATACCCGTGATCCAGTCATGGGTGGAATCCTTACAATATAAGTTCATGTAAATAATAAAGTGTCAAACATCACAAGCCTCATCAAGATACTACAGACGCTATGCAGCAGCTCAGTCATCCTCGACTACCTAAGTGGCGCTTCAGCCAAAAGCTACTGCCTCACTAGCAGCTGAGAGTTAACTGGATTCCACCCTGATCTTTGCAGCCCCAGGGAGAAGTGGCAGCAATGGAGTCAGCATTTGCTTGCTCTGTGCTACCCCGCTTCTATTCCAGCAAAGAAAAAAAATCAGCATCCCCATTTAAGATACACACTCCAAGTTTGGCTTGGAGAAGGTGCATGTAGTATACAAGTAAATATGGTAGCAATTCTATTTTGTAAAATTTTCTTAACAGCCTGAGTTGGTTAGAAAGAATCCAAAGCAGCATGTTAATTTCACCAAACCTATCCAAAGTCTCAGAATTTCCTGAATAACGAATTCTAGTTCCCACAAATCCTAATTATTAACAACACCCCCTCCCCCAACAGCCTAATTTGAAACGGGGCAAAAATTATCAAAAGCACCGAAAGTCAACAGGACTTGACTCTTAAATGACTTAAGTATTTTTTGAGAATTTTATCCACAGCTACCATAAAGCTCATTTCCACTATCCAAAATACTCGCTTCAACTTCCAAGTGTCTGCAGGAACGGGACTTTTCCTTAGTTTGAAACTTATTACTACTATAAATGCTGTTAAGACCAAGCTAGAAATGCACCTCAATATTCTAGGCACAGGAGATTCAGCCCAGTGGTGAAAACAAAGATATCAGACTTCTACATCCTGCAGACCTAGCTAGTCATTCCTTGGGGCCTAGCATACAATGTTTCTTCTGAAAAGCTGTTTAGCTGCTCTGATAATATGATGTATATCAGATGCCATTTGCTCTCCCAAAATGCAAGAGCGGCTTATCTCTTGAATGTAAGTTGGCCAGGGTAGATTTCCTCTATCAATAGCTGTTATTTTGTAAGCACTTACTTTTAAGCAGCAATTTTTAAACTATTCAATTTTCATCTTAAAGAGCTGCTCTAAGCTTTCTATATTAGGTTATGTCTTAAAATACAATTTTAGAACTTACTGTGGGTCCCTTTAACTGTGAAGTCATTTCTCCTTTTTCACAGCAGTGGGAGCAGTTTAGTTACTTAGCAGCCACTTTTCCAAGTTTACAAAAATGGAAATGAGAAACACCCATTCTGTATTTATCAACATTTTTTAAAGTGACCCAGTGAGATAACTAGTATTTCTTTTCTCCATCAACTGAAATTTCATTGTGGTGGACAGAAGTTTTTGTAAGGCACAATTATATGCTGGAAGATCTAAAGCAGAAAAATGTCTCACATGTTCAAGTACAAGATGCTATGCCATTGTATATAAGATTCAGTTTATTTGGGATTGGCTCAGGAATGATGGAAATACTACTGTTAGCTTGCATCAATGTAAAAAATCCTCAAACAGGATCACTTTAAAAACCTAACTCATAAATCTTAACTACTCCTGGAAGATAATAAATTAGTTTTCAGCTCAAACTGTTACCTTTTCTCAGCAACTGTATCTTCCCTGTTGCCCTTAACAATTCTATTTTTAAAATTTTGAAGGAAGGCTGGAATTAGGTATTTCTTAAGTCTTTGGAGCAAAAGGACTAATTCAGACTATTATTAATCTCTCTTTACACTTCTTATGTATTTATCTATGGCTCTGTCACTTTATTAATTCAGGTGTTTGAAACCAAAATGGAATTATCATAGCCTCCTGTAGAAGTAATTTTAGATATGCCTAGTTTAATCCAAGATTTAATTTCCCTTTTATACAAAAGAGCTTAACCTTTCCCCACCATCCCCCAACCCTCAGTTCTCTGTCTGGTAAGACAACCAAAAAGGCCTGGGATTGATTAGTGTCAATCCATCATGTGAGATGGGATAAAACTCTATTGTAGGCCACAATGTCTTTTAAGCAAATAATCGGCAGCCACAGAATTATATGAGGCTCCATATAAAAGTAGCCTAAACAACATAGAAGCCCAGGTCCCTACAGCTAATTTTTCAATGGATATACTGACAAAAGATCATAAGACTGTACATTTCTTGTAGAATAATACATTCTACAAATAATATTCTATATCCATATCATTCAAGCCTACAGTACAGGACTATTTCAGTCCTGTACACTACACCCCTAGATTTTCCATTCTTAGCCCTTTAAGCTGTCTCAACGTTTCTCTTCCAGCCAGTCACAAAGCCTTCCTAGACCATGTCTAAACTAAGATTTTTTTTCCTTATTGGTGTTAGCATAGGCAGGATAAGGAGGGATAAGGCCAAGGAGGGGCATGGCTGTTTCCACCCCTCCCCACTTTATTGATTTCACCATAAAGGATGTGGATAAATATACATCCCACTCATTTTAAAAAGGAGAGAGCGCTCCTGCTCCAGAGCACACATCAACTGTTATGCTGTAACTTCTATGTCTGTATCATCCTGCAGTACAGGGGTGGACAAAATACAGCCCAGGAGCCAGTCCGGCTCACCAAATGATTCTATCCAGCCCATGGCTGCTCCTCTGAAGGAGAACTGTACTTGGCCCACAGATGCCCTGACTTTTGGCACCTCTCCCCTTCTCCCTTCCCCGGGGCCCTAACCAGCCACAGCAGCAGCCACTCCCCTCCCTTCCCCACCCTGTCCCTCTTCCCAGCCCCTCAGTGCATGCTCCAAGGCAGAAGGTGCAGTTTCTGACCAGGCTTCTGCCCAGCAAGGCTGTCAGCACACAGCTCCACCCTGCGGCCATTCACAGAGCAAACAGTGCAGCCCCAGTGAGCTGAATCTCAGGAAAGGTTCTCCCTGTGGGAGGGGGAGAAGGTGCACGGGGAAAAGGGCCAGGAGCCACAGGTTCTCTAGGCTCTGCTGAGCTAGGGCCTGGTAGGGGCATGAACACTAATGTGGTGCCACACTGTGTTCCCATGCACAGCTTTGGGCTGCACCATGTGGGCACAGCTAGAGCAGCTGGCACAGTTCCTGCCCGTCTCGGAGTCCCTGGTACCTGCTCCTGGCACCCTTCTCCCTCCCTCCTCCACCCCAAGTCCCCACACGTGGCCAGGCCGAGCTGATGCCGCACTGTGTTCCCACGGGCCGGCTTGGGCCACGTGGGCACAGCTAGCATAGCTCCTGCCTGACCCAGCCATGTGCCAAGGACTTGGGGCAGGAGAGCGAACACATGGAGAAGGGGGGAAACAAGGGTTAGGCTCCCCTAGCCCAGGGGTGGGCAATTTTTTGGACCACAGGGCCACTAGAGAGTTTTGGTAAGCTGTTGCAGCAGCAAGGGGGGATGGAATACTGATGAGCCCATGACAGCTCACCAAAACTCCATAAGTAGCCCTCAGGTCTGCTGTAGTGCTATAATCACCCTACTTTGACCCTGAATGATGCAGGGTTAAAGCTGAACCAGCTTTGTTACTTTTATATTGCTAGGGAATTATGTAGATGGAAGTCATGTGCCATTTTTCTTTTAAATGGACACAACAGAGGACTCTCTCATGAGGCACACTCAAGAGCCACTCTCCTGCACACTTTGAGGAATTTGCAGAAGAGAGTCTCTTTGTGAATCCTAAAATCTATGATGCTCTTATCTTTGAAGGTGCTGAGAGAACGTTTGGTGAAAATTTGCCTCATTCACTCTTCACCCTACATGACCATGTCATTAATTCATTCATTCTGCGCACTTTTCACTACACAGCTAAGTTAGCTAAGTGCACACATACAACATAGCCTTCTTTAACTGCATATGTTAGAAATGGAGTGAGAAAACTCAGTGCAAAATGTACTTGCATGCACAGCATGCAATTTTCAATGGGTCACGATTCGGTCAAATCAATACCAATTTTCACTGGAGCACTCAAAAGCACTTCTCAATGAGGGCTATTTCCATGCCAATTTTCAGCTTTCCACCACCAGCTGTTTCAACGCAAAAGCTGCTGAAAAAGAAGTTGCAAGAATGAGAGTTGTAAACAGGTGAAATCTCCTGTTTTTCCTCCCCCACATACTTATCTGGTAGGGTACTGATGGTTAAACTGCATTTGCTCCCATCCAAGTTATTCACCTTTGACAAGAAACCAAGGCTGAAATTCAGTCTAAAAGGTGACAAAAGAGGAACACATAACCTTCACCTCAAAGCTCTGGTATAGGTCCTACTTTATATAATTAGATTAAATACATGAGAAATATCAATTCACTTTACCATCCACTGTCTGGAATACATGATGCCATATATCAGGGGTATCAAACATGCAGCCCACTAAAGGTAGGTCATCCAACACACAAGGCTTTTCTTTGCAACTGCCAGAGCCACTGTGGCTAGGGACAGAAAGTACACATAAACTGGTTTAAATGATCAGGAACTGGTTTAAACCCATAGCAAAACAGAAGCCCAGTGCACATAAACCAGTCTCAAAATGGCTGGAACTGGTTTAAGATAAACCTGGTTGAATGCAGTATCAGATTTAACTGATTTGGATCAAACCAGTTTACAAAACTTCTGTCCCAGACCCCTTCCAGGTTCAGGTTAAATCGCAGTCCCTAAGCATCCCAGGATGTTTTGCATCCCTGGACTGGGCTGGCTCCGCCATTCTGCTCACTAGTTGAAGCAGTGAGGGCTGGCTGACAAGGCAAGGGGAAAGGAGGGGGGAGCAAGCTCGGCTGGGGATGCAGCCCAGTCTGCAAGGGGAGGGGGGCAACTGCTCACAGGCAAACTCTAGCTAGGGTCTGGGGTCAGGGAGCGGGGTTAAACACTCCTGCCCCTGCTCAATGTCGTTTGTCCAATGAATGTCTGTACTTAGCACTTAGTGGGCTAATGCAGATGCTGGTTGAGGTAAGTTTTTTCTGACACAGCCAACAAAAATCAGATGGCTGTGGGGATGGGCAAGAGTAGTGTTAGCCCTTTGGGTGCTTGCAGGGAAACTCCAAACTGACTGGAATTTGCCACATCTGCCATACATGTTTCTATACAAGCATAAAGGATTTGCAAGAAAAAGAAATACCTGTAAATTTAGGAAGGCAGACTACCAATTTCAGACACAGTATTTTTGGCCAGGTCAGTATGTCACTATCACCATTGTGAAAGTACCATGGGATGTTTATAGATTCACAGAGTTTAAGGCCGGAAGAGGTCTAACATGTAAAACAAAGGCCATATAGACTTTCACTCAGTAATTTCACCATTAAGGGAATTGGTCTTCCCTAATACATGAACCCAGTCAAATTTCTTGGTGTATGAACTGGACATCAGTGGCTGTAAAAACAACCAGCAATAATCCCTTGGGTTTCAGTTGGTTTTGTTTTTCTCCCCCCACTCCCTGCTCCCATAGTACATCCTGGAAAAGTACTTTGCTTTCATGAAGTATCATGTATTTGTAGACCTTATGGAGGAAAAATGTAAAAAGTAGTTCACCCTCCTTGATAAACACCTTTAAAAAGGAGAATGCATATAATTTAAAAATATTGAAGACTTATTTGATATTTGGGAGCCCAACACAATAAATCAGAACAGAACTACTGGAAGTTGTAGTCTACTGTATCAGTGTAAATGATAACTATACTAAATTAGAGTCACATTTGTTTTTACATTACTGAGGACAAAAAAAACTATACTGGTTATATTTACTATGTTAGAGCTGTAGGTGACTATCAAACTGTTTCATTCATGCTTTCAGTCTTCTCTCACACCAAGTCTATTGGGGGCAGGGGGAGGGCAGAGGTGTGAAGAGAAGGGAGAGGAATAACAGCTAGAGGCAGGAATAAATAGTTAGAATTTGATAATTTATGGGCCCTAAACAAAGAGTATACAGGAATTATGGGGCTAATCCCATAATTCAGGTACTATTGAAATGAGAATGACTGTGGGGAGGGGGGTCAGACAACAAACTATCAAAAACAGAACTATGAACAAACCCCACAAATGCCACAAAACTTTGGTACGCTGTTGGCCATTGACACTTTGCTTCTAATCCCAGCACAGAAGCCTAGGTTTGAATGAGTATACAAGACTCAATGATTCCCTTACCCTGAAAGATTATCTGTCCAGATCAGGGTTTGTACACAGAGAATATTCAGGTTTCTGTATACTGGGAAGTATGTGAGAAAATGTGCACAGCTAATTTTTGTGCTTTACCAGCTCTAAATCCAGCAAAAGGAATTTGTTCTCCAGGACTAAATCTAGCATCTGTCACAAGCAGTGTATTCATTTAAAAAATGAAGAGAAAGACATATGAAAAAGAGTTTACCTACGGTTTTTTCAAGAAGCAATTTCTAGTCTGAGGTACATTTTAATTAATAGCCAAATTTAAAATAGTGTTTTAAAAATTTAAACTCTGACAAAGGTTTAATGAAAGAGGTGCCAGTAGGCACTGCAGTACAATCGAAAAGGAAAGACCTAGAAATAATTTAAATATGCATACAAGAGGGTATTACAAGAGGAAGAGACTCAACTGGATTTAGATCACAATTATGGAGGGACTCATCAGCCAGCATTACAACTCACAGCTGTTCAATCATCCACCTTTTATTCTTCTGGCGCCACTTGCTGAATAAAATCCACATTGCCACAGAAGCATGCTCTGACATGCACATCAGTTACAACCATGACTTCTACCATGATCTTAAGGCATTTAAATATGAAGTCCAGTTCTGTCCTCTCAGTCCCCTCTAATTATGTCACTTTACACAACTGTAGATTAAAACCCCGGCCACAAAACTGACATCATTCTTTACTAAACATATATGACAAACTGTCTAACATCACTTCCCTTTTTTCATGAAATTACACTGAAGGCAGCTATTTCTTTTGTTTCAAATCCTTAAAAAGAAAATATTTTATATCTGTTGAATACTGAGATTTTTAAATTACTTTTGCCTATTTAATAACCACGTACATCTAACATGTATAAGAGTGGTAGCTCTCAGTCTAGTCTTCCCTGTCATTTCATTTCATTCCCCTGTGTTTAACCTTGAAACCCAATTGACAATGCTTCCTACATCACTGCCTGCAGATATTCACACTGAAGTTGGAGGAGCTGAAGTTTCGGTGCCTGACAGGGTTTGCTCTTTGATCAGCTCAGGTGGTGCAGAGCCAGCTGGCTGCAGTTATTCTGTTGCCCAGGGAACAACAACTGAAGTGTATGCTTCCTAAATCTGCACAGGAGGCACTTCTGCACCATTGCCACAGCAGCTCTTGCTGTGCGAAGCTGAAGTGGTGTAGCTGCTATAGCTACAGCCCAGCTGGTGCCCATTAATGCTCTCAGTATGACAGGAACAAGCAGCTAGTTTTCAGAAGCCTCATTCTTGCCATTGATAAACAGAGACTTATCACTCTCCCTTATTAATGAACAAACACCCTTCACCATTTGAAGAAAACAGAGAAATTGAAAGGAAGTAATGATTTCAGCTATGCTTTATGTTAAACAATAGCTCTGTCGCCTCTCTAGTTTGTTCAAAGGAAAATAAACCACACTGAATCTAAAAGGCAATGCATTCTTTTGCAATAGAGGTATAACATATTTCTTTTCTTAATACTACATTGATCATTCAAAATCCTTTGTCTATTTAAAACACAGATTCCAAAGCCTTCAAATTTTTACTGCTGTATGTTATGCATCTAAAATGCTCTACAGTCAGCACAATGAAACTTATCTTTTGCAAAACAATGGTTTAGATTCTTCCCCACGCCTCCCACCCCACCCCAAATTTAAAAACCAAAAGAATGCCTTTTGAAGATATAAATACAGACGGAATGAAAAAGTATAGTACAGCAGCTCTATTTCCTGATGGAAGTGTGAGTAAGCAGGTCTGACAGCAAACATGGTTGGGATATAAACAGTTTCCATCTATAGTACAATCCAACCCAAACATATGCCCATACACAGGTCTTTCTCCATGATTATAAGCAGCTGGTCTCACTACTCAACATGTGGCAGGAACTGCATAAATTGCAGACTTCTCACCATTAACATAAGATCATAGGTAACCACTGCTAACAATAAATTCACGATTACAGCACACGAACATTACAGGTTTGGGTTTTTTGTTTGTTTAGGGTTTTTCATTTTTGTTTTTTTACACATCCATATTCAAAGAACAAATAAAGAAAAAAGAAAAGCACAACATGCACATTTTGGACACAGATCATGATCTAAGCAGTGTCGCCAAAAGGACACGGGTATGACGCGAGGGAGAGACAGATGCAATAGTCACATTACAGAGGGATGATGACAGCACCAGCAAAAACCAGGCAGCCAGCTGGCTGAGTACTAGAGAGGACATAAGTTACAGCAGCCTGCAGAACATGAATTTTCCAATCCAGTTCAACAGTTTTTCAGTGGAGGCACATAATTTCTATTTGAGCCAGTGTCCTGACATGGCCACTTTTCTTTGTGATATCTCCTGTTTTGGAAATCTACAGGTTCTAGTGAGGACATATACATTTTATGGTTTGCATTTTTGAAACTGTCATACAGAGACAGCCACAACTGAGTAATAGCAGCCAATTTCTGCTCTTTCTAAATTTCACAGCATGGATCTTAGGGCAGAATTTGGATACAACATAGTAAAAAAAAAAAACTAGTTCAAATCTCAGGCAGGTTTTCTTGCTGATTACCTACATTGACTAGATCAAAAAGTCACCATAATGGACCAGCATCCATCTAGTTTATCACACACAGAGAGAGCAACATTTCAAGGCAATTCACAACTGTGGAGCAGGAAAAAAGCTGGCTGCATCTACACCTTGTTTATTTTTTAAAGTTTCCCTACCACTGCTACTACCCAGTGGAGCTCTGACAGTAGCTGTAATAGTGCAAGCCCTACCATAGGTAAGGTACCAACTGGCCACAGGTATTTTATAACATTATATTGTCCAAACCTGAACCAAAGTATACATGGTATGACAGAAAACAAATGAGCTAGATCCACATTTGGGATCCTACCATTGCTAGTACAAGTGCAGCTAAATCGATGTTAGACCATGAACAGATGTACATTCGAAGCACTGCAAATTCTAGACTGCTTCACTTTGGCATACCTGAGTGCTTTGCACACATGCACCCCTTCCCCAGCCCCCACTACACACACACACAGAGCACTTCAAAATGCCTGTGAAGGCATGCAGCAACATAGCTCTCCAGGACTGGAAAGAGGAATCTCTGCATGCCTCTCAGACCCTCAGAGTGTCTGAAGAGAGCCAGGAGAGCGCTCATTAGCCACTTGGCCTATTCCCCCATGGGACAGGGTGGGGAGTGCAGTAGTGTGCACACTGGCATTTCAGGAAGCATTTCAAAATGAAGCACTGCAAAGGCTGCTGGCAGATGTTAAGGCAGTCTCACGATTGAGGCGTAAGGAATTTTATGCCCCTTTCCCCAAACTGTGCATAGCAGGTCATGAGATTCTGAGAACGGGGAATAAAATTCCTCACACCCCAGCTACGCCACTGCCAGATGCCAGTTCACTAGATAGATTATAAAAATATACCTCAACTAGGCAATTCTTACTAAATTCCATCATTAATGTTTTGCTACTTGGAGCTACCAATACAAAGTTTTGGACCTTTAAAATGAATATAAATATTATATTTAACAGGTGTTATGTTAAAAATCACAATTATAAACATTTTTTTACTTTAAAAAGGCAGTTTTTTCCCCTGCTTAACACATTGGATTTTTGCACTTAGCAGATTTTCTCTGACAGAGGAGCCCAGATGTGGAGCCATCATTGTAAATATACACAATACTTTCCTTCATCAGGGAAATATGTTGTTGGGCTGAGAACTCAATTCTCAAGTCATTATTATGCTCAGATCTCTGGACAGCTTAGGTAACTATCAGTCAGTCAAATCAGGCTCAAATCGAGCAGAAAGAACAATTCAGGGGAAAAAAAGAAAATATTAATTATGAACAAACAGAAATTGAACATACAAATGTTTTATTATTGTCCATATCAAGTGGAAAACATGATGGTGCTGTGTCAAAAAAGCCTTTTGCTACTACTGGAAGAAAACCATGAGGTAAATGTTGCGAGTTGGAATGAATAACCAATACATCTTGATATCAACAGCGATAAAGCCAAAAAACCAAAAGATGAGAAAAGGAGGATAACCAATTGTTTGCTGGGGTGATCTAGTTGGGGATTGGACTAGATGACGTCCCGAGGTCCCTTCCAACCCTAACTTTCTGTGATACTATAAACATTGCCTGTTGCTAGTTAGAAACCGTTCACAATTTACAGTGTAAAATCTTATAACCTAGCAGAAAGGCGCTAAACTTTATATTGAAAGTATTACTAATTTGCACTGTAGCAATGCCCAATGGCAACAAGTATTAGGCTTTGTAAAACCAGATCCTTTAAAGAATTTACAATTTAAGCAGAGAAGACACATAGCATATACGCATAATTTTGTTTTCTTTTTAATCTCAACACATCTCCCTTAGCCAGCCTGTTTCTCATCCCAGGTACTTGACCCACCATCTTCCACTGTTGCTAGCTTTTAATCTATTTTGAATAAGCTTGGGAACAACGTAAAAAAAAAAATTAATCCAATATTAAAATAAATAATGTGAGATCTACTGCTTTCTTTGCACTGTGCAAGCTAGACAAGGACAAAGAGTCTGGTTTCCAGACTTATAATTAGACCCAATCAGGGGTGGGTCATAGAATCATAGAAAATTAGGGTTGGAAGGGACCTCAGGAGGTCACAGTCCAACCCCCTGCTCAAAACAGCACAAGACCCAACTAGATCATCCTAGACAAAGCTTTGTCTAACTGGGTCTTAAAAGCCTCCAAGGATGGAGATTTCACAGCCTCTCTGGGTAACATGTTCCAGTACTTCACCACCCTCCTAAACCTCTGTGGCATCCCCAGCTAGCGTTGTATGTTCCCGCTCCATGGTCTGGGTCCCCAACTCTCCTGCCATGACTTGATGGAATTTTAAAAGAGGGGTTCAGTGGTGTTCCTTCCCCTGGACCCAAGGACAGGATACTCATGGGTTTGCCATGGCTGTTCTCGGGGCTCTGCCACCCCTACACCCCATCCACTCGCCAGCCATGTAGAACTTTGTGCTGCTGCACCAACTCAGGGTTCCGACTCATGGGTTGCCCTGAGGGACATCTGCCTCCTCAGCTGTGGATGAGACATCGGCTTAGACAGTCAGCCTGACCACCCCGATCCCTATGCTGACCCTGAGGCCTCAAATGCTGGCTTCAGTGCCGGGTTATATAAAGCCGCTGCCCTCGCCCCTTTGCCATGGGACACAGTCGTGGACCCTGTTGCTGCCAAGTCTAAGAAGTGTGCCCAGCATCTTGCCAGCTGCCCCCACCCCGGCCTGGCTTCCACTGAGGTTTTTAAATCTCCCATGACAGCAGCCCCATATGACATTATCCAGCTGGCTGCCACCCAGCTTGATTGACAGCCACTTGAAGAGCTGGCGCAATGCTGGCTCACACCACTCTTTCTTTGCCCTGGCGTTCCTAGAAGGTAAGTGGGTTTTTTTGTTTTGTTTTTTGTACCATCAGTGTCCCTGTTCCCCTCTTCAGGAGCATCAGGGTCTGCCCCCAGTGCTTCCAGGCCACCCAGGTATTTCGTGCTGCCACAACCTCCCTTGCTGCAACTTGAGAACATTGCTCCTTGTTCTGTCACCATCACTAAGAGCGGTTTAGATTCATGGACTACTACCTATTGAGCCTGACAATCCAGCCAGCTATCCACCTTGTCGTCTATTCATTCAACCCATACTTCCTCAACCTGCTTTCAGGAATACACCAGGAGACAATATCAAAAGCCTTGCTAAAGTCAAGTTATATCATGTTAACTGGCTCTGTGGATGTTGGGAAAGCAGTGATCTCATCACAGAAGGCAACCAGGTTGGTCAGACATGACTTACTCTTGGTCAGTCCATGCTGACTGGTCCCAATCACTTTTCTTCTCCTCCAAGTGCTTAAAAATGGATTCTTTGAGGACCTGCTCTATGAATTTTCTAGGGACCTGAGGTGAGTCTGAACGGCCTTTAGTTCTCTGGATCCTCCTTCTTTTCTTTCTTAAAGATGGGCAATATTATTTGCCCTTTTCCAATCTTCTGGGACTGCTCCCAGTTCCCACGAGTTTTCAGAGATAAGGGCCAGCACCTCTACAGCCACATCAGCCAAGGCCCTCAACACCCTAGGATGCACTGCATCTGGCCCCCTGGACTCGTACACACCCAGGTTTGCTAAATATTCCCTTACCTGGTCTTTCACCATGGAGGGCTAATCACCTTCTCCCCAAAGTGTGCTGCCTAGTGCAGTAGTCTGGGAGCTGACCTTGCCAGTGAATACCAGGGTTAAAAAGGCATTGAGTACTTCAGCCTTTTCCTCATCATGTCACTAGGTTGCCTAACAGATTCAATAAGGGACCTACACTTTCCCTGACCTTCCTCTTGTTGCTAACATACTTGTAGAAACCCATTTCATTACCCTTCACATCCCTTGCTAGCTTTCATTTCAACTGCATTTTGGCCTTCCTGACTTGATCCCTGCATGACCAAGCCAATATTCTTATACTCCTCCCACATTGTTTGTACAAGTTTCCACTTCTTGTAAGCTTCCTTTTTGTGTTTAAGCTTGCCAGAGAGTCCTCTGATAAACCAAACTTGTCACTTGCCACATCTGCTATTCTTCTTGCACACTGGGATGGTTTGGTCTTGCACCACCAGTAAGGTTTCTTTAAAATACAACAGCTCATTTGGGCTCTTTTCCCCCCTCAGACTAGCCTTCTGAGGGATTCTGCCCATCAGTTCCCTGAGGGAGTCAAAGTCTGTTTTTTTGAAGTCCATGCTCTCTCCTTTCTTGCTTTTGTCAGGATCCTGAACTCAATCATCTTGTGATAACTGCTGTCCAACTTGCCACCCACTTCTACATCCCCCACCAATTCTTCCCTGTTTGTGAGCAGTAGGTCAGGAACAGCACAGACCCTATTTGGTCTCTCCAACATGCGCACCAGGAAGTTGTCTCCAACGCTCTCCAAAAACTTCCTGCATTGCCTGTCGACTGCTGTATTACCCTCCCAGCAGATACCAGGGTGATTGAAGTCCCCCATGAGAACCATAGCCTATGATCAGGAAGCTTCCATTAGCCGTTTGAAGAAAGCATCATCCAACTCATCTTCCTGGTCTCGTGGTCTATTGCAGACCTCCACCATGACATCACCCTTGTACTCTCCCCTCTACCCTAACCCAGAGACTTTCAACCGGTCTATCTCCACTTTCATACTGGAGCTCTGAGCAATCATCCAGCTCATTTACATAAAGTGCAGCTCTTCCTCCTACTCTCCCTTGCCTATCCTTCCGGAACAGTTTATGCCCATCCACGACAGTACTCCAGTCATGTGACCTATCCCACCAAGTCTCTCTTATTCCAATCACATCATTCTATGACTCTGCAAGGAATTCCAGTTCTTCCTGCTCATTTCCCAGGCTTTGTGCATTCGGGTACAGGCTCCCGAGGTAGCTAAATGATTGCTCTACTTTCTCAGGAAGAATGAGAATGCCTCCCCTCTTGCTGCCTCCTGCTTGCACTTCCTCCAAGATACCTACTTCTTCACTTACCTTAGGGCTTTGGTCTTTATCCCCTGGTGAAGCTAATTTTAAATGCTCCTCACTATGTTAGTGAGCCTGTCTGCAAAGATGCTCTTCCTTCTCTTCGCCAGGTGGATCCCATCTCTTCCTACCAATCCTTCTTCTTGGAACATCATCCCAGAGTCAAATCAAAAGCCCTACTGGAAACACCATTTACAGAGCCATACACTGATCTTCAGGAAGTATCTGGTCCTGTCTGGGCCCTTCCCTTTAACAACAGAAAAATACCACCTGAGCCCCTGTCCCTTTCACCCTTGCACCCAGAGTCCTGTATTCACTCTTGATCTGCTCAGGGTCATCCTGGCAGTATCACTGCTGCCCAAATGGATAAGCAGCATAGGGTAGTAGTCAGAGGGTTGGATGAGTCTCAGTAATTCTTCTGTGACATCTCAGATCTGGGCTCCAGGCAAGCAGCATACCTCCTGGGACAACAGGTCAGGCCAGCACATGGATCCCTCCATCCCCCACAGACTTTGAGGGGATTTGGTGGCAGCTTACAGATATATCAGGGGTGAGCATCAGAGGCTAGGCGAACAACTATTCACCAAAGTGCCCCAGAGGAAAACCAGGAGCAACAGTCAAACTCCTGGAAGGTTTCAGACTGGATAAGGAAAAAACTTCTTCATGATTCGTGTGTCCAGACCCTGGAATAGACTCCCAGCCATGGTGGTGTAGGCACCTACCCTGGAAATCTTCAAAAAGAAGACTGGAAGCACACCTTGATGGGGTTATTTGACCTCAGCAATCTTTCCTGCCCTCAGCAGGGGGGCTGAACATGATGATCTCATGAGGTCCCTCTAGCCCTAAACTTCAGTGAATCAGTGAGGTCCTCATTCGTTGTAATATACTGATTCCTTCTAAACTCTCCATTCCACAGGTGTTAACCAACCTGTCTCCTTTTTAATGGTCTTCAATGATTCCACCAATCAAGCTATCTTTTGTTCTGCAATTGTGCTGTTTGCTTCTCCTGCTAATATAGCTCCTATTTCACAGCCCTGCAGACTGCTTTTAATTAGGTAGAAACATTAACTCAGGTGTGGAAATAACTTTCAGCGAAGCATTAGATGCACTATAAAGTGTTTACGGCAGCTAGATGTTGTTTTATGAATCTGAAAGAGATGTACATTTAATTCTAATGACTACAGGACTAATGAAATGTCTTAATTATTTTTGGCTACTTTGTTGTGTTTTTATACTATATTTTATAATATACGATATAGCAAATAAATGCAACTTTACTGGAATGTGCCTTTATTTTGTTTGCATCTTAAACCGAGTAATATAGTCCAAAACCCCTAACCTATTAGTAAAGTTTCTAGTTTCTTTTTAACTGGAGAAAAATTCATGTTGTAGTATGTCATGAAGCACCACATTATCTGAACCCACTTTTCAAAAACCTAGATCTACCCATAGACTCAATGTTTGAGTTCTACATGATTCCAAGCCAGCTGGGTTTTGGTGGAGTCTGTTTTAGACATATAACTCCATACTCCAACTGCCCTAGACACTAAACTCTGTGCCTGTTGGGGTGTGTCTATACGATCATTAAAGCACCATAATTATGGTGCATTAAGGCTACTACCTGTGCTAACTTAATGTGTCATAATTGGCGCTATGCACATTAGTGCAGATGAATGTTTTTGTATGGTGCTTAATGCCCACTGGACTAAGTACTGCGCACTAGCACGTTTTTTGCCAGGCACACAAATGTGCAGAATTAGTCCAATGGACATTAAGCATCTCGTGTAGACGTGCCCTTGAAGTTCCTGATCACTTCTGATTACTTCTATTACCAATAGGCACTGATTTATAGTTGAATTCTTCGAGAACCCTGTAGCAGAAAAAGCAGATTTTGTTCACAATTCCTAAAGCCTTAGTAATTTTCACACTCAACAGCATATGTGAGCTACAGTTCAAGTAATCCAATACATGCTGGCCCTCAAGTCTATGGTTAAATCCTTCTTGTGGCCTCTAGGTTCAGTCCATGTGGTAGGCATGCCAGAACATTTACCAATCCTTCTACTCCCTGGCCTCATATAAGGGGGTGACAAGGCACCTACTGGTGTCAAATTAGTAAAAACCATTTTCTCTTAATCTTGTCATTCTTAGGGAAGAGCCACTGTCTCCCAAATAGTCATTCTTAGTTGATAGTCTCCTGATATATTGTAATTGTTTAGGTTCTCTATACATATTTTTGTAAGTGCTCCAATAATGGACTGGGCCAGGTATTGTACAAAACTAAAAAGATCCCAGACTGTGAAGGGCAGTAAACTGAATACAAGTATACCATATCTTATGTGTGAGACAGGAGGAACTAGTGAAAAGATGCACAAGAGGGAGCATGACCAATGAAGAACTAAGAAAACCATATTTGCAGAAGCATCCTGATTTGATATGAGCTCAGCAGGGCAAGATAATTTGAAAAGGTTAGAAAGAAGGAAGCTGTAATGATTGAAATACCTGTCAAGAACTTTAAGATGGTTTTAGTTATATGACTAGAAGAGTTAGAGAGATTATGTACAGTGAGTCCATAAGACTTAAATATAGCCTGAAAGAGAGGCCTAAGTTTAACTGACACCAGCCTTAAAAGTCTAAGAGACATGAAGAATGATGTCAACAACAGAGAAAAAGATAGGAGAAAAGCCCAAGGGGAAGAAGTGAAATTAAAAGTTGCAAACTCAAGCACTTAAAAGGTGCGGAAAGTGAGAATGAAAGATGCTTATGAATTTTAAATTCCTTTGGTATGCTTTTTGTATATAACAGAAAACATAAACAGAGAGCTATAAAGCAGAGACAGTCACTTAATTTTCAAAAAAACCTTTTATCCAGTTATACATTTATTCTTTCTGTGTACTACAGGATAGCCCAGGAAAAGCAACAGATCTAATTCTATAGTCTAGTTCTATAATCCAAGTTTATTTCTTAAATTTAATGTAATGGTTTTAGTAATGATTTAAAAAAAAAAAAAAATCACCAAATACATACAAAGGTCACAAATGCTTTCATAACAATGCCACAGTATTGTCAGTATTGTCCAATTCAGGAATGGTAATGAATTACATTTTTATGATATGTGAAACAAGTCTCAGATTTGTTAAGACACTATACTTCACTCATTATTTAAAAATATCATAAGAACAACATAAAAAAATTGCTAGGGTTGCAAAACCTTAGATTAGCCACTTTGGCGGAGCAGCATGTGTTAAGCTTTAAAAAAAGCTTTCCCTTTCACACACAGACACACCCACGCCCCCTTTCCCATCCCTCAGAAAAAAATTATTTGCAGATAAGAATTATAATGCCAACTTGCCCACCTGAGCTCTGCGTTCCCACCACCCAGCTGGGTGCAGGCCTCAGGCTCCATGCTCCTGCCAGCCCCACACTCTGTGCTCCCACCCAGCTGCTGCAGCTTTCCTACCTGCTGGCCAGAACAAGTGCTTCAGCAAGGACATGAGAAGGAGCTGCTGGAAGCTGGGGAAGACAAGCAGGTCCTCCAGTGGCTGCAGCAGCGGCAGCAGCAATGCTGCCCATTAAGCTGTGCATGCTGGCTGGGCTAGGGTCCTCCCACATGGGGTGGGAATGACGTGTACGGGCTGGGTGGGATACAATTAATTGGTGGGCGCTTGTGGGCTGGATGAAAATCTTCTGCTGGGCCGAATCCAGCCTGCAGGCTGTATTTTGCACGTCCCTTTTCTAAATATACCCTGCTAATATACTCTCTCTTAAGCATTTGCCACTGTTTAAGACAGGATAGGGAGTTTGGTCAACCATTGGTCTGACCCAGCATGGCATTCTTATGTTCTTAGACCAGCATGTAATATGCTTACATCAGAGAAGAATCAGGCTCCCAGACTTCAGCTTCTTCTGGAACTGTACAGACCAAACTAGGAAGACAGAAAAGTGTATGCAGTTCTGCACTGACATATGCAGCTTTTAGGGTTCATCCAGCTCAACAGCATGTAGCACTCTGAAAACAATTACTACATTTCCATCTAATATCATCATTTGCCTGTTTCTTCAGGTCTCAAGGGTTCTCTCTTACAGTGAGTGCTTTTCACCACGAAAAAAGGATAAGACAACGGACAATTGCTGAAACTAGTGTAAATTACTGAAAAATGTGGTAAACTGCAGGTCAGTTCTAAGACTTAAGTACTGCCCTGGTCAGAACCCTCCATGCTATGCTTAGAGTCTGCCAAGCTCAGAATATAGAAACTGACGTGAGCACCCAGTTATCAGAGGAAGCAAGAAACTATTGTTAAAAACAAAAAACACACAAATTAGAGCTTAAGATACCAACTGTTAAAAGAATGTTTTCTTTTTTCATAATCAACCAATTTAAAGTGTGCAGTTTTGAAAACCTATGTAAAGGTTTACATGTATCATAATTTCCTGCAATTATTTGAAGAAAAAATAAAACTATTTGTTGCTAATATTTTAAGTCAAATTATGACACTGGTAAAATACCCCTGACTAAGCCTGTCAACCAGAAACTGTTGAAATATAAAACTTAAAAGAGCAGTAGCTTCCTCCTCCAAGCACAGAAAATATTTTTTTCAGAAAAGTTTATTCAATGACTGACATTTTTACTTAAAAAGTTAAGAAAGAGTGGAAAATAGAGGAAAGACTGTTTATCCTTTTTAGTCTAGAAATAAAAAATGGGTGAAAGGATGATATATACTAGTTCTAAAAATGCTATCTGTAGTTATGTCCTCCTCTGTTTTCTAGATAAAAATCACAATACGCATGTTTATTTTTTGCACATCAAGAACATTTAAAGGTATTTGTATATAACGAACAAATTTCTATTTCAGTGGCAAGAATTCTTGTGGGAGATATCTTTTATTGGACAAACTACATGGTTTGCCCAAATATGATTTAGGTATCACAGTACCCTTCCTCAAACCTCTGGAAGTGAAGCAGACAAGCAGAGCCAAGTAGCAGATGTAACAAAAGCTTGTCTACAACTCCATCTGTAAATAAAAACAGGATACAAGAGAAATTATCATGTAGCAAACAGGCAGGAGGGATACAGTACAAACCTGATAAAGGACGTACAAGATTGTTTAAGAGGGTTGTTATAACCTGTGAAATGCAGAGGTTAGCAAGCACCAGGTATATTGTAATGAACCATGAAGTCATTATCTATATTAAGTCCCTGGTTCTTAGTATCCAATAGGCTACTAAGCCCCTGGTGCTGCTACGTAGTTCTGCTATGACTGCTTCTTTCCCAGGGGCCAGAGGAAGGGTGATACCTGAAAGCCTGCAAATGTCTATCCCAACCATGCAGTTGGTTCAATAAAAGATATTACCCACAAGAATTTGTGCCATGCCCATATTTCCTGGACCATCATGACAACATCATCTCAACACGACCAAAACAGATTTCTTCATTTTAACTAAATTCCAATTTCCACACAAGTAGAATTTAATACAAGTAAAAATAAGTAAAATATAATTTAAAAACTGATTATTTACCATCACCTAAAATTTAAAAAATTGAACCTAAATAAAGATATGATTAGCTACGCAACTACTTACAGAAATAGTGCATCCTCCCATTTAGTAAAAAAGTGCAGAATTTAATAGTGTACAGGCTCTGTTTGCAAAAGAATATGTTTTAATAACTTATAATAATGCAAATCCTTTTTAGTTATTTTCTCTTTAGCAGGAAATTGGGTGGAGGAGGGGAGGAACCTAATAAAAGGTCAAATGCAAACACAATAAAAATGATTATTTCAAGCAAAATTTCCTGCTTCAAGGTTTAAGTTGGTGATCAATGCCCTAGTCCACTGCAATATCTGGGGGTTTCAACCTTTTTTTTTTTAAGTAAGTGTACCCCTGCTGGTCCCCTTTTCAGTAACTGTACCTCTAAAGCGGGGAGCGGGGTGGCAAGCAGCCAGATGCCAAGCAGGGGCAGGGGTGGTGAGCAGCTGGATGCCGTGTGTGTGTGTGG